>NC_079219.1:25012646-25612646 GCF_029633865.1 Lampris incognitus | reverse complement strand
TCCAGACTCCCTACTCATTATCCTTGGGGATTTTAACAGCAAATCTCAGCCACGAACTGCCAAAATACAGACAGCACACCCTGGGCCTCTCTGATCACTGTCTGATTCATCTTATCCCAGCCTACAGACAGGAACTAAAATCTGCAAGGCCTGTGGTTAAAACTGTGAGGAAATGGACCAATGAGTCAAAACTGGAGATCCAGGCCTGCCTTGACTGCACTGACTGGAGTGTTTTTGAGGCTGCATCTACAGACCTGGACGAACGTACTGAACTGTGACAACTTACATCAGCTTTTGTGAGGACATGTGTGTGTCCACCAAAACTTTGTGTACTTTCAACAACAATAAGCCCTGGTTTACAGCAAAACTCGGGCAGCTTCATCAGGCCAAAGAGGAAGCCTATAGTAGTCGAGATAGGATCCAGTACAACAAAGCCAGAAAGCGCTCACAAAGGAGAACATAGTGGCAAAAAGGTGCTACTCTGAAAAGTTGAAAAACAGGTTTTCTGCCAATGTCCCAGCATCAGTCTGGAGAGGTTTGAAAGACATTATCAACTACAAGACACCATCCCCCACACTGCAGGGAACCATTAACTGAATGACGATCTAAATTGATTTTACTGCAGGTTTGAATAGCAAACTTTCACACCCCTAACCCTCTCCGGCCACAACACACAACAAACTGCACTCCCTGCCAGCCACTCTCCCCTCCCCACTGAACCCCTACTTGCTCTCAGGATCTGTGTTGAGGATGTGCGCCAGCTCTTGCAGAGAGAGAGGACCAGGAAGGCACCGGACCCAGATGGCGTGTCACCCTCCTGTCTGAAAGTCTGTGCTGACCAGCTGGCCCGCATTTTCACAGTGATCTTCAACAGATCACTGGAGCTGTGTGAAGTGCCCTCCTGCTTCAAGAGCGCCACTATCATTCCGGTCCCCTAAAAAACCCGTATCACAGGATTAAAGGACTACAGGCTCATTGCCCTGACGTCTGTGGTCATGAAATCCTTCGAGAAACTGGTGTTGGCCCATTTGAAGGAAATCACAGGTCCCTGCTCAACCCCCTACAGTCTGCCTACTGAGCAAACAGGTCAGTGGAGGATGCCATCAACATGGATTTCACAACATCTTCCAACACCTTGCCTCCCCAGGGACATAGGCAAGGGTCCTGTTTGTGGACTTCAGCTCAGCATTCAACACCATCGTCCCAGATATTCTCCACTCCAAACTCATCCCACTCACTGTCCCAGCCCCCATCTGCTGGGTGGATTAAAAACTTCCTGACACACAGGAGACAACTGGTGAGGCTGGGGGAAAAAAATCACATCCAGCATCCGGACAATCAGTACTTGCACCCCCCAGAAATGTGTGCTCTCCCCTCTACTCTTCTCCCTCTACACAAATGACTGCACCTCTGATGACCCGTCTGTTAAAGTTTTTTGACAACCCATACATCACTGGCCTTATCCAGGATGGTGACGAGTCCGCATATAGACGGGAGGTTGATCAGCTGGCTCTGTGATGCGGCCATAATAATCTGGAGCTGAACATGCTCAAAACAGTAGAGATGACAGTGGACTTCAGGAGGAGCCCTCCAACACTCCCCCCCCCCACCATACTAAACAATACGGTGTCTGCGGTGAAAACCTACAGATTTCTAGGTTCCACAATCTCCCAGGACCTAAGGTGGACATCCAACATAGACACAAAATGACAGTGGATTTCAGGAGGAGCCCTCCAACACTCCACCCTCACCATCTTCAACATCACCGTGTCTGCGGTGAAAACCTACAGATTTCTGAGTTCCACAATCTCCCAGGACCGAAGGTGGACATCCAACATAGACACAAACACCAAAAAGGCCCAGCAGCAGATGTAATTTCTCCACCAGCTCAAGAAGTTTAACCTGCCTCAGGAACTACTGATTCAGTTCTACACTGTAAGAATCCAGTCTGGCCTCTGCACATACATCACTGTCTGGTTTGGATCAGCCACCAAACAGGACAGGGACAGACTACAATGGACAGTTAAGTCTGCAGAGAAAATCATTAGTGCCAACCTGCCCTCCATTCAGGACTTATACACCTCCAGAGTCAGGAAACGGGTAGGCAGTATCACTACAGACCCATCAAACCCTGGTCACAACCTGTTCCAACTCCTCCCCTCTGGTAGGTTCTACAGAGCACTGTACCCCAAAACAACCAGATATAAAAACAGTTTCTTTCTGCGGGTTGTCATTCAAATAAATGTTTAACACTGTCAAATTAATCCAACCATTTTGTATATACTGTACTGTACATTGTGTGTATACTGGTACACTCTATCATGTCCATCTACCTCAAGCATGTATGTAAGTAACCTGCGAACATTTATTTCAGCATCTCTGATATATTCTCTGCACCATTGCACTTTATCACCTTTTATTTCACCTGTATATTGTCAATCCTAGTGTATAAGTCGAAGATTGTTGTGTTGTAGTGTTTTTATTCTATGTTAAGTACACTGAGGAAGCCATGAAACCAGAGTCAAATTCCATGTATGTGCAAACCTACACGGCCAGTTACATGATTCTGATTCTGAAATGAAGCTTCCCCACCTGAGTATACTTATGTTCATGTAGCTCAGGCAAATAAACAAGGTGGGGGTGTCACCTTAATATTTAAGTCTATTTTCAATTTATCTTCTAAACTTGAAAATAAATTCAAATATTTTGAGGCTCTTAATCTAAGTCAATGTCCCTCAGCAACAAACAGATTCTGCTCAGTCCACATTGTGATACTCTATCGGCCTCCTGGCCCTTACTCGCTATTTTTTTAAGAATTTGGAGACTTTACCTCAGGTCTTCTTCTAATGCGATTCTAATTCTTGACAATTTCAGTATTCATCTGAATAAGGCTGGTGATCCTCTAAGTAAACCCTTTCTGGTGCTTGTTGGTACTTTTGAGTTTGCTCAGTTTTGTCAAGAGTCGACTCATTGCAGTGGTAACACTCTTGATTTGGTTTTATCTAAAGGGATAGCTGTTTCTGATCTGACTGTCTTGTCAACCACATCTGCTGTGTTAGATAATTTTCTCATTGAATTTGAAGCCTCATTGGCCTGTCCTGTTAAATTCGGATATAATTGCCACTCGCCACATTGGTCCATCCACTGTAGCTGCATTTGGCCAGCAGCTGCCTCAAGTCTTTGCTCCTTTCACCGTAGAAAGATTCTGTTGAAAATCTCACAAGTGTCAAGTCATTAACACAGGCATTCCTCAAGGATGTGTGAGTTCTCCCATTCTGTTTACATTATATACAAATGTTTGTACAAGCAGTCATCCCAGCACTTTTGTTGTCAAGTTTTCTGAGGACACTGCCATCTTGGGACTTATGGATAGACACTGGCATTTCTGGCTTTAGTTTAGAGGTTGAAAAGTTTGTACAATGGTGTGATGACCATCATCTCATTATAAACACTAAGAAAACAGAAAAAAAATATTTTTGATCTAGGACATCTGGGGGATCATTCTCCACTACTGATCCATAATCCTTGTATTATCCAGTTTCATTTTTACAAATACATGGGTGTACTGTAATCTGTCTTGGAATATCCGTTTGAATTCTGTGTGTCAGACATGGGTAACTGGCGGCCCGCGGGCTGCATTCAGCCCTCTTCCTCACTCAGTACGGCCCACGGGTCAATTTCCAAATATAAATAAATTGTTGGTTTCACAGGCATTAGAAGCAAGCGGGCCATTTAACCACATTTGAACCTGATCCCAGTTGTAATTGTACTGTCCACTGATAGAGGGCGCTCCCTCAAAACACAAGAGGCCTGTAGCCAAGCAACTGCTTGCATGGTCTCATCTTGGTCTTGATGGGCCTCTTCCGCAATGACACGCAACAAGGAGAAACATGAACGGCAAACATAAATAAATACATAAAACTTGACCTTGAGAACCATGTCTTCCAGGTAAGATGGGAAACAGAATAACTTTTTTTATATATATATATATTACAATATTTTATTAGGACAAGGATGTAGCACAACAGCACAACCACAAAAGAACAGGTATTTTCTTTTTTTACAATTTCAAACCTGCTTTCCCTCAAACCAGGGCCCCTATGAGCCAACTATGATTCCCGCCCCACAGTCCTCCTTGATGGGATTGAAACAGTACGTGAAGCATGAAGTCAAATCGAGCACTCACATACACAGCGACACAAGCAAACAAAAAGTAAAAACCATAATAATACAGAAAGATAAATAAACACTAGAAAAGAAGAGTTGGTAGTTGCTGACATTCAGGCCGTTATGCTGGACTACTGAAGATCCAAAGCTCAGGAAGACACAACATGCACTCTACTGAACACGCAGAGCCTTCGTCTACCCCTTCATATACAGGGATCTTATATGGGGGGGGGGGGGGGGCATGTGGCAGACAGACAGCGAAACCCGCGCCCGATGCAAACAGGCACAAGGCATACCCTTACTGTGACACCCTGCCAGGGGTAAGCTGGTCAACATAGTTGATCAATGGTCTCCAGTGAGAGTAAAATCTATCAGAGGAACCTCTCATTGTAAATTTAATTTTCTCCAGTTTTAGGAGAGACAGAATATTGAGCAGCCAGGGTTTAAATGAAGGTGGCAGGCTGGACTTCCATAAAAGGAGAATTTTCCAACGGGTGATCAAGGAGGTAAACATGATAACGTTTGGATGGTTGTTGTAGTGATTTCGTCCAGAGGTCTACCAAAAATAGCTACATGAGGTGAGGGAGGGATTTCGATTTTTAAAATTTATGAGAGCGCATCAAAAAATGATTGCCAGAATCAACTGAATTTGGGGCACGACCAGAACATGTGCGTCAAATCACGGGGGGCTTGTATGCATCTATTACATCTATCATCTAGGCTATCTGGGTAAAATCTGGAAAGTTTAGCCTTGCTATAATGGAGTCTTAAGTACCTTGAACTTTATAAGGCTGAGACTAGCACAGCTGGAGGATGAGTTGACAACTCTTAAGGCTTCTTCCCAGGAATTATCAGAGAGGGTAATCTGCGATTCATTCTCCCAATCGGTTCTGATCTTATTAATAATAGACTCATCCGCTGGGGATAAGAGGTCATACAAGTAGGAGACATGGCCCTTGTGTAAGGATCAGGCTCTAAGTATAACATCTACACCATTGGGGGGTGGGATCTGGGGGGAGTGGGTTCTAGCAAAATCCTGTAGCTGAAAATATCTAAAAAAATCAGGGCTGCCTAAATCGAAAGCTGCACGAATAGATCAAAGCTGGCAAACAGGCTGTCTATATACAAGTTTTCCAAGCAGTGGGTGCATTTCCTCTTTAGAGAGATAAATCTAGGGTCAATTGCAGCTGGCAAAAATAAATGATTATTGCAAATAGGGGTCACCTGGGGGAGAGTGAGCCACCCAAAGCGACGCCTAATCTGTGCCCAGATTCTCAGAGTGCCGATAACAATGGGGTTAGATGTGTACTGTGAGGGGGAGAGGGGCAGGGTGCTGCATTCCAAGGCCTGGGGTGAAGATGAGGAGCACGAGATGAGGAGCCTCAGTCTGATACCAGCTACCCTGAGGTGAAAAAAACCAGAGGATGACCTTGTGTGCATTGGTGGCCGAAGAAGTTGGGTAAGCCAAGCCCACCCAACAACCTGTCTCTCTGTAGCAAGGTTCTACCAATTCTCGCATACTTACCAGCCCAGATAAACGAGGACATAATGCCATCAAGAGAGTTGAAAAACGATCTAGGCAAAAAGATAGGGAGACATTGGAAAACATATAAGTACCTAGGTAACATTTTCATTTTGATAATCTGTACCCTTCCCGCTAAAGAAAGTAGTAGATGACTCCACCTCTGTAGGTCAGATTTGACTGTTGCTGTTAGTGCCGTAAGGTTTTGTTCCCGTAGTGAACGAATGGATCTAGTAATAACGATGCCCAAATATTTAAATCCTGGGTTAGATAGTTTCAAAGGTATTGGCGACATTGGTAAATCTGCAACATATGCTTTTTTGGATATTTAATTTATAACCCGAGAGCACACCAAAAGATTCCAAGACTGAAAGAAGATGAGGGATACTAGACAAGGGGTCAAGCACATATAAAAGCAGGTCATCAGCATATAGGGAGACTCTATGTTCTGTACCCCACCTCCAGATACCCTTAAGCCCACTCTCTGCCTTTAGGAAAGGTCAGGTGTGGGTGCAGGTCTTTGTTCCAACCAAGCAGTTACACACCTGATTCTATAGATCAACCAATAGTCTAGTTCCAACCAAGCAGTTACACACCTGATTCTATTAGTCAACCAATAGTCTTTGCTAAGGACCTTGATTTGTAGACTCACGTGTGTAACTCCTTGGTTGGAACAAAAACTTGCACCCACATCGGACCTTTCTGGACCATGTTGCCTATCCCTGCCTTAGAGCAATCGACAGTGGCTTGATAGCAATCGCGAACAAGAGCGGTGACAATGGACATCCCTGGCGCACCGATGCGTGAGGGGAAGAGTAAAAGTAATTGAATCCATGAAACAAGGCCTTCACTAAAGCCGAATTGTTGTATCGTAGCAAACAAATAGGCCCACTCCACCCTGTCAAAGGCTTTCTCAGTGTCAACAGATATGATCACCTCTGGTTCAGTAGAAGGTGGAGTGCGAATAATGCTGAGAAGTCTTCATATGTTCGTGAAAGAGTGCCTCCCCTTTATGAATCTCGTCTGATCTTCCGAAATGATTGAAGGCATAACATATTCTAATCGCCGAGCAAAGACTTTAGCTAGTATTTTCACATCCACAGATAAAAGTGAGATTGGAGGATATGACGCACAGTTCAATGGATCCTTGCCTTTCTTAAAAATCAGAGATAGAGGCCTGCATAAGGTTAGGCAGCAGTGAGCCCTGGTGGTGAGACTGATTAAACATTTCAAGTAATAATGGGGCTAACTGATCTGAAAATTTTTTATATAATTCTACTGGATACCCATCAGGGCCTGAGGACTTGCCACTATGCATTAACTTAATTGCTTCTTTGATTTCAGAAAGTGTTAAGGGGACATCAAGCATTTGGCGATCGCTGGTAGAAATCTTGGGCATGTCCAAATTCTAAAAAAAAAAGTTAAGCAGTTGAGCTTCATCCTTGGTAGATTCTGATGTGTAAAGTTGGGAGTAGAATGTTTTAAAGATATTATTAATCTCATCCGAGTCAGAAGTAAGGGAGCCTGAATCATCTCTAATCTGGGTGATTTGATTTGATGCCATCTTGGCCTTCAGTTGGTGGGCCAATAAGCGACCAGACTTGTCTCCATGTTCATACATGTCCCCCGAGAGTGCAGTAAATGACTTTCTGACTCTCTTTGTTATGAGAAGATCGAGCTCCATTTTGAGTCCCATCCTTTATTTATATGGACTGGGTGATTGGTTAGTTGTGAGCTGGTTGTCTGTGTTGGCAATAGACTCTTCTAGTTCTTTTTGGCGTGCTCTATGAAGTTTATTGTCATGAGATGTATGTGAAATAATTTTGCCCCTAATAAAGGCTTTCGCGGGAGTCTCTTCATTTTTATTTGTCTCACAAAAGAATGTAATTGACTCAGAGATGTAATTGCAAAAGTTTTTATCAGCTAACAAAAGAAGGGCAAAAGGGCAAAATCTATGAAGGTCTAGAATCACAGTAGAATGGTCTGATACAGTTATTGGTGAATATTGGGTGGATACAATAGATGGGATGAGTGTTTTATTCGCGATGAAATAATCTATATGAGAGAATGAACGATGTGCATGGGGAAAAAAAACGAATATTTTCTCGTAGAGGGGTTTAGAAATCTCCATGGGTTGACATAACCATATTGGTCCATAAAAGCGGAGAGAGTCTGAGACATTTTTGAGGATGCAATTATGTCTTGGGCTGGATCTGTCGAGTGTTGGGTTTATAACACAATTCATGTCTCCTCTCAGTATCAATAAGTGTGAATTTAAATTTGGGATAGAGGACAGCAGTAATTTCATAAAGCTATTGTCATCCCAGTTGGGGGCATAAACGTATGCTAAAATGATTGGTTTCTGATAAAGCATACCAGAGGCAATGACACAGCGGCCATTTATGTCAGTAATGACGGTGTTAGGAGTAAAATGTATATTTTTTCTAATTAGTATGGCTGTACCTCTTGTTTTCAGATTTAATTTGGGATGGAGTACCTGTCCAATCCAAGGCCTACTTAGTTTATGCTGGTCAGAGTTACATAAATGTGTCTCCTGAATAAACATTATGTCCACGTTTACACTTTTGATATGTGCAAAAATCTGCACGTTTCACAGGTGCATTCAACCCACCAGTGTTTAGCGAGATGATCCTCACTGCCTGTCCGCCACCAGTCCCTATGCCAGCCACACTAGCCATGACATTGTATATAACTTTAGGAATGTCAGGTCGGTCCTAGAATGCAAGCAACAATGAATAGAGGAAGTACAACACATGGAAACAACACAATATAATGTACATGAGTTCGATGAAAAAGAACTCCCATTTAAAGAGTAGACAAACAAATGGGTCTTCCCACCCACCTGGCTCTCCTTCCCCGTTCTATCCCTCCCAACCCAACCCAGACTTGTAGTCCTGAGAGATTTAACCCTCCCCTGTTCTGCTCCCTTCCACCTCCCTGTCCCTTTGCTTCCCATAATACAAACCTTCTCTGCCAAACGAATTGACACAAACTTCCCTTTCTTTATCATCCTTCCTTCTCAAGAGGTCTCAGCACCCCCATCCCTTTACTAAAAACCCTATATTAACAAGTGTAAACAGTTGTGAACAGTTGTTATATATATATGAACAATAAATTCGCAAATTCCATGACAATAACATTGTAATAATTTAAAAGAATAACAAAGTGCCTTGGAAACACAACTTGGGCTTACCCGTGGTAAAAGAAATCATTGGAAAACATTACCAGTGGTGTAAAGGTACCAGGAGGCTTGATCAGTACTACAAATATAGTTCTATTAGACAGAACACAGCAGGACGAGACAAAATGGAAAACTAGTTAAATAAAAGTAAAATAAGAACAAACATCATAGATAAAAAAGGAAAAATAAAATAAACAAAAACGATGTATATATACATATATGCATGCATACATATGCATATCTAAATACATACATACACACACATACACATATACATATACACACATATACACATACATACACACACATACACATGCATACACATATACACACACTTAACATATAAAATGTAGCACCAATAGAGCTCTGAGGGCACAACCCGATCTTACCCATGACAAACCGCAAGACAAAACATTGCACAACACCACCAATAATGTAAACCTACCAAGAGGCTCTAACAATATGAAACTAGTTCAATTAGAAACAGTAACGAACATGGCGTGACCATATAACATAAAAAGGCAAAAGGCATCATAAAACGTTGGGGAACACCATCCGTGAAATTGTTAATACTATGGCACATCACAAATAAAAATGCAAAGTTTGTCACCGTCTATATTTGTCGAGTATGGCCAGCGAAGCCGCTGCCATTTGTTAGCTGCTAAATTCCCAAGCTATCCGTAGCTACGATGAGGGTCGATCGCCGAAAGAAAAAAACAACAACAATGTACGAAGTGTACTATGATGGCTGGTGTTAAGCCCAGCCCAGTTTAGTGGTTAGGCTAGTTGGACACCAGCTCCTGTTGGTGGCTAGCAGTAAAAGCCGCGGCCTCCTCGGCCAAGGAGGACCTCTTCTTAGCTCCGCTTCGCAGCATAATCTGCAGGCGAGCTGGAAACAGAAGAGCTGGTCTGAGGCCCCAATTGTACAGCTTAGCCATGACATCCCGGTACTTTGAACACTGCTCTTGCATCTCCCGTGGTACTGGAGATGTCCTTGTCTCTTGTGGGCTTCGTAGACGATTAGGTCCTTGGTCTGGTAGTGGTGGAGCCGGATGATTACAGGTCGTGGTCTTGACCCTGGCTGCAGTCTGGCTGCTAGTGACCTGTGCGTGTGGTCCAGCTCGGGAGGAGATTGAAGAACCTGATCGCCTAGCAATTCAACCAGAAGTTGAGAAGACGTCCGTAGGTCGAGGCCCCTCAATAGATTCGGGGAATCCAATAATACGGGTATTATTCCCAAGGCTCCGACTCTCCAAATCCGCTGTCTTGGCAATCAGCTTGGTGTTGCTATCGGCTAAGACCTTGCATCGCTTCGCCAGCTCTGTGACTCGCTGATCATGTAGGTCAGCCGTCGACTCCAGAGCCTCGACACGCTGACCGTGTTTGGTTACTGTAGCCTAGGTGTTGTTCAATTTCTCCTCCAGAGCTGCAAAGGCGGCTTTAAACTCGGCAGAAATGTTAGCTCTGTGCTGTTCTAGCAGGCTAGTTATGCTAGCCATACTTGGGCTATCACGTGGTGTGGTCGAAACTTGGACGTCTCCCCTCTTAGATGACTTCGTTGGTTTCGACATTATCTCGGTATATATAACAGTTTCTGTTGGCAGATATATTTTTTATTGTCAGTGATTATGAAACAGTACTATTTTCAAGTAAACTCACGAAGTCCCTAAACAGAATATCTTTTTACAGAATTCAAAGGCAAACCTATGTGTTTAGTGTGCCTGGAAACAAAATCAGCCATGAAGGATTTCAACTTGAGTCACCACTACAATACCATGCACAAAGACAAATGGCATGTACACTGGAGGTGCCAGAGCTGCTATCATCGCTGATCTCAAAGGAAAGATACACCGACAGCAGAGCCTTTTTTACCAAAGCCATGTCTACACAGGAGTCCTCTCTCAAAGCGTCTTAAGCTGTTTCCCTTGAGCTTGCTAAAGCAAAGAAGCCCTTGTCAGATGACGAAACAGTGAGGCTATGTGAAGTAGAGATGGCTAAAGCTTTTGGAGATGATAACATGGCTAAAAGCTTTGAAACGGTCTCTCTGTCCCGTTGCAAAGTGACACAAAGAATTTTTGACATTTAAAATCATGCTGAGGGAAAGCGAAAACAAGTGATGCATGACTGCAAGTACTTCTCCTTAGCGGTGAATGAGAGTACAGATGTGATGGATGTTAGCCAGATTCTCATTTACACAAGAGCCATTGACAGTTCATTTGAAGTGCACGAGGAGTTATTGAAATTGGTGTTTTTGCATGACACTACCAAGGGCAAGGATGTTTTCAATGCCATTAAAAGTGTTGTACGTGAGCATGAGAGTTTTGACAAGCTTTCAGCTGTTGTTACCGATGGCGCACCATCAATGCAAGGAAGATGCACTGGATTCGCCGGGCCCTTGCCAAGCCAGTCTCTATATTTCTTCTTTCATTCTGTAGCTTGACATTTTGACTAAAATGGACCTCGGTTAGGTGCCTGGGGGTGGCTACGGCATCAGGGCGCGATGTGCTCTTTCAATTCGTAATTCCAAAGAGGCAGGGGGCTCCAAATTTTCCCATAACATGTATTCTACAAAGGAAATCATTGACAGAGAGTTCTCCTCGAGTCCATTTTTAACACCATAGATTCTGGTATTGTCTTGTCTAGATCGGCCCTTTAAGTCCGTCAGTCCAGGTGAATCTGAAGTTTCAGCAGCTCATTTACGGCTTCCTCCGTAGTTTGAATTCATGTTTTGGCTGCATCCTTCCTCTCTTCTGCCTCCCCGATTCTCGTGTTAGTTTTTTTTATTTCGTCTCGAATTGCTTTCAGCTGCTGACTGTTCTCTTTCCTAAACTTCCTCAGTGCTTTCAGTATGAGATCCACGTTTGGGTTGTCTGTTTGTTCTTCCCCAAGGTCTGTTCGTATATTGTTATCCTCCATAGAGCTGCTAGCCGGGGAAGCCTGTGTGACTCCCGTCTTCTTTGAGTAACTCAGACTGCACTGACTTCTTTTTATTAGGCATTTTCAAAGCCCACAATCTTGAATCAAATTGAATCAAAAGTTTTTGTAGATTTGAGTCGTAGTGAGCTTTTAAGTTTGTCGGTAGCACATTTTCCTATGCTGCCATCCCCTTACTTGCTAACCCAGAAGTCCATGTTCCCAGCAGTTTTAAGACAGCCGTGGTCAAGCCTCTACTTAAGAAACCACATATCGATCTAGGGTTTCTAATGACTAGTCTCTAATCTTTCATTCTTTTCTGAAGTACTAGAGAGAGTTGTGTATCAACAACTTTCAACCCAGAAGAAACCTACCTATCACACCACTGAAACTGTTCTAACCAGAGTGGTAAATTATCTTCTACTTGCTATGGACTCTGACTCCAACTCTGTGCTTCTATTCCTGGACCTCAGTGCAGCCCTTGACACCATTGATCACTGTATACTATTAGACAGAATAAATTATAATTTTGGTGTCTCTGGCCTATTTCGCTCTTGGCTTAAGTACTACTTATCTGGAAGAACACAGTTTATCTGTTAAAATTATATTACATCGACATTCTCTGATGTTAAATATGGCATACATCAGGGCTTGGTTCTTGGCCCTCTATATTTGTCTTTATATTTCACTTCTTTGCCAAATTATATGCAGTCTTGGAATAAATTTCAACTGCTGTGTGGATGGTACTCAGCTGTATGTGCCTATAAGGACTGATGATCATACTCAAATTACTAATTTAATTTAATTTTAATTTAATTCAAGTTTGGATGGCACAGTGGTTAACACTGTCGCCTCATAGCAAGAAGGTCCTGGGTTCGGGGTCATCCCAGGTTGTCCTCTGTGTGGAGTTTGCACGTTCCCCCTGTGTCTGCGGTGGGTTTTCTCAAGGTGCTATAGTTTCCCCCACCATCAGAAAGACATGCATGTTAGGGTTAATACTCCCGTATGTGCTCTTGACCAATCACCTTAGCCCCCCCCCCCGTCATTTGTCCAAGCCCCCCCAAACAGTGCACCAGCCAATCGAAGAGAGGAGAAGGACAACAGCTTCCTAAGTGGAAACCAGTGGTGATTCCATTTGTGGCGGGAGTTTCAGAACAGTTGAGATGCGTATTTTCCAAACACTGCATTTCAGTTATTTTCAAACCCCAAAACACGCTGTGCCAGAAATTGGTCCACCCTGGGTGTCCAGGTAATGTGGTGGTCTATTCCGTTGCCTACCAACACGGGGATCGCCATTTCGAATCCCTGTGTTACCTCCGGCTTGGTTGGGTGTCCCTACAGACACCGTGTCTGTGGGTGGGAAGCCGGATGTGGGTATGTGTCCTGGTCGCTGCACTAGTGCCTCCTCTGGTCAGTCGGGGCGCCTGTTCAGGGGGGGGGGGGGCTGGGGAGAATAGCGTGATCCTCCCATGTGCTACGTCCCACTGGTGAAACTCCTGACTGTCAGGTGAAAAGAAGCGGCTGGTGACTCCATATGCATTGGAGAAGGCATGTGGTAGTCTGCGGCCCTCCCCAGATTGGCAGAAGGGGTAGAGCAGCAACCGGGGCGGTTTGGAAAAGTAGGGTAATTGTCTGGATGCAATTGGGGGGGGATAAATGGGAGAAAATCCCCCCCCCCCAAAAAAAGGAGGAAATTGGTCCACCCCAAGGATCGGGTCCCCCGGCAGAAACAGAGCAATATAGTGTACACTTTTAAGTCCCCGGAGGATTGCCGTGAGTTATACATTGGGGAAATCAAACAGAAGCTGGCCAATAGGATGGCACAACACAGAAGAGGTAACATGCCAGGCCAGGACTCCACAGTCTACACTCATTTACAGGCCAGTTGCTGCTCTTTCAAGGATGAGGATGTGCACATCCTTGATAGGGAGGAACGCTGGTTTGAACGGGAGGTCAAAGAGGCCATCTATGTGAAGAGGAAACAACCTGGACCGGGGGGGGGGGCTAAGAGTACATCTGTCACCAATTTACAATGCTGTGATTGCAACTATGCCCCGATTCTCTTTGAATAGTGCTGGGATAGGCTCCAGCATCCCCGCGACCCTGAGAGCAGGATAAGCAGTTTGGATATTGGATGGATGGATAGTAAACATTGCCATTGTAACTCTAGTTAATGGTCATGGCAATTTGCATATGAAACCAATTGTTGCTTAACGTCGTTATGGCACTGTGTTGTTTAAAAGGGTGGGGATACCTGCAGTCAAGTTGAGACTGAAGAAGTCATTAGATGAGTGATGAAACGTATCTCTCAATAAATGTTGTGTCCAGATGAACTTATTCACCTTGACTTGTACTGCATTGCAGGTCAGTTTCTGTCTCAGTGAATTTACCAAGCACCGTTCTGCCAATGAGATTATAGAGTATAGATTTATTATTGCAACTGTTCTCTTCTCCCTCACGTCTTCTCTCTCTCTAAATGATGTCTTCTCCTGTCTCTTCTCCCGTGTATGAATGGTGTCATGCAAGTATCCCCTGCATGCACGTGTAGTCTGTCCTCCTTCCAAGTCTCCATACTGATGGTAGTCGCCACCTGGATGTTGCATGGCATTCTCCCCATCACATTCTTTATATATCTTATAAATCCATATAATTTTGTTATGCTGTTTCAATTTTGTATCCTTCTCTCTCTCTGATGTGTGGCTAATATCTTTTCTTGTCTTTTCTCTCCTGCATGTGAATGGTGTGATGTGAGTCTCCCCTGTGTGCATATGTAGTCATTTCATTCATTTACCTTTATTTAACCAGGTTAGTCCCATTGAGATTAAAATCTCCTTTACAAGAGAGACCTGGCCAAGAATGACAGCAGTACACCAGTTTCAGCACACACTCACATGAAGACAACAGAATAGCTCAAAGTGCAAAATAGCATAAAAAATGAAGGGAAAAGATAAAAACCTGTTATCAATTGAAACATTTACAATTTACAATAGACTCAGATTCCATAGACTTAACTATACCTTTAAATTCGGATAGAGTAACCAAGTCCTGGAGTTTAAGTCTATTCTGCAGGCTATTCCAGGCAGATTGTGCAGAAAACGTAAAGGCCTTCTTGCCCAGCTCAGTCCGAACTTTAGGAACAGTCATTTGCAAGGTATCCTGAGACCGTAACCCATAAGTGCCATGTTTTATGGACAGGAAGATAGATAAATAACGGGAGGGTACCCAGAATGGCCTTATAGATAAAAACATACCAGTGACTAAGTCACCGTGTTGATAGAGCAGGCCAGTTGACTTTGGAGTAAAGGACACAGTCATGAGTGAGAGCTCTGCAGTTTGTAACAAACTGTAATGCTCCATGATACACTGTCTAACATATGGAGACAATGGGCTGATGCATTCATGTACAGTAAGTAACCATAGTCAAGAACAGGCAAGAATGTTACTTCAACTAGTCTTCGCCTGAAATTGAGAGAAAAACAAGACTTGTTCCTAAAATAAAAACCTAACTTCAATTTCAACTTTTTCACCAGACTCTGTACATGGGGCTTAAAAGAGAGGTTGTCATCAATTAAAAATCCCAAGTATTTGTAGGTGGAGACTGCCTAAATTTGTTGACCTTGAGTAGTAACAATGCTCTGATTTAATCGTAACTTCCTAGTGTTTGAAAACACCATAAGTTTGTTTTTATCAGCATTCAAGACAGTTGATAAAGCTGAACTTGCACTCTGTTAAAAGCATTTTGCAGATACTCAAAAGCTTTGCTGAGAGTAGCCGCATAACAATAAATAACCGTATCATCTGCATAAAAATGGAAAGATGAGTTTTGAACATTTTCTCCCAAGCAGTTTATGTACACTGTAAATAAAAGTGGACCCAGGACAGAACCCTGAGGGACCCCCCGGGGTTGGAAGTTAGAGAATGAGAAAGACAAGAAGATAAAAAAGTGGGCAGATAAAAAGAGAGCGACAGAGACAGACAAAGGGAAACAAGGGGGTCAAAACGAGAAAGAGATGTTGGTATGTACGTAGTAAACATATGCATATGTGTTAATCTGACCTGAGCCTGCCTCTGTACTTTGTAAGGGTCCAGTCCATCCTGGTAGAACAGCTGATGATAGTGCTGCAGATCAGACCAGAAACTAACAGCATTCTGCCAAGGCTGAGACAGGA
The DNA here is from genome assembly GCF_029633865.1 of Lampris incognitus. Taxonomy (NCBI): domain Eukaryota; kingdom Metazoa; phylum Chordata; class Actinopteri; order Lampriformes; family Lampridae; genus Lampris; species Lampris incognitus. The sequence goes on along the minus strand of NC_079219.1, from coordinate 25,596,673 downwards.
GGAAAAAAAGGCACGGTAATGAACATTCTCGATAACAATCATCAACCACATGTATTTAAAACAGAATTAAAGTAGGTATGATCACCATACAACACTACCCCATTTACACAATTAATGAAAGCTAAGTAGACTGGAATTTGAAATGTTTTTCAGGATTACAGCCGTACCAGGTAACTATGGACCATAATGAATAGGAATGTGTAATCTGAAAATCAAGGTACCTGGTTTCCAGAAAGTTCACAGAAGCGTGTGAAGTAAAAACCAGCCTGTGAGTCAACATATAGAGCCTGTAACATCCTTGCCATTCTGTTACTGCTCAGTGCTGGATCGGTACTACTGCCACTGGAACATGACTGATCACACACACACACACACACACACACACACACACACACACACACACACACACACATAAAAAATAAACATCTTTAAGAAAAGAATTCAGAACCACATTAAATTTTTGTTAAGGAAGCCATGTTTACTCCTACTGTTAAATAGGTCCCACCTAGAGGAGTAGCCCAGTCAATTACAGAAACCTATTGGTTTCACTGCAGTTTTATGGCCTGTCTGAAACCTTTCGAGACAACTTTCCATCCCATCTAGAAACATTTTCTCAGTTCAGTACCCTGGAGAACCAGGGCATCGTCCCCAGACACCTTTTTCCAAATTCAGATTTATTTACTATAGACCACACATTGTGGTATAGAGTACATCCATCCATCCATTATCCAAACCACTTATCCTACTCAGGGTCACGGGATGCTGGAGCCTATCCCAGCAGTCATTGGGCGGCAGGCAGGGAGACCCCCTGGACAGGCTGCCAGTCCAACACAGGGCTGAGTGTGTGTGTGTGGGGGGGGCTGTAAGTTGATTGTTTGTCTATGCATTTTGACCACTGGATACCATATAAAATAAGAGAAACGTTTGTTTGTTTGTTTTTTTTAGTTGTCTTTATGTATTTACTTATTTACACTCTGACTGTACCTTTCGGGAACTATGCTTGTACATATGACTATGTATACTTTGTGTAGGTACATAGATATACTATGTTTATTGCTTTTTCCCTTGTTGCCAGATGTGCATTGTATTGTTATACTTTGCAATGATTTTGTTATTATTATTGAAAAATTAATAAACATATTGTTTAAAAAATATCCCTCCCCTTGATAGGTGCTATTGTAAACAGATGTTATTCACTTACCGGTCAGTTGTTTTAATTTTTTGGCTGATCAGTGTATGTTCACAATAACATTGAACAATCTACCATTAATATCTGCTTTCTGTAATTTAAACCAGAGTGCATCTCTCCATACCATATCAAATGCTTTAATATAGTCAATAAAAGAACAAAACAGGCTCCTACCTGTGTGTGAGCAGAGTGAGGACATGTGGGCAGGCAGGTGTTAAGGTGGAAAGGAGGTGGGTTTATATAGCAGGGGAAGGGGTCAATCCCTGACAAGGGCATCACATATCTCTCTGTCCACAGCACAGGATGACAGGTTTCATCTCTGTCACCCTTAATACAATGGGACTGGGATGTCCAGTACCTGGGAGCCCTGTGGGGATACAGCAGAGTTGGCAGCCAACAGAATTACTAGAGAAGTATTTCATTAAAAATTATTAAAAACATTTGAAATGGGTTGACAATGTGGGCTAAAACGGAACTTTTGTGTTTTGAATTAAATGCATCAGTGTGGGGAGCCCAACATCGCATCTTGTCAGGGGGCACAAATGTCCCAACAGCACCCCTCCAGGTGGCTATAGTATAGTGAGCAAACAAGCACGGATTATTCCTGATTTATACAACGAAACTGAAGATATAGCCCAGAGTATGTAATGGTAAATGTTTTGATATACACATTGACATGAATTCTGTAATACAGAGACTCATGCAAAACATGCATTTAAACACACAATTGGTTAAAGCGGGCACTTAACTGCACCCATAGCACAGATGAATAAGAAGTGAGCTATCCAGACCAGTAGAGGAGCAGAGCCTCGGTGATGCTGGGCTGCAGCAGGCGCAGTTTCTTCTCTGTCCAGCAGGGGGTGGTAGTCAAACCCAGTCTGTAAAGCAGCTCTCCGCCCAAACTACTCCGACTGCCACTCAACAGGAAACGGCTTCTCATCATCATCAAATGCCTGATCCGACCCATATCAGTCACAAAGATACATTATATAACATAACATCAGTAGACACCAGAACTAACGTGCTATGACAGTGGGATTAAAAGAACAGCTAAACCATATACCAACTTTTGTGAGTTTGCTACCAACTAAAGGTGAAAAAACATCTACAAGTGCTGATCTCGGGACCAAGTGATGTAAGCAGTGCAGGACAAACACAGCTACGGATGATAAAAATAATGATGGGTATATTTAATTTAGGTGTGCTGTTGAGCAGCACTGTCAGCAGTCCATAGTTTTGTCAATGTTGTCTTTATTCCACACCGACGAGACGGCACAGGTGCTCACCCAGGCTCTGGTCATCTCCCGGCTGGACTACGGCAACTTCCTCCTTGCTGGCGCCCCGGCGTCGGCCATCAGACTTCTGGAGCTTGTTCAGAAAGCTGCAGCTCGTCTGGTGTTCAACCGCCCTAAGTTCTCCCACACAACTCCCCTTCTCATATCCCCACACTGGCTCCCAGTAGCTGCTCGCATCCAGTTTAAGACTCTGGTGCTGGCCTACAGGAAGAGAAAGGAACAGCTCCTTCCTATCTCCAGGCCATGGTCAAGCCCTACATCCCCCGCCTGACCACTTCGCTCTGCTGCCTCGGGACGCCTGGTTGCCCCGTCGCTCAGAGGCCCCTGCTGCCGATCGACCCGGTCACGGCTCTTTTCTGTCCTGGCCCCACAGTGGTGGAATGAACTCCCCACTGATGTCAGGACAGTGGAGTCACTGCCCATCTTTCAGCGCAGGTTGAAAACTCACGTCTTTAAGAACTACTGCCCTATTACTTGCTCGTAGCACTTATTGTATTCACTCATTTAAAAAAAAAACTCTCTCTTACGCTTTTACTTTAGCACTGGTTTTGCTCTTAGATGCTTGTTTAGATGTACGTATGACCTCTGATGACTAGCAGTTCTCCTGATTTCCTACGTTAAATGCACTTATTGTAAGTCGCTTTGGATAAAAGCGTCAGCTAAATGACTGTAATGTAATGTAAAGTAATGTATTGCCACACCTATATCAAACGGATCCATCTTAATTTCGTTAGCTGCAGCTGTGTTTGTCCTGCTACGCTTATATCACTTACAGCAAAAGGTTTCTCACATTTAGACGAAACCATAGACGAGGTAGGCTGTAGGGTGAAATTCCTCTTTTAAGTTAAGCTCTTTTTTCGCAGCTGTCTCACAAATAGTCGCCCATATCAAAAGAATGTAGCAGACTGACAGCTTGTGTTTTTACTTGATAAAACGAGTAAAAAAAATAAAATAAATAAAAACCACACACAGGGATAATTTAGTACGGCCAATTCACCTGACTTACATGTTTTCGGGAGGAAACCAGAGCGCCCGTAGGAAACCCATGCAGACACGGGGAGAACATGCAAACTCCACACACAGAGAACGACCCGGGATGACCGACCAAGGTTGAACTACCTCTGAGCTCGAACCCAGAACTTTCTTGCTGTGAGGCAATCGCGCTAACCACTGCGCCACGGTGCCGCCCATACTAACATATGCAATGCATTAATATCTCAATTGGCTATTTATCTTTAACTCAGAATATAGAATTTAAAAACCGTGGAAGGTCATTGTAACTGTCCATGGTCGTTTTAGGAAACAGTGAATTCCCGGTCGTTCTAATGTTAAACGTGTTTTTGAGGGGGCGCCCGAGTATCGTAGCGGTCTTTTCCGTTGCCTACCAACACGGGGATCTTCGGTTCGAGTCCCCGTGTTACCTCCACCTTGGTCGAGCGTCTCTACAGACACAATTGGCCGTGTCTGCGGGTGGGAAGCCGGATGTGGGTATGTGTCCTGGTCGCTGCACTAGCACCTCCTCTGGTCGGCCGGGGCGCCTGTTCAGGGGGAGAGGGGGAACTGGGGGGGGGGGGATAGCGTGATCCTCCCACGTGCTACGTCCCCCTGGCGACTCCACATGTATCGGAGGACACATGTGGTAGTCTGCAGACCTTCTCGGATGGGCAGAGGGGGTGGAGCAGCGACCGGGACGGCTCGGAAGTGTGGGGTAATTGGTCGGGTATAACTGGGGAGAAAAAGGGGGGGAATTTTTTTTTAAGTGTTTTTGAGCCGTAAACTGAATAATATGACTGTACGGTGATGAAATACATCAATGCTGGTGTTAATATTGACATTTCTTACCAGATTTATAAAAATGGGCGTTTCATGTTGAAAATGGCTCGACACGCCATCTACTGTTTTAAATAAGCACTGAACCTTGCAAGGCCAATGCTGACGTTGAGTGGACCGGTTGGGACTTATCTACGTTAAAAAAAAAAGTTAACGCCCTCAAATCAGAGGGGGACGACCCACCTCCCCCATCCCCGCCTTTGACTGTGAGACTGTGAAGCCATGCTCATTTTCAAATAGATTGTAACGATCACGATGAATAGACTCGCTAGTCCTTGGCTAACGGGTCGGACCCTTTAGTCGACTGGTTAACGTAGTCGCCCGTGGTGCGGGAGACTGGGGCATCCCGGCTGCGGCGGTTCCCGGTTGCCCCCCGAATTCGCTACATTGGTGTCAGAAGTGGGTTGGTGAGACCGTGATGCCATTGAAAGCGCACGCGCCCATGAGGCGTGAAGGAGCTGGTATGCTGAAGCGCAAGGATGCGGGGAGTATAACGTGAGGTAGTATAACGACCACGGATAACCAGACTCGCTAGCCCTTAGCTAATTAGTCGGACCCTTTAGTCGACTGGTTAACGTAGTCGCCCGTGTTGCGGGAGACCCGGATTCGCATCCCGGCTGCAGCGGTTCCCGACTGTCCCCCGAATTTGCTACATTGGTTTCAGAAGTGGGATGGTGAAACCATGAGGCCATCGGAAGCACGTGCGCCCAGAGGCGTGAGGAGCTGGTCTGCTGAAGCGAAGGAGGAGGGTAATGTAATGATCACGAATGAATAGACTCGCTAGCCCTTGGCTCGAAGCTGGATTACGGACCGGGCATGCCGGGCGAGTGCCCCGGGTCCTCGGACCACGAGGGGCCCCAACAGGTCAGGGGTATTGTGTTCACGTAGGGATCCTCAGTCATACCCTACAAGGGACGTTTATTCCAACCCTGCGTCGCGATGGAGGGCCGAAGCTAGTCTCTATTGATGCGGGGGCCCCAAGCTACAGTCTCTGCTGATGCAGGGCCCCAAGCTACAAAGTCTCTATTGATGTGGGGTCCAAGCTACAAAGTCTGTATTGATGTGGGGCTCCAAGCTACATGATTCAAAATTGTGTTGTACTTTGTAGTCACCATCTGAATCCCATGCAGATTGGCATAGTGTCGACTACCTTGTTGCATTTGCATTAGTTTTACATTTCACAATGTTTAGTATTGTTTGCGTAGTCTATCTGACTGGGCGGGGGCCGGGGCAATGGACGTGTATGCCCCGGGGCCTCCTGGTGGGTTAATCTGGCCGTGCCTTGGCTAACAGGTCGGAGTCTTATTAATCGACTAGCTAACGTAGTCGCCCGTGGTGCAGGAGACCCGGGTTCGCGTCCCAGTTGCAGCGGTTTCCAACCCCCCCCCCGAATTCGCGACAATCTGTTGATCAAGATTCCAGAGGTAACTCGCTAACCTTTCGCCCTTTTATTACATTTTCTACTAACCTTTTGAATTTCTCTCAATTTATAGTTAGTTATTGTTTTATACATCACCATTTTCAATTTGGGCGCAATGTTTCGGTGCCTTTGACGGCCGTAGATGCACCGCCGGATAACTGGGTCAGTTGGGCTGGGCTCGCGTCGCAGCTGGGGGAGCAGTCGCCCCGTCACCCGCCTCTCCCCACCGTCGGAAATCCGCGGCCCGTCTTGCGGGGCCCGCTTCCGTCTACGGCGCATCCGCGTCGTGGCGTCTTCGTGGGGCGGTGTCTGACGCTGTGCTGGAAGGCAGGATGGTAGAGGGGCCTGGGTACGGCGGTGTGCGGCGGCGAGCCGGCGACTCGCGCCGGGCCCTTCTCGCGGATCTCCCCAGCTTCTCCTGCCTCATACATCCAAGCCCCTTGCCCACTTTTTAGCATTTTTCAAAATTATGCAGTGGGTGGAGTTATGCTCAGACCTGGGGGAGAAGTTACACTTTTACTCTCTCAGCAATTAGCCAGGCCAGTGCGGTTCACATCATTTTGAGCCAAGAAGGGCTCCTTGGCAACGAAAAACCTGATAACCCATGTTTATAAAGTTTAATACAACATATGGTAAAGATCTGATGATTCAATAGACTCGCTAGGCCTGGCTAATGGATTGGACCCTTTAGTCGAGTGGTTAACGTAGTCGCCCGTGGTGCGGTAGACCCGGATTCACGTCCCGGCTGCGGCGGTTCCCAGCTGCCCCGGATTCGCTAAATTGCTGCCAGAAGTGGGATGGTGAGATCGTGAGGCCATCGGAAGCGCGTGCCCCCAGAGGCGTGACGGAGCTGATTGCGCAGTCACCCGTGGTGCGGGCGACCCGGGTTCACCTCGTAGCTGCGCCCTGAATTTCTACATTGGTGTCAGAAGTGGGATGGTGAGACCGTGAGGCATGAGGGAGTTGATATGCTGAAGGGCAGGGGCGCGCTTCCCGAAGGAGTGGGGTAATGTAACGACCACGACTGAATAGACTCGCTAGCCCTTGGCTAACGGGTCGGACCCTCAGTTGACTGGTCAGCGCAGTCACTCGTGGTGCGGGGAACCCAGGTTCGATTCCTGGCTGTGCCCTGACTTCGCTATGTTGGTGTCAGAAGTGGGTCCGCGATGGTGTAGCGATCTAAGCATCGGCTTTGTGTCGATGCAGTTGCCCACTGGGGACTGGGGTTCACGTCCCGGTCTCGTCAGATCCGGCTATGGCCGGACTCGATGAAGCAGCAATCATTGGCAACGCTGTCTTCGGGAGGGGGGCGGAGTCGGCTTGTGTTCGTCACGTGAATGCGTCTCTGTGTGTGTCGGAAAAAGTAGTGGTTTGGCCTGGATTCGCCTTGTCACGAAAGTGGGGAGGCATCTCCTTCGAGACTGCCCGCCGGAGAGATGCAGTTGGCGAACGCATGCAGTACGAGGGTGGGTGTTTGAATTAAAATAGGGATCGATTGGCCACTAAATTGGGAGAAAAAGGGGAAAAATCAGAAATAAATTTAAAAAAAAGAAGTGGGATGGTGAGACCGTGAGGCCATCGGAAGGGCATGCGCCCAGAGGCATGCGGATGCTGATATGCTCAAGCGTGAGGACGCATTTCCCAAAGGAGGAGGGGGTAGTGTAACGATCATGAATGAGTAGACTCACTAGCCCTTGGCTAACAGGTCAGACCCTTTAGTTGACTGATTAACATGTTGCCTGTGGTGTGGGAGACCCGGATTCGCATCCCGGCTGCAGCGGTTCCCGGCTGCCCCCCGAATTTGCTACATTGGTTTAAGAAGTGGGATGGTGACGCCGTGAGGCCATCGGAAGCACGTGCGCCCAGAGGCGTGAGGGAGTTGGGCGCTTCCCGAATGGGGGGGGGGGTAGTGTAATGAGGGAGTTGGTATGGTATGCTTCCTCACGCCTCTGGGCGCACAATGGTCTCACACTCTCGCCATCCCACTTCTGACATCAGTGTAGCGGATTTAGGGAGCAGCCGGGAATCCGCCGCAGCTGAGATGTGAACCTAAGCAACTGCGCTAACCAGTCGACTAAAAGGTCCGATCCATTAGCCAAGGGCTAGCGAGTTTAGTCATCTGTGGTCGTTACACTAGGCCATCGGAAGCGCGTGCGCCCAGAGGCGTGAGGGAGCTGATATGCTGACGTGCTTCCCGAAGGGGAGGGGGAGGGGGTAGTGTAACGATCATGAATGAGTAGACTCGCTAGCCCTTGGCTAACGGGTCGGACCCTTCAGTCGACTGGTTAACGTATAGTCGCCCGTGGTGCGGGAGACCGGGGTTCGTGTCCCGGCCGCGGTGGTTCCTGTCTGCCCCCCGAATTCATGACAATATACTGGAGCCTGTATGTGCAGTCATAAAATACGAAATAATGAATGAAAAGTTCTGCAGTCAGTAAATGGCATATACTAATATGATGTACACATATATGCCGTCTGACGTAGGCGCACTACTGCTAATTTCGTAACGAAAGTACTGTAACGTGCATGGATAAGAAGACACGCTGGCCGCTGGCTGGCGTGTCTGACCCTTTAGTCGAGCGGTTAACGATGTCTCCTGCGGTGCGGGCGATACGGGTTTGCGTCCCGGCCGTGGCAGTTCCTGTGGTTGCGTTGTCCCCCGAATTCGCTACATTGGTGTCAGAAGTGGGATAGAGCGATCGTAAGGCCATCGGAAGCGTAGGCGCCCTGAGGCGTGAAGGAGCTGATATGCTTAAGCGCGGGGACGCGCTTCCCGAAGACACGCTGGCCGCTGGCTGGCGTGTCTGACCCTTTAGTCTAGCGGTTAGCGATGTCTCCTGCGGTGCGGGCGATACAGGTCCGCTTCCCGGCCGCGGCAGTTCCTGTGGTTGCGTTGTCCCCCGAATTCGCTACAGTACTATGACTAAATATGTTCGTCAAAACCTTTTTTTTTCCATGACTAAGACTAGACGATAACAAGGCGGCACCGACGTCATTAAACACTGACTATATAAAATATTGTTGACGAAAAAAGATGAGACTAAAATGTAGTTTTAAAAAAATAAAAATTTTACCAAAATCTCTGACTTTTAGTCGACTAAAACTTGACTTAAAAAAAAGGATGCGGTCGACTAAATATGACAAACTAACAAGGACGTTTGACATAGGACTAAGACTAGTTAAAAAAAATAGTTGAAAAAATTAACTGAATACACACAACAATTTTTGCATGTTAGAACGTATGCCTGCACACGTTGACCTGCTTTGCTGGCAAGTCGATTCAAATTAGGCTAGTGGTTCAAGGCAACGTCACAAAAGCGGATATTCATTGTCCATGCCCCCCCACACACACACCCACACACCTTTACCGCACCCCCTCCAGCTTTCCTGCCCTGTAGGGGTTTATTACACGGCTACTTATTAAAGAAATCAATTAATTTGGCACAAAATATTGATCCAAAAATGATTTCATTGGTTTAAAAATGAGTTTATTGCTTCTGTGAGAGGTCAATTTGATGTGTTGTGGTTGAGTAAAAGGAATTTAAAAAGAAGAAGAAGAAGAAGAAGAAGAGGAAGAAGAAGAAGAAGAAGAAGAAGAAGAAGAAGAAGAAGAAGAAGAAGTTGTTCATCGTTAGACTTTCCAGTCGTGGAAGAAGTTAAATTTTGGCTTTTCGTGAGTTCTTGGAAGCAGCGGAGGAAGCATGCGGGCGGACGTTGAATGAGCGTATTCTGTTTTTGTTGTAATTGTAAACGATTTAAAATAAAAACATTGCCAGTTGCAAGACAACCCCTACGTCCGTCTTGGTTCCTGGCTGCAAGACTTCCGCTAAAAATAGTCCGTTAGAGTCTAAACTGCGTCCATAGCAACGTAAACTGTAGCCTTTTTAAGATTAGCCTACTCAGCGTTGTAATTCACGTTAAACCGAATATTTCCATTGATGATGATGTGAGACAAGGGGAATAGGTCTTCTTTGAGACTATTGAAGTTGACGTTTTTGTCCTAATTCATCTCTACATTTCCTTCTTGCCGGGGCTTTTGCAGTTGACACACCTGGAAACACAATTGTTACTGTTGATTGATATGATTGGACGTGGTCCTCTAGAGTCTATTTGCAGAACTGCGTCCATAGCAATGGTCTGTTATTCATAGCAGCCGTCTGCTATTCAGAAATAATAGACCGTAGAATGCCGTAATTGGCCAATCAGAATCGAGTATTCATCAAAGCTGTGTAATAAATGGAAATAGTGCCACCTGAGGGGAAGTAGACAGGCTTCAGAACCAAAAACTGCTGGGAAGAATTACAAAGGCAATGTAAATAGATATGGGCGCATATGTTTATATTTAACCTTTTTTTCATTAATCAGTCTACATAGAGGTAATTAAAGACAAGCCACCAAGGTTTATGTGAAGAGCTGTTGTGACAGTGCTTGCCAACAAATAACTCAAAAGCAGGCGGTCGCTTTCTTGTTTTTCTCTTTACCTGCTCTTTCGCTCCAAGTGCTGTGTGGCCTTCAGTCTCTCGATGTCCATCCAGAGATGAAATAACTTCTCTCCATGTGTCCCTCGTAAAAACTCCTTGAACTCATCCAAGCCCGCTCCACTACCATAGAGACAGCAGCCATGGTAACAAATGTCAAGGACATTTTGTGGGTCTGTGTCCCCATTATCTACCTCTTCATTCTTCTCTTTATCCCCCTTGGTTTCTTCTTTTTCTCTCATCCCCCTTTCCCCCTCCTCCCTTCTCTCTTTCTCCTCCACCGTTCTCCTGCACTCCCTAAACAAACAGGAGTGAACATTACTTTCAGGAAGGCTGGTTGTGTTGGCACAATTTTTCCTTCCATCTCTTGGTTGACTGAAACATTCAGAGGTGTCTATCTGACTGCAGCCCTCTATGAGTTTTAATACATCTTTGATCACCTGTCTGGCCATTTCAGCAGCAAAGTTTTCAAAATGCAGGTTAGAAGATTGGGACTTATGCGAATATGAGTCTTTGAGAGACTCCTCTGTCCAAGGATGCGTGCAGCAGAGGGTCAACTCTTCGTTGTAAGATGAAGAAGGGGGAGAAGCTAAAGATGATGATGATGATGATGATGATGAGAGAGAATGTTGTTCCATTGGGGGGAGAAAGTGGGAAAAACATCCAGATGAGGTACAGTGTGTCTGGTCGACATCCTTCCTGGGTTCTTGGTTCAAAAAGTATTGAGAGAAAACCATGAATAAACAGCCCCATGTTAAATAAGTATACTTTAACAAGTATACACAAAGCTTTCAGACAGGAACTTTGAAAGATTGCACACACACACACCTTGTTTTGTCGAAATCATCTCTTGTGAGCAAGTCAAGGCCTTGAGTACATTTTCATTCTCAGCGTTCATTTGGGAGGGAGAGAAAGGTCTTGTGACTGAACGTTTGCCTTTGCTTTTGTGGATACAGAGGTTTGGGTTCTGCTGAGACATTAACTTGGCCAGTCTAGAAAATACAATACAGATAGGTACAATACAATAGAGATAGGTAGCCATAAACAATTAAACACACTGCTCGTGATTGTATCAGTCCTACTGCTTCTACGTATAAATTACAAGCTAGCATGCATTGCTAGTCATCCTATCTGATAAGGGTGTGGCCTAAGCCTCACACGGAAGATGCAAGTGGCATTAGGTAGATTAAAATGGAGGAGGAAGTAGGGCAACAGCTCCCCCATAGTAAAAAAAAACCACACCCCGCTAGAAAGCTTCTTGTTCATAATATCACTATACACCAGCTCAGTGTATTTCTAATTCGAATCAATGCCAGCTAATTAAAAATTAAGCTACCAATGCAATATAACTGAGAAAATAAATTGGCTGAAAAAATTGTACTACATGGTGCTAGCCAGAGTCAAGGGTGGCTTCACTGGCTAATCCAATACCTGGTCTTGTCAATTCAGCTCATTAGCAAACATTTTTCACCTTGCAATATAAGATGATATAAGATGTATACAGCTCAAACAGCAGGGAAAGGCCTGTGTTGTCAGGACATGCTTCAGCAGGTGTGGATATATATTCAACACGTCCAACTTAGTGGGGGCTTTTTTGTGTTTTGTTTTGTGTTTGTTTTTTTGCTCATTGCATGGGTAGCAAGCTTATTGAAACTGTGCACAGGTCTGTTTGATATATAGCAATGTTCTTGGAATACCTGTATTCAAAGTAGAAATCACTTTGAATGAAGAAGGGAAATCTTTCAGTCATGATCCACTGAATTCCTTGCTCTCTGTCCAGGCACTGCAAAGGTCAGCGAGACAGACTCATCAAACCAAGGCTTCCAAAGCTACCGAGTTTTTTGCCCATCTCGAAACAGTGGATCAAATCGATGACTTGAAAAAATAAGTATGACATCCACGCACGGCGGTACTTACGTGCACAGTGTAATGGTTGTCTACGGGGGGGCCCGCAGACACAAGTGTGGGGTCCTCGGTGAGAAGCTGTGATTTATTGCGTCGTAGGACTGATGTGATCTGTCTGGAGACACGCTCAGCTGCTTCACTCGCCACTTGAAACACTCCAGTGTCCTGGTTGTACAGCAATGCTTCTGGGAAACACTCGGTTCAAAAGACAAAACAAAAAAAAAAACCCTGTAGAGCTTGTCAGGTAAAACAATCTTGATACCTCCCAAAATTCATTAACAGATCATGTAGAGGAAATCTGGTTGATATCTATACAGGCAGAGGTTTTGTCAACCCATACGCCATGCCAATATCTAGCCTTACCGGCAGACTGAGGAAGTCGTTGAAGAAGTGTACAAGCATTATGTCAGAGGCCAGGTGGTTTTCCTGTACAGATGGAAACAAAAGAAATTTGATGTGGAGCCATCCACTAAAATAGGAAAAACTGTATGTACTATTCTGCATGGACAAAACTTGCTGCAACAGATTGAAAAGGTCCTAAACTTTCAGTGAGTGACGTGCACTTACAAAGTTGTCAGCAGTGAGATGAGGAAACTCTGGAAGAGACAGATCAAAACTCTGCAGTTAGAAAACATTTTTACATTTATAGTAAATTTTCAATATCTTTAAGTCCAGCCCTTACCCATTTCAGCTTTTCCACATTCTTCAGTCCACATACAGGCTCTGCTTGTACTATGTCAGAGTTGTCGTTTCTCAGAGAGTCAAGAAAGATTAGCACAGTTGGACGCCATTCCCTCACTGGCTGGACAAGCCTCTTAGTGTAATTTTACAGAAACACAACAGGTTGCTATGGAGGTGGACTCATTTTCTAAACACGGGGCAGTAAAAGTTTAACTCGTGAACCCACACCAGAGAGGACTTGGAGCTTTTTTTAAATGCTGCGGTGCATCTGAAGCATTTCTCATGCTGATCAGAGACCAGAGAGACACCTTTTTAATTTCTGAATCATTTTATTTTCACACATACGGTAACTAGTGCAAAGACAGTCGGGGATATCTTGTTGCAGTTCGGGATATTCTCAAATTTCACCACTAGATGGCGGCCAATGCTTTAAAATGAATCAATAAATAGGCCTCGGAGACACATGATTCAACCAATACATGGCAATGACAAACCCTCAGATGTGTAAAAAACTTAATTTAAAACTATCTAGAAAAAAATCATACACAAATGAGAAATGACATATTGCAATAAACAAGTTATTTTCAAGAATATCATGCAGCATTTTATAACACTGTATAGCTTATGAGTATGTACCAAAAAGCACCCAACAGCCTAATTCAGTGATTATAACTGATTGCATTCCCTGCTAACGCCTCGTCCACATTCATATTCAAAAACAGACAAATAAGACTATTGCAGAAAGAAGGGAAAAAACAGTACATAGATATTCACAAACTCACATTCACGGGCACAAAAAGAGGCCCTTAAATACTGGCAAAGGGTCAGTTCCCTCATTACCAATCCTTTGCCCTAACCACTAGTAGAGGGATTTAAAAGATATTTAAATAATCATGGGATATAAAATCATCATCCATTCATAGTCTTGAAGTTTTCAAAATGCAGGTTAGAAGATTGGGACCTGTGCGAAAATGAGTCTTTGAAAGACGATTCTGTCGAAGGCTGTGTGCAGCAGAGGGTCCACTCTTTGTTGTAAGATGAAGAAGGGGGAAAAGATGATGATGAGAAAGAATTTTGCTCCACTGGAGAGAAAAGCAGGAAAAACATCCAGATGAGGTACAGGTTGTCTGGTCGACGTCCCTCCTGGGTTCTTGGTTCAAAAATTATTGAGAGAGAACCATGAATAAACAGACCCATGTTAAATAAGTATACTTTAACACATACACACAAAGCTTTCACAGGCACTTTGAAAGATTGTGCATACACACACACACACACACACACACACACACACACACACACACACACACACACACACACACACACACACACACACACACCTTGTTTTGCCTAAATCATCTCATGCACAAGTCAAGGCCTTGAGTATGTTTTCATTCTCAACATTCATTTGGGAGGAAGAGAATGGTCTTGTGACTGAACGTTTGCCATTCCTTTTGTGGATACAGAGGTTTGGGTTCTGCTGAGACATTAACTTGGCCAGTCTAGAAAATACAGGAAACTTGTGAGATCAAAGAAGTCAATAGAGATACTTATCTGTTCAGATAGATAGATAGCCATAAACAGTTAAACACACTGCTCATCATTATATCAGTTACGTGTCAATTGATCATTGGTCCCTCCACTGTAGCTGCATTTGGCCAGCAGCTACCTGAAGTCTTGGCTCCTTTCACAGTAGTCACTGATTCTGTTGAAAATTTCACTAGTGACTTAAATGTGGCCCTCTCTAGTCTCCTCGATTCCGTTGCACCTCTCACTACCAGAGCTAGGCGACTAAAGAGGCCTACACCCTGGTTTAACGACAAGAGACGTGCTCTTAAGCGGGCCTGCAGATGAATGGACTGAAATGGCGAAAATCAAAATTGGAAGTTTTTTTGCCTATCATGGCATGAGTATTTATTGAAATACAAGCGTGTTTTATCTGCTGCAAAAGCAGCGTATCTCTCCCACTTAATATTAATAAACATAACCCCAGATTTCTCTTTGACACTGTATCTAAATTTACTAAAAAGCAGCAGTCTATTAGCTGCTCACCATTCATGGCCCATTAGCTTCTAGACTTTTTCTGCAATAAGGTTGATGAGATCATAAACAAAATTAGTTCTTCAACTCCAGCTGCTCTTGCAGATCCTGTCTTACCAAATTCATATCTATACAATGAGTCAGTGATAGTCCCTGTTATTATAACTTTTGAGACTATCTCTCTTGATACTTTGACTAAGTTCATGTCAGCTTTTAAACCAACTGCTTGCCTACTTGACCCCTTACCAGCAAAACCTTTTAAAGACCACTGGCCTTTCCTGGGACCTACAATGCTACATTGTTAACTTATCACTTACTACTGCCACTGTTCCCCGCAGTTTTAAGACAGCTGTGGTTAAACCTCTACTTAAAACCGCAGCTCGATCCAGGGTCTCTTAATAACTATCAACCAGTCTCTAATCTTCCATTCTTTTCTAAAGTACTAGAGAGAGTTGTGTATCAACAACTTCCAGCCCATATAGAAGAAAACCATCTATATGAACCTTTTCAATTGGCTTTCAGGGCCTGTCACTCCACTGAAACTGTTCTGACCAGAGTGGTGAACAATCTTCTACTAGCAATGGACTCTGATTCCACTTCTGTGCTTCTACTACTGGACCTCAGTGCAGCCTTTGACACCATTGATCACTGTATACTATTAGACAGATTAAATTTATAATTTTGCTGTCTCTGGTTTAGCTCTCTCTTGGCTTAAGTCCTACTTATCTCAAAGAACACATTGTGTCTGCTATAGTAATATTACATCAATTCTCTTGACATCAAATACAGTGTACCGCAGGGCTCAGGTCTTGGCCCTCTGCTTTTCTCTCTTTATATTTCACCTCTTGGCCAAAATATATGCAGTTAGGAAATAAATTTTCATTGCTATGCTGATGATACTTGGCTTTGTGTGCCTATAAGGGCTGATGATCCTACTCAAATTACTAATTTAGAGGCCTGCTTGGCTTCTGTGAAAAATTTGATGTCACTAAACTTTCTGCTTTTAAATTCGGATAAAACCAAGATGCTGGTCATTGGCCCTGCTAGACAGACACCAATTTGATCAAGTAATGATAACAATCGACAACTCTCTGATTTCACAAAGTGTGGCAGCAAAAAATCTTGGTGTTATGTGTGATCCCAGCCTTTCCTTTGATAAACACATTAAAGAAATCACCAAGTCTGCCTTTTTTCACTTACCAGCTAAATTCGATCTTTCTTGTCGATGGCTGATGCAGAGACTCTAATACATGCATTTGTTTCATCCAGACTTGATTACTATAATGTTCTGTTTTCAGGTCTGCCACATGCTAGTACTAAAAGTCTTCAGATGGTTCAGAATGCTGCAGCTAGAATCGTAACTAAATCTAAGAAATTTGACCATATTACACTAATTCTTGTCTCCCTTCATTGGCTTCCTATCCATGTTAGATCAGACTTCAAGGCGCTTCTGCTGACTTACAAAATCCTAAATGGGCTTGCCCCATCATACCTGTCTGATCTCCTTAAATTGTACATTCCATCTCGAGCTCTTCGCTCTCAAAATACAGGGCTCCTGTGTGAACTCAAAGTTAAAAAGAAGTCAGCTGGTGGCAGGGCCTTTTCTTATCAGGTCCTGTTCTTGTGGAATAACCTGCCTGCTGCCATCAGACATTCAGAGTCTGTTGAGTCCTTTAAATCCAAACTTTAAACTCATCTTTTTTGCCTTAGCCTACAGTTAATTGCCTTTTAGTTGAGTGCTTCACAACCTGTACTGCATGGCGGGTCAGTTTCCGTCTTAATGAATTTACCAAGCACTGTTCTGCCGACAAGATTATAGCGTACAGATTATTGACTATTGCAAACTGTTTGCTTCTCTCACATGTCTTTTTTCCTCTCTCTCTCTCTGAATGTCTTCTGTAACGTCCTGGGTATGATGTTAAACTGCAACCGTCGGGTCGTCGGCAACTAAACCGGCACCCCCACTTCAACCCTTGGGGGGTTGTGAGGAGGGTGTGTGGACATCCAGCAGGACTAAAAACAAAACCTGTCAAGGGGCGGATGAGTTCCTCTGTGAACCAACGGCCATCCATACCTGGAGAGGAGATAGGGACCACTAGGTACTGCCCCTACTGAAACACAGTGATGACTCAACCAAACTCAATCACCATACTGGATCGGTCGAGGCCTGTGTTAACAATGGCCGCATCCTTCACCAACCTTCCTTGGGGTTAGGAAGAGAGGGAGACCGGGAAAACCTGGGTAAACAACATCGGAGAATGGCTACAGATGAGCGTAGTGGAGGTGGGGAGAGCTGCGATGGATATGGAATGGTGGAAGAAACTTGTTGAGGCATCAGCTATGCTCCTATGACCTCCATAGGTTACAGAACTGATGATGATGAATGTCTTCTCCTCTTTTTGTGTGTGAATGGTGTGATGCAAGTCTCCCTTGTGTGCATGTGCAGTCTGTCCTCCCAGGTCTCCATGGTGACGGTGGTCGCCACCTGGACATTGTTTGGCATCCCCCTCATCACATTTTCTTTTTAATATTATTATTCTATTTATTTATTTTACATGGTGATACTGGTCGCGTGGCTCAGGTCCTGGGCATTTGGACACTGCTTGGCATCCTCCTCACCATATTCTTCATATATTTTATAATTTCATTATAATTCTGTTATCCTCTTTCAATTGTTGCATTATGTAAACTGTGTAAACACAACATCCATTGCACGTTGTCTGTCTTGGGAGAGAGATCCCTCCTCTGTTGCTCTCTCTGAGGTTTCTTCCTATTTTTTCTCCCTGTTAAAGGTTTTTTTTTAGGGGGTTGTTCCTTATCCGGTGCAAGGGTCTAAGGACAGGATGTTGTGTTGCTGTAAAGCCCCTTGAGGAAAATTTGTAATTTGTGATATATAAAATTGACTACCACATGCCTCTTCCAATACATGTGGAGTCTTTTCACCTGACAGTGAGGAGTTTCGCCAAGGGGACATAGCGCATGGGAGGGACATAGCGCATGGGAGGTTTATGCTATTCCCCCAGTTCCCCCTCCCCCCCGAACAGGTGCCCTGACCGACCAGAGGAGGCGCTAGCGCAGTGACCAGGACACATACCAACATCCGGCTTCCCACCTGCTGACACGGCCAATTGTGTCTGTAGGGACGCCCGACCAAGCCGGAGGCAACATGGGGATTTGAACCAGCAATCCCCATGTTGGTAGGCAACGGAATAGACCGCTATGCTACCCGGACGCACAGGTCTGTTTGATATATGCCAATGTTCTTGGAATACCTGTATTCAAATTAGAAATCACTTTGAATGAATGAGGGAAATCTTTCAGTCATGATCCACTGAATTCCTTGCTCTCTGTCCAGGCACTGCAAAGGTCAGCGAGACAGACTCATGGTTGTCTACTGGGGGGCCTGCAGACACAAGTGTGGGGTCCTCAGTGAGAAACTGTGATTTATTGCGTCGTAGGACTGATGTGATCTGTTTGGAGACACGCTCAGCTGCTTCACTCGCCACTTCAAACACTCCAGTCTCCTGGTTGTACAGCAATGCTTCTGAGAAGCACTGGGTTCAAAAGACAAAAAAAACAAAAACAAACTGTAGAGCTTGTCAGGTAAAACAATCTTGATACCTCCAAATATTCATAAACAGACTGTGTAGAGGAAATCTGGTTGATAGCTATTCAGTTCGTATTACCAAGAAGGAATGAGAGGCAGAGGTTTTGTCAACCCATACGCCATGCCAATATCTAGCCTTACCGGCAGACTGAGGAAGTCGTTGAAGAAGTGTACAAGCATTATGTCAGAGGCCAGGTGGTTTTCCTGTACAGATGGAAACAAAAGAAATTTGATGTTGAGCCATCCACTAAAATAGGAAAAACTGTACGTACTATTCTGCATGGACAAAACTTGCTGCAAGATTGAAAAGGTCCTAAACTTTCAGTGAGTGACGTACACTTACAAAGTTGACAGCAGTGAGATGAGGAAACTCTGGAAGAGATAAATCAAAACTCTGCAGTTAGAAAACACTTTTAAATTTATAGTAAGTTTTCAATATCTTTAAGTCCAGCCCTTACCCATTTCAGCTTTTCCACATTCTTCAGCCCACATGCAGGTTGTGCTTGTACTATGTCAGAGTTGTCGTTTCTCAGAGAGTCAAGAAAGATTAGCACAGTTGGACGCCATCCTCTCACTGGCTGGACACGCCTCTTAGTGTAATTTTACAGAAACACAACAGGTTGCTATGGAGGTGGACTCATTTTCTAAACACAGGGGGCAGTAAAAGTTTTAAGTCATGGAACCACACCAGAGAGGACTTGAGCTTTTCTTAAATGCTGCGGTGCATCTGAAGCATTTCTCATGCTGATCAGAGACCAGAGAGACACCTTTATTTTCTGAATCATTTTATTTTCACACATAAAGTAACTATCAATACGTTTCAGGACCTCTCCCTTTTCAGAAAACCCATTAGATCACTGCCTAATTGGTGTTGTGGGACCTCTAGACTTACAAATTAAACACTGGGAGAGCATTTCCTGATCAGAAAGTTTAACTTAACGGAGGGAGATGCACAACTCTACACTTATCTTTGTAAGAATGATTTTCAATTTTAAAATAAAGAATATAATGGGTTAGAAGCCTAAAACACTTAAATATGACTATCTTTTGTGTAAATTTTTAACTATTACAATGGCGTCATTGTCCCTTAACAGGTCAGCAAACAACAGCCCATTACTCTCTCCACCAGCTTTGCACTTGCAGCCTTCAAAATAAATAAATAAATAATAATAACTATAAATACATAAATAAATAATGAGAAATTTTTAAAAAGAAAATTAGAAAAGGCCCTGTGATGGCCTGACAACCTGTCCAGGCTCTCTCCCCGCCTGCCGCCCAGTGACTACTGGGATAGGCTCCAGCATCCCTGCGATCCTGAGAGCAGGATAAGTGCTTTGGATAATGAATGAATGGATATAAGGTAACTAGTGCAGAGGCATGTAGTAGTTGGAGATATCTTGTTGCAGTTCAGGATACTCTCAAATTTCACCACTAGATGACGCCTAATGCTTTAAAATGAATAAATAACTAGGGCTCAGAGACACATGATCCAACCAATACATGGCAATGACTAACCCTCAGATGTGTAAAAAAAAAAACTTTATTTAAAACTATCTAGAAAAAAAGCATACACTAATGAGCAACGACATATAGCAGTAAACAAGTTATTTTCAAGAATACGAATATCATACAGGATTTTACAACTCTTTGGCTGATGATTATGTACAAAAAAGTATCCATTGATTAGAATTGATTGCATTCCCTGCCAAAGCCTCTTTCACATTCATATTCAAAAACAGACAAGCGAGACTATTGTAAAAAGGAGGGGAAAACAGTACATAGATATTCACAAACTCACATTCACAGGCACAAAAAGAGCCCCCTAAATACTGGCAAAGGGTCAGTTCCCTCGTTACCAATCCTTTGCCCTAACTGTTAGAAGAGGGATTTAAAAGAAATTCAAATAATCATGGGATATAAAATCATCCATTCACAGTCTCCTTAGATTTCGTTTGCTCTGAGCACTTCCTGGAAGAAGTGTATCCTTCTTGTTGCGCCGGCCAGCAGAGCGGCTGGCACACACTTTGGAGCCATGGAAAGCACACAGGCAGGCTGTGCAAAACTGGAAACCACAGTCATCTCTGCTGCACACACCCTCATTTTTAACAGTATGACATTTGGCTGGATGCTGGCATCGTGGGCACGGCTTAAGACACTCATCCTCGAAAAGGGTCTTGGCCACCTGGTTGAAAAGCAGAGATTATTTTCCCACCCAATTTGGCTGTATTACTATGAAGAAAACAGATGAGTTCAACTGGTCGATTGATATATGCTCGTCTAACCAAATTCTCATTGACTGGACAATTGCTGGCGTTACTTTCGTAAGGAGGGAAGAACTACATCAATAGCCTTCCAGGATTCATCTGTTATTTTCAGTGGTGGAAGGGAGAGACAAGTGTTGTGAAAACACCCGTTTTCACAATTTTGAACTCGCCCAACCTAATGAAGACTGCTAGGTCTAACTTGTACCAATGTTTATATCAATGTTGAGTTTAGCGGGCCATGTCACACTTTATTTCATTTTGGGGCCTAATGCGGTATTGGAATTGCATGCATTCTTTTTGGAAACCTGCTATGCCTTGGAATTAAACACTTTATTTCATTTTGGAGATTTTTTTAAATGTTTAATAACCTGTAGTGCTGTTATGGTGTCCCACTAAATGACGCTCAGCCTTTACACCAGTTTTGATCTTATAAAAATCCAAATGGCTGAGCCCATTTCTGTTCCAGGATTTTTATGTAGCCTAAATTGTTCTCACTTTGGGCTGGCTTGTTTGATAAATGTTCTTTTTGAAAATGGACTTGGCTTTTTGTATTTAAGTGTAAAAGCTTTAAGTTAATAGGCTATTTTGTGTTTTGGACTGGGACATCACACAGTGTGGGCTGGAACAATAGTGGAGGGTCCTATTTATCATTATTATCATTATTATTATTATTATAAAATAAGTTAAAAAAAAAATCTTAAAATAATTTTGCATATTCTTCAATAGTTATTTTGCTGGGCTCACCAGTTGATATTCTATTTTCAGAAATCATATGAATATGGGCCACTGAGGATGCACAAGCCAGTGCATTCTTAGTGCCGGTCCCAAGCCCGGATAAATGGGGAGGGTTGCATCAGGAAGGGCATCCGGCGTAAAATCTGCCAAATCAAATATGCAGATCATAAGTCAGATGTCCATACTGGATCGGTCGAGGCCTGAGTTACCAACGACCGCTACCGGTACTGTTAACCAGCTGGGTGCCGGTGAAAACTATGCTACTGTTGGGCGAAGGAGAAGGAGAGGGGGAAGGCATGTCCAGAGGCAGCGAGAGAGGAGGAAGGGTAGGAGTGTGGAGGTGAGAGTCGGAACTTTGAATGTTGGCACTATGACTGGTAAAGGGAGAGAGCTGGCGGATATGATGGAAAGAAGGGAGGCATACTGTGTGTGCAAGAGACCAGGTGGAAGGGGAGTAAGGCCAGGAGTATTGGAGGTGGGTTCAAACTCTTCTACCATGGTGCAAATGGGAGGAGAAATGGGGTGGGTAATTCTGAAGGAAGAGTATGTCAAGAGTGTGCTGGAGGTGAAGAGAGTGTCAGACAGAGTGATGAGTATGAAGCTGGAGATCGAAGGTGTATTGCTGAATGTTATCAGCGCATATGCCCCGCAAGTTGGGTGTGAGATGGAAGAGAAAGAATAATTCTGGTGTGAGTTGGATGATGTAGTGGAGAGGGTACCCAAGGAGGAGAGAGTGGTGATTGGAGCAGACTTCAATGGACATGTTGGTGAAGGGAACAGAGGTGATGAGGAGGTGATGGGTAGGTATGGTGTCAAGGAGAGAAATGTGGAAGGAGAGATGGTGGTGGATTTTGCAAAAAGGATGGAAATGGCTGTGGTGAATACATATTTCAAGAAGAGGGAGGAACACAGGGTGACGTACAAGAGTGGAGGAAAGTACACACAGGTGGACTATATCTTATGTAGAAGGCGCAATCTAAATGAAATTGGATGATCCGCTGTGGCGACCCCTAACGGGAGCAGCCGAAAGTAGTAGTAGTAATATGAATCTGGGCAGGTGCTCACCACACTGGTCAGCTCTGAGTCTGTTATAATTTCAGTATAAAATAACTAGGTTAAAAATAATTTGATATGCTGCAAATAATAGCTTTTTATATTTATGTACCATTTGTTTAGGCTAATAAGGCTACCAGGTAGAGTGCGCTCAGTGCACTGTGGACGATTTAGTTTATCTAGAGATAATAACGTGCAGATTTTTTTTCTCTGTGACCAATCGATTGGTTGAAGAGTAGGTATATGTTTTCAGTCAACCAAATTTTCTTTGGTTGACTGCAGCCCTACCGTTAACACTTTCAGTCTTCTGATTTATCTACTTACTTGAATGAACTTCTCCTGTTTGGTGCTACTGCCTGAGTGTGAAGTGCTGTGCTGCGATGGAGTTAAAATGCCTTTTCCTGACTGAGGGGCACAGAAACTTGAGTCCCTTGACCGGGCCTGGACAGACCCAAGGACTGATCGCTTCACCAGGGTCAGTCTGGTCTCCGCATCAGGAACATGGATCGCATCACCACGCTGCAAGACATTAGGAGCAGTATTAGCATTAGGAGCAGTAGTTCAGTACAATAGTTTGGCTTTCAGGCTTTGCCTGCCTTGAAAGGCTAAATGGAAGTCAAGCAATCATTTTATCAAACTGGATGACGGGCAGACAAATGAAAGCCAGTGCAAAACTGCCTTACATGTTTGCTGACAGGAGACAGTGTGACCCTGAGAGCATGATAAGCGGTTTGGATAATGGATAGATGGATGACTGACTTATGATTGACCTCCTACCTCTAAAGCAACCTCCATTGCATTGAGGTGAACTTTTCTTTTGCAGCTGGCTTTCTTGTCATGCAGGATAATTTCATTCCAGCTCTCAGACACCTGACCAAACCTGTCAAAAGAACCATTTTTGATTGCATTAGACTTTGACAATTTTCTCTGCCTCTGAAAAAAATCTCTAAACAAGGGTACATGTTCAGCTATGTACATCAAGCCTGTTAAAGAGTTTAGGAATTCATAATATTTTGGCTTTATACTAAAAAGCAGACTTATACATATTATAAGCTGAGAAAACATCATACGGGGCAGATTGGGCATCCTAATACAGAGCACTTGTAATAAAAGCACTGTGTAATCTCATCCTTTTCTCATATAATGCCCCATTCATGTGTCTTAGCCAACAGGCTAAGGTATAGCTCAAATATTACTAATGTAGAAAACTGTGGGCATTTTCTTTTAACAACATGCCAATACACAATTAATCTACATCAATTTTTTGCTGTCAAAATTCTCTGTAGATTAAAAGCGCATCATAAATTCCTTTGTGATAGCGTCCTGATAATTGAGCAAATTTCAAGATCTTTATTTTTCTTTGGCATTAGCTAGGAATAGCCCTAGCAACAACTCATATTCAACCCTTTATGACCTGGAATAGCACCTTAGATACTCCAGTAGTCCACCAATTTATCCTTTTTTAACCCCATTAATTATTTGTACCCTCCTTCCATCCAACCATCCATCCATATATATCTTTATCCACTTAATTTAATTCAGGGTCACACGGGGCTGAAGCCGATCCCAGAAAACACTGGGCGGAAGGCAGGGAGACACTCTGGAAAGAATGCTAGCCCACCACAGGGCCCACACATATAGTCACTCATGCCTGTGGGCAATTTAGAAGTGAAAACATGTTAACTCCTCACCTGTAGATGTCCTCTGGAGACAGGTGGTTCAGTATGACAGTTAAGATGTGCCTGAGCTTCCTCTTCTTCAGTTCTTTGAGAACATCAATCTTCCCAAGACCCATCTTCCGACCAATGAGCCCTGCCAATGGCATAGTGGTCCTAAACATTGTGGTTTCAGCCAGCACTGCAGCTGACCTCAGATGCTCTTCAAGGCTTGGACTCTGGTCATGTAACATCTGGGCATTTTTCTGACACATAGCGTGGACCAGCTGCAAGGCGGGGGTCAATGAGAGATTGTCATACCTGAGTGGTGTTATCCTGAGAGGAGTGACATTGTGGCAAGCAGGGTCTGTAAATACAGGTGTAGACTTATGTGGTTTGGCTATAGTGGTTTGAAGAGGGATGACCTCCAGCTTGGCAGAGGTCATGCCAAGAGGGATCAACTTGTTGTCCTGTTTGATAGTAGGGGACTTATGTGGGGTGATATTGTCCATAACAAACACATTTTCCGCCAAGGGGCTCGGGCATTGAGGAAAGTGCTGGTCTGTTTTACCCGCATGTGTTTGACTGATATTCCTGATGTCATCGTCAGAGTGTGAGCCTCCCTCTCGAAGTGTGGAGAGCCTGTGCTGACGCTGCAACCGGGACCGCCTCTTTGTCTCTGCCAGGAGTGGGGTCTCACAGTTTCTCCTGGAGGCTGCAGAAGAGAGTAGCAACTCCTGGAAAGAGTCGTCATGGTCAACCAACGAGTCCTGGGATTTGTCATGGGTCAGGGAACCGAAACCACTGTCCTCAGACACAGACCTGTTGGAGGGTTGGGAATGAGGGCTTTGCCAATTTGTGCAAATGTACGAACCATGTATACTTAAGTAGCTGCTTGTTTTAACATTTTGCTGGGTAATTTAAACAACATAATAAAAACAAAACTATATCAATAAAGGACCTACTTGTATTTGGGTATGTGAGAGGTTGATGGTGTGCTCAAGACACTTGGAGTGTCACAGAGGTTTACTGCCACACTGCTGACTGGGGTTTGGAAGTACTCCTTAGCCAGGAGAGGCAGGAGTTTGCCTGAGTGAGGCGTCTCCCATTGTTCACTGATAAGGTTGCCAAAGGAGTCGTTTCCGTCATTGGGGTCTGCATCCAAAAAGGAAATCTCTTTCTCAAAGCTGGACAGGTCACCTACATTGTGTTTACCATCTCTGAGAGTGGAGGTCCTCACTTGGGAGAAGAAAAGGCGACGTTTTCTAACAGAGAACACCACGTCAGACTCTGCCGTTAAAGTGCTTGAAGACAGAGCTCCCAACGCATTGTCCTGGGAGACAGAAAATGCATTGACACAGTGCTCAGTTCTGGCACTGAGGGAGGATTCAGTCGGTCCGGTGCATGGTGTTCCTGTATTTACAGGTTTGACATCTGTGCTAGGTTTACACATGTGAAGTCTGCGTCGCAGCAAGGCATCTCTCTTACCTACTTTGGGAGTTTCACACCAACCAGATGTTTGTAATGGCCGTTGTGCTCCCCTGACATCGTCCAGAGGCCTGATTGATGGCTTGGCTCTCTCCTTCTTTGGGGTGACAAAGAGTGAAAGGTTCTCCTTAGGCGTTTCATGAAATTGGTCTGAAGACAACAGCTTACAGGGGGGGTCCTTTGCTTCACTGGCCCTCCGTGGGCTGCGGAGGACATCGGCGTAGCCACTGTCAAACAGCGTCACACCGGCCGTCTGGTCTTTACAGCTCTGGAAGTGAACATATGTATCAGGAGTGCACTCCATTCTCCTTAGCTTTGAATTACTTGCCCCAAAAACACTGTTGTCCAGAGAAGTAACAGAGGATGTCACTTGTCCTGCAAAAACGTGAAAAAGAAAGTAGCTTAGTGAAATGACGGGCTAGCTTGTTGGGTGGTCACAATAAAAACACGTTTAAAAATTAGACTTAAGGCATTGTTATTTTGGTGCCGTCGTTTTAGACTCGCTTTAATGATAAAATACGGGAGTTTCTGGCGTGAAATATATTTTATAATAAAAGTAAATTGTCAGCTCGGCGTCGAGTGTTGACCCAGCTAGCACTGGACCTCAACAGTCTCAGCTGTTCAATCAGCGTTGCTATGGGCACGCTTACATTTAAATACCCCGGCTTCTTTGGGTTTGGGTTGTAGCCCGCTTAAAACTCGGCTGCAGCCGCCAAAACAAAAAGCAAATCTCGGCTACGACAAAGTCGTCCTACGGGAGCCGCCCCTTGGGGCCTGATCGCGAGCAAGCCAAGCCAAGCCGGTATCCAGGGTGGTTACTACATGAGAGCTGGTTTTAATCCACAAAACAATGGGTAAAAAAGTTTTCAACAAGACATAAAACAACTAGAGAACACACACACACACACACACACACACACACACACACACACACACACACACACACACACAGACAGTGTGTACGCGAATGGAATACATATCACTACTACCTCGTCCAAGGTTGTTTCGTGGATCGCATAACACAAGACTAGAAGAAATTATAAGGGCTGACGTCTGGATAAAGTGGTCTAAAGGCAGACTGAAATATTTGATCCCCGATCCCGTTCCATCAGGTCCAATTTCTTGACCGAGCTTTGCAGTGGCTCCTACTCTCTGTTGAATTTAATCTTTCTTTCTTTCTAAGCGCCAGTTACCACATTTTCAAATTTGGAGCCCAGTTTGAGTAAAATCACGTGTTTCCGCTCGGGAGCGGTGTTTTCGTTACCATAGCAACATTTACAGTTTTGAGTACCCAGGACAAAACGGGCAAAAAGGTACTTTATTTTTTCTAACTTTACCAATTTAATTATGGAAATCAATGAGTCTTTCATAAAATGTCGTCAGATGTGACAGCTGTTATAGAATTCCGTCAGATGCTTTGACTCAGTTAGCTAATCTCGTGTTATTGTCCTAAATACGGTGTTAATAAAAGTGCAGAGGATCCATTTAATCTAGTGTTCACTCAAAGATAACCTAACTAGCATTTTAACTTTCACAGCCATTTTTCGAATAAATGGTGAAATTGTTGGTTGCATTTTCATTCTACCGCAACAGTATTTCCAATTATGAGTGCAAAAGCAGTTTCCTCACTTCTAAACCAAGGGGAGCTTTCAACAACCTCTGACTGTCATGGGAAGATCCCCGTGGAGCATCTTGACTATGCCTACGTTGAAAAATGCACTGATGTAAAATACCTAGAGAAAATCTTAAGGGTACTCAGGTGAGTATAATAAAGCCTTTTAGACGTTACTGTCCATTACTTTGGAGAGACGTTGCTCTCCTAAAATGCAGTGATTGAATCGAGTGCAACTACCAAGTCCAGTTGCACTCGATTCAGTTCCTTTGGATAACCATGACCTGGATGAATGAGAACATTCACAGACAGATAGAGGGATGGATTATTCATCAGCTTAAATTTCATTACCACTTGAAGAAATTGGTTTGTAATATTAGAAAAAATACCTAACAACAACAACATAATTGGGTCAAAATGCCATAAAGCCAAATACAGCCAGTTGAAAATATCGCCAAGAGATCGTGCAGATAGACTCTAGATAATCACATATGCTACACATATCTGAAATGAGTCTTGTTCGGTTACTCGTTTTTTGTTTTTGTTTTTTTAATAAAATTCTTAATTTCTCAAAGGTCTGGAGACGAGGGCATTTACCCCCATCTGATCCAGTTCTGTGAGAGTCATTTAGAAAAGTTGGACCCTGGGAGTCGAGTTCTGAGAAAGGACAACCCAGTGGTTACAGCCTCTAGCCTCTCTAAAGATGAATGGAGCCAAATCATGGATGAAATGGAGGTAGTCTACACAATATAGTGTAATCAAAGAAAGTTGAATCAGTTCATCTGGACGCAACATTTATTGAGAGAAACGTTTCATCACACATCTAAGTGACCTCTTCAGTCTCAACTGACTGCAGGTATCCCCACCCTTATAAACAGCACAGTTGCATAATGCAGATTACCATATGCAGATTACCATGACCATTAACTCGAGTTACATTGGCCATGTGTACTATTCACAGAGGAATGGGGAATAGTTGCAATCACAGCATTGGAAGGTGGCGACAGATGTACTCTTAGGTCCCCCCGTTGGTTCAGGGAAGGTCATTCCCTCTTCACATAGATGGCCTCTTTGAATCCCCGTTCAAACCATCGTTCCTCCCTATCAAGGATGTGCACATCCTCATCCTTGAAACAGTGGCCACTGGCCTGTAGATGAGTGTAGACTGCGGCGTCCTGGCCTGACATGTTAGCTCTTCTGTGTTGTGCTAAAGGAGCTGGGCCTGAGAGTAGGACCATTGTATGCTGGCCTGATTAGGACGGCCAGGGAGTCTGTGTACGCCGGCCTGATTAGGACGGCCTTGGAGCAGGAACGACACCTGCAAAACAACACGAGGAAAACGTAATCGACAATGACGAAGGGAAACCAAAAAAGATCACGCCTGTCTCCGAAAAGCACCACGCCTTGTTGTTTTAGTATATATCACTATGTGTTTCTGTTATTTGGCAGACGACTCCCGGTTGCACCGAGGGTACGTCTCCAGCGCTGCAGCATTACCTGTGAACTATTTGTTGTATGCCAAATAAACCATCACGAACCAGCATGAAGCCGCCTGACTTCTTATTTGCCTATGTCGACCTGAATCAAAGAACCGGGCGAGCCTTCTGCAAAAGATAAGACTCAACAGTGCCATCTCTTGGCCAGCATCTGTCTGGTTTCCCAGATGTGCAAGTCATGGCAATCCTCCCGGCATTTAACAGCGTACGCTATATTGCTTTGTTTGCGACCCAATCCTTGGGGTGGACAAATTTCTGGCGCAGTGTGTTTTGGGGTTTGACAGTAACTGAGACTCGTTTAGAAAATACGTGTCTAACTGTTCTCAACTCCCTTCACGTATGGAATCACCACAGGTTTACGCTTAGGCAGCTTTGTCCTTCTCCTCTCGTTGATCGGCTGATGCACTGTTTGGGCATCTTCCTGTTTTTGACAAACGCCCAGTTAGGATAACCACACTCAACCAGGGCCTGTTTAATGTGGGATTTTTTCCCTTTCCTGGCCACTGTGTCGGTGGGGACGTTGTCAGCTCAGTGGTACAGCGTCCTGATGACTCCTAGTTTGTGCTCAAGTGGATGATGAGAGTCAAACCTTAAGTACGGATCAGTATGTGTTGGTTTACAGTAAACATCATCAATCAAATGTTCCCCATCACCAATTGCTATTTCACAGTCTAAGAAGGCTAATCTTGTCATTTTTCACATCCTCCCTGGTGAACTTGATGTGATTGTCCACGGAGTTAATGTGGTCAGTGAAACGTGGCACATCCTGAGATTTAATTTTGACACAGGTGTCATCCACAAATCTTAACCAATGGCTAGATGGTGTCCCTAGATAGGACATCAGAGCCCTCTTTTCCACTTCCTCCATATACAAGTTGGCTACTATAGGAGAAACTGGAGAACCCATAGCACACCCATGGCTCTGCCCCCTGTATGTGAAGTATGTGGACTGAAGACACAGCTTCAGGAGCAGACATCCTTGGTCAGTGTTAACGGTGGTCTTATTGCTAAGGGTGGGGTTTATTGTAATTTCATATGGACCAACTATTCCCCGATCCTCTGTGAATAGTACACATTGCCATTGTAACTCTAGTTAATGGTCCCTGTAATTTGCATATGAAACTGATAATTGTTTTCGGTTGTTATGCCACTGTATTGTTTATAAGGGTGGGGATACCTGCAGTCAGGTGAGGCTGAAGAAGTCACTTAGATGAGTGACGCAATGTTTCTCTCAATAAACATTGAGTCCAGATGAACTGATTCAACTTTCTGTAATTTCCTTACCTGGATTACTGAGCATGCTTAAAGAAATATAGTGTAATGTTTGTTTTATAAACCCCCCTGAATCTCTGCTTCAGCTTAGCAGTGTTTCCTCTGTTGTGCATCTTCATCAGCCCTTACGTTTATTGTTTTTTTTTTTCTTTGAAGATTTGGCAAGAAGAAACCAAAGAGACTGAAACTTCGTTAAAACGACAGTTAATGTTCCATGATATAGAGAATGAAAATATGCCACCTGTACGTGGCACCAACTGCTCTGTTTCACCCAATCAGGTAAGGGTTGTCTTTCCAACAGTACTCTTGCTCACACCAAGTAGATACACGAGTAAATTGATTTCATCACAGATTTCAGCTTCACAAGAAAAGAAAAGTTCTTCAAAAAGGGTCCTCCCGCGTGATTACAGAGAATGGGAAAAGTGAGTTGTTTTGTCACCTCATTCATGTTGAACACTAAAGAGAGAAGAAGGAAATCTTACAATAGCTACAAGCATTTATACCGTAACACATGGCCCCTCTGTATTTCAGGTTTGATGCTGACAAAGAATGTGAAAGAGTTGATGGAAATATAGCCAAAAAAGATCCTCCAGCCATCATAAACTCAGGCCATCCCAAAATCAAACCTACAGTGGACTCAACCTGTAAAATATTTTGTGTAGCTACCATCTTCTCTGTCAACATTGCAATAATCACATTTTATGCAATATTAAGTGTGAGATGTCCTTCACAATTTGTCCAGTACTAACCGATATAGAGAAGCTCCTCCTTGCAAATCGTGAAAAAGACAAAGGCAACGAGGCTTTCAGAGTGAATGACTATGAGGAGGCTGTTGCGTATTATTCCAGGTCAGGTGTTTTCAGCTTGAGCCCTTTAAAAAACTTCAGGCACTTCTTGTCTGTTAATTCATCTTTATAATTTTCATGTATCATTATCAGTGTAAGCTAATGTCCAATTCAGTTTCCTTATCCTATCGTCATTACCAACATAAAGCTGTGTCTTTATTGTACCAACATTACAGGAGCCTATCCATTTTACCAACTGTGGCTGCTTACAACAACAGAGCCCAGGCACAAATCAAACTCAAGAATTGGCCCAATGCCATGAGGGACTGCCAGAGGGTACTGGAGATGGAACCAGGCAATATAAAAGGTGGGTCGTCTGCCCTAAACCAGTTGTCAAAGATTATACATGATATGAGATCATATGAGATAACAGTTTGGTTCGAACAGATCAAAGAGGGAATAAAAAAATCACACAAGATGATTCCTCAGTGTAAGAAATGCTTGTAACCAGAAATATTATATACTGATGTGATTTACAAAAGACACCATCATTTCACTTATGTCACACATTACAGTTCACACTTTGCAATGCAGATTCTTTATTAAAGTAGCCATTTGTTATATTCATGGTTAAAGATTTATTTATTTTCTATCATCAGCCTTGCTACGACGTGCCACAGTGCAGAAGCACCAGAGCAAATTCAAATTGGCAGCTGATGACCTGAGGACTGTGCTTCGTCATGAGCCACAAAATTTTGCAGCTACTGTAGGTGGTTAGACCTAGGCAGCAACATGGCAATTATGTCAATTAGTTATGTTAGTGGCCCTAATGGCCGGTGAGTGAGTTAGTGGGTGATATGACAAACTTGAACAGAGAATAAAGCTACTTGACTACAGCTTGCATGAATTGTATGCCCCTCGAAACATTCCAGGGCATTGTAATTATCAGTTCCTCCTTTTAGCATGTATTGGCTATTTGATTGCATTCAGTTTCTTGGACAAACAGTAGCTTCATTTAATGATTGATAAAGGCATTTCTTAACTCCAATTTTAATTTGTCTTTTAGAAACTTCTCATTGAAATTAATAAGAAGATTAGGGAATGTGAACTAGAACAGCAAGATAGAGGCAAGAAAATCCTCATCCAAGACATAGAGGAAGAAGAGGATGAGAGCGATAATGATGATATGAAGGCAGAACACAATGGTAAGTTAGTGCGAACCCCTCCAATGTCAATAATCTGAGAAATATCTTTAATTCATGTACTGTAGCAGGAGCTGAAGTGTCTCCCCTCATCACTTCCTAGTATAACTTCACTGCATTTGATGCTTGGTGAACTGAGAAGCTGGTGACCTTTCATGGTCCCTTTAATCAATCCAGAAGTTAATATATATTTCAGCAAATATAGAATAAAACATGGGCTATTTTTCTGTAAGATATGATAAACCAAATGTAGTGGTAGTAGTAGTGGTTGTGTGGTAGTTTATGAGGAAGTCGGGAGTGGCAGAGAAGTATGTAAGATTGGTGCAAGATATGTATGAGGGCAGTGTGACAGTGGCGAGGTATGTGGTAGGAGTGACAGATGGATTCAAGGTGGAGGTGGGATTACATTGAGGATCGGGTTTGAGCCCTTTCTTGTTTGCAATGGTGATAGACAGGTTGACAGATGAGATCAGGCAGGAGTCTCCATGGACTATGATGTTCACGGATGATATTGTGATCTGTAATGAGAGTAGAGAGCAGGTTGAGGAGAGCCTGAAGAGGTGAAGGTATGCACTGGAGAGAAGAGGAATGAAAGTCAGAAGCAGCAAGATGGAATGCATATGTGTGAACAAGAGGGAGGACTGTGGAATGGTGAGGATGCAAGGAGTAGAGGTGATGACGGCGTATGAGTCTAAATACTTGGGGTCAACTGTTCAAAGTAACAGGGAGTGCAGAAGAGAGGTGAAGAAGAGAGTGCAGGCAGGGTAGAGTGGGTGGAGAAGAGTGTCAGGAGTGATTTGCGACAGAAGGGTACCAGCAAGAGTTAAAGGGAAGGTTTACAAGGTGGTTGTGAGACCAGCTATGTTATATGGTTTGGGGACAGTGGCACTGATGAAAAGACAGGAGGTGGGGCTGGAGGTGGCAGAGTTGAAGATGAGATTTTCATTGGGAGTAACAAAGAAGGACAGGATTAGGAACAAGTATATTAGGGGGACAGCTTGGGTTAGATGGTTTGGAGACAAAGCAAGAAAGGCAAGATTGAGATGGTTTGGACATGTGTGGAGGAGAGATGCTGGGTATATTGGGAGAAAGATGCTGAAGATGGAGCTGCCAGGGAAGTGTAAAAGAGGAAGGCAAAAGAGGAGGTACATAGATGTGGTGAGGGAGAACATACAGGTAACTGGTATGATAGAGGAAGATGCAGAGGACAGGAAGAGATGGGAACCGATGATTCACTGTGGCGACCCCTAATGGGCGCAGCCGAAAGAAAATGAAGAAGTGGTAGTAGTAGGAGTAGTAGTAGTAGTAAGAATACTGGTAGTAGAATAGCATTACGTTATTCAGCCCAGAAGGGAATTACTTTACTAGCAACAAATAACACTACACAATCTCAGTTAAGTGCAGGTAAAAATTGTTACATACAAGACATATTCTGTACCACATGACAGCAAGGGCCATGCTTCAAAAATGTGGACATCCTACCTAGATCTAGGGGTAGATTGCCTCCCAGAATAATCAATGAACAATGTCTGTAGTGCTTTTTCATGCATTATTTTTGCAGGGGACTCAACACCTAAATTATCTGCTACCATGCTGTCTTTTTATGTCATTCCATAAACAAACAATATATGTCATATTTGTTCAGATATTTATCATTTATCCATTTGAACCCAGACCAATGAATTGGCTACCTAATCTGTTAGAACCTATTGAGCCCAAACAAGACCATAAAGCAAAGAACAAATTTAAAATCTACAAAATTAAATCTACATCTGTCTTGTTATTATTTAAGTCTTTTAGGTTGAATTAACAAAACAAAAAAAGAAAAAAGGTTTTTAATACTTAGGCCATACTTATAATGAATGGCTGGACAACATAGGGTACAAATTTAGCCTTTTTCATTATTTTATGTTTTTCTACAACGGCAATGCACATTTTCTGTCATGATCCAGTCTCCACTGGAAGTGTTTGGCATGGGATTTGTCCTCTAATCCACCAGTAAAATTACTCATCGCTAATGGTGTGCTAGGGTATTTGAGGAAGCTTCAGCCTTTGGGGAACAGTGTGGAAGTCATTTTCAGTATACACACTACTATCTTGCTTGTTACTCAGAGGCACATATTATGAAATGTCATGTCACTGCTATGGACAAGGGGGGTTTCCTCTGTGTGCTCCTCACCTCCCCCACACCCAGTGCCTTTACAACTTGCTATTGAGAGAGGTTGCTTCCTGGAACTCCCCTTTCAAGTGGCTCCGACTTTGTGTGTGTCCAACCCTCCCCCACTATGATGTAACTGCTGACTGCATCCTGTGGGTGTGTTTCCTCCACTCTCTCGCTCTGTCTCTGCCTCTCCCTCCAACCCTTTCCCTTCCAGCTCATCGGGTTGAACCCAGCCAGCTTGCGGGAGGGGAGGAGCACACTGCTGCTCCCGCCGAAAGGGGAGACATGGGGAATGCTCAGAAAAAGCCTCATGGCAGAGGAGATGGGGGCCCTCACAGCGAATCCAACAACTCCCACGGACACTGGCGAGGCAGGGGAGGCAGCTCGGACAAGTATAAAGTGGCACAGGAATCTCCGGACAAGGTAAACAATGGAACAGGAAAGAGGAGCTCAACAGCTTCAGTCCAGGCTGATCTGAATTGCAAATCGAAGGGAGTCCGGGCCGGTGAGAACAGGGGAGGAACTGTCAATCTTGATGCGCCATGTGGAGCCCTGCCTCCGCCGCTTGCCCGGCTAAAGAATGAAGGGAACCTGCTCTTTAAAAATGGACAGTTCGGCGATGCACTGCAGAAATACACACAAGCCATTACGGGCTTCACAGATTCAGGTGAGGCCAAATCTCCTCATGGTTGTCGGTGTTGTTTTTATTAGTATTATATGGTTTGCAAATTAGCTGCTTAGTTTATGACAATTTTTGTTTCATTAGTTGGTATCTAGACATGTTATGCGATTTCATGCAGAATCTAAAATAATGTTATGATTAAAACATGCTGTGACAGCCAGCCAACTCTTGGCTTATTATGTAATGAAAGGAATAATGTCAAATCAGCAACCTGTCACCTGTATTTGAACGAGACGAACTGTTGTATAATGTTTTCACCATTAACGCCTTTGAGACCATTTCTTGTCAATGTCCCATGCATTTGTAAATCAAAGGTCACGACCTTGTAGCATTAAGGTTAATACTATTTTTTATCAGCATGTAGAACAGCTGACATTATAATCCAACCAATACTAATTGTACTATCCAGTCTTATAGTCTATAACTGTGCTAAAAGCTGCAGACAGAGAGGTCTACAAGTAAAATGTATAGAAAGAGACATTTACATGTTGAAATTCAAATTTGCAGGCTATTTATGGGGGTATTAATGACTCTAAATGTAGAGGGACAGAGCGATGCGTCACAATAGGCCTGCCGTGGTGTGTATGGACACTGTCTGGTTTAGCCTCAGCCTGGAACTAAGCCTCTTAACTCAGGTCTGTCCAGGTCACATGACTTCTAACCACTCTCCGTGAAATTGAATCTGTGGTACCGCAGCTGTAAATCTCACAGAGAGAGGGAGAACAAAAAAAATCTGTGATGTAGGGCTAGAAACTGCTGTTTGCTCGTTTCAGTACCCCCCCTTAATCAATCACCACAATGAAGCCCTGTCATCATGTTTCATGTATTACTCTGCTTGCTGTTGTCCATTACTGTATGTCACATTTTGTCTGACTGATGTGCCGAGAGGGTGACAGCATGCAGTTCAGATACACACTTTGATCAGAAATATGAATTCAACATTCAAAACCCACTGAGCTACATTATCCTATTTAATCATAAATCACGGGTCATTAAACCAGCTTATACTCAAAAAAAGGTCAAAAAATGAATTTGAAAACTGGCTGATAACAGTGTTAAAAAGCCACACTGTTTTAAAGGACATCTTGAGTTCTTTCACAGACACATATGTGCTTGGTAGTTATCCATAGACCTCTGATGATCTGATGATATGTTGCTACACCAGCATAAGGTAGTTGTCTTTACAGATGGTGCCTGCTGTGTGATCATGTTTAAGTTTGTGTCATACAGTAGTTATATAGCTCCTCTGGTCTAGACCCCCTCCTTTGTCAGCAATATTGTGTTTGTGTGTGTGTGTGTGTGTGTGTGTGTGTGTGTGTGTGTGTGTGTGTGTGTGTGTGTGTGTGTGGAGACACCACCACCCTCTACTACCCTGTTTCATCCTCAACTGTAATCTGGTTTTATCTGATGGAGTGCCATGCTAAGCTGACTCTCAAAGTGTAGCTATAGCATATTGCTGTATGCATACTGTTATAGCGTCTGCTGGACAGACCCATCTGTGTCATCTACACCACAATTAATGAAGTTATGTCAATTTCTGGTCAGTGAAGTAAAGAGACTGACTGTCTGTGGTTACTGGTCAATGAACTATACAACTCCCAACAGAAAATGTCTTAGAAGTGGTTTAACAGGTTTTCTTCTATCTCTGTTAATGCATCCTCATGTTGTCTGCCTTTATGTCAGCTCAAAGTAGGACTCTGTTTCACTTAGTTTTAAAACTAATTATATTCTGCTGTCCAGGAAGCAAGAATTATGAATACATATTGCAACTCCTGTCCAGTGGTGACCCACCAACATTATTCAATCACATAACAGCAATTTACACAAAACCCATAACCTATTGTACCAGTGTTATACCAACATACTGTGATATACATACATACACAGATACACACTCACACACATTATTATTAATAACATGTCTATCTATTCATAAAATGACATGCACCAAACTCATTTTAATTGAAACCCCTGTCCTTATGTGATAGCATTGCCATGCCTAACTCGCCCCCTTATACAGCTACTCTGCGTTGCAGAGTGGTATCTCATGAGAATTTTTTTGTTGTCTTTTTGTACAGGTATTGATAGTCCAGAGGACCTATGTATTCTCTATTCCAACAGAGCTGCCTGTTACTTGAAAGATGGAAACAGTCAAGACTGTATACAGGACTGCACACGGTGAGAACACCAGCAACGTGCTTAGACACATAATCAAGGCAAATTAGTGAAATTAAAGTTTGATGGCTTTTAAAAAACAAAAACCTCAAGGGCATTTAAAGTGGAAAGAGGAAATAACTAATATCGCTATGAATGCAAGCTCTATCTTGAACATTTTGATACTCACTGGATTGCAAAGCCTTTCTATCACTTCACTTTTTCCATCTGCTGATGTACTCCACCAAGTTCCTTCAACAGCTTGTGGATGTCACTGTTTTTATCTAAGAACCTCTGAGAGTTTCCATAGCTCAATATTGGGTTTTAAAGCATATAGTGGATAATATGTGCTCAGTAAGATTTGGATGGGGTACTGCAGACGCTTAGCTCATGTCCTTGTAATAAAACCATTGTTTGCAACTTCAACACACCTTATTTACACCAGATTTGATTTATATAAATGAACATGCAAATATTTTTGAACTCATCTTTTTATATGTATTCATAAAGCAAAAAATGCATTTTCACGAGATAAGACACATACATGCTTTTGATGAAACTGTCTAAGGGAAGGCTTATAAACAGTTTGTTAAGCATGTTTGACTAAAACATCAACTTCAAATCAGCCTCATTCAAAATGAAAAATAAGGTTGTGGGACAAGTAACACAAAGATGCAGCAAGTTGTCTCTGCCTCCTAAAACATGTTACTTATGCACACATGCACACAAGTACACACAGTCACTCTTTTATTCTATAGACACAGTCCCTCACATTTATGCCGTGTGCATAAGCAGTATTGTTAGACACCACTGTCTGTAGCTGAGGAATAGCTGGTCTGATCCTTCCCTCCTCTCCTGCATTGTTACATCTATCACTGCTAAAACCAGATCTCTGGAGCTGCAGCCCTTTTCCCTCAAACCTCTCCTGCGTCGGGCCATGGCTTATGACTCTCTGGAGCGCTACCGCAAGGCCTATGTGGATTACAAGACAGTTCTGCAGATAGACACCAGCGTGCAGGCGGCACACGACAGTGTCAACAGGTATTAGTGCTCAATCGCACCTCACTGTCTTCAAGCTGGGAGGCCACAGAGGGAGGGAAGAGTGGTTGTGACCCCATAGACTGAATGGGTTTCACATTCAAATCAAAGTCTTTAAGGCTTCTTTCGCCTCGCACAGTTAAGACTGTATTCATAGAGCTTTTGATGATACTGTAATAGAAAGTATTTGCACAGTACACATAAGGTAGAGCTGAAAGTGGCTGATAAATTCAATTGGCACTTTAAAATACTTCAAATTTCTATTTCCTGCACTGTCCACATAAAACAGCACTCATTCTCTTGAGAACAGCATATAGATTCTGTGGTTACAGACTTGTGTACTGAAGAACAATTGTAAGGTTGGAACAATACAGAAGGAAGCATTCTATCCTTTTTCATCCTGAGAGATGCTGACCTTGGGCGTTTAAAATCAAATATTCAAAATCAAGACTTAGAATTGAGACATACTGCACATAACCCCTTAACTCTATTCAGCTGAACAGCTATCAAGCGATAAGCTGGTATGCTTAACTGAGTTGAAAGGAATACTTAAGTGTCTTACATTCTGTAAGTTTAATAAGAAGGCAAGTGACTGATTGTGAATCAGAAAAGAGTGTCTGCTTTGGCAAAATTGTCCAAAAACTGAATTGGTGGACTAAACTGAACTGTCTAACACAAAGCCAATATCTAATTAGTGTTTAACCGGTTTAGCTGCTGTTGTCGAGCAGCTTCAGATAGAAGCTATTTATGGCTCTCAGACTATGTGCCCTCTCTCTGTTATGCAATAAGGAAACTTACCTGGGTGCAGCATGTCAGGAGACTGTTCAGCCATGAACTGCACAAATACTTATGCAAAAGCACTTGCCAAGCATTTGCTTAAAAGCAACTCTGTTGCTTGCATTTCAGTAAGTTTTTTTTCCCCCATTTCATAAATACTAACTATAGCTATCCAAGCTTCTCCATCTTTTGCTTGCATACGTTTTTTCTCTGTGTGTCATTGCTGGTATGGATCAGTGTAGATCTTTGTCTTTGGGAGTGAGTCTGTGTCTTTGCCTGTTCATTGGATGAGTGCAAATCAATATGAGTATATATGTAATGCACATACACCAACTGACATCCCCCCACCCCCCAACCTCCCCAGGATCACCAGGTTGCTGATTGAGCAGGATGGGGCAGAGTGGAGAGAGAAACTTCCAGAGATTCCTCTGGTTCCTTTGTCGGCTCAGCAGCACCGGAGAGAGGAGCCGCCCAGTGCAGAGGTGCTGCAGGCTCGTGCAGA
Source organism: Lampris incognitus (assembly GCF_029633865.1). Classification (NCBI taxonomy): domain Eukaryota; kingdom Metazoa; phylum Chordata; class Actinopteri; order Lampriformes; family Lampridae; genus Lampris; species Lampris incognitus. The sequence continues at coordinate 25,557,352 of NC_079219.1, read as the reverse complement.
AAAGGTTGCCAGGGATGCAGGTGCGTCTATGCATCCAAGTGTGTGCGTGTTAGGTCCTGACTCTCTCTGTATTTTGTATACTCTTTCTCAAAGATAATTTTTCATATGTACACCAATACCTACATTACGGTGTAAAGATATTTTGATGAAAACAATTACATGATTCCTAATACCTTGGTGTACATGGATTATTTAAAAATGGGTCTAAGGTCTTCAAAACCCAAATAATAATCTGCTCATGATTGTCCAAAGTCCTTAGCCTGGCATGTCAAGTCACTTTTTCTGCCTGTGTTTGTGTTTTTTTTTCCCCCAACAGGAGTGTTCCTATTTGCCTTCCTGTAGGAGAATCAACTGTTAACTTTTGCTATATTTGTAATTGTGCAAACATTTTTACCGCTCGACATGGAACCCGCTTGCCACTTGCTAACTTGTTTGTCGCTTGTTTGGTATGTGACGCAATAGGTCAACTGGAAGGTGCAATAGCAACCAGCTGAAGGGGGGCATATCGCCACCTACCATACCTGGGTCAGACATCTGTCAATAAATCGATTCTCCTCCGGTTCTTGTATACTGGGACAACGAAAGTAGTCCAATTACATGGCCTAATCGAGCTATAACCGTAGCTTGACTTAACTGTGTATGTAAACGCATTGAATGTTCATTGAGAGAAACGTTTCATCACTCATCTAAGTTACTTCTTCAGTCTCAACTGACTGCAGGTGTCCCCACCCTTATAAACAATTTCAGTTGTTATGCCACTGCATAACGACTGAAAACAACAATCGGTTTCATATGCAAATTACTATGAACATTAACCAGAGTTTCAATGGCCATGCACATCCTCATCCTTGAAAGAGTGGTGATTCTGTATGTGGCGGAAGTGTCAGAACAATTGAGACGCTTATTTTCCAAACACAGTGTCTCAGTTGCTTTCAAACCCCAAAACACACTGCACCAGAAATTGGTCCACCCCAAGTATTGAGGTCCCCCAGCACAAACAGGTCAATATATGTACGCTGTTCAGTGCCGGGAGGATTGCCGTGACTTGTATATTGGGGAAACCAAAAAGATGCTGGCCAAGAGAATGGCACAACACAGGAGAACTAATGTGTCAGGCCAGGACTCTACAGTCTACACCCATCTACAGGCCAGTGGCCACTCTTTCAAGGATGTGGATGTGCATATCCTAGATAGGAAGGAACATCGGTTTGAATGGGGAGTCAAAGAGGCCATCTATGAAATGAGGGAACGACCATCCCTGAGCTGGGGGGGCGGGGTAAGAGTACGTCTGTCTTCATCTTACAGTGCTGTGATTGCAACTATGCCCCATTCCTCTGTGACTAGTACACATGGCCATTGTAACTCTAATTAATGGTCCCAGCAATTTACACATGAAACCGATGGTTGTTTTCGGTCCTTATGCAACTGTATTGTTTATAAGGGTGGGGATACCTGCAGTCAGTTGAGACTGATGATGTCACTTAGATGAGTGATAAAATGTTTTTCTCAATAAACGTTGTGTCCAGATGAACTGATTTAACTTTCTGTTATAAGCTTTAGGTGTGGCTCCTGTAAATTGCATGTCTTCAACACTGGCCTGTCTCAGCCTGTATCTCATGTCTAAACCACTTTAACTCCTTCTTGTCACGGTTATTAAGCCTCTGATAGACGTAATTCAACAATGATAATCATTTTGTTGGAGGGAAGATTTTAGGAGTGAATCAGACCATAACAGTATAGAAATGAATCCACTTCATTGCACAAAAGAGGAAACTTATCAGGAAAGGCATGGCATTTATTTAATCAGCACAAATGACCGCATGCAAGAAACATTTCTGCTATAAAAGTCCAATTCATTTCACAGCTCAGTGCCATAACTGTACGTTTATCTACATAGGACATTCTCTTGTTTTATATGCACGCTCTCTATTCACCATCCGGGTGGAGCAATAACTCCCAGACATTTTCCATTTCTTTCTCAAGAGAGGACGTCTCTCACCATCATTCTCTGACCATGCAGTTTTCTGCCTAGCCAGACGGCCACACTGCAGCAGTTACTCTGACTAATGGAAGAAGGGAGCTGCTTGCAGTGTTTTCCTGCCCTGAACACACTCATTCATTATCCATCACTCCACACACTGACTGACGGCTGACTTGATTCTCACGTCCAGCCAGCCTCACGGCGGCTTTAGGAGGTTTAAAACATTCTTGCTTTGTGTAGGGTTTTCTTGGAGTGAAAAAGGAAATCAGTTCAACTGTCTTGCAAGTGTCAATGTTGATTCATTGCGGTTATGTTGAAAGGAGTTTTTTTGCTTTCAGAAGAATGATGTGCCAAGTAAATGATAGCAAGCAGGGGTTCTCACCGTTGTTTTGTGTGCAAATAATAGGCAAAGATAAGAAATTCATTCTCACCTCTTTCACTTTTGTCTTTCAGCAAGAAGAGCAGAAGTTTGTTTCACATCTTTGAAGCAAGAAGGGAATGAATTTGTGAAGAATGGCCTATACCAGGATGCTCTGGGAAAGTACAGTGAATGTCTTAAGTTGAAGCCAGAAGAATGTGCTATCTACACCAACAGGTTAGAAGTCCTGTTACACCCTGGCATGCTCAGACACCTTCAGGCCTGTGTTCACATTCATCTCCAGTCCAGCCCTCGTGGGAAGTCAGCTGGCTTTTTAGCAGTATTTCGTTCTATCTTCCACATCCATTTTCTGTATGGTAATCACGTTTTGTTCATACATCTCAAAGAGATGTTCCATCAGTGCTTTGGTGAGCTGTGCCACATATACAATGTACAAACAAGGCATGGACTTGAAAGGAACAAAGTTTTGAAATAGTCTTTTTCTTCCCCACTTTTGTCAGTTTTTCATGGTATATTGTTGGGAATGAAGCAGAAAAATAACTTACAGAGAGAGTGATTATTCATCCCATCTGTAATCTTGCATTGTCACTGCTTTCTAATTCCATCCATGATGTCAGCTTGCCAGCCCACACAAATTAGCCTGTATTGTTGGCAAGATAGAGCGTAATGACTGGATGCAGGAAACAGCTGCCAGCTTCACACAAAACATACACCCACTCCCCCCAACCCGCACACAGTATTCTCTCTCCCTGCCTCCCTCTCTCGCTTTCTGTCTTTCGCCTGGTCAGTCCCTATGACTCTGTCATCTCCATTTTCTTTTCCCTCAATTATAGGATAATTGTAGACTACTGTGGAGTGGAAAGGGAAGCATTATGACACCGACATGAATCATTTGATCTCATTGTGTGTGTGTGTGTGTGTGTGTGTGTGTGTGTGTGTGTGTGTGTGTGTGTGTGTGTGTGTGTGTGTGTGTGTGTGTGTGTGTGTGTATCTGCCTGTCTGTGCGCTTGCTGTGCTGCTGAAGGTGCGTGTATGCACAACCCCACCAGTAAAGAGTAAACAGATCCTATATTCCAATATATTTTCCTTTTGAAAATGAGTCAACATGTCTCGTCTGTTCCTGTTAAGGCAATTATTATTACTTTTTGGCGTCTCCAAATTATTTCTACAAAATAGTTGTAGTATTGTTATTCTATGTTAAGTACACTTAGAGAGCCATGAAACCAGAGTCGAATTCCATGTAGGTGCAAACCTACATGGCCAATAAACTTGATTCTGATTCTGATAAAATCCAGTTGGTGGGAAAACAGGGTTTCTGAGAAGTCCCACCAAAATCAAAATAGGTAGATTGGAAGCCCCTTCAGTGCAAAAGATATATTTTTATTAATGTTTCAAACTAGCTCAAAATAATGAAGCACATAAAGAGCCTGTAGAACAAAACTTGGCTATACATACAGGTAATGCATTTTGTGCTAGGGGCTTTTCCTAAGGCGGGAATGAATAGTAAGCAAAGGAGGTCCCTAGAAATAAGTGTGATGAGGACACCTGAGAACACTTTGATAATATAAATAATCTATATAATATACAAAGTTGTGTAATAAAAAGAAATGCAATACATCAAGCCATCATAGACAAAGCACCCATAGGATATATATATAAAAATCACAGAAATACATCAAAGGAAACTCGAGAGTTCGAGTACTTCATTTAAACCAACAGGAGAATTTGCGCGATGGATTTTTTTTTTACCCCCCCCCCTTTCTCCCCAGTTGTATCCGGCCAATTATCCCGCTCTTCCAAGCTGTCCCAGTCCCTGCTCCACCCCCTCTGCCAATCCGGGGAGGACTGCAGACTACCACATGCTTCCTCCAATATATGTGGAGTCACCAGCCGCTTCTTTTCACTTGACAGTGAGGAGTTTCCCCAGGGGGATGTAGCACATGGGAGGATCACGCTATTCCCCCCAGTTCCCCCTCCCCCCTGAACAGGCGCCCCAACCGACCAGAGGAGGCGCTAGTGCAGCGACCAGGACATATACCCACATCCGGCTTCCCACCCGCAGACACGGCCAATTGTGTCTGTAGGGACGTCTGACCAAGCCGGAGGTAACATGGGGATTCGACCTGGCAATCCCCGTGTTGGTAGGCAATGGAATAGACCACTATGCTACCCGGACGCCTGCGTGATGGATTTTTAACCTGGGCACAGTTCTCCCTGTTGTTTTGGATAAAGAACTTGATCTCTCATGTTTCCTTTGATGTGTTCCTATGATTTATGTCTCCTATGGGTGCTTTTTGCATGATGTCTTGATGTATTCATGTATATCTGTTCAAACAGGCTATTTTTTACACTGATGAACCAAAAAGTTACGACCACTCACAGATAAACCGAATAATGTCGATAATCTCCAAACAAGGGCACATGTCAAGGTCTGGGTAGATTAGATGGTAAGTGAACAATCAGTTCTTGTAGTCAACATGTTGGATGCAGGAGAAATGGGCAGGAGTAAAGACTTGAGTGACTTTGACAAGGACTATTACAGCCAGACGACTGGGTCAGAGCATCTCAGAAACGACAAGGCTTGTGGGGTGCTCCGGTCAGCAGTGGTACCTACCAATAGTGGTCTGAGGAGGGACAAACCACAAACTGGCGATAGGGTGTTGAGCACCCAAGGCTCATCAATGCCTAAGGGCAACGGGGGCTATCCCATCTGGTCCAAACCGACAGAATGTACTGTGGCACAAGTCTCAGAAAATTTTAATGATGGCCCTGTGATGGTCTGGCGGTCTGGCCAGGGTGTCTCCCCGCCTGCTGCCCAATGACTGCTGGGATAGGCTACAGCATCCCGCGATGCTGAGTAAAGATAAGCGGTTTGGATAATGGATGGATGGACGGTTAATGTGTCACAACACACAGTGCATCACACCCTGCTGCATATGGGGCTGAATAGCGGCAGACCAGTCAGAGTGCCCATGATAACCCATATCCACCATCAAAAGCAGCTACAATGGGCACGTGAGCATTGGAACTGGACCTTGGAGTAGTAGAAGAAGGTGGCCTGGTCCAATGAGTCCCGCTTTCTTTTAGATCACATGGGTGGCTGTGTACATGTGCACCATTTACCTGGGGAAGTGATGGCACTAGGATGCATTGTGGGAAGACGACAAGCCCGTGGAAGGAGTGTGATGCCCTGAGGAATGTTCTGCTGGGAAACCCTGGATCCGGCCATTATGTGGATGTCAATTTGACACATGCCACCTCCCTAAACATCATTGCAGACCAAGTACACCCCTTCATGGCAATGGTATTCCCTGATGGCAGTGGTCTCTTTCAGCAGGATAATGTGCCGTGCCACACTACACACTTGGTTTGAGAAACATGATGAAGTGTTCATGGTGTTGCCCTGGCCTCTAAATTCTCCAGATCTCAATCCCATTGACCATCTGTGGGATGTGCTGGATGGTGGTTCCACCTTGCAATTTACAGGACTTGAAGGAACCTTCGTTTAATGTTTTGCTGCCAGATACCACAGGACACCTTCAGGGGTCTTGTAGAGTCCAAGCCTCAGTGGGTTGGCACTGTTTTGGCGGCACACAAAGGACCACCAACATAGTAGGCAGGTGGTCACAATGTTTTGGCTCATCAGTGTATATTATATACATTATTTAGATCATCATGATATTCTCAAGTGTTCTGATTACACCCCTCTTTTACTTTTTTTAGGGACCTCCTGTGCATCCGATTCAGTGCTATCTTAGGAAGAGTGCTTAGCTTAATATAACACCGCGATGTGTTTTATTATTTCCAACATGTGTCATAATACTTGCAACTTAAAATTTCTTGCTAGGGAAATAAATAAAATGATTGTTCTATTTGTCTGTCGTATGTGTGTGTGTGTGTGTGTGTATGTGTGTGTGTAGAGCCCTGTGCTACTTGAAGCTGGAGAGGTTTGCTGAAGCCAAGCAGGACTGTGACGCAGCACTTAAACTGGAGCCAACCAATAAGAAGGCCTTCTATAGGCGAGCCATGGCCAATAAGGGCCTCAAGGTGAGCAGGGCTGGTCACAGCTTAGGACAACTTGTCAGGGACAAATTTCTTCAACACTTAACAGCAGAGCTTTGCACATCTATCCTCCTCAAACATGTGGCCAGTTCTGGGAAGCTGCATTTCATATATGCTTAAAAGAGGAATAGTAATCCTTGAAATCAATTTCACATCTACCCCTATTCACAGAATTCAGGTTTATTCACATGTGTCATTATTGAGCTTTTGAAACTATTTGCAAACCTTTGAATTTTTTTATATTCAATTTTATTTGTTTTGTCAGGCTCTGTGAAGAAACTATGTGGATTTGTTCATGTCTGGTGTGTGCTGTATATTATGTACACCCTATTTGCCAGGATTGCGTGGATGTGATACCGTGTGCCCAATATTATAGATAATAAGAGGTCATTTCTGTGTTTTCCACCGAAAAGGACTACCTGGCATGCAGCTCTGACCTGCAGGAGGTGCTCCAGCAGGATCCTAACGTGCAGGAGGCTGAGAAGGAGCTGGAGGAGGTTACGGTGCTGCTGCGACAGAGCCTGGCCAACGCCTCCCCACCGGCCAAGCCCAGGAAGACTGTACCCATCACTGAGGTAGGAACACAAAACAAATAGACCACAGCTTCAGGGTATGTTCACCGCCACTGTTCTGAATATTTTGCTTGCTGATGTCACAAGCAAAATGAGATGTGCGGGGAAATGAAGTAAAAAATATGCCAAAAATCGTTATTTGATGAAGGTTACAGAAGGTAACACACCAACTCATGGCACTCTATGAATAAGATATGGGCTGGTCAGCATAACTTGAGTATCTAAGCTCTGTTTGGAAGTATTGTGCAAGCACGTCTGTTGTGCAAGTAAAATAATCTGAAGAAGAGCTACTCGTAACTGCAACATTTAACTGATCCTAGAGTGAACCCTAGCCAAAGAACCCAAATTTGTCATACTGCTCACATTTACATAATATTATTTTTTAGCTGCAGGGTCATTGCAGATTTTGCCAAAAGTTGCCATTGAAGTCATTTTGAGAAATAGCCGACGTTCCCACCTCAGGGCCAGAGTGCTCTGTTTTTGAGAAAATTTCTTTTTTTATTATTATTATTATTTTGGGCTTTATGTGTGTGATTTTCCTCAAGATACCCATTACAGACGTAAACACAGCCCCAATTCAATTTCAGGCTAAGGGTCAGCCAAATATTGCAGGCTACTATTGTGTCATTCACGTGGAGACTGAATTCAGGATTAAATTCTGCCACAAGGGGCCACTTTTCTCTATGATTTTGTGCTCTTGGATAAACCCATTCTCCTCCAAAATCAATGGATTAGGGCTGGTGGTCTTTATAAACATGTATGTAGTAAGGCGTATCACAAGATATTTCCTTGGTCACAAAATAGAGGGTTAAACCTTATGGAATTCCTTAAGACTGGGAGCAGGGCACTGACAGAGCACGCACCCCATGGCTCAGGCCTCATTGCAACATCCTGGGTTGGAGTCCGGCTCAGGACATCTTCCACATGTCCTCCCCAGTGCTCGTTTTCCCTGTTTCCTGTCCTCCTTCACTGTCCTATGGGGATGCAAACAACATGTTTTCAGCAAATGTTGCTTTTTCTCACTGAAGAGGTTTATTGAAATTTCCAATAGAATCCTGTTCAGAATGACCCCTACTATGAACAGGACTCCATTGAAAATTTCTGCAAACCTCTAAAGGATTTTTTTTATCCATCCATCCATTATCCAAGCCGCTTATCCCAATCGGGGTCACGGGATGCTGGAGCCTATCCCAGCAGTCATTGGGCAGCACCTGAAATATGAGAAAATTATGAATGCTATAATGTAAATTGAGCCGATTTTCCCTTTTACTGTACAGTAAAACAACTCAAAATTTCACATGGTTATAGTCAGGGCCATCCTGAACAGAATTCCATTGGACATTTGCAGCAAACCTCATAAGCATTTTTATGACAGTTGAAATATGAGGAAACTACAATGTTGATGATGTAGTGTTACAACGGCTGCAAGAAAACATGCAAGTGCACAAGAGAGCAAGAGGACTCAACAGAAGAGGGGGAAAGAAGCATGGCTGAGACATGCAGACAAAGGAGTGCTGCTAGACGTAAAGCCCTAAAAACCCTCCAAATGAAGGCAAAGAAGTACTGATGGATGCTGCATTAAGCAAAGGGATGCTGCTAGGCATAAAGCCCAAGAAAGCCTCCCAAGTGAAAACAAGGAAGTAGTGATAAGACTAACTACTAGCTACCTCACAATGAAAATAAGTTCAGCTACAGTTTCACTATTTTCGAAAAACTGAAGCTTGTCGAACTAAAACTACTTCATCACATGGTTATATGATATTATGCTGTTGCATTGTTTTTTTTTTTGTACTTCAGGAATCAGGAACACTTTGTCGTTTAATTTCATGTATTTGCACTCATGAAATGAAACGAAATGTCGTTTCCCCCAGCCCACAGCAGTGCAACACAAAGACAAAAACACATATCTAAAAACTACAAGACGCATATACCAAACTACAAAAAAAAAAAAACTGTGGGAGAACGAGCGCCATAATGGCCGTCGGAAGTTCTGTGGTTCCTGGGCCCAGCAAACAAAGCAGACCAGGCTCCCCCAGCCGATCCGACGCCAGCTCTCCCAGCCAGATACCTTCGACACACACACTTCCCTGCATTCCACACGACGACACCAAACACAGCCAAGGCCAGGCGAGGCCGCTGCCAGACCGCCCGCCCTCAGTGTTATCGGAACTGCCGGTCTGCATGGGCTAGCAGTTAGCTTAGCCTGCCGCGCTTCCGCGTCCTGTCAGACAGCCCTCGGTGTTTTCTTTTCGGGCGCAGCTCCGGGCAGGGCCGTGGTCCCTGGGCCCACAGCACCAGACCAAGCTCTCCCAGCCATCAAACAGAGACATGGACAGACGTGGACAGAGACACTGCATGGACGGTACTAGGTGAGGCCGCCGCAAACATAAGTTCGCACCACCATCTTCCCACACTGGAAGCTGGAAAGATGCATGCGAAAACATGTTTGACGTTTTAAAATTAATGGACAGAGACCTTTTCCAAATTCACGCCGAACCTTTTCTTATTCCACCTGCTGGACTCCGTGTTCGAACGTCCAAAAACACGTCACAAGCCGGCAACGTAACACATAGGATTCTGGGTAATGTATTCCCTAACATAGTTCAGGTAGCGCTCTATCTCTCTCTTTTTTCTTTTCTTTTTTTTGTGCCATACATGTGTTTGCATCCCTGCTGGCCTATTAATTGAAAAAAATAAAAATTGGGAGCAGTAGACTCTTATCTATTACAGTTGTTACTTCTGCATTGTGCTCTTCATATCTGCCTTGGGTGCTCTTCCTTGAAATGTGGCATAGTGCAAGCATTTTCCATTAGCGCCATGGGCACCAAAAAGGCCATATTCCTCTCCCTCTCTCTAAACACTGAAGCGTCTTTAGACTTACTTGAACTTTTTTCTTCTCTCCTTTTTCCAGCTTTGTTCTTCAATAAATTAATCCAATTCGGATAACAAATGGATTAAAACAGGACTTTATTTTACTGTTTAAATCCACATTCACTACACCATAATTCCTGAGCGTCTTCATCCTCAGATTGAAGGCGATGAGGGAAGAGCAGCAGCATCCAGTTTGGAAAACCACAGTGGAGGAGAGGACATTGCCATCAACCTCCAGCCAACCAATGCCTACGAGTTTGGTCAGGCTCTCAACACAGTGTGCTCCAAAGGTGACAGTGCGGCCTGTGCAACCCTGCTGTCCTCCACAGCCCCGGAGACTCTGCCCCAGTTTCTGAGCACCCAGCTAGATGGTCACACCATCAGCTTGATCATGCAGGCTCTGGATTCACACCTCCTGAAGAAAGACCCCAACCTGGTCTACCGGCACCTCAACCACCTGCACACCACCAACAGGTTTTCGGTAAGATGGAGTGATGTCATTGTTTTTTGTATGAATATTTGGTCAAATTCTTTCTACTTCCTGACAACTATCAAGTAAGTAGATGTATTGAGGAAAAAAATCCGGCCTCTGTGGCCACCCTAGTCGCTGTAGAGACAAATGTTTCTCTGTACCCGCTCCTTATCAGCGAATCAGGAGTCATTTGCAAGCCAGTGACTCTATTGGTCCCTACTTGCTGTCAATCAGTTCACGGATTCATGAGGCTTTTTTTAGGCAGAAGTGAGGGGGCGGATTCTTTTGCAGTATGTTTTCAAAATATAGCTAGTTCTTACTAAATTCCACCCATTGACCACTTACCCCCGCTGTGATTTATTGGTCTTCATAGTATAGGCACACCTACTGTTTGCTGTAATTTTTAACAACCATTTTCATGTGTCTGCTATGAGATGGTGTTTAAAAATATTGCTGTCATTTCAATAATTACAAATAACCTCATTTGGTAGTTCACGGTACCAGGTTGAGGATACTGTACCACACCATGTATATTGTGATGCTGTGTTTGTGTAATAACCCTGTCATCCACCGTGTCTCTGCAGGTTGTGCTGATGCTTATGGAGAAGGATGAGCGTCAACACATGACTCAGCTGTTTGAGCATCTGTCCACTGTGCAAAGCACAGAGTTCACAAAAAACGATGTTCAGAACCTGGCCAACAAATATATCTGACCCTCTGCTCCCTCCTTCATGAGCTAAACCACAATACTTTGGATCTATGCAAACCGGCATATGCACTCAGTTGACAAGGAGAACATGGGGCAGAAGACCCTTGGAACATGTCCCAGAGCAATATTATGGACCTGAATCAAATTCACTATCTCTGCTGTATGTTATCTGGTTTATGTATGTTCAGCAAGCAATAGGAGGATTATATTTTACTCTCCAAAATATTTTGCTATCCAGATATACTTTTGTACCACTACTGACAGTTTGCATTGTATGAAAGATAGAATCCTATGGATCTTTCACACTTGAAATTGTAATGCAAACATATTGTGCAAGGTTACCTGCAAGCTATTTCCCTTTCGGCATTTCTTTGTAATCAGAGCATGCTCATATACAGAGCATTAAATATTCTTCTGCTCACTGGCTGTCGTATCAAGTCGTCTAATAGGGAGGACTGCAATTGTAGATGCTGGATAGGCTAAAGAGGACTGACTGGCACCAGTGAAAGTCAGAAGGTTTTAAAACAGATATTAAATGCATGGTGAATATTTCATAGAAGAGAAGTAATGTTCTTTGATACAGACTTCTCTCTTTTCTAAGGAAAGAAACCATAAGATAACGTGATAGGTTGTTTTATCATCTGTCTGTTGTCTATATTCATAAAAACAATGGGACTTTTGCAAAAACAAAAAAGTAATATGGAGTCCTATTGCTGATGCCAGCCTCATTAAACAAGTACATACTGGCAATATTTGAAGATAAAACAGAGAAGAAATCAAAGAGATCACTTCTTTTTTTACCCGCTATGACTCACCTTACATGAGTCATAGTTTTCTGTGTCACATCAACAAGGCAAAGATCTTGGTTTCAAAAAGTAAATTATATTTTTTCCGTTGCATAAATTCACTCCTGGATACAAGGAAGTGTTCATTAAAGGTGTCTTTTTCACTGGGAGCAGTATGAAGATATGACTTTGCCCAGACCTCCTCTTTGATCCGCAGATATCAGCCAAGCTCATCGACACGTTCCTCCTTACAGCAGCCCCATGCATTCACACTGGACTGGAGCAGCATCTTAATGAGATGTGTGCCTTTGGATTTCAGATTAGGGGTTCAAATTTTGTTTTTTCTCAAGTGCATCCACTTGTCTCACTTGCTGTCATCGAAAATATTACCTGACAGACTCGTGTAAACCCACAAAGTGCACAATTTTTAAAACGAGTTTTCATCCACACAAAGGTCTCCTTGTAGGGCGTCAGGTTCCCGCAAACTCAAAACCATTCTTTACAAATATCTCGCTGTTACATAGCTTAGCTAATATCGCAGTAGTTTGAACCAAAATCTGTTTTTCTTTTCATGTATAATCAATTCTAAATGAATGTACCATGTTGAGTTCAGGGAAACAAGCTGAAGCAAATTACTGCATGTGTTCTGCAGTTCCTCTTAACGGCTGGTTTTATTACATTTCAGTAGAAACTTAAAAAAAAAGTGTTGGAAAAATAATTTAAACGGTTGTCAATAAACTGAAAATAATTTATACAAGATTATAACTCCTATGCTGTGAGTTCAACTAATAGTGAATATTTTATGACAAATGTCAGCTGAATAAAATCAAAACCTTAATCGTGGAGGATTTTTGTTTTTTGGTGTGATGCATAATTGAAAAGACAAGTCAGGACAACAAAATGTTACTTTTTTATTTAATGTTTTTCAGATATGCATTTGAACGCATATAGTAAAGCAAATTAGCGAACAAATATACAAATACCTTATGCCATTCTGCACAAATTACAAATTATATCTGGCACTAGTGTTCAAATCAGAATCAAGAGACAGGAATGAGAGAAACAGAACCTGTAAATAAGAACCAAAGTGGGTTTCATGTGAAAGGGACTGCAGCATGTAGCCTTCACTAAACTGAACCGCGTGATCATTGGGCATCAGACCTGGGTCAAAGTCCTATTCTAAACTACCAGGTAGAAGTTCAAACGGAGACAACTGAATGGTCTTAAAAATGAACAGCCAAGTCTACTGAGCACTCAAGACAGACTCGAGTAAACACTCGGAAATAATCTAGAGCACTTGAAAAGGAATCTGACTTCAGGTCTGCTCAGCAGCACCAATTAACGAGACAAACAAGAATCACAGGACAAATCAAAAGGGTAAGGGACTCATTTAAAAAAAAAAAAGCCGAGTCCTCATTAACTTTGTGCATTGCAGTACATTAATGTAATACGAAATACAGTTAACAGTGCAGGTGCCTTGGGCCAAGTCCACGGCCTCGGTTATTTGCGTAGCATATTTAAAGCATGTACAAAACAGCAGTCTGTATGTGTGTGTATATACCTGGGTCTTGTCTTTATTCATCCCTATGGTGTAAAAAGAATGCACCATACTGTGCCTACAGGTGAAAAACAGACATCAAAGGTATAAGGAGTAAGATTTAACAAGAGCCTGAGTGCTGTCTTTGGTAGGCAATTGAAAAGTCTTCATTTAGCATGTCTACCACAGTATGTACTGTACGTGTATGAACACCCTAACAGCATCCCTCCCCTACATAGACAGACATTCTGAAATCTATAGACTAATAGTTGATTTTTTTTAAGTCTTGAAGACACAGTGGAGAAAGACAGAGACGGAGAACAAAACAGTTTTTGAAGGCACCATGAGTTAACAAACATAGATATCAGATCTCTCTAACCCAATGAGTCAAGACCATCAGCCTGAATACATCACCTTTAAACAGGACAAAATATTTTCTTTACACAATGTCACAGAATTGACCAACCCACTGGTAATTTTATCATCATGACTTTCAGCATCATCTCAATAAGGTAAACCGTGGCCTTCCAGAGACTTTTCTCTGTATCTCTGCCAGAGAGCAGCCATCGAAATTCAGACACTTTTCTTCCTGTTCTTACCCTCCTGACACGTCCTCCCAAAATCAACCACCAAATAGAGCCAGCCCCGAGTTTTTCAAAGGCATTACAGCACTTACATAGGTTAGCACATAGTGTTTTGTTTCAGACCGTTTGTGCCGCACATCTGAACTCAGCTGTTAGAAAGTCGCCACAGAGAGGTCAAGCACTATCTCCCAAAGCAGGGCTCAGGCTGGGTGGTGCTTCCACCTTAAGAGACCCTCAATGATGTTATGGAAATAAAAACAAAAAAACTGATGAGAGGATTTTGATGCCAAAATTTATCTTGGAAGCAGAGTCCAAGCCCAATATTTCAAGACCAGAGGGTTCCAAAAAAAGTAATCAAATAAATATAGAAAAGAGGTGCTCCTCTCTCTATAACAAATTCAGTATGGAAAAAAATAAAAAGGTGACTCATATTGCCTGGTCCCTATTTTTAGTTCATTTTTGGTAACATAAAGCTGTAACTTTTTGATTCATGTATGGTGTTGCATCTGGGGTGAAAAGCCAAATAAAAAGCTGGAAAATCCAGCACAGTGGTTTTAATATGCTTACCTACACAGATCAAAATGACAGCAACCAATCCAATGGGTTGCCTTACATTGAGTGGCTGAGGAGCATTGAACTACCAATGAAGTGTTTAAACTAAGAGGATAGCAGTCTGAGGGTTACACAGGGAGAAAACACCAGCGTTCACAATCTTATTTCTCACGATGACGCCGATTTTTTAAAAAAAGGTAACAAAGATTCAACACTTCAAACAAATCTCTCAACAGTCAGTGAACACCTCATTTTTTATTCTTTGAAGGACATACATCCTACAACACTGTGTTCCTTCAGAAGGGAACGCCTGACAAAATGCAGTTTTAACTCTCTAAGCTATAGGGGTTAGATTGGTGGGGGAATAAGATGTTAACTAAAAATATGGTGTATCTACAGCACTTAAGGTATTAGATTTCAGTCTGTATGCAGGAGTTCTTGGGCTGCTGCTGCTGCTGCTGGGTGGGGGTATGATGCTGTGGTGGGTGGCGATGGTGGTTGTTATTGTTGGTTTCTTTAAGTAGTTCTCCAGAGGTGCTGTGAGAGTCCAGTTCGGCAGGGCACACCAGGTTGACATTCTCCTCCGCACTGAAGCACAGAGGGGCGAGCTCTGAGCCGTGGCCCAGGGAGGAACTGGTGGAGATGGGGGAGTGGGGGGTGATCGCAGGCCCTTGTCCCTGGGAAGAAGATGATGATGTGGGGCCATTCTCCAGGCGATCGTTCTCCACCTCAGGCAGAGGGCTGACGGTGGCGAAGCGTGTGTGGTAGTCGCCTCCACCAGAGCCGTGGCTACAGGATGTCTTCATGCTCTCCAGGTCAGAGCAGCTGAACTCAGAGAAGTGGCTGGAGTGGGAGTCAGCCACAGATGGCAGGCTGCCGCTCAGCGATGGGGAGTCAAACTCGGAGGAGTTGGTGCTGCGCTGCTCTAGCAGTTGAGCGTCCATGTCCTCCCGTGTCTCGTTGATCTTGGTGCCTCCGCCGCCTTTCTTGCGCAATTTACCTTTGCTCTTCTTCCCCCCTGACCCAGAAGAGGAGGAGCAGGAGGGCTCCTTGGCCCACTTGGCAGCTGTTCCTTTGCCCTCTGAGGAGGTGCAGCCAGCAGAGGGGCAGGTCCAGCCACAGCGCCCAACATGACTGCCATCATCCATGCTGCTGCTGCCACTGTGGTGACGTAATTTGCTGGGTTTAGACTCGATGTCCACCTGCACCTCCATACTGTTCCCTTCTCTGGAGCACAGAGAACACATAATAGGAGGAATGAGAAGAATATTTTTCTACCTAATCTGATCTAAGTGTTCATGTCTGTGGCATGATGAGCTTTTGTATACAGCTACAGGCTACATTACATAGAACCACACAAACTTACGGTTAATACAGACCCATTTCTATCTAGGTGTGCCAACATTTACCTGTCAAGGGGTATGTAGGCATTGAGTATAGATCCAGCCATTGCTTTGGTACTAGCATTGTCACTGATTGTCCCCAGGCTGACAGTACCAGACTCCCCGCTCAGGCTACAACCCTCCTTCTGCACATCGGCCTGCACCTCCAACCTGAAAATACAGGAAGAGGATCAGCATAACAGAAATAACTGGGAAAGGACAAAGGAAAAAGCATTTGAATGAGACTGTCCCTGTACCTGTTAAGGTAGTTGACCATGGCACCAGAGAGGCTGCCGGTGATGCTGGCTCCAGCCAAGGCCATAGTGGAGGCTGTCTCACTCAGGTTGTCCCTGATGGCCCCAAGTCGGTCCATGTGGCTGCCACTGGCACTAAGGCTGCCAGTCAGACCCCCTACGCTTCCCTCCCCTATACTTGGGTTGTTTCTTGTATCTGCCACTGAAGTGGTGTCTTTGGATCACAAAAACATTTTCTTTTAATACAAAATTAATAGCCAAAAATTGATTCTTGCATCTAAAATGAAAATCATTTCTGAGCCATTTCTCGAATCAGCACTGATCATCTGACAGGAGAAACAAAGTTAAACTTAATACACAACTGTGAGACAACACATGCCAACTACCCTCGACCAACAGTAGATTTAATGTAGACAGAGGGACTACTTTACCAAGTCAGCAAAAAGCAGACATTAGCCAAGTTGGGCATGAACACACAAGGTTATTTTTGACATCAGCATGGTTAGTTGATTCCAGTGGCCTTTGGGAAGGTTACCTGTTACAGCGGCCCCACTCCCAGGGTTCATGTCATTCTCATCATCAAACTCAATGCGAACACCTTTGCCATTCCCAGCAGAGACGCCACAGCCCCCACTGCGGCACAGCGAGATGGGCACCACGCCATACACATAAGCCAGCATGATGGGCACTCCAATGCCTGCAAGGTGATAAAACACACACACACACACACACACACATATATATATATATATAAAGGCAGACAAGAGATACAGACCAGAGTCAAGACAAAGCAAAGCGCTGAGGAAACCAGCAGAGGCCACTGTGCCTCCAAACAGAAAAAAACAATATTTGAACTCTCCCTCAACTTCCTCACCTCTAAACAGGTCACGAGAAACCCAGTCCACTTTCAAAACACACAGTTTTAAATAATCTGAACTGTAAAATCAAACAAAAAGAAATCTCAACCACCCACAAAGTCAAACAAGGGTAAATCAATAGAGAACTTGAGATATCTGCCAGTCACTCATTCATCCCTGCTAGAGGGGAAACAAGACAGGGGTGAAGAGAGAGAAAGGAAACGCAGGAATATAAAGAAATGAAAAATTAAAGCGAAAGGAGAGAGGGAGAGACAGAAAGAGAAATACCAAAAAGAACTGACGTGGAAGAGATTGGAATAAAGACTGACCAACAGTGACCGCTGCTACCACTGGAGACACAATGACGGAGAGGGTCACTCCACCGGCAATCACCAGGTTCCTCTTGTGGTTGGAAATGTCTTTGCCTTCATAGCGGTTATGGATCTGCAAAAGTTAATGGGGTTGAGAATCACTGCTTTAAAAATGTCTTGGCTCAAGACCCAAAACAACTCATTTTATTTATTTGTGACATATCACTGATTAATAACTTTGGAGCTTTATTGGCCTTGTTGTCTCTGAAGCAAGATTCCTAGTCCAGATAAAACAGAATTCAACCTGCTTACATTAGGTATTCCAAACTGTAAATGAAACCTTTTGTTATCCTATTGACCTTTCGCAAAGTCCCGCCCCCCTTAGTTACTGTTGCTATGCCCGTCAAGCATTTCAGAACTATCCAGGAAGTAGCCGGAAAACACCAAAACATGAAGGAAGAAATCAGCGCATTGTGCGGGTAAAAGTAACAGTAATAATACGTTAGCTGTATTAGCCATCAATAATAGCTAGTAGCAAGCTTAGCTTGGAGCAGACAGGTATTTTTGTTGATTTTGGATGGATTAATCTGGCCATGGGGTCTGCTATACTGCAAAATCTATTGCCGACATTCCGCTTCTTGCGTTCTGGGTTTTGAGAAGGGAAAGAAAATGACACCCCCTCCAAACGTTTCAGATATCTAGTATCCGATTTGCAGATCCCATAGGCACACCGTTTCAGCATTTTGTTGTGTTTGAAAGCTTGACGGACCCGTTGCTAAGGTAGGATTGGACAAGCACCGTTCTGGGGCGGTACTTTGCGAAAGGTCAATTGTCACAGCACCTAAAACAACTTTTAACAGCCACCTAAACTTTTGGAACAGACATATAAATGACAATCAGCCATCTGATAAAAAGTCAAGTCAACAAACTGGCAAGAAAAGCAAAATAATTTACATTTTATTTTACTAGTGGTGATTTCCCATTGACATCTTAACATACATCAGCAATAACCTGAAGTGGAAAACTAACACTGAACACATCTTTGCAAAAGCTCAACGACTTTACTTTCTTAGGCAGCTTAAAAAATACCGGATCAAACAGCAACTTCTCGTCTGTTTTACTCAGCATCGAATCCATCATAACATCTTCTATTACAGTATGGTATGGTGGCACGGACAGTCAAACATGGAAAAAACTGCAGCTGATTGTCAACAAGACATCCAAAATCATAGGCAACCCACTCCCCTCAGTTGAATCTCCACATACTAACCGGACTGTAAAGCGAGCAGGGAAGATCACCTCTGACCCCTCACATCCTGCTCATCACCTCTTCCAGCTCCTTCCCTCAGGAGGCGCTACAGGTCACTGTCCACTAAGACTAAACGCTTCACAAACAGTTTTTTTCCCCTAGCCATGAGGACTCTGAATTCCTCCCTGTATTCCCTTCCTCACACGCCATTGGCATAAATACCACCATTCACCTGTTACGCCTGATATGTTTATTTCTGTTATTGTGTAACTATATTGTTCATGATAATATGTGGAGTGTCTGTTGTTATCCATGTATGTATTGAGCTGCAGAGTGTAAAGTGCACCAAAAACAAATTTCACTGGCCTTGGTCGTGTGGCTAATAAAATTATCTATCTATCTATCTATCTATATCCCGAAATTTCAAAGAAACCAACAAATAAGACAGCAATAGCAGTTACTTTAAAACACATTTTATAGCATTTTTGCTTATTACTCGGTATACAGCGAAGAGGGAAAAGAAACAGGGAGGGTTCGATTGCATTGCAGTACTGTGAGTCACGGAAACACACCTTTACCAGCTGGATGGTGCCCAACTTTGTATCATGAAAAGCCATGAGGCTTTTGTTCCTACTAAACCCTCCACCAGCTGATATCACTGAGTCCCATGTCTCTCACCAGAGAGGGGGTAACAAGTCACTGAAATGACCTGGTTTAAGTGTTCGGTTGCAATAAAAACTTGCAATAAAAACTTGACTCTCTGGCATGAGTTAGAATTACTGCATGCAGGTGATTAAGGCTCAGATCATTCATATTAGCCATACTGATAAAATCAGCAATGAAGACGGTGTCAAGCACAGCTGCTTAAGTATGAGGCTCACATAGCTCATTTTTGCTTAGTTTGTTGTCATTAGTCTTGTCTGCAGAGATCCAACCATGATTTATTTTTTGAAGAATTACCTTCTAATTTGGAGAGAAACTCACCAAGTCAAACTCCTTCTAAATCCAAATGTACTTGGCTAATAACTCAGACACTGCCTCTGAACACATGTGGGGGGGGGACCTTTTTCCAGAGAAGAAAAGCAGTTGCTGGTGATGGTTACATCTTGGCAGACTCTAGAGGGGAATTCAGTAACTTCGAAGCATTTTCATTTCATTGATCTACTGTCAATATTTTATTAAAGGTAGAACGAGTAGGACTTTCCTAAAAATCAATGTAGACTCATAGAAAAATAATCCCTCCCAATCATCACTTATGACCCAATAGACGTGTGTGGTGTCTTTATCTGCAGAGACCCTGTCATCTGCCTATATTTTCTTATTTTGCTATGTAGACACGTGTGTAGACACGTGTAGACCGGCAGTTCCGACAGTCATCCTGGATGGTGCTCGTTCCCTTGGACAGTGATTTTTTTGTTTAGTTTGGATATATGTGTTAGTTTGGATATATGTATTCTTGCAGTTTTTGGATCTGTGTTTTTGGTCTTTGTGTTGCACTGCTGTGGGCTGGGGGAAACCGATATTTTGTTTAAAGTGTTCCTGATTCCTGATTCTGGATGCTTCTTTGGGCAAGCTGGATTCTATAAAAACGTAGTGACCAGGTGCCAGATCGAGATCATAAGCACGCATCCTAGAGGAAGCTGCAACAATGGAGGACACAGCGCCGAAAAGATGAAAATATAGCGAGGGGAAACATCAAGCGGACAAAGCTCATTCCAAAACGAGAGTGAATCTGGGCCTGACTTTCACCCACTGGTGAGCACTGAAGGAGAGGATGGGGATGAAGAGCGACGCAGAGTTGGCCTGTACACTGGGATGTGTTCTGGCTACTGCAATCAGGGGGCGTGTACTTCTGGTGACGTTGAGCTGGGGAGGAGGGGCCAACTTTGAATGTTGTGTTTACAAACCGCAACCAACAAATCCTATTCGTTCTACCTTTAAACAGGCCTAGGTGACAGATCAGTGACATGATATAACACACACATAAACGTGCATGCACAGAATGATCTACTGAGAAATGGGAACTAGGAACAGCTGTTTGATCCACCGCAGTATGCACAAACATGATTCAATACCACTGACTACATGTTTTTTCTCTAGCCAATCAGCATTGCTGTGTGTTTGCTTCCTGTACAGGTAACAGTGATAAACCAGAGACTTGTCATGACCATATTTTAAACTGAAACATTATCAGCTTCCCAAAAGTTTGTCAAATAATTTAAAGCAATTTGATGAACTTTTTAAATATGAATGCATCTCCTTATTTAAACCACATCACCCTGGTTTTAAAGTGTATTAGGATAAAAACCTGACAACAGAGAAGTAGCTGAGACGTAGTGGAGACTCCTGCATGAAACACTAAAGACCTAAATTATGACTCAGATCTTAAAGAGTGACACCTAGGCTATGTTCAGACTGGAGGCAAAAGTGGCCCAAATCTGATTTTTTTTTTTAACCTAGAAGTGACACAGATCAGATTTTTTCAAAGTAGTGTGAACACACAAATCTGGCCCAAATATGATCTTTGCGAATCAGTTTCGGGCTACTTCCATATGTGGTCCTAAATCCGATACAGGTCTGTTTTTGTGCAATGCAAAACCTCAGTCTGAACAGTCATATTGGAATTCATGCGAATTTTATGTCACTCTAGATTGCAGGTTCCCAACCTTGGGGTCACATGGAATTGAAATGGGGTCACCTGAAATTTCTAGTAATTAATCAATACAAATAATAATTATTATAATAATAAAAATACCACACACGGTTTAAAACAACTCACTTCCCCTCATAAAAATCGAATTCTTGGCATATCTTGATTCACGCAATCACGTGACCTACGTGCAGATTCCCACGCTCAGACAAATAGTGAGTGAAGTTTGCAAGCAAATCAGAGCGACAGAAAATGGAAATATTTCTTTGCCCACCTGTGCCCTCCACATCTTCAAGTGAAACGGAGAAACTGACATCAAAAAGAAAGAGAAAATATGATGAAACCTTCCTTCAGTTTGGATTTACTCGCATAACTGAACAAAACGAGGAAAGGCCACAATGTCTGCTGTGTGGTAACGTCCTGTCTACGGACAGCATGAAACCCAACAAGCTCAAGAGACATTTTGAGACAATGCATAAAGAATATATAGGCAAACCAAAATCTTTCTTTGAAAAGACATATGCTAAGCTGAATAAGCAGTGAATGTACTTCAGAAAGGCAATGACTGTCAGTGAGCGAGCCTTGAAAACATCTTTTGAGGTGAGCTATCTTGTTGCAAAGGCTATGAAGCCACATACAATTGCTGAGACTTTGATATTGCCAGCTGCCATTGAAATAGTAAAAACGATTTGTGGGGAGTGAGAAGCGCAAAAACTGAAGACAATACAATTGTCTGATAACAGTGAAAAGAAGGATAGATGCAATCGCTAATGACCAAGAGCATGTTACAGAACGACTATGAAATTCCCCAGCCTACGTTCTACAAATGGATGTCAGCACAGAATTAAAAAATGCCCATGCTTTGACATTTGTTCGTTATATGCAGGAGAATGCTATGCACGAGGATATTTTGTATTGTCTCCCTCTTCCTGAGCAAGAGACTGCTAAGGCAATGTACGATGTTCTCCACAACTATATGGAGACAAACAACATTCCATGGGAGCGTATTGTAGGATTTTGTACAGACAGGGTTCCATCTATGACAGGGTGGCGAGCAGGCCTATGTATGTTAATCATGGAACTGGCCCCCTCTGTAGTATGGAATCATTGCATGATTCATCGTGAGCATCTGGCATCTAAGGAACTGAGTGTGCCCATCGCGGATATATTGCAGCAGGTTGTAGCCATGGTCAACAACATCAAACCACATCCACTGTGTGCGCATCTATTTGCAAAACTATGCGCTGATATGGGCTCTGAACATGACAATTTGCTCTTTCACACAGAAGCACGGTGGTTGTCGAAGGTTAGGGTGCTGAAGTGATTTTTCAAGTTGAGAAATGAACTGTTGGTGTTTTTCATGGATGTGAAAAAAAACAAGATTTTGTCGACTTTCTGTGTGACCAGCAAAAAATGTGCCTTTTTGCATATGTAACGGACATCTTTGGAAAACTTAATCAACTGAACAGAAGCATGCAGGGGAAAAACAAGAATATCATGCAGATGAGTGACCGTTTTGATGGATTCGGGGGAAACTCACATTCGAGAGAGAAAGCCTTTCAAAAGCAAACTTCACCCCTTTCCCCCAGCTGAGCAAATTTCTAACAGACAACAGCATCAATGACCAGTGCTCCACAAAGATGATGTGCGAGCACCTGAAATACCTAGAAGAGCACTTTTCCACTTACTTTCCAGACTTGGGTATGTCAAAGTTTGACTGGGTGAGGGACCCATTCCACTGTGATGCAGGCTCAGTGGACCTACCTGCCACCGCTGTTGAACATCCAATTGATCTGACATGTGATAGAACGCAACAGTGACTGCATTCACGAGCGGCGATGGAGGAATTCTGGTTTGGAGCAAGTGAAGAGTACCCTGAGATCTCAGTGTGCTTTAAAACTGTTGGTTCCTTTTGGAAGCACATATTTGTGTGAAGCCGGATTTAGTGCTCTTGTGTGCATGAAGTCAAAGTACCGTTTGGGACTGGATGTAACTGTAGAGATGAGATGCGCTCTGTCTACTACACCACCAAACTTTGAAAGGCTGCAGCAAGATGTGCAAGCTCAACTGTCCCATTAAATGGGCGAGAGACACCAATCATGGGTCCTGTGGGGAGGGGGGATCTGAGCAGTCTGAGTATGTCTGTCTGTATGTATGTATATATAATTTTTTGTATGTTTTTTTCCCCGTTGTTTTTGTTTGTTTTTTGTTGTTGTTTTTGGAGCTGCCAGGGAAGAGGAAAAGAGGAAGGCCAAAGAGGAAGTTTATGGATGTGGGGAGGGGGGGACATGCAGGTGGCTGGTGTGACAGAGGACAATGCTGAGGACAGGAAGAAATGGAAATGGATGATCCACTGTGGCAACCCCTAACAGGAGCAGCCGAAAGTAGTAGTAGTTTTCCGTTGTTTTTGTATTGTGATTGTATTGTCTTGTGTTGGGGGAAAGAGTACACAACTAATAAAAAAAAAAAATTGATCACAAAAAGAGACACCAATCATAATACATAAAACACATAATAAATATACAGAATTGTCATGGGTAGAGCCTAAATGTGGTCTAAAATGAACATTTTCTTACAACAAATAAATTCTAGCGTAATTTTAGAATGTCTGGGGTCACTAGAGTTTTGTGACTTCAAAGTGGGGTCATGAGCTAAAAAACGTTGGGAACCCCTGCTCTAGATTGAAACACTGTACTCTTTGTTTGTTTTGAGGTTTCAGAGTATTCATCTGAACAAAAGCTTCACTGGTTTGGGCGTTCGGTAACGTGGCAACCTATTCCGTTGCCTACCAACATGGGGATTGCCGGATCAAATCCCTGTGTTACCTCCGGCTTGGTTGGGAGTCCCTACAGACACAATTGGCCATGTCTGTGGGTAAGAGGCTGGATGTGGGTAAGCATCCTGGTCACTGAACTAGTGCCTCCTCTGGTCGGTCGGGGCACCTGTTCAGGGGGGAGGGGGAACTGGGGGGGAACAGCGTGATCTTCCAACGTGCTACGTCTCCCTGGTGAAACTCCTCACTGTCAGGTGAAAAAAAGCAACTGGTGACTCCACATGTTTCGGAGGAGACATAATGGTAGTCTGCAGCCCTCCCTGGATTGGTAAAGGGAATGGAGCAGTGTCCGGGACAGCTCGGAAGAGTAGGGCAATTGGCTGGATACAAATGGAAGAAAAGGGGGGGGGGGGGTAAAAAAAAAGTTTCACTGGTTTGAAATGGTTTGGGGGTAAATCAAAACCCTCGGGCGCCCCCGTTAGGGCTGCAGCGTGGAGAGGCTTTAAGCTCCTGCCTCCTCCCCGGAGGAGAAAGGCAAATCAGGTATCTGGAGGTACCTAACTGACGGTGGGGATGTCAGGGTGAGACGACCCACACCACATTTAAGTTTATGGTTCTGGGAGTTTTGTATGGGATCAAGCCTGGAAAGCAACGAAGGGGCGAATCCATCCCCTTGTCACCAATGGCTCCCGACACCACTCTGTCAGTCTTCGGAGTGCTCAACGACAGACGCCATCTTTTGCACATGAGGGTCAGTTCAGGACCATGACCAGTTCACACTGGAATATGATATTGGCCACATTCAAAAAATAATGTGGGACGTTCGGGTAGCATGGCAGTCTATTCCATTGCCTACCAACACGGGGCTCGCCGGTTCGAATCCCAGTGTTACCGCCGGTTTGGTCAGGCATCCTACAGACACAACTGGCCATGTCTATGGGTAGGAAACTGGATGTGAGTGTGTGTCCTGGTCGCTGTTCGGGGGGGGAGGGGGAACTTGGGGGAATAGTGTAATCCTCCCATGTGCTATGTTCACCTGGCAAAACTCCAGGTGAAAAGAAGCGGCTGGCAACTCCACGTGTATCGGAGGAGACGTGGTAGTCTGCAGCCCTCCTGGGATGGGCAGAGGGAGTGGAGCAGTGACTGGGACAGCTCAGGAGTAGGGTAATTGGCCGGATACAATTGGGGAGAAAAGGGGGGACCCCCCAAAAAAATAATGTGAACAGTCAAATCTGAGCAATAAATCTGAATTGAACGCTAAGGCTTATGGTCTGACTGTAGCCCTAGCTAACATGAGAGTTAACATGACAGCCAAAACACACTGTGTACAGGAGACCTACATATTGAAGGCCAAATGGATCAATAATCAATATTAATTTTAGTCAGAGCTGGTCTTGTGTATCTTCTTAGGTCTAAACATTTACAGAGCACGAGTCTCACCTTCCTCCCCACATACACAGGGATGCCAATAATCATGGCAGGAATGGCTATACCAGCGATGAGTGCAATGCCAACTGGGGCACCAACCAACGTGCCCAGTTGCCAGAGGATTTTCTTCTTCCTGCTCCATGGCTTCTTCCCCCAGAATGTACAGCCTGACGGACTGTAAATGGAAAATGATAAATAGACAGCATTTATATAGTGCTTTTCTACTCAACAGCACACTCAAAGCGCTTTACTGGTAATGCCCCTCATTCACACAACACATTCACACAACGACGGCAGAGGCTGCCAGCAAAGCATCAAAAGCTGCTCCCAGGGAGCAGTTAGGGACTCAATGTCTGCTCAAGGACACTCTGACATGAGGTGAGGAGGAGCTGGGCTCAAATCAGCAACCTTCCAATTGCTGAATGACTGCTCTACTCCCTGAAGAGTAGCAACGTCCAACAAGGGAGGGGGCAAGCACTGTTGCCTTATAGCAAGAAGGTCCTGGGTTTGAACCACAGGCTCTCCCAGGTCCTCTCTGTATGGAGGTTGCATGTTCTCTCCGTGTCTGTGTGGGTTTCCTCTGGGTGCTCTGGTTTCCACCCACCATAAAAAAAAGACACGCAAGATGTTAGGGTTAATACTCCTGCCTGTGCCCTTGACCAAGGCAATAGGAAAAAGAACTGAGTCGGGCAGCTGCACCATAGCTGCAGCTGCCCACTGCTCCTATACAATATCCATCCATCATCTGAACCACTCATCTTGCTCTCAGGGTCGTGGGGATGCTGGAGCCTATCCCAGCAGTCATTGGGCGGCAGGCGGGGAGACACCCTGGACAGGCCGCCAGGCCATCACAGGGCTCCTATACAGTAGGATAGGTTAAATGGAGAAAACAATTTTGCTGTAACTGTACAATGACAAAGTGGCATTCTTCTTTTATTGTTGTATACGAAGCATACACTAATGATCGGTAAACATCGGATCACAAAGAGCCACACATATCAATAGCTCTGACAACGACTCCTAGAGGATAAATTCTGAGTCTCATCACCAGCTAGTCAGACTAGCTTGGTCTAGTCAGAAAGGCACGAACTGAGGAAGCCTCTTGGATGAGAGGCGAAACGTCTTCACGGATATATACCAAGTCCAGTTGCACTTGATTCAACTCCTTTAGATAACCATGACCTGGATGAATGAGAACATTCACAGACATACACTAATGATGTTTTGGTCATTCAAAGTTTGCATGTTGTTGTATACAGCGACCACTCTACATAGATGATCAGAAAAGAGAGACCGTGGATTGCACCATTTAGTCTGAAGGGGTCTCAAACCTTTATTAGCTCTTGTGAAAAAGATTTCGAAAAAATGTTGTAACATCTGACACCTACCAAAGACAGTGGTATTCAATAGTCATGTGGGGGCTCACCACCAAAGGCACGCCACCCAATTTGGGTCCATAACCAGTTGAAAAAAAGGTCAAGATTGCACTATGTCACTGAGAGAAAATGATTAGCCAATCTACAAATTTAGATTTTTAGCTAACCTAAAACATTAACCATAAGAGTAGGATGAAGCCAAATTGTGTACTCCTGTGTGTATGTGTTACCCCAAGTAGTAACAGAAGCCATTCACACACCTCTGCCCATGTGAATAGATTAACAACTTTATGTGTTAACATACTAACCTCAGGTAGTGCAGGTCAGAGATCTCTTTCATGCACAGCCAGCAGAATTCACAGCCACAGACAGCACATGTCATGTGGTTACAGCTTCCATCATTCATCTTGATGATGTAAGCAGCACAACGAGGACATGGCTTGATGTCATCAGCTGAGGGGTACAAACAAAAGGGAGGTGGGTATGGGATAGCATTAGGTTAGTCCATGTTTGTGTTTGTGTATTTATAAGTATGCTAGATGTGTTCAGGCAGCCAACCTGCAGCCCCGCTCTCCTGGCTGTAGCTGAGTGAGGAGGAGCGCACCGTCCTCAGACGGAGGCTCTGGGCCCTCTGTTGCCGTGCAGCGTCACAGGTCTGGTTGGGGTGCCACAACTGCTTACAGTGATAGCAGAACTCTGTGCCGCAGCCCTCCCGGCCACACGTGATCTTAGGACAGCTGGCACAGCCAAAAGCGATAACTGCATACCTGCCAGAGGGGAAACAAAAACACAAAATTCTTAAGTAGTAGCTGATATCACAGATGTTTTTGATGACACTTTTTTTTTTTTACCCCTAAACTTCTTACTAAAACTGTTCATGTGGAAAAATCTTGATTAAAAGGTCTTATGTGACTTGGGTATCACAGCTGAGCATTACTGTAGTGAGGACTTTTCGTTTAAGAGAAGTTATTTTTTTCCCACAACATGTACTGGCTGGGTAGTTGGGGGGAAATGTTCATATTATTTATATGACGTGAAATACACACAAAAGAATTAAATGAATGTAGAACCCTCACAGAACCTCAAAGAATTGCAGTTTTCGACCAAAATGTGCATCCTAGGGTAACCTGTCTGTGCATAAGCTTTAAAAAGGGAGAAAGAAAAGAAAAAACCAGCCATAACTTTTCTAGAAAGCTCAGTCATTTATATTTCATTAATCAAAATGTTGCTGAGTATTAAGTAGTCCTGGGTTTCGCTGACAGCTACCTACAGTAAATGAAACTGACTTTGGGTGGAATTTATCCACCCCTTCATGAAAAAAGATTCTCTCCAACAATTTGTATGCTAAACCGCTAATTTTAACCTTTTGCTTAAATTTCAACTGAATGAATCAAGTCACTCAACTCTGCCTATCTAAGTTGACTTTGGAACCCTGTAGGAACTTCTTCTGACCCACTTTTGGGTCCAGGTAGAGATCAACTATTTGAGGGAGACCCTAGGCCCTGATTAGACTGAGTGACATAATTATATGAAAATTTACCTCAACTTGGTGAGAGACCATGCATAGACGTGGACATTGTGATAAAAGGCAGATCACTGAACTTTTTCTTATTACATCTTGTTCACCAAGTATTTTCGCACAGAATGTTATATAGATGGTCTGACACCATCCAATGAGTCAGAAATGAAGTATAGGCCTCCCCACCTCCACCCAAATGACCCACAGATCAGGTTTCTATTCCACAGCCAATGAGAGCCTGGGAGACTTCCTCCACAATGTATCACTTTACTCTGCTGGGGCTGTGGCTACAACACAGGCAGACGGTGAGGAAAACACCAAAACACCAATCCAACAAGTAAAGGAAACTAAGCTCCTGGGCATCATTCTTGACAATAAGCTGTCCTGGTCAAAACACATTGACATTGTTGTAAACAGAATGGGTAAGGCATTGGCAGTGGTAAGGTTAGGCAGAAAATACCTTACATCAGAATTGACTAAAATGGTAATAAACACTATTGTTCTCTCACAGCTTGACTATTGCCAAATAATATGGGCGAATGCCATGAAAAAAGATTTAAGCAAACTCCAGTTGGTACAGAACAAGGCGGCACGCCTTGATCTCCAATGTCCATACAATACGAACATCAACAGCATGCACTTCTGTCTACAATGGTTAAAAGTTGAGGACAGAATGAATGCTACACTTCTATCTTTAATATGGAAGGTTTTCCAATACAAAACTCCATTATATCAGTACAATCAGTTAAAACACAATTCCGAATCATATACATATCCCACTAGACAGGCAACAGAAGGCCGGTTTTCACTTCCTAAGCCAAACACTAATTTTCTGAAGCGTACAGAATACAGATCAATGAAAGCATGGAAATTCGTTACCACTGCCAATGACTAAATTGACACAGAAATCAATATTTAAAAAGCAAATAAAGAAGCACCTTGGAATGTTATATTTGTAGGATACAAAATACATGGTCATACGTACACATATCACACACACACACACACACACACACACACACACACACACACACACACACACACACACACAGAGAGGACAGGGTAAGGTGTGATTCGAACTGAATTCTATAGCCTGGATGATTTCAACAGTTTGTACATTGGAATGATTTATTTATGTCTCTTTGCTGTTGGATGATGACTTATGTGTACTGTAAAGTTTAATGTAGGTTTTTGCTATTTGTGTTTGTTTTGTTTTTCTCTGTCTTGTTTTTGAATATATTGTTTTTATGTGGACCCCAGTAAGACTAGCGATGCTTTAAGGCACAGCTAATGGGGATCCCAATAAATAAACAAATAAACACAAGGGACATGTCAGTCTTATTTAAATCATGCTTGGTAAAACACTCGGTTCAATGCTAAACAGACTAGAGACAGAGAAGAACCAAGGTTTTACTGCTATGCTATGGGTGCTTATTATGAAGTGAACCATTGCAACAACTAGGAAAACCACCACTTGACAAAGCCTAACCGTCCCCGCACACACAAAAAACAGGTCAAACCATCTGCCTTGTACAACTAACCACATCAAATCTCTTAGTACATCAACTCACAAACCTCCTGGAAGTCAGTTATTTAACAACCACTGAAACCCTTGACACTTTGTACAATTCCCTGAAAGCACCAATCACCAACGACTTTGAGTATTAGAAAAGCGCTATATAAGTTTAATTTATTATTATTATTATTATTAACTATAACTGCAATTCATAAGTTGATTAAGAAGAATATTAAGAGATGAAGACTAAGAGAAGAAGGTGAAATGAAATAAAGAGTTGAAGCTTAACAATTCCGAACTATTGTAATGCATTTATAGTTACAGGAAATGGACTCAGGATAGTTTCCAGAGATGAAATAGTCAGTTGATAAAATAGTTTGCTTTATTTCATAACAACTCTAATTAAAATCTATTTTAGGCCGATATACTCATTCTAGCACAAGCTCAAGAACCCAGGAGAAATAGAAAAAAAAAACAAAAAAACAAGCAGCACTGTATCAGATGGCATAAAACCAAAACAAAGCAGGGTAGACAATAAAAAGTTTAATACAACAGATAAGTATAAAATCATCATCAGCACAACACTCAATGAAGTGTGGGTCAGACTGAACATGCCAGTTTGAAAAGCTAAGGTCTGAGATTGGATTTGAAGGTTAGGTTGAAAGAGAGTCAATGTTGCGAATGTCTTGTGGGAGAGAGTAAATTTAGGCTGCCTATATAACTAGCTAGCTTTGGCATGTCCTTACTTCTGTAACGTTATTTGTTTTCTTCTGTGTGTCCATATATCAGTTATGAGCTAGCTATGGCATGTCCTCACCTCTGTAACATTATTTGTTGTCCTCTGTGTGCCCTTACGTCAATTGCGAGTGCTTCCTACTAAACGTCCCTCTCATGTCTTGGTGAAGGATAGCTCATGCCGGCAGTTGCACGCACGATTGGGGGGGTCGACAGTGTTTGGGCATCAGAATCCTCAAGTGGCCAGCAAAGCTATTTAAGAGGAGCAGACTGAAGCGGTAAGATGGATGTCAAATTATAGGCTGGCTACACGTTCAGTTAAAACTGCTGTTACTTGTGGTGACAAAACGACCCCACTGATAGGCTACTTGTTACTATTTAAGCCATGCTGATGGCATGTTACAATGTAAGTTTGTGCCTACTGAAATATGTCCTTGAATAGACATATGCTACTTTCCATTGCAAAAGCCTTCGAATACGTTCAGAATCACTGATCAACAATAAAAGATCATATCATTACCGGCAAGGACTAGGGTGCTAAATCTAGTGGACTATGCCGTGCAATTAGATCACACTAAATAAGGACACAAAATACAGACACGCATATGTCGGTAACACTTTATTTGAAGGGGTGTGCATAAGACTGACATAACGGTGTCATGTCAGTCTTATGCACACCCCTTCTGTTTTCGAGCTAAAGATGCACGAAATACATCAAATTGAGTGGCTCAGTCCCACTTGGGTTGCTACAACAAAGACATCTCAAACAATGTCAACTTCTGACATGATTGACCGAATGACACTTAATAATAACAGTCATTAACATTCATAAAGATTCCTTTATGTTTATGACAAGTGTCATGTCATGGTTATGATGGTCATGTCAGTCATAGTCACATCCCTTCGAATAAAGTGTGACCGAGAGGGTGTAAGACTTGTCTTAAGACAAATATTGAAAGGACTCAAAATGATGGCACCAGAGCAGGTAAGGTGCACAAACGTAGGGGCTGCAGTCTGAACTGTGGTTAGCAAATTTAGATTGTCTAATATTCCGTCCAGGAAAGGCAAGACAGTAAGTATAGGCAAAAAGCAAAGCCTATCATTATTACACTGCTCTTCTCTGAAACCAAAAATAAACGAGCCTTGGGCTCCTCATATATTTTTTCCCCTTTGTACAAATACTGCTACTGTTTTTGCCAGGACTACAAGACAGGACATCCCACAAACAAAACATCCAACTGACTCTTGGCTCCTCTGACTTCATCATCAAGTACAAACAACATACTACGAGTTTAGATAGAAAAGGAAGAGAGAGTTCTATGGACATTTCAAACAATTCCTGGAAGAAAAGGAAGTTGGGGTGGGGGGGGAGACAGACAGAGAGAGAGAGTTGTAAGACAGCTCATTGAAGCACTGGAGTATGGATAATGATTACCTTGAGTAGGCAAAGCTTTTCACACAGAGACAGCTAGAATGAATTTATCCCCAATTCATGCAGAAGCAGGTTATAACTACAGGACTGACAGGTATGACAGTCATCATCTAAAGAACTATCTGTGAACATCATAAATGACGGGACAGACAAACAGCAGTGCAAAGCCTTTGAAACTAGAAAGATAGCCCCCTTTTTATAGGCCAGTTCATGTAATTTTCACCCAGTGTCCCAGGGTAAATGTCCATAAATGTGCTGTCTGCCTTTATTAAAAGTGAGTCTGGTCATCCACTTAGCTGTTGAGCAGGGATCCCTGGTTAAGTCAACACTCAAAATTGGTTATGTCACAATAATTGAATCCTTTGAAATAAGACTAAATTACCCATTCAGACAGATATGTCTCAATGGGTAATTCACCTAAAAACAAACAAATAAAAAAAAAAGTTAACTTCTAATTTTCTTACAAAAAGGTCCGGCTCAAATAATATCACAAATTTATGTAAAAGGCCCTCATAATTCCTGAGGGGCTGTGATCTCAGTCCCTGGAGCTATGTACCCCATAATCAATATGAAAAATTATCCTCAGTTCATATTGCGATGGTTTTCAATTATAAGATAATGGCAGCAGGGGGCCAGGGTCACAGGATGTCATAATAAAGACATTTTGTTTGGAGACAGAGAAAAATATCCATGCAACTGCAATGTCTCAAAAAAAACTTTTTAGTAAATGCAAACAAATGCATTTATCCATCCATTATCTGAACCCCCTATCCTGCTCTCAGGGTCGCAGGGATACTGGAGCCTATTTCTAGCAGTCACTGGATGTCAGGCAGGGAGACACCCTGAACAGGCTATCACAGGTCACGCACGTGCACGTGTGTGTGTGCGTGCGTGCGCGCGCGCGCACGCACACACACACACACACCTAGGGACAATTTAGTACGGCCGATTCCCCTGACTTACATGTCTTTGGACTGTGGGAGGAAACCGGAGCCCCCGAAGGAAACCCACGCAGACATGGGGAGAACATGCAAACTCCACACAGAGGACCACCCAGAGGCTCGAACCCAAGACCTTCTTGCTGTGAGGCAACTGTGCTAACCACTGCACCACCGTGCCGCCAGAAATGCATTTATGCAAGTGTAAAATTGCAAATATCACTAAAATAACATTTAATGTTGATATACCTTCTGTTTCATTTGTTCATTAGTAGGATATAACTGAACACTGACAATGAGAATACTACATTGATAAACATAAAAGAAAGAGGGTTGCTTACTATCTGACTTTTTGACAGGTAATGGAAATTTATTGCTCATTTTACCACACAAAATATTTGGTCAGTCGCGGGCCAAAAAGCATCTCTATCAGTGGGTCATGAAAAAGTTTGGGAACCCCTGTCACACTCGACTATTCGTTTCGAAAGAGAGACAAAAATATGTTAAGATAAGGTCTCAAGAGATTGACTTGCTTGAGTACGCAATCAAAAGTGGAGAGAGGCCGTGCTGAGATTCTGTGTTCCTCAATGTTGTCTATGAGCATGCGCGCTTGTGTGTCATGACTGGCCAACAGTTGGCAAATTTAGACAAGAGTCCACTCAAGCCTACATAAATGGGCTGCTGATTTGATTTGTCAGTGAGGCTGAGTTGCACTTGACCCCTGCCGGGCCCCCACAGAGCCACAGTGCTGTGGTAGTTGGTGTGGGAGATGGTGGCTGTGAGCCAGCCAGCCAGCCATCACTTAGGAAGAGGATTAGACAGCTATACACAGTATAGCACGGCCGGTGGATTACTGCCCCAAGAACGAGCAGACAGAGAGAGAAGTGTAGGACAGCAACAGATTTTCTCACACACACACACACACTACAGAGAGAGAGAGAGAGAGAGAGAGAGAGAGAGAGAGAGAGAGAGAGAGAGAGAGAGAGAGAGAGAAACAGATGTCCTAGGCAGAGAAAAAGAAAACCGCAAAGACAAAGAGACTAGTGGGAAAGAGACAGGCAGGCGGCAAGGTTAAGGAAAGAAAAGATTTAGTCAGGGAAGCAAATATGCAGTTAATAGGGAGAAGGACAAGAAGACAGGACAAAGACAGAGGATGAGAGATAACACACAGAGTGGTACACCGTAATGAGACAAGAAAGTGTCAAAGTGAGCCATGAATGACTACGTGAACTTTAAATGGTCAAATAACTATTTTCCTCTGATGGATGCATTTTGCCTTAGTATTGGCAAATGCGCTGAGTATCACACTCTTGTACTGTTGGGTAAGTGTCATAATTGCCTTTTATCAACTGGGTAGTGACAATGTGATTTCTATCTAGGAGCAGCAGCCTACTCCATGCCTAGTTCTGTCCCTGCACCAGACACAGAGCAGGCCAATTAGAATGTTGTTGGGAAAAAATAGTCAAATATTAAATCATTCTTCTCTTTTATACAAACTAACACAAATGCCAAGTGTAAACAAGCCTCACTGAGACATGGCGGTGATAGTAATTACCCATCCGGGCAGACATTTTAGCAAATATGCTTTTGGTTTTGGAGATTGATTAAAAAACTTTTTTTTTTTAGAAAAAACATCGTCATCCACTTAATCTTGATAGGTTATCACTTTAGCATTTTCACAGGCGCATATTTTGACTATTTTTGATCTAATGTGTCCTCACTGACAAGGATGGGTTGGCCACACAGTGCTCAGGGTGACTTAAGTGATAGTGGCTGGGATTGCTCCGCTGTAATTGGAGCATTGGGGGGGGGGTGCTTAGGACCAGTCACTGTTTGAGGAAGAAACCAAAAAACATTTCAGAAGCAAAAACTATCATTTTAATCTAGTATTTGATGTTTATTTTATTGTAGTATTTAAGATGTAGGACCTTGGTCATCTCCCTGCAATATTAGACCCAAATCCCCACACCCAGATACTGTCACTTCAGTATTCCAATTCTAATTTCACTTTCATCCAATATACAAACTATTTTTACATTTAATATTAACATAAATAATAGCATGATAAATATCCCGTGGACAGCTTAATATATCAGCCATGTGTTTTTAAATAAAGGGAGTGATATTAAGAAGGAATTTAACTCCTTTACAACAAATATTGTCACTGCTTGGTGACATTCATTCCCTCTGTGCTCATCTGCCTCTTCGTTGACACAATGAATGGAGTTTCTCTGCCGGGAGCTCTCTGGGGATAAACTGGCAGAGGGGTCATATGGTTATCTGAAATCATATCTGCAGGAAACACAGAATATGAACATCATTTCCTATCTTGTCTTATAAAGGTTGCATATCGACAGTTTGTACGTTGCTGGGTGAATCACCAACAATGTTAGGGCTGTTGTATTTGGGGCTTTATGATGACCGGGTAAGACTGCAGACACGGCTTCTTTTGGGTTTAAACAATACTGCAATAAATGCTTTATCATATTGGAGGCGTTTTTCTTTGCCCAATTAAATGATCTTGCTGTTATGATTATAGTCTGCTGTATTGCGGTTTTCTTTGGTGAATCATTTTTGTGAAGCATAGCCACACTTAGTGAGTTTCCTCTGGTCCATCATGTCATCAACAGTCTTAATAATGTGCTGACAACATGGCCTGGGATGAAGACATCGGGAAGTAGCTCCCGACGGTTGACTAAAACAATAGAATATTTTTTTCCAATTCTCAATGGATTTCACTACTTTTTTGGATGCAACTTGAATGAACGAATGAATGAATGAACGAATGAATGATTTCGGTCAAACATTTGTGTTCATATGCGACAGACAGGAAAAAAGAAAAACCTCATCATACATATTTACATCAGTCCATTTCACACAACACAACTCAATCAATCAATGACCAAAAGGGGAATAGGCTGAAGCCCAAGGCTTACTGTTGCCTATCCTATACAGTCCTTAAATTAACCTAGAATATCAGAATTACAAAAGGAAGAAAAAAAGGAAAAATGTATACTAAATTGTAATCCTTAATTATTTTACATTTTAAAGATTTTCTGAAACTCAACAGCAAGCGAAACAATTTCAACTCAGCTTGACTCCCAAAACTGAAACACATTTGTATTTTACATTGGTTCTCACTTTACATGTTTCAAAAATGCACAACCCTCTTAAATTATAGTTTCCTTCTCTTAATTTAAAAGATTGTTGGATACAGACAGGAAGGCTTTTACTTCTAGCTCGAAAAAGTATTTCCAATGTTTTTAAATACACAATATCTAAGAATTTTAAGGTGCAGGACCATATAAATAATAGATTGGTAGATTCACAGTAACAAGCTTTATTTATTATTCTAATAACTCTTTTCTAATGTTTAATTATAGGGTCTATACTTGCATAAGCATTTCCCCAAAAGTGCAACTGCTGGCCAATTCATTTGCAGTTTATAATTTACAATTCAGTTGCAGGCATAGATATAAGCACCTATTTTGTAATTATAACAAAGTCATGTCAATAGACAAATACCAACCCCCCCCCCCCCGGACCGTTAGCAATCATGTGTTTTTGAATGCCACACCGCTCCCTTCATCATTGGACGTTGTGCACGTGATGTGCATGACGAGGTTGTAAATGGCATGTCCTTTCCTGATTAGCTTTATTGACAGCTGATGATTGCTTATGGCATGAAACAGGCTTGTACTGTCTCAAAGAATTTACTTGACTCACTGGATTAGTTTGCTCCTTATTTGTTGAGCAATTTCCCTACTGTTGAGTGTTTCTTTTAACAAAGTTATATAATATATATATTTTTTCTCTTTCTTTTTTTTAATACAGCCAGTTCAATAAATATTACAATGGTGAATATATTTTTTTTACACTTTGGCTCATTACTTTGAGTACTATCGATGTAGCAAACCCGAGCGACGGCAACATCAGGAAGAAAGAGCATGAGAAGCTAGACAAATGCCAAGGGATGGGGGAAGAACTAGATCAGATGTGGAAGGTGAAATCCACAGTAGTCCCAGTGGTAATAGAAGCACTAGGGACTGTGACCCCCAAACTGAGAGAGTGGCTCCAGCATATTTCAGGAACAACATCTGAGGTCTCTGTCCAGAAGAGTGTGGTCCTAGGAACAGCTACGATACTGCACAGAACCCTCAAACTCCAAGGCCTCTGGTAGAGGACCCGAACTTGAGGAAGACACACACCACCCGAAAAAGGTTGAGAAAAAGGTGAGAGGGAGATTTGACGAAAATCAAGAATTTTACCTCAATTTCACGGACAATTCATATCCAACACCAAAAAGCGACATTATAGATTGCTGTACTACATTCAACTTATTCTGAGTCAAATGACCTTAACAGGGGCAAGTATAGGTTCAGCATGGAGGTAAGCATTAGGTAGGCTTAGGATTTTAAAAACTACCAAGAAACTTTGATTCTGCTGCAAAAGTACTCCACTAACTCTAACAAAAATAAATAAAATTGGCCACTCTGATGGCCGAGCGGAATAAACCGCCGTTCTTGCAATCCGCTCGTCATGTGGCTGGGAGGTTCGTATCCCAGACTCGCCGTAACCGGTCATGGCCAGAGTATCCACGGGGTAAGGCATTCCTTAGGTCACCCTTACCTGAGGGATAGTGGGTGTAGTGAAGATGGGTGTAGTGTTCAGGGACTCGTCGTTCTCCAGCGACCCCTCTGGCCCATCCGTGCGCCTGCAGCCAAGCAACCGAAAGCCCTACGTCTCCTTCCCAGCCTGAAGGGAATGCAATCCATGCGAGGCTTCAGCGTGTAAAATAGCGAGAGCAGCCGACACGAGTTTGAAGGAAGCTGGTGTTACGACTATCTCCTTCCTGTGGAAACGTGAGCCAGGGGAGTTATTCGACAAGAGTTCCGGCCATATGCCACTGGGTTAATCGGGTGGGATAAGGGGAAAAACTAGAATTTTTAAAAATGTTATAAAATAAATAAATAAAATTACGAAAATAATGTTAATGTAGAATTAAGACTCCATACATTTAAATTTAAGATATCTTTAAAATTCAATTTAAGACATTTTCAGACTTTTGAATTAAGGACCCACAGACAATAATAAATGTAACCTTTGACCCATTCCAACTTATGGTTTAGGGGCTTTGTTACCAGCTCCACAGCAAAACTCCTGAGGGAACTAGCAGTCAGGGGGCAGGCCCACAGGAGAGTGATCAAAGAGCTAGCTGAGACTGCCGAGAGGACTAGCCACTAGATCTGGATCAAAAGGAGAGACGCCGTCTGGGCTGCCAGGGTGAACAGCTAACCACAGCACACACACCCAGGACCGATCTACCTGTGGTGGGCCTGCCTCAGCGGAGGGTGTCTTGTGATAAAAGGCCGCAACACCCTGTGATGCTGAGGTACACAACTGATGATGTGTCCTGGTGGTGGCAATGTTACCTTGGCAGCCATCTCCAATTTATTTCCCACCGAAACTGTTGCAGTGCAAACACTAGGGATTTTAAAAACCAGTTCTTTTTTTAATCCTGAAACTTAATATACCATTAAGTGATAAGACTATCTCAAAAAAATAAATCAGGGGTGTCTGGGTCGCATGGTGGTCTAATCCATTGCCTACCAACACGGAGATCATCGGTTCAAATCCCCGTGTTACCTCCGGCTTGGTCGGGCATCCCTACAGACACAATTGGCCGTGTCTGCAGGTGGGAAGCCGGTTGTGGGTATGTGTCCTGGCCGTCGCTCTAGCGCCTCCTCTGGTCGGTCGGAGCACCTTTTCGGAGGGGGAGGGGGAATAGGGTGATCCTCCCACGTGCTACGTCCCCCTGGCGAAACTCCTCACTGTCAGGTGAAAAGAAGCGGCTGGCGACTCCACATGTATCGGAGGAAACGTGTGGCAGTCTGCAGCCCTCCCTGGACTGGCAGAGGGGGTGGAGCAGCAACTGGGACGGCTCAGAAAAGTGGGGTAATAATAATAAATCAAACAAATACCAAAGTGATAGACACAGTCCCAATCTGTTTTTCTCCCCAAACCCCCTAAAACCTTTCAGCTCTACTTCTGTCACCATCCTCTGCTACCAATGTCTGTCCTTTCAAGCAGGTCTAGGACAATAATTGTCAGCGCAATATATAACAAGCATCAGTCGCATCAAAGACTGTGGTCAGATACCTCATTCAGATGAATACGCAGATGTTTAGTCCAAATTGGCGGCGGTCAAAGGTAAATATATAAAATATTTCAACTAAAAAGGTCGCCAGGAATAGTAACTGTCAAAATGCAACACTAACAGTGCTGGACAGCTTAGTGAGAGACAAGGGGGGTGAGCTGGGGGGAAGGGGGTGTAGAACAGGGTATTTTTTAGCAGTACTTTGCAGTTTAAGAATGAAGGCCCGGCTCTAAACAACAATCCAAATCCCTCCAGGGGCTTTGGCTGAGAGCCCCTCCCTGTTGCTGCTGAGCAGAACACATGGGAGGTCAAGCTCTTCCTCTCCACATCATCAGGAGCCCAGGAGGCAAGAGTTCTTTTTCCTCTCAAAAGATCCATCCACTCTGACATTCTTTGAGAACTTTGAGTACTTTATTTAGTTTCCTTCATCTTTATATTCTCACCTTTCTATTACATTTCGCAACAATGCCAGTGCATGATTAGATCCTAATATTTATGAACAGGGAAATATGTCTTGAGCTTTCACTTCAACATAAAATTAAAGCGAGTATAGCAAATCTTGGACTGTTCAGCAGAGACAGCTTAACTGAAGGTAATTGTCTTAGAAATTCTCTCTAACTGGATTTGGCTTCCAAGAAAACAGTCATAACTGGGAAGTAGAGCCAAAAGCTAGCCAACACCCAGAGAGCTGTTTCCATTAGACATCTGCATAGTGGAAGGAAGGGCTAGTAACACATCATGCATCCTCCTATTTATGGCCAAGGCCATTGTGTTCTTATGAGGTTGCCTAAGGTGCTGCACTGTCAACCAAAGCCACTTTACTGTATAGCATTATAGTCAACAAAAGGACTCTGCATTGAGTGTAAAATACTAAACACAAATCAGGGAAAGTAGTCATGTTATTTCCTTCAGTTGATGCTGCTGTTGATGATGTATGTGTGAATGTGAGGCATACCTGGTAAAAAAACTGCTTTAAGTAGTCGGTAGACTAGAAAAGCGCTATATAAAATGCAGTCAATTTACCATTTTGCCCAATCAGTCTCCACCACACAAGCCATTTCCACAGGATGAAGTAAGCAAAAATACCGAGTACCATTGGGAAAGGCCTCAGCAGCAGTGTTGATTATTAATTTCATTCATAAACATCAGACAACTGTAAATGTCTGAGGAAATATCCTTACACTTAATTGCTCAGGTGTGGCTTTCTGAACACACATGGTCTTTTTCAGCAACACAATTTCTGTTGTCTAGTCTCAACCAGTCAGACACTAGGAACAATTTAAAGTGTTAAAACTATCAACCATTTCCCCTCAAACAGCTGGAACACATTGGAAAAATGTTTGAAAACAATTAAGCACAGCAGGACTTGCACAGATGTGCTAGAGTGGTGTGATTCTCACCAGGCAGCAAACAGCACACTGTTCTCCATGGCGTTGTCGCTCCCTGGTACAGTT
The DNA here is from genome assembly GCF_029633865.1 of Lampris incognitus. Classification (NCBI taxonomy): domain Eukaryota; kingdom Metazoa; phylum Chordata; class Actinopteri; order Lampriformes; family Lampridae; genus Lampris; species Lampris incognitus. Next base: position 25,516,817 of record NC_079219.1, on the reverse strand, counting down.
ACGTCAGCCCAGTGACACCCTCTGTGACGGCCTCCCTCCTTCCCTCCCTGCCTCTCTGTTCATCCATATTTCTACCCAGCCTCCAGTGTAGTCAGCCAGACTTCCCTCTCTCTATTCTCATTCTCATGTGCGTCTCTCAAGAAGGCAATCATGACAACACAAAAAAGCAGCACACAATAGTTTTAAAAGATAAAAACTGCTCCCTATTTACAAGAAAACAAAAGTTGGGTCCCCTAAAAATCAGGGAAAATAAAATGAAATAAACAAAGTTTATCTCACCCTGGTTATTCTCTTCCCAGCTTCCTACCCCTCCCATGAACAGTCTGTGGTGGCGTCTTTTACCCACCCACCTCCCCTTTTTTTGTGTTGTTTTCAAGAGGACAAAAGCCTTTAATGCTGGTGTCAGAGGCATTGGGCTCAAGGCCAGGGAGCTGCCATGTCCTTTGTTCATCTTGCTGGGGTTACAGCAAATACAAAGATGGTTGTGCTTGACATTTACACATGAACCAAATAACACTCCACTAAACCAGCAAAATACCAATTTGGGATCAAATCTGATCAATTCTCTTTTCTTTTCAACATGGACCCAAAAGGATAAAGATACTATGGCTGCCAAACTTTGGGGCTCAAGTCACACTCATCCCATTCTACAAAACTTCTTAAAGTACAAATTTTGTAAATATTCAATTTGAGTCAAAAAGAAAAAAATCAGCAATAAGAGTTTCAGGTTTTTTTTTTTTTAACATAACAGCACTATATCCCAGCTATGTATTCACAAAGCAAGCGGCAAGAGATACTTGTTGATGGAGGAACATTGACTGAAGTCTGTCAGTACTGTCCAGTCACCTTCTACTGCATGGTATTGTTCCAGAGCAGCCTGTCATAGAGTTCACTTAAAAACAACAAAACAACAACAACAACAAAAAAACCCATCAAATGATGGAACTGCTGATGGTATTTTTGAAGGATGGTTGTCCACACTGTGTTGGGCTGGTTACTGCATGAATCTTGGCACTTGTTACTTGTTAGTCTGCAAATGAGGTAATACTGCCTTATCTCTTTGATATTTTTGTGGAATCATGCCCTGCTCTTAAAGACCAAATTCTGCCCAAGGTCAAACTTGGTAGCAAACAACATGCCAACAACAGTTTACTTAGGCACCAAGGAGTTGGGCCATGGCTAAAACAAGCTCTATCTTGCACTACACACTTCAATGTTTACCTTGCCACAGAATTTATGATGAATCTGCTTGTTGACACGGAGGGATTTTACTTTAATTATAAATGACTAAAACTACCAATTCTGTACCGTGACAATATTTAAAACAATTTTATCAATGTTTCAAACCAGCAAAGGTAAACCCTAATAGCTGTTTTCATTTTCACGTTGATTTGGTTGAAGAGGTACAAGACAGAGACAAACAATTTGACCAAGTGATAGATAATGGCTGCTGCTTACAACTCAATAAACTTGGCCCCAATTGACTGGCAGATGGAGCCATGTTTGAAAAGCTCACATATAGCAAACCATCAATTCCCAAGTGCAAGTCTAATTGACAAAAATAGTACACGTTTTGTCTCATGTTGGCAGTAATTGATTTAAGCCATTATAAATTTTTTGAAAGGCCATTTTCTTTAACGGGTTTTGTTAATTTCTCAGCCAGTTACATCTTACTTCAGAGCGCTAATAAAACAGCATACAAAACTTACTGTGGTAAAATGGATAAACAGGATATCAACCAATTAAACCTGCTGTAGACAACCTTTCAACCCCCCCCCAGCATTTGCAACTTGAATGTCGGTTTGAAACTTTCTCAAGTCCCAGGTTTTTTATCGAACTCTGTTTCCCCATCGAGATCTTTTCCCCAGAGGCAGAGTTCAATACAACACCAGGACGCTTGATTAACCTTAACCTAACTTCAACTTAGCCCCAAACTTAACCTAACCCTTACCCTAACCTAATCGTAACCGATAGCCAACCTGTTTCCATGCCAGTGCTTTTGTCTGGCTAGGGGGCAACAGATCTTGACGGGGAAACAGTTCAATACAAAATCAGAGCTCGCTCCATCAAGTGAATGCCCGTCCGAGGTTCACTCTTGTTTTAACTCTGTTTCTATCACTCTTCCTATCGTCTTCTTTGCCTCCTCCGTCAATGAGGTTCTTTTTCTCTTGCCAGTAAAACTTTGGTTATTCCACCATCCACCATTTCCACTACTGGGGATAGCTACCAGGGGGGAAAAAAAGCCCTATCCCTTTCTTATTTTTGGTTGTGCAATGGTTGACGCACTTCCTTTGTGCCGTAAACCGCGCCTTCATTTTCCCATGAGATCATACCCGGTGGCAGACAGAATTGTCATTATTCTATAGCTGTTACACTATGCACTCGATATTTACTTTCTAATAATAATTTAAAGCAAAAAAGTTGCCTACTGACACTTTAATGAAATTTAAGGTAACATCTATACATGTAGCTGACAAATTGTTAGCCCAGTGGAACAGGAACCAATTTTTGCCCTGGCTGATGCCTGAAAAAAAAAATGATTGGAATAGAAATTTGAGCTGTAAAAGACAATGACAGCTTCTTTTTTTGCCATTCCTCAGTCTACTATCCGTAGGAAAAAGGCCAAGCACTTATTTCTACAACCATCAGTAAATGAAATTGTTCTTCTACACATAAGCGAGTCCATCATAGCGATTGCAGCCCATTGTTGCTGTAACCAGCGCCAATGGAACAACAATGGGTTGCTGCATCCAAATGAAAGATGGAACTTTTAAAAGAGTTGTTTAAGACTTCAGTGGTTCCCAGCCTGGGGTCTGTGAACCCCCTTGGGGGGGGGGGGGGGGCTGAGAGCCCAGGGGGTGCACGAGACTTTTCTGCTCTGAGGTTGTCAAAGTTCACATTTTAAATAAAAGCATAATAACTCACTTACTGGATAATTTATTTTATACAAAAGTTTGTATATAAAAATATTTAAAAAGATACATTTTTGGTCCCCTCCCCCTTCTAAAATGTAGTTGGGGCTACACCTAGTAACCACACCTCTGTCAAACTGAGCAGGCAGTGTTGTCAGGTAGCTACTCAGCTAGCAGCTAATTTTAGCTCATCTTTGTTTTTTCCTGCAGTCAGCAGCAGCACCTTATGAATGAAACAACATGGCCGAGAAACGTAAAAGTGCGGATGACACAGTGTCAAGAAAGAAAGGTAAGGATTTATTTTGAGAGCTACCTTAAGTTTGGTTTTATGGATGGACAGGACAAGTCTTGGCCAGAATGTGTCATGTGTAATGAGAAACTAGATAATGACAGCATGAAGCCAAGCAAAATGAAACTACACCAAGAGACAAAACACCAAGAGACTATTGGTGAAAGTCGGGAATTTTTTGAGAGGAAAAAGCAGTTGGCGCTATCAAGAAGATCCACCAACATCAGAAAAGAATTTGAATGAGCAGGCAGTGATTTGCATAGAGCCATGGAGGTGTCATTTGAGTGTTCGCTATTAACTGCCAAGGCTAAAAAGCCATACACTATTGGAAAGCAGCTTATCAAACCCGCCTGTCTGAAAATTGTAGAGAGGCTGTGTGGCCCACATGCGGTTGATAAAGTGAAAACGGTCCCACTCTCTGACAACACCGTCAAAGACCAAATTGATAAAATGGCCGGAGATTGTCAGAACCAGCTGCACGAGAAGCTTAGGAATGTTCCCTTTGCCAGTTGGATGAAACGACAACAGCGTCACACGAGTCCGTGCTCATTGTTTATGTTCAATATGTTGATGGTGATGACTTGAAACAAGACATTCTTATGTCTACAAATCTAACCACAACAACAGGCCAGGATATTTTCATGGCTGTGGATTCCTGCCTCTCATTTAACAATCTGCCCTATGAGAACCTTGCTGCATGCTGCACGGGTGGGGCTGCTGCTATGATGAGCTTGCTGACTTTCAAGCCAAATCGGTGTCAATGAAATATTTCCAGGGGAATGGACACAAAAAAGTTTTGGATAGTCAAAGGACATGCTGTTGCACCCAGACTGTCAAGACACACAGTTACAAGGGTTATTCTCCCATTCATTCAGCACTACATATCTGTCTGAGACAGCCTTCAGTGCCCTTGTAACAATAAAAACAAAAGCCCGCAACAGACTTGATGTACACCAGGACTTTAGGCTGGCTGTCACAAGCATCGCACCTGACATCCCATCCCTGGTCAAAGGTATGCAAGCCCAAGGTGGCCATTAGTTTCTGAATGAACAGGATGGTACAGACTCAGTAAAAATGTTACTGTTAGAGCCAAAATAACACATAGGCCTACTGTCTGTCAAAAAACAGTGTTCTCAACTTTACACGATGTGCATGTGGCTGTCATAAGTCAGATTACAACAGTACCAATATGTTGTTTCAGCGAGCCTGAGTCAGATGAAAACTAGTACTAATATGGTGATGTTTCAGTGAGCCTGAGTCAGATGATAACAGTACAGATATGATGTTTCAGTGAGCATGAGTCAGATGAAAACTAGTACTATGTCGATGTTTCAGTGAGCCTGATGATAACAGTACAGATATGATGTTTCAATGAGCCTGAGTCAGATGAAAACTAGTACTATGTTGATGTTTCAATGAGCTGGAGTCAGATGATAACAGTACAGATATGATGTTTCAGCGAGCCTGAGTCAGATGAAAACTAGTACTATGTTGATGTTTCAGTGAGCCTGAGTCAGATGATAACAGTACAGATACGATGTTTCAGTGAGCCTGAGGCAGATGAAAACTAGTACTATGTTGATGTTTCAATGAGCCTGAGTCAGATGAAAACTAGTACTAATATGTTGATGTTTCAATGAGCCTGAGTCAGATGTCTACTCTGCTGGGTTGTTAAAAAAATGTGAAGCTGATACAAGACGAGACATTTAAACATAGATTTTCTGATGATGGAAACGAGATATTTATTGAAGATAACGGTGGAAAAAACTATAATTTTTGCAAATAAATATTTGGAATGGATCACTTTTCTCTTGGTGTGTGTGTGTGCGGGCCAGGGGGGACTCAGCTTTTCTTAGAAACAAGTAGGGGGGCCCCAAGGAAAAAAAGGTGGGGAACCACTGGTTTAAGTGATCACAGTGAATTGGATTCAGAAACAGAAACCAACCAGGAAGACAAAGATGATCATGTGTGTGAAAACCTTTGTCAGACATCTTGCAAGTTATACTTCAGTCTGTAAAGAATCAAGCAATCCAATTAAAGCCATTTATTGGACAGTTAATGCCAATGTGAAAAGCTAAATAACAGCTCTGGGATGATTGCCGTTTGTTTTAAATTAAACTGACCAACAAGGTGGAGCAGTTCTTTAAACATGGTGGAGAGCCCTTCATCCAAATATAGAAAGGTCAAGGCCAACTGGCTGAAAGAAATTTGAGGCTGAGTCATGTCCAGTGTACAGCAGGGGTAGAGTGGTTTTTCCTTTGGTAAAGCATACACAAAAATGGTTTTATAGAACACAGCTAGTAGCTTCTGCTACTATTTAATACTAAAGATTTAAGATTCTTTAAAATAGTAGCAAATGAGACATTTGTGAAAAATGTTAAGAAATTGCAGGTGCTTTTGAAGTTAGCAGAGGATTTCCTCAACACCTATTGTTTATTTCTAAGTCCGAGCTCCTCTGAAACAGACACATGGTGTGTTCTCAAAAAAGAAGCCTAAATTTTTGAGTCTCTTCAAAAGCAATCCATAAGTCCAAAGACACAAATCAGACATTAACAGTTTTAGTCATTGAGCTGAAGAAATCAAAGAAGCATTTCTAATATTCAGCCCTATATTATATCATTCAACATTATATCTCAGTTCCTACTTTGAGAAACAAATTATGTCCAAAAGGCCAACAGATTTTGTACCATTTGCATCATTACCAACACAGGCCTTAGTTTTATCAACTTTTTTTCACCATGTTACTGGGACAAGGCAGTAATTTTCATCTTATCTTGCAGGCAATGTCTCCATGGAACCATCTAATGCAGGGATCAGACTACACAAATTCAGCCAGATTTTGACATGATATTGTTGTCAGACAAATTTCCAGTGTCAAGTCCAAATATGAACATCAGGAACGACAAACGGGTGTCTTTACCCCTTGTAGTGTGACATAATTGGAGTTATGTGGCATCCGGGATGCCCCACAAGACCCCAACGAAAACTCTCGCATATTGGAATTTTTGGTACTTTCCTGCCTAGTTTGACAACTCCTATGACACCTTTCTTGATGTTGACCAGAAGGATAAAAGTGTGCTCTCTGGTGCACATAGTATGTAAACATGGCGAAGAAAAATAGGGATGCTGCTGTTGCTGCTGTCAGGTGGAACAACTAAAACGAGGAAAAAAAGATTGTTGAGCAATGGCAACAATACCCCTGCCTTTTTTTTCTCTCTCTTTTTTTTTGGTATTTTCCACCTTTATTTGACAGTGATAGTAGAGAGAGACAGGAAAGGCAGGGGAGAGACCGAGGATGACATGCAGCAAAGGGCCCGGGCCGGATTTGAACCCAAGTTGCAGTGGTAAAGACTCAGCCTTGTATGTGGTACGTGTTCTACCAGGTGAGTCACTGGGGCACCCCCTCCCTACCCCTGCCTTTTTGACGTTTCCTCGAGGGAGTAACATGACAGAGTCAAAAAAGATAAATGTTGGCGAGAAATAGCAGAGGTACTTCAGCAACCCGGTGAGTAGCTGGTTAAACTATGCTACGTTATGTCTTTATGCATGCTCAATAATCCAGTTAAGAAAATCACAGAAAGTTGAATCAGTTAATTTGGACACGTTTATTGAAAGAGAAACGCTTCATCACTCATCTAAATGCCCCTTCTTTTCCACTGCATGGTACTGGCTCAACTCGACTCTATTCAACTCTACTCGCTTTACTTTTTGGGATTAGTTTTTTCCTCCGTTGTCTACCAGCGCCCCACACGAGTGTTTTATTTATTTAAAAAAAAAATCAACAAGACCAACTCTAAATGTGTGCTTCACATGAGCAATATTAGTTATCCAAAGGAGTTGAATCAAGTGCAACTGGACTTGGTATATATCTGTGAAGACATTTCGCACTCATCCAAGAGGCTTCCTCAGTTAGTGCCTTTCTGACTAGACCAAGCTAGTCTGACTGGCTGGTGATGAGACTCAGAATTAATCCTCTAGGAGTCGTTGTCAGAGCTATTGATATGCGTGGCTCTTTGTGTCCCGATGTTTACCAATGCCCGTCGCTAACAAAGCCATAGATATGAGCGGCTCTTTTGTGTACCGATGTTTGGAGGCCCCCATTGTTATCGGAGCCACGCATATCGCCGCCATGCATATCAATAGCTCTGACAATGACTCCTAGAGGATAAATTCTGAGTCTCATCACCAGCCAGTCAGACTAGCTTGGTCTAGTCAGAAAGGCACTAACTGAGGAAGCCTCTTGGATGAGAGGCGAAACTTCTTCACGGATCTATACCAAGTCCAGTTGCACTTGATTCAACTCCTTTGGATAACCATGACCTGGATGAATGAGAACATTCACAGACATCGAGCAATATTAGTGTAACTAAGCGATTGGCTGACAACAAATAATTTTTTACAGATAATCAGCTTCAATTATAAGACAAGTTTCATAAGAATCGCTTTGGCATTTCCTGGTTATAAACAGAGCTGTTCAATTTCTCTCTGACCAATCAATGGTCAGATTTTAATTATATTTAAATAAATATAAATACATTTTATTTATATTTTATTTATTTTACATTTTATTTATATTTAAATGTAAATATTTTCATCTACTTATTTTTATGATTTTATTTATATTTAAATAAATATACATATATTTATATTTTATCTATTTTATTTATTTATGGTGGTTTTCCATATCACTTTTTAGTATCGGCTCAGCTCACTTGGAACCTCGACGGAGGTGGTGCCAAAAAAAGTACCTGGTACCAGGTACTATCCCTAACTTTTGCCCAATGGAAAACCAAAAAAAGTGAGTAGAGTTGAGTTAAATTGAGCTGGTACCATGCAATGGAAAAGGGGCATAAGTGACCTCTTCAGTCTCAACTGACTGTAGGTATCCCCACCCTTATAAACAATACAATGGCATAATGATCGAAAACGATCAGTTTGATGTGCAAATTGCCGTGAGCATTAACTAGAGTCCTGGATACGATGTTAAACTGCAACCATCGGGTCATTGGCGACTAAACTGGCACACCCACTTCAACACTTGGGTTGTTGTGAGGAGGGTGCGTGAACACTCAGCAGGACTGAAAACAAAACCTGTCAAGGGGGGGATGAGTTCCTCTGTGAACCAACGGCCATCCATACCTGGAGAGGAGATAGGGACCGCCAGGTACTTCCCTACTGAAACACAATGTTGGCTCAACCGAGACTTGTTGAGGCATCAGTTGTGCTCTTACGACCTCCATAGGTTACGGTACTGATGATGATGATGATTAACTAGAGTTTCAATGGCAATGTGTATTATTTATAGAGGATTTGGGGATGGTTGCAATCACAGCATTGTAAAATGGCGACAGATGTACCCTTAGCTCCCCTCGGTTCAGGAGTAAGAGTAAGAGTACATCTGTCGCCATCTTATAATGCTGTGATTGCAACCATTCCCAAATCCTCTGAATAGTAGAACACAGGAGAGCTAACACGTCAGGCCAGGACTCTGCAGTCCACACCCATCTACAGGACAGTGGCCACTCTTTCAAGGATGAGGATGTGCACATCCTTGATAGGGAGGAACGCTGGTTTGAATGGGAAGTCAGAGGCCATCTATGTGAAGAGGGAACGACCATCCCTGACCTGGGGGGGTGGGGGGGGGCTAAGAGTACATCTGTTGCCATCTTACAATGCTGTGATTGCAACTATTCCCAAATCTTCTGTGAATAGTACACATTGCCATTGAAACTCTACTTAATGCTCACAGCAATCTGCATATGAACTGATCGTTTTCAGTTGTTATGCCACTGTATTGTTTATAAGGGTAGGGATACCTGCAGTCAGTTGAGACTGAAGAGGTCACTTAGATGAGTGATGAAATGTTTCTCTCTCAATAAACATTGTGTCCAGATGAACTGATTCAACTTTCTGTGATATGCTAGGTTATCATTCCCCAGTAGCACTAGCCACAGGAGAGTCCCTGCTTCTTGGGATGCTGTTGCAGCTATAATAGCATGGGGTTAATTTTCAGATCTACAGTTGACTATTTGATGTGATCAGCACAGCCAAGTCCGTGCATAGTAGAATAAAGAACTGTAGCCATGATTGACAATTTCTTAACCCTCCTCCCCAACGACCTATGAACTCGCGCAGGGTCGTGAAAGGCAACATACAATGATTGGTCATGGTCATACTTGTTGTGTTGCCAGTGTCCCAGCCAAGACACAGCAAGAAGTTATGGAACTATGATTGCCTAATCTGACATGGTGACCTTTGTGAAAGACTAAAATATTGTGTAGTCTGATTCTGGCATAAACCCATATTTAGAGATGCTCTTTGCCAATATCTGATCACTATGAATAGGATATTCATACAGGCAGTTGTGTCAGTATATAATCATATATCATCATGTAGGGCGGGGCAATATATCGTCACCTTCTTAAAATAATGGCCTAAGTCATATTTTCAAGTTTTTCAAAAAACAGAATAAACTGACAAATTTTGTTTCAGTTTATTCTGTTTTTTGAAAAACTTGAAAATATGACTTAGACCATTATTTTAAGAAGGTGACGATATCAATATTATATCAATATCATGATATGAGACTAGATATCGTCTGGGATTTTGGATATCATAATATCGTGATATGGCATAACTGTTGTCTTTTCAGTAATGAACAATTTCTATAAAATATTCGCTAATGTGGTATTGCGCTGTCATTTGTTTTGCCTTGTGTTTTTAAACGACACAGGCCATTGAGTTTGTGTATGTGAGCAAGCTGCCCAGCCACTACAGAAGAAAAAGTGACACAGATACAGCTGCAGCGTAATCAGTAAATTTGAGAGAAATAACCATTCGTATTGTTAAGATTAATACTCATCCCACATCTTTTGTTACTAGAAAATCAAGCAGTTATGAATGATATAGTTGTAAATTCACTGGATGTTAAATATCATGTTAGGCCAACGGTAATGTTAATGGTAGCAAGTGCTGGTTGACAACACTGCTTCAATAGTGGCTCACTAATCAGCGACGTCATCCATTTGTCAGTCTGTTTGACTTGTTGAGTGACAACCGATTTTTATGCATGTGGTTAGCCTGGTGGCATACGCTGAAATTATTAAATCTATTGGAACAGTTAACATGGAAACCCATTCGGCCATGTTGATATGCAAAGCCTGTGTGCTATTCAGAGGCTCTGATTCATTCCCACGTGGTAATAATGGAAATGGTAATGTTAGGTGCAGGAAAATAACTTCGTAGTTTCTAGTGACCTTTCCACTGCTGTCGACAATCCATTATCTGCATACCGACTAAGGTCTGTCACTGGTCTGCTTAATGTCAATAGTCTCAAACGGGCCATGTCAAAATCTTTTTGTAATACACGTGTGAATAAGTTAATAGTTGTAAATCACATTTCAGTGGCCTTACGCATACGAAATAGGTAGCGATTGTACAGAAAACAGCTTGTGTTCTATTGTAACAGGTGTCTGAAATTCAGATTTGACCAGAAATGTAAGGTGCTTTGAGTGGCTGTTGCAGCTAGAAAAGCACTATATAAAATGGAACTTGACTGATTGATTTTCCTGGTTTTAAAGGATGCATTACAGCAAAGTGACGTGATTTTCTGAATTTACCAGACTGTTTTAGTGGTTCTATTATGTGGCCTTTACCAGCTTAGTTATTACATAGGCATTACTGATGATTATTTATGAAAAATCTGATTGTATAAATGTTTTGTGAAAGCAGCAATAGTCACCCCCACAATATCATCACAATATCAATATTGAGGTATATGGTCCAAAAATATTGTATTTGATTTTGTCCACATCGCCCAGTCTTATCATCATGCAAGGTATATGTAATCAAATTCACATCTCACCCGCAGTCCGGCGCAGGGCACCAGCGACAGTCAGGGTCAGCCACCAACCACCTTCTCAGCATGAACTCCTCGTATTTTTCCATGAGGGCCCGGTCACCCAGGATCATGCGTATGTCATGTGGGTTGAAGCGCTCTGAGCACTCAGGACAGCTAATGTTGACGCGGGACTCTGAGATCTCGATACGAAGGTATTGGCGCAGGCAGTCTGCACAGGAGCGGTGGTGACAGGTCATGATGTCGGGGAAGCTCTCCCGAGAGTGGCGCAGAAGGCACAAGGGGCACTCCAGCAGCTCTGTGCCTGCCCCAACTCCACCAGCCCCCTTGGAGGAGGATGAGGAAGAGGTTGAGGAGCAGGGCCCAGTGGCAGATGAGGTGGAGGCAGCAGCAGCAGTGGTGGCTACTCCAGCCCCTGCTACAGAGTAGAAGGCAGAGTTCTTATCATTACACATCTCAGAGTGGATGCTCTCGATGCTGGCAATGCCATCCACCCCTCCCAGCCCTCCTGCCCCATAATGCTGGGGATCTCGGGACCTGTGGCGCCCAGACTTGTGCTCCCGACCTCGACGTCGGAACAGCGAGGCCAGAGAGAGGCGCCTCTTCTTGGGGGCCTTCTTAACGGAGGGTAAGGAGATGGAGGAGGCAGTGGATTGAAGGTCCCGGTCAGAGCCCATCACCCCACCGCCACTGCCACCCAATTGCTGGTGTTTCTGGAGGCTCATGTCTCCGGCGGGAGGGGAGGGAGGAGCCAGCGCAGAGCCAGAGCTTGGGAGCCTGTCCCTCACATGGGGAGGGAGCTCTGGGAGTGGGATAGGGCTGGGGGATGGGGTTAGGTGATGGATAGGGGAGGGGGGTCCAGGGTGGGGGGACAGGGCTCCAGAGGGTCCGTCTGTGTTTAAGACATGGTGGCTTCTCCTTATCAACCTCGTGGTCACATCTAACAGCCGGATTTTGGCGGAGGGGCAGGGTCTCTCTTACTGCAACCTGGCATGCAACAGAAGCTGGAGAGAAAGAAATGGAGAAAAAGAGGGAAAAAAGAAAACAAGAAATAAAGATGGGAGAGGTGGGAGAAAGAGATGTCAGTGAATATTAAACTTAAAAAAAAAGGCAGTCAAATAGAGTAAAAACACACTGAAACGCAGAATCATTTCTCATTACGACAAGCATTCTAAGAAGGAACATTTATGTGCTTGGCATTTAAGTGGAATTCAACATTTAGTGGAATTCAATCAGAGTCAACAAATGATAAATGGTATGAAATTCCTTAGATCACAAGGAGGCAGAACATTTTTTTAGTGTATTCCAGTTCAGAACACAACGTCTTAACCTTTAACCAGCTGAGGAAAGAGATGGGAGCACTTAATCTTTTATCTGTTGTTTATTACAACACTTCCTAGAAAAAGGGAAATGCATCTCATGTGCTCTTGAGCAAAACAAAAAAAAAAACCCTCCCTACATCCCTTCACTCTCACAACACCAAGCACATCCTTATCCCCACATTGATTCGGCCACCCCCAAATAAATGACCAGCACCCCTCATTGAGAAGCATTCTGATGCTTGTGGCTTGTAAACACAATGTGAAAAGTTGGCCCCTCCTCCCTTGTTCAACAAGACACGAAGCCCACAACTCTACATTTCTTCCACACCTGTCCCCTTCAGTGTTTGTCAACGGTGGAAAGCCAACCCCAGATTCACTTTGGTTTTGGACCAGCCCTGACAGCTTGGCGACTTGCCATGCTGTACTTTCATTGTTTTAGGTGCCGTGTTCACCATCATGTATCATTTCAGCTGTAACGATCTGGCACACTCACTGAATGCTACAGTTTCAAAGAATCATGCCCTCACATTCCAGGTAGTGCTGTTTGTTGCAGGTGTTGTAGACTGACAGACCCATGTGAAAAGGTTTATGGCCAGAAATACCTCAAACATTCAGAAGGCAAGAAATAAGGTCCACAGGGGTCTTTGTTAACACAGACGCTCACTACCAATGGGATATAAGTAGGCCCACACGGAATCTGCACCTGCATTACACTGATGAGAATTAGAAGATGAGAATTACAAACCCCAATTCCAATAAAGTTGGGACATTGTGTAAAACGTGAATAAAAACAGAATACAATGATTTGCAAATCCTTTTCGACCTATATTCAATTGAATACACTGCTTAGACAAGATATTTAATGTTCATGGTAAACTTTATTGTTTTTTGCAAATATTCACTCATTTTGAATTTGATGCCTGCAACACATTCCAAAGAAGCTGGGACAGGGGCAACAAAAGACTGGGAAAGTTGAGGAATACTCAAAACAGACCTGTTTAGAACATTGCACAGGTGAACAGGTTAACTGGAAACAGGTGAGTGTCATGATTGGGTATAAAAGGAGCATCCCCGAAAGGCTCAGTCGTTCACAGGCAAGGATGGGGCCAGGTTCACCACTTTGTGAACAACTGCGTGAGCAAATAGTCCAACAGTTTAAGAACAACGTTTCTCAACGTACAATTGCAAGGAATCTAGGGATTTCATCATCTACAATCCATAATATCGTCAAAAGATTTAGAGAATCTGTAGAAATCTCTGCACGTAAGCGGCAAGGCCAAAAACCAATATTGAATGCCCGTGACCTTCGATCCCTCAGGTGGCACTGCATTAAAAACCGACATCATTCTGTAAAGGATTTTACCACGTGGGCTCAGGAACACTTCGGAAAACCGTTGTCAGTTAACACAGTTCGTCGCTACATCTACAAGTGCAAGTTAAAACTCTACCATGCAAAGCGAAAGCCATACATCAACAACACCAAGAAACGCAGCCGACTTCTCTGGGCCTGAGCTCATTTGAGATGGACTGACGCAAAGTGGAAAAGTGTGCTGATGTCTGACGAGTCCACATTTCAAATTGTTTTTGGAAATCATAAGTGCCCATGGCATGGGTAACTTGCACATCTGCGAAGGCACCATTAATGCTGAAAGGTACATACAGGTTTTGGAAAAACATACGCTGCCATCCAAGCGACGTCTTTTTCAGGGACGTCCCTGCTTATTTCAGCAAGACAATGCCAAGCCACATTCTGCACGTGTTACAACAGCGTGGCTTCGTAGTAAAAGAGTGCGGGTACTAGACTGGCCTGCCTGCAGTCCAGACCTGTCTCCCACTGAAAATGTGTGGCACATTATGAAGCGCAAAATACGACAACGGAGACCCCGGACTGTTGAGCAACTGAAGTCGTACATCAAGCAAGAATGGGAAAAGAATTCCACTTACAAAGCTTCAACAATTAGTGTCCTCAGTTACCAAACGCTTATTGAGTGTTGTTAAAAGGAAAGGTGATGTAACACAGTGGTGAACATGCCCCTGTCCCAGCTTTTTTGGAACATGTTGCAGGCATCAAATTCAAAATGAGTGAATATTTGCAAAAAAACAAAGTTTATCAGTTTGAACATTAAATATCTCATCTTTGTAGTGTATTCAATTGAATATAGGTCAAAAAGGATTTGCAAATCATTGTATTCTGTTTTTATTCACGTTTTACACAACATCCCAACTTCATTGGAATTGGGGGTTTGTAGAATGGAAACTACCACTTCTCACTTGAATTTAATGTTTTCATTGGTGCTACAGGAGAACAATGAAGTGGCATTAGTGCGACTGTGACACACATCTAAAGGGTATCAAATGAGGCTTGGGTGATTGGACAAATATATTGGCAATCGGTGATTGGCTGAGTTCAATCAGCATTTGCTTATTTTGCATGATTTTTGTCCTTTTATTTTGCTAATTTAATGGTCTGCCTCCTCAAGAATTCAACTCGGTAACCGGTAAAGCGCAATTCAAAGCGTGCGCGAATAGGAACTGGCAGTTGGGAGTTGGGCCTTATGCACGTTCTTGTTGCACTGATTTCTGATGAGTATTTCACAGGGGTGGAAGTAACGAATTACACCTACTCCCATTACTGTAATTAAGTCATTTTTTTTAGGTACTTGTACTTTTATGAGTATTTTTTTCCAAGTCTGTAATTTTACTCTTAAATATGCATTACACTATGTAATCTACTTCGCTACTTTTAAAATCACAATTCACCACTGAGTAGGCCTACAATTTGAATTATATCCAAAACGTTCATCTGCATTTTTGTAGCCAATAAGGCTATCAACTAATTGCAAATGGGCCAGTGAAAACCATGAAATATGGACCAAAAAAAAACAACTGCTGCAGCAGGCACAGGTTTGGAGAGGTGATCACTGACCAGAACAGCACAGGAGTAGAGTAATTTAGGAATAGAGGATTTGGAAAAACAGAAACCAAATGGAGACAGAAGACAAAAACACTGAAAAAAGTGAAAACAACTAAGAAAAGACAGAGGACCAGTGCCCATGGCCACACCTGGAAGAATTCTTCACATACAGGGGGAGAAAAGGAGACAGCATGCAAATGCAATGCAAATTTTGTTTCCCACATATGGTGATATCGGTTTATAAGAATTCAGCCTCTAATCTCAAAAAACATGTTGAGGTAAGAAGATTTACAAATATTTTGTATGTTATCGTTTAAACCATCTTTGATATGTTTAACATAAAGCCAGGTAACATAACACTACACTCTAGTGTCATCGGTGAGCCTGGGATTCGAGTAGGACAGAGCTACCTAACACATGCATGCGCATGCATGCTTAAATAATTAAACTACAATTTTTTAAATGTTATCGCAAAATATTAGGTCAACCACTTTCATTACATTGGTTAAATCAGTAGTCATTTAACCAAATTTACCACATTCACATCATGCTAAACAATCAATGATTAGTGTAAATAATTACTCTGGTTGAATGATTTTACTCAGATTTGCCTTTGGAGTTAACAGCAGAGATGTGATGAGGTAATGTTGAACATGCACTGAGATAATATTTATCTTTACAGAGGAAACATCCATCGAATATTGACCAGTGCCATATGACAGCAGCATGTCAACAAAAGACCACAGCCACACCAAACAAGCTCTCAGAAAGCTAGGTTGTCAGATGTGACGTTGGCAGCTGCATGCAAACATGTCCCACAAGCGACTGTTGACAAGCTTGTCATCAATTTCATATGCGAGTCTATAGTCATTTGCAGTTGTAAATCAGCCAGCTTTTAAAGAATTAAGCTACCACATTGCAACCTCCAGCCAAAGTCATCTCCAGACCTACTGTCCATACTAAAATCCGTGAAGCCACTGATCACATGAAGACTATGATTAATGACTTGGGTAAAATCAAATTTGTCGCTACCACCACTGATTACTGATGACATAACGGTTACCTTGGTGTCACATGCCGTTTGACAGAAGATGAGTTCCTGGAAAGAAGATCTGCAGCACTAGCTTGTAAAAGATTGAGAGGGTCTCACACATTTGACATGCTTGCTGGTGTTCTTGATGATGTCCATTGTCAATACACGATTACAGGCAAAGTTGTAAGAACCACAACTGATAGTGGATCTAACTTCAAAGCTTTCCATGTGTTTGGGGCACAGAATGATGCTGAGGTAGATCAAGATGAAGCAGACTCAGATGCGCTTGACCTGAGTCACCATACTGAAATACCTTGATGCAAGTGCGATCCTTGATGAAGAACTCTGGTCTGGAATATCAACTACCCCCCATCAACGATGTACATGCCACCTGCTAAATCTTGTGGCAACAACAGATGCTGCCCTGGCAGAGGGCATGAATGACACCTACAAGAGGCTTTCTCTTGCAACCTTTGCAAAATGCCAGGCATTTTGAACTGGGTAATCTCATGTGGCTAGTGATGTGGTAGAGGACAAGTGTGAGCTACAGCTCATTCACCTCAATGCAACACCATAGAATTCAACTTACCTTTCCATTGTAAAGATAACACGAATCATCAATGACAAGGAGGAAGATGCCATCAGGAGGGTGTGTGAGGAGTTCAAGGTGAAAATGTGAGCAAAATTAGATACCTACCTTGTACGCAGTCAATCTCTATAATAGTCATGACGGTTTTAGTTATTGTATGTCTTACAGGTTGAATCCTGTAGAAGTTGCATTCCTCAGGGATTATTGTACCATCATCGAGCCACTGGTGAAATCTTCAAACACCCTCCAGTCAAAGTCCAGCTCCTACATGGGATGGCTGCTGCCAGTAACCCACCAGCTATTATCCAAACTTACCAAGCTGGAGACATCAAGCAAGACCTGTATGCCACCCATCAGAGCCCTGCAAAACGGCCTGCAGAAGTGTTTGACAGATGACGGCAGATCCAAAGTTTGCTGTGGCTGCAGTCCTCTTAGCCAACTTCAAGACCTCCTGGACTAACAGAGCAGATGTAATAGAGGCTGGTATGGTCAAATTTTGTTAAAAATTCACATGACCTGGGGCGTCTGGGTGCCGCGGCAGTCTGTTCCGTTGCCTACCAACACAGGGATCAGCTGTTTGAATCCCCGTGTTACCTCCGGCTTGGTCAGGTGTCCCTACAGACACAATTGGCCGTGTCTGTGGGTGGGAAGCCGGTTGTGGGTATATGTCCTGGGCGCTGCACTAGCGCCTCCTCTGGTCGGCCGGGGTGCCTGTTCAACGGGGAGGGAGAACTGGGTGGAATAGTGTGATCCTCCCACACACTACGTCACCCTGGCTAAACTCCCCACTGTCAGGTGAAAAGAAGTGGCTGGCAACTCCACATGTATCGGAGGAGGCATGTGGTAGTCTTCAGCCCTCCCCGGATAGGCAACGGGGGTGGAGCAGCGACCGGGATGGCTCAGAAGAGGGGGGGTAATTGGCTGGATACAATTGGAGAGAAAAGGGGGGGGCGGGGGGGAGATCCCAAAAAAACAAAACAAAAAAAATTCACATGACCACATGTGTGTGTGTGTGTGTTGCTATGTATGCACAAACGTATAAGTGTGTATACTTTATAACTCCTCAGTCATGGCAAGTCTAAAAGGTTGTTATTTGTTGATGAGCTCCTCATAATACCAAAGACTCTTTTTGTGATTTAGCAGATATAATTGTGTCTGTCTGTGTGTGTGTGTGTGTGTGTGTGTGTGTGTGTGTGTGTGTGTGTGTGTGTGTGTGTGTGCACACGCACGTGCGTGTGTGTGCATGCTTGTGTGCATGCGTGTGTTCAGGAATATTCACTGAAATTGAAATAAAATGTGCTAAAGCACCAAAATTGTGTTGTCTACTTGCAATTACAGGCTTGGCATATGTGAAACATCTTGAAACGAATGAGCATGAGAGTGAGCAAAATCAAAGTGAGTCATCAGATGACGCCGATTTCTTCTCCAGACCAACCCTCAGAAAGCCACAAAGTCCAATTGAGCTTGACAGTTATCTTGCCTGTGCCACAAACAGCACGGAGCTGCTTCACTCATTCCCAGCCACTAAGAAGCTCACCCTCAAGCTGAACACAGTTCTGCCTGCCTCTGCTGCGCCGGTACATTAACAGCTTTTTAGCAGTGCTGGTCAACTCTTTCACATCCAAACAAAGCTGGATAGACTGTTAACTTGGAAAATCAGCTCCGGCGGAAACTTAACAAAAAGTTCAGAAAGTGAACTGTGCAAGATACAAGATACAGTGCCTTATAAAAGTATTCAACCCCCTTGACAGTCATCCCTAATTTCTGGATTATAAAAAATACTCTCACATCTGTTCCCGAACAATATTATTTTTGTGAACCCATAAGCTCTAACAGCATGTTCCCAAAGCCAAAATAAGTTATGTTTCACTGACTTTTTATTAATAAATTAAAAACTAAAATATAGTGCTTGCACAAGCATTCAAACCCTTGTGCTCTGAAAGCTCCAAGTTTACACAAATGACAAATGATTCCTAAAACAAACTCAGGTTAACACAATTGGACATAATTAGTGTATACCTGTAAGATATTAAAATAACAGTCTCGTTGGGTATAAAAAGCACTCGGTGTAAAGTTCATTAGCCGGGTGTGAACTCTGCCAGAAAATGAAGACCAAGGAGGAGCATAATACTGAAGTAAAAGACAAAGTTATTAAAATGCAGAGGGTGGGAAAGGGATACAAACAATATCCAAGTGTCTGGATGTCCCACAAAACACTGTTGGATCCATTGTCAGAAAGTGGAAGCTGTATCACACTACCCAGACGCTTTGTAGGACAGGCAGTTCCTCAAAGTTAAGTGTCCGAGCAAGACGTGGGCTGGTGAGGAAAGCCACAGATGATCCTGCAATCACTTTGAAGGAGCTCCAGAGGTCAGTGGCTGAAACTGGACTAAATGTGCCTGAGTCAACCATATCATTGGCTCTCCATAAACCTGGTCTGTATGGGAGGGTGGCAAGAAAGAAGGCGTTGCTCTAAACTATGCATATAAAAGCACACTTGGAGTTGGCATTGGGCGACATGGCCTAAAAATAATATCGCGATATTTTAGGCTATATCACGATACACAATATATGTCGATATTTTGAAATCTTCTCTAAAGCATTTCATAAATGCTTGATTTAACCTTTTGATGCGTAACAATCACAGCAGTATGATGACTCTCTGCAACATATGTGAGCATAAAACATTCTTGTTTATATCCGTAAGTGTTTTCTATTGGAACAATTTCTAACTTATAAACTCAAACAAATAGGGGGAAACACAAACAAGTTAAATGTAACATAAAATGTATTTATTTAAACTAGTCATTTGCACACTTGGGCTTTTAACAGCTGTTAAATGGCATAATGTAGGCCTAGCCTACATACTGTACCCTTGTTCTATAGAGCTCAAGCTCAACAAAGACCCTTAACAAAAACAAAGTTCAAAGCAACAAAAAAAGTGCATTCAATAAGAAACCCTGAGAGGAATTTCAAAACAACATAAATTAAAGTGCACTTTTAATGTATGTTTATGACAACAGGTTATTTAAAAATAAAAATAGCATAGTGCCTGACCCACAGAGGCAGAGTTCTAGGCTGTCACTGTGAGAAACCACTGGGCAGAATAACAGTAACATCACAGCGGTGTGTGTGTGTGTGTGTGTGTGTGTGTGTGTGTGTGTGTGTGTGTGTGTGTGTGTGTGTGTGTGTGTGTATGTATGTTGTGATAAGTCACTATACATATCAATGAGGGAAAAAACAGAATGTGAGGGATGTGTGGGAATGTATGTGCATGAGTACAACTTGTCAGTACCAACAGGTTGTCTAGAGGTTTTGTGCCAAAAACACAAGCCTATCAACGCTCCTGGCTTGAACGATGCCCAGTGGCAAGTAACTATATTCCCACTGCTATCAAATACCCTTTCCGATGGGGAACTGGTGGTGGGCACAAAGATTTTTGAGCCAAATTTTTCAGGTTTGGGAACATTTCCTCGTGGTCCTTCCACCAGCACAGGGGATCTGATTCACAGTCCGTGCCAACAGACTGCAAGTAGGAAGACAACTCTGTTTTAACCTGCTCTCTGTGTGAGGGTACGGCAGAGGATGTTACTGCCCTTTTAAAGAAGCTTGCAAGGGTTTTTTTTGGGGGGGGGGGGTTTGGTGGCTCTGGTGCTGTTTGAGTTTCATGAGGCTGTGAAGCAGCCGACTCAGCTCTCCCATGTGGCTCTGCGCTTGATTCCCTCCACCTTTTCCTCTGAAATGTAATTGCCTTCACCTTTTACTCTGAAATGTGATTCCCTCCACCTTTTCCTCTAAAATGTAAGCAATTTTGAACCTGGGATCGACTAACAATGCCATGTCCAGCAGTTCGTTGGTGACATGGTCAGCAAACTTCTCCTTCAGGTAATCCAGGATGGAGACTGATGAAATGGGTCAGTTCAGTGTCATCCTCCTGAATTGCAAAGATGCTGGAGTGGACGAGATTAAGCACAGGCTTGACATAGGACACAGTGACGTAGTCCTCACCTGATAAAGCAGCTGTGAATTCCACCAGGGGTTTTAGAGCCTTGTGCATCGATTCGAGGACTTCCAGGTCAGAATGAGGTGCCTGGTTTTTTTTGGCTGAGGCCAAGACTTGAGAAATTGCTCGCTCCCGCTCCAGCACCCACTCAATCAACTTCGGCCTGGATCCCCACCTGGTAGGGGACTCTGATCTGCTGGTGCGTTGCGTGGGGATATTAAGCTCTTTCTGTGCTGTAGCCAGGTCTCTCCACCTCTTCCAACTGAATGAGCTGCTGCTCACAACCTTCTTGCAAACAGCAACAGCCCACTCAATACAGGGGTCTTTCATGCTTCTCTCTGAGCATGCGAGCATTCATGAGAACAAGCATAATATTTTAGTTTTTAATTTATTTTTTTTAAAAAGTCAGTGAAACAATTTATTTTGGCTTTGGGAACATGCTTTTAGAGCTTATGGGTTCACAAAAATAATATTGTTCAGGAACAGATGTGTGAGCACCTTTTATAATCCAGAAATTAGTGATGACTGTCATGGGGGTTCAATACTTTTGCGAGGCACTATGTCCAAGAGTTCTGACACTCCCATTGGGCCATCACCTGGCTGTTTGATTGCAGTGCACTAGAAGAAGTTTCTACTAAGCACATGTTCTACACAGGTTCAAAAACATTTTTAATATGCTTTTAATAGACTAAATTCCTCCTTTATCTGTATATTTGTTTAGAAAACAAATTGTCTAAGTTTGATCCATTCATACCTTTTATCAATCAGAGAAATTTGCTTTGTTGAAAGTAGATATTTTCTATAAGGATCTCCACTCTCAGTTGAAGTCCTGCTATTTATAATGCATTAAACATCAATGGTTAAAAAGTAACTTACTTTGAGTAGTTTTTGAAAAGAATACTTTTTACTTTTACTTAAGTATTTTTAACACCAGTAGTTTTACTTGTAGTTGAGTAATATTTCAGTAATGTAACTGTGCTTCTACTTGAGAACAGATTATCAGTATTTTTTCCACCACTGGTCTTTCACAAAACAGGGCAGTAACTAAATGACAATTAAGCCGCCTTTAGTGGTTGCTGTCCAATCGTTTGGTGCTGAAAAGCAACGTCAATTCAAATTATATCTGAGAACTAGACCAAAAACTGTATGCGCAGTTGTGCACCTTATCCCCACCCGTTTGTTCATTTGGAGGCTGCAAGCGGAGGCATCCTTCTCTGACGCAATTGGACCTTTTTTTTTCTCCTCAAATTGTGTAGAACAGCTGTTCCACTTGTCTTTACAGCTTACTAAATATTCCGCAGTGATTTATTTACTTTAATTAAAGAAGAGTAGCCGATAAGCTATACTGTTTCAGTAAAATTAGATTTTCACGTTAATGTTTGTGCAAATTGGTAGCGTTAAAATCTTTTGCCGGCACTACTTGTTTGCAAAGACAGCAAATTACCTCATTTAGTCCCTTTAGCTTGCCAGTTGCATCCGGATTAAAACCAAAATAATCCCAAATAGGGGATTTTGTACTCTTTTTCATAAGAGCTCTTCCATGATTGCATTCCCTGAAAATGGCTGGTGCACATGCATCGTCCAGATGTTGACTCCTAGGAAAATTTTGACATATTACCCAACCCTAGTATACTGATTGTATTTACACTTGAATGTTTTGTGAAAATAAAATCTGACCTTTGTGGCTATGGTGTTGTCTCTCTCCATTTTCACAATTACCAAAGTACTCATTCTAAAGTGGCAAGTACTTCTAAAATATACCTTTTTCTGTTACTAAATGGCTGTAAGAAGCAAAAAGATCCATTCTGCAGAACTGTACAGTTTTTAATCAACAATAAGCTGAGAGAATCCCCAAAAATGCTGCTGTTCCCCTTTGGATCTAGCCATAAGTAATGATTGAGTAGGCACAATTCTGGAAAAGCTTATCCCATCAGAAATAGAAAAGCAAGCAAAAATATGACAAATGAGACTCCATCTGAAGAGAAGAGAAAAGAAGAGAAAAGAAGGGAAGCCTAAGAACACTTTTCTGTGGTCAAGAGCCAATATGAGCAGCTGCAGGGAGCCTGCAGGCACACAAAGTGTGTGTTCAGATGGGCTTGCAATGTAATGTTATCTCCCAGAGAGACACATGTGGATGTCAAGGAGAGAAGAGACCCTGTAGAAAAAGAACATAGGAGTAGTGACCTCTCTCTGCTTATCAGCTGGCAAAGGCCCATAGATATGACATACAGGGACTGGACTTAGAGGCAAGGTATAACATGAAGGCAAACGCAAACAATCCCAGTGTTTCCTGTGGAACAAGAGGTTTGCTGTGAAGGCAATGTGAAAACCGGGGGGTGTTCCAGTGGAACAAAAGTGCCCCCACACACACTCACACACACAGCAAACATGTAATATGCTGTAATAGACCTTTTAAGGCCATCTAGCATGCAAATTAAGCATAATGTACATTTATATCGCTTTAATTGAATAAATTCAACAATATAATCATGCTATTTTCAATACTTTATTGTTCTGGATTACTTATCTAAAGTGTTAATTTTCCCAAACTATTTTGCAGTAATGCACAAGTGTCACAAGATGGCATTTATATATTATATAGCTACATTTGAACTACTGTATGGGAACTGTTCAACTCAGCGAATTTTCCACGCCTTCCTGCAAATGTTTCACAATAATGGTCTTGTTGGGAAATGAAAGATTCTGTCCACTGAAATGTTAAAGGGCTTTTAATTTGAAAGGACTGCAGGAAAAATTGAGTTTGTATTAACAGCATAATGCCGTAAGCTACGTGAATATTACCGTTAATTCTCTGTTTTTTTTCAGTGACGGTGACTTTTATTTAAAAAGATAGATTAGCACAACCCGATAACTGCAATCATGTTAATTTAGGTTACATAATTTTATCTGTTAAGATATTATGCACATAGGCACATAGTCTAACTAATTTTGATAACTAAATGCCTGGCCTGTTTACCTTGTCTGCTTTTCTTTTCCTTGGAAAATATCTGAGTAAAAGTGACTTTCTTAAAAATTGTGCCGTTAACTTGTAAGATGAACTGACTGGATTTTGTAATACGTGCGTGGAGGAGGGTGCGGGGACAGGCTTTGTGGATAGAGTAGCTAGTGGATCAGCTGATTGATCGCAGAAGTATTATCTTTTTGCATGTGATTAAAAGGGGGGCGCCGCCGTAGCTGAATGGTTACAGCGCATACCACATGGCCACACAGTCGCAACGTCGTCGATTGGCTTCGTTGGATGTCATACCCCTTTCTCCTTCATTTCCTGTCTACCTCTTCACTGCCACTGTCTAATAAAAATGTAAAAATATTAATAAAATAAAACATTTGAATAAGGTGAGTACCAGCATTTGTCCCCCCCCCCCTTCAAGCACTGTATAGAATACCACTGAAAGTAAAAATCAACTGTTATTCATAGTTCAGTTTTTTTTAAAAAAGTAACCAGAAATTTAAAAAAAGAAAAAGAAAAAAAGCAATGCAATATTACGAAATGTTAAAAACTTAAAAGAATCATAAAAAATATCAGATTGGCACCTGAAGAAATGATAAAATATTGTATCAGCTGTTCCCTGCTGATTCCCATCCCTACTCTACTGAGTATTACCTCAATATTACCTCTACTGAGTATGACCTCACACAGGTCCCCACCCCTCCTACACACAAAGCAGACAATACTCTTTTTCTGATTTTGATTCGGAACTGCTCCACAGCAAATCTGACTGCCACCCCCCGACATGTCAGACCAATTCTTTATTCAATTCACGGCCTCCTTACTGGAATGTCCTCATGTTCCTCCACAAAAGGTCTCCTTCTGCCAAAACTTCTGGTCCCTTACACTGACCCAGCTTTCCAATAAGGTCTAGGCTTCCATGCCTCCTCATAATGAATTCTCTTCACTCCCTGTCAATGAGGCAACAGACACATTCTGTTCCTCACTAGCCTCCTCTCTTAATCTCTGCCCTCTAGCATCCAAACCTGCTTGTAATGCCCCCTCTAGTCCATGGCTCACTGAGGTCATCAGAGAGCAAAGGGCAGTGCTCAGAGCGGCAGAGAGAAAATGGCGTAA
Source organism: Lampris incognitus (assembly GCF_029633865.1). Classification (NCBI taxonomy): domain Eukaryota; kingdom Metazoa; phylum Chordata; class Actinopteri; order Lampriformes; family Lampridae; genus Lampris; species Lampris incognitus. The sequence continues at coordinate 25,491,810 of NC_079219.1, read as the reverse complement.
AATCAGAGTCCACTGACCTCAGTGACTTCAGCGTCTCCTAGCACCATTCCCCTTCAGCGTAAAAACAGCTAAGACCACTTCCTATCAGAACAAGCTCTGTGGCGCCACTGATGCTCGAAAAATGTTTTTTGCTTCGAACTCACTCCTCAATCTGCCTCCTCCTCTGACCTCCACTCTGTTCACTCCTGACATGTTCACCTTGTACTTTACTGATAAGGTTTCTGCCATCAGTAACCAGTTCTCTGAGCTTGACCAACTCTGCCTGCCGCTGCCAGCTAACAGTGCCTCCCTGACTCACCTCATTCTCCCCCCTGACCGAGGAGGAAGTCTCCAAGCTTCTGTTGGACTCTTGTCCCACTACCTGTCCACTGGACCCAGTACCATCCAACCTCCTACAGACCATTTCCCCCGCACTTAGCCCTGCAGTCACACACATCATCAGCTCCTCGCTCACAACAGGTGTGTTCACCACTGTATTTAAGCAAGCTCGAGTCAACCCGCTGCTCAAAAAACCTACACTCAAACCAGCCCAGCTTTGAAAACTACAGACCGGTTTCACACCTACCCTTTCTTTCAAAAATACTTGAGCACACGGTTTTTAACCAAGTCTGTGAATTTCTTTCTGAGAACAATCTGTATGATCCGAATTAGGGCTGTAAGATATGACTAAAATCTCATGTCACGATATAGGTCATTCATATCACAATAACGATACATATCATGATATAGCACATTTTCTGAAAATTCAATGAATAAATGTTTTAATGATGATTGAGTCTGTCGTGGGGACCGGCGTACAGCATATTCTGCAAAGTATGGTTTTCTAGTCCATGTCAAGACTTTTCATATCCAAACCGTGTCCATACGATAGAAGTAGCCCCTCTTTTAGGTACAGGCTCCTCATTTTGTCCTGGCTGGTCAGAGTCCCTCTGTTCAGAATTACCCGTTCTGCGTTACATTCACTGTCCTCCATGTTTGTTTATATTGCCTTCATGCAAATATCCTGTCTGTATCCATCCTGTGCAAAGGGCGGAAAGGGTCATCCAAATGACAAAAAATATTGCCGTAAAGAGTGTGATTTGTGACACGATGAAATAAACAATAGAGATTAATATGAACAATAGACATTTTCTATGATGAAGGCCTGTAGCAGTAGGCCGAAATGTTAGCATGTTTTGCTGGCCAAAATAAATTGGTGGAAATAAGGTACTGTCCCTGTCCTTTTTGAAATTCGTGAGTGCTACCCTACATCCTTGGATGTGGTTCTTTGAAAGACATTTTCTATCATCACACGATATACATCGTCATATCACATTGTTAAGTTTGTTAAGTTAACTTTTGTTGGTGCCTATAAAACAGTTAATACGGTAGCCTGTTTTGTTAGTCACTTCTATTGCAGTCTTTACGGTAACCCTGCTGTTAGGAGGAAGGCGCGCTGCTAGTGAAAGGCACTTGTTGAAATGTTCGGTAGGCTGTGGCCACTTGCTGTTGAGAGCGCAAATAAAACTCAGTTAAATAAGTACAGTTGTCTTATTTGAAACTAACATTGGTAGCAGAGGATGGCTGCCTCAAATGACTTCAGACAGCCTCCTGGATCTGATGAAAAGAAGCCGTATGAAAACTGGAAAAATGAAGTGGAAATATGGAGACGGGTGACGAACTTGGACAAGAAAAAGCAAGCGTTGGCTGTGGCTCTATCGTTGACAGGTAGAGTGAGGGATACAACTTTAGGAATAAATGTGGATGATCTAAATAAGTATGATGGAATGACCATTTTGATTGGGGAACTTGACAAGGTTTTTTTGAGAGAAGAGAAGGACCGGGTTTACGAAGCCTATTCTGAGTTTGATCGAATATCTAGGGAAAATGGCGTCTCGATGGTGGACTTTATTGTTGATTTTGAACAGAAATACAACAGGATCCGTAAATTCGAGATGGTTTTGCCCGACGCTGTTTTGGCGTTTAAACTACTGGATACAGCAGGTCTTGATGTGAAAGACAAGCAACTGGCATTGACTGCATGTGGTAAGCACACTTTTGATGAAATGAAGTCAGCACTGAAACGCATATTCGGAGAAAAACATGAGCAGAAGGCGGGAGCCATTAACGTGAGTCAGGATGCAGCCTACTACACAGATCAAAGAAAACCGCGCCCACGAGCCCAAAGTGTGCAAGCTAGAGGACCACTCACAGGCACAAATCTACTTGATAAGTATGGTAGACGAACAAAGTGTGGGATTTGTCAAAGCACATTCCACTGGGTGAAAGATTGCCCACATAAGAAAGAACATGTAAAGGTGACAGAAGAAAATAAATGCACAGAAGAACCTGATGAGTGTAATGTAACGCTGTTTTCTAAGGAATCGGATACGGAAATATCCATGGTTGAGGCTCTGGGATCAGCTGTCATTGACACGGCGTGAACAAGGACTGTCTGTGGTGAAAAATGGCTGAATAACTATGTAGGGGGGACTACATGAGAAAGGAGTACAGAAAATAGTTAACACAAAGAGTAGCAAGCCTTTCAAGTTTGGGGATGGGCGAGTTGTACATTCGACAAAAAAGGTCAAGATACCAGCCAAGATAGGAGAAAGAAAATGCTGTATAGAAACAGCAGTGGTCCCATCTGACATCCCTTTACTGCTGAGTAAAACGTCGCTAAAGAGAGCAGGAGCTGTGCTGAACTTGGAGAACGATACAGCAATAATGTTTCAGTAACCGATAGCTCTGGAGATGACCTCCTCGGGACACTACTGTCTGAACATAATGGATAATGAGTCCCCATGCGATACATATGAGAATGTGGTCCTGGCCATCACAGAGAATATGACTAAGGAACAAAAACACAAAGCTTTACTGAAACTTCACAAGCAATTCGGACATGCATCAGTTGACAAACTGAAGAAGCTGCTGATAAATGCTGGAAACACTGATAATGAGAGCACTGCTATTCTAGAAGAGATAGTAGGAAAATGTGAGATATGTCTTAAGTACAGCAAGCCTAAGCCCAAGCCTGCTGTTGGTCTGCCCATGGCCTCCCGATACAATGAGACTGTGGCAGTAGATTTACATGAGCTAGAACCGAATGTGTGGTACCTGCACATTATCGATCACTTCACACGCTTCAGTGCGGGTGGCATTGTGACCTCAAAGAAACCAAGTGTGATAGTGAAATGCTTTGTACATTCCTGGATCAGTGTCCATGCTCCACCGGAGCGTCTCTTCAGCGACAATGGGGGCGAGTTCAATAATGAGGAAATAAGAGACATGGCAGAGAACTTCAACATCGAGATAAAGACGACTGCTGGCTATAGTCCATGGAGCAATGGCTTGCTGGAACGCCATAACCAAACGCTCACAGAGATAATGCTGAAGGTAGAACTTGACAACGGAGTTGACTGGAAAACTGCACTGGATTGGGCACTCATGGCAAAGAACACAATGCAGAACGTACATGGCTTCAGCCCACATCAGCTGGTGTTTGGACAGAATCCGAACCTTCCCTCTGTGTTAGTGGATCAGCCACCTGCTTTGGAGGGAACTACTATGAGTGCATGGGTGGGACAGCACATAACAGCATTACATGCAGCAAGGAAAGCTTTCACAGAGGCAGAGTGCTCAGAGAGAATCAGAAGAGCTCTACGAAAGCAACTTAGTCCAACAGATGAGAAGTATGAAACTGGGGACAAGGTGTTCTACAAAAGGACAGACTGTGTTGAGTGGAAAGGTCCTGGAGTCGTGACAGGACAAGATGGGGTGGTGATCTTTGTACGCCATGGTGGGACCTATGTCAGGGTTGATCATTCTAGGCTGCGGAAGGCTGATAAGAGTGACGTAAGTGCTAGTGGGGGTCTAGAGCACCCTGGGGAGAATGTTACTGAGGGCAATATGAATGTACCTGTTACTGATAGTGATGTGGATGTTGTTAACAATGACAGTGGGAACATACCTGGTACTGATTGTGACATAGATGTTGATATGAACAATGACGTTGAGGCTGGGGGTGTTACAGACAATGATACAGATGTCACTGAAGTAACAATCATAAGGATAATCAACAGACAGGCATATGGGTAGGAGCCTCCCTAGGGCTGAAAACAGGTCAAACAATCAGCTTTGTGGATAATGTAACAGGTGCGTCTCACAGAGCTAAAGTGGTGGGACGAGCAGGAAAGGCTACAGGAAATAACAGAAACTGGTACAACCTACAGTACTTAGAACCATCTGACATCGCTGGTACTATGGGGTCAGCTGATCTTACTAAGGTAGACAATCTTCAGGTTAATCCACTGGATAGTGTAGAACTATGCTCTGATGTGCAGGAAAATTATGTATTAGTCACAGATGGTGTTTCATTTGATAAGGCTAAACTAGATGAAATCAGTAGCTGGAAAAATAATGGGGTGTTTGAGGAGGTAAAAGATATGGGTCAAAGGCATGTGTCCACTAGATGGGTATGTACACAGAGAAACCCTTGATGGTATAATACCCAAAGCGCGTCTTGTGGCTAGGGGTTTTGAAGAATTCAACACTAAAGATCTACAGAACGACTCACCTACATGCTCATCAGAGTCCCTCAGACTACTCATGTCAACTCTATGTCAGAAAAAGTGGACATTAAACTCTATGGACATCAAGTCAGCTTTTCTTCAGGGAATGGAGCTGTCTCGGGACATCCACGTTCGCCCACCTCCTGAGGCCAAAAGTGAGGGAACATTGTGGAAGCTCAAAAAATGTGTCTATGGACTCGCTGATGCATCACTAACGATGCTGAAAACAGGGGCAAAATGTCACAAGTTGATCCTGCTGTTTTCTACTGGGTTGATGAAGATTGTAATGTGACTGGTGTCCTTGCCTGTCATGTGGATGATTTTATCTGGGGTGGCTCTCACAAATTTGCCACCACAATCATTCCCCATCTCAAAACAGTTTTCCAAGTGGGACGTGAAGAACAGGACAACTTTCGCTATGTGGGGATGGAACTAGCCACAGTAGATGGAGAAGTGCACATGCAACAAGAGATCTGCATAAAGAATCTTCAGCCCATTCTCATAGACTCATCAAGAGCGTTGCAGCGTGATGCTCTTCTCACAGAGTGCGAGACTGACAAACTAAGGTCAAAGATAGGACAACTCCTATGGGTGGCTAGACAGAGTAGGCCAAATATCATGTTTGATACATGCGCCCTTGCAGCCAATCTAAAACATGCTACTGTACAGACCATGCATGAAGCAAATAAGGTAGTAAGAAAACAAATCAGAATGTGTCACCCTAAAGTTTCAGAACTTAGGAAATGAGGACTCTTTGAAGTTTGTTGTTTTCAGTGACGCTTCCATGGGAAACCTCCTAGATGGGGGAACACAAGGAGGACATCTCATCGTGCTGATGGGCGAGGAAGAAAGATTCTCGCCAATCTGCTGGCAATCAAAAAGGATCAGAAGAGTGGTTCGGAGCACGCTGGCAGGAGAGACACTTGCCCTTGCTGATGGTATAGATAATGCCATATTTCTGTCCTCCCTTTACTCTGAACTTACCACAGGAAAGGTCCAACAGCACACCCTACCTGTGATGTGTGTAACAGACAACTACTCCCTTGTGGATGCCATCAAGTCCACTAAGTCAGTGACTGAGAAACGACTGAGACTAGAAATAAGTGGCATCAAAGAACTTATCCAGAACAAAAGGATTCATCGTATTCTGTGGTCAGCTACAAAGGAACAGCTGGCAGACTGTCTGAACAAAAAGGGAGCCTCTTCCCTGGTATTGCTTAAGGCACTGAATAATGGACAATGGAAGCTAGATGACTGAGTCTGACTGTTGATAACTGAGCATTTGTTTTGTTTTCCTGAAATATTATCCTTGCAGTTTTTGTTTTTTAAAAAAAAGGGGAGATTGTTAAGTTTGTTAAGTTAACTTTTGTTGGTGCCTATAATACAGTTAATACGGTAGCCTGTTTTGTTAGTCACTTCTACTGCAGTCTTTACGGTAACCCTGCTGTTAGGAGGAAGGCGCGCTGCTAGTGAAAGGCACTTGTTGAAATGTTCGGTAGGCTGTGGCCACTTGCTGTTGAGAGCGCAAATAAAACTCAGTTAAATAAGTACAGTTGTCTTATTTGAAACTAACAACATTATATTACAGTCATTTAGCCAACGCTTTTATCCAAAGCGACTTACAATAAATGCATTTAACGTAGGAAATCAGGAGAACTACTAGTCATCAGAGGTCATAAGTAGATCTACACAAGCATCTAAGAGCAAAACCAGTGCTAAAGTAAAAGTGCAAGAAAGAGATTTTTTTAAATGAGTGAATACAATAAGTGCTAAGAACAAGTAACAGGGTAGTAGTTCTTAAGGGGGGAGTTTTCAACCTGCGCTGAAAGATGGGCAGCGACTCCGCTGTCCTGACATCAGCGGGGAGTTCATTCCACCACTGTGGGGCCAGGACAGAAAAGAGCCAGGACCGGGTCGATCGGCAGCAAGGACCTCTGAGCGACGGGGCAACCAGGCGTCCCGAGGCAGCAGAGCAAATTGGTCAGGCGGGGGTGTAGGGCTTGACCATGGCCTGGAGATAGCAAGGGGCTGTTCCTTTCACTGCCCTGTAGGCTAGAACCAGTGTCTTAAACTGGATGCGAGCAGCTACTGGGAGCCAGTGTAAGGACATGAGAAGGGGAGTTGTGTGGGAGAACTTAGGGCAGTTGAACACAAGATGAGCTGCAGCTTTCTGAACAAGCTCCAGAGGTCTGATAGCCGACGCTGGGGCACCAGCAAGGAGGGAGTTGCCGTAGTCCAGCCGGGAGATGACCAGAGCCTGGATGAGCACCTGTGCCATCTCGTCGTTGAGGAATGGGCGAATCCTCCTGATGTTATAGAGGAGATATCTGCAGGAGTGAGCAACCGATGCAACGTTTTCAGCAAACGACAGTTGGTCGTCCAGGATCACACCCAGATTCCTCGTAGTCCGAGTTGGCGTCACCACGGTGTTGTCAATGGTGATGGCCAGGTCTCAGTGCAGGCAACCTTTCCCCGGGAGGAACATCAGCTGTGTCTTGTCCAGATTGAGCTTCAGGTGGTGTGTCGCCGTCCACTCCGAGATGTCAGTCAAGCACGCAGCAATGCGTGTCTCTACTTGTGTGTCAGAGGGAGGAAAGGACAAGATCAGCTGGGTGTTTTCAGCATAACAATGGTAAGAGAAGTCATGCGAGTGAATAACAGAACCAAGGGATGTCGTGAGAAAAGGGAGGACCCAGGGAGAAAAGGAGAGGACCCAGAACTGAACCCTGTGGAACGCCTGTAGTCAGTCTGCGAGGCTCCAACACAGATCCCCTCCATGTCACCTGGTAGGAGCGACCCGTCAGGTAGGTTGCAAACATTGATAGTACAGAGCCTGCGACATCCAGCCCCTCGAAGGTAGAGAGGAGGATCTGGTGGTTCACTGTGTCGAACGCAGCTGACAGGTCCAGGAGTATCAGGATAGAGGGGAGAGAGTTTGCTCTCGCAGAGTGCAGCAATTCTGTCACTGCAAGGAGGGCCGTCTCTGTCGAGTGACCCACCCTGAACCCAGACTGGTTGGGGTCCAGGAGGTTGTTCTGGTGGAGGTACAAAGAAAGTTGGTTAAAGACAGCACATTCGAAAGTTTTGGATAGAAAGAGTAGAAGGGAAACCGGTCTGTAGTTTTTGACGTCACAGGGGTTAAGTGATGGTTTCTTGAGAAGAGGGGTGACTCTAGCAGTCTTGAAGGTAGATGAAAGGATCCTGCCCGGAGGGAGGTGTTGATGAGGTGGGTTTCAAAGAGTTTCTTAGGATTAGAGGCAGAGGATAGGATTTTAGAGCGATAGAAGGCAGCTTTAGCAGCAGACAGGGAGGAGGAGAAAGTGGAAAGAAGAGACTGGAAGTTGAGATGGTCCTCTGGGAGTTTGCCTTTTCTCAATTTGCGCTCTGCCACTCTCAGGCTCCGTCTGTCAGTACGAGTCGGTCAGCCAAGGGTAGTATGAGTCGGTCAGCCAAGGGGCAGGTGGAGTTGGGCGTGCAGGCCTGGAGGTGAGGGTACAGAGATTATCCAGAGAAGAGGAGAGGGTAGAGAAAAGAAGATCAGTAGCAGTGTAAGGGGGTAGGAGAGAGAAAGATTCAGGTGTAGGGAGGATAGAGGTAACAGAGGAAGAAAGATCACTGGCGGAGAGAGAGCAGAGATGTCTGTGGGTGGAAACCATGTGGGTAGGGGAAGGGGCTGAGGGGGGTGAAGCGAGGGAGAGAGAATAGGACATGAAATAGTGGTCAGAGACCTAGAGGGGAGTAACAGAGATATTGGAAATAGGACAGTGTCTTGTAAAGATAAGGTCCAGCCGGTTGCCAGCCTTGTGGGTAGGAGGAGAGGGTGAGAGGTGAAGGTCAAAGGAGGAGAGGAAAGAGAGAAGAGGATCTAGCTTATTAGTGTAGATGCTGAAGTCACGGAGAAGGATAAGTGCAGAGTCATCATCAGGGAAGTGCGAGACAAGTGTGTCAAGCTCCTCCAGAAACTCACCAAGGAGGCCTGGTGGGCGGTACACAACCACGATGGTGAGTTTGACTGGATAAGAGACAGTAACAGCATGAAATTCAAAAGAGGGCAGAGAAAACTGTGGAATGGAAACAAGAGAATATTTCCATTTCAGGGAGATTAGCAGGCCAGTACCACCAACCCGCCTCCCAGCTCTGGGAGTGTGAGAAAAAGGAGTACACATCAGACAGCGCTGCGGGTGTGGTAGTGTTTTCTGGCATGATCCAGGTCTCAGTTAGAGCAAGAAAGTTGGGGGAGAGCAAGGATGCGTAGCCTGAGATAAACTCAGCTTTCTGCACCGCAGACTGGCAATTCCAGAGCCCTCCCGTCACCACTTGCTCAACGTGAGTGAAGAGAGTGGGACAGATGAGATTGGTATGGTCATAGCGCCTAGGAGTGACCCAATGTCTATGCCAGCCCCGGGAAGAGTAAAGAACAGGAAGGCAAAGGAAACACATAGTCTATACTAGGTACACAAAATACAGATGACTGACCGGATCTAAAAAGAGCAGTACGTGCTTGACGAAGTCTTGGCTTGAAAAAGTCGCACTTGCCTTTGTTCACTCTAGCCTTCGTTCAACCTAGGCTTGTTGCCTGATGGTTGGAAGCTGATGCTTCCAAGTAGCAGCAGTGATTTAAAGAACACTGATTGCTAATTGTCTGCCATGAGTGCAGGCCACACCCTGGCCACTTAACACCCAATTGGCCAAAGAGGTACACTGAAAATAGCCTTATTGCCCAGAAACTGGATACTTATGTAAAACTCTATCAAACCTCACACAATAGTATTAAAACTGCAAACAGCAAGTTACCAAGGAATATATTTATAAGCTAAAATGATAACTAAGTCAAAACAGCTAGGCAACAAGAAATATTTGAGGACACCCTAGGTGAAAAACAGCTACACCTAGAATAAGTAAACAAGACAAGTAAGTAAATAGACTAAGACAGCTAGAATAAGATCCCACAAGGAACCAGCAGCAGATGTATAAACAAAAGGACTAATACTCAAGCAGCTGGAATAAGACTAGTAGCAACTTGTTAAGCAGGAAAGATGATACTTACTCTATTCTAGATGAACCAGCAATTCAGAATCACTCCAGAAGTTAAGATGCACACTGGATTAAAACTGAATCAGGCCAGACTTATAAATCCCTGTGATGTTCTGGCCACACCCTGGCCACCTAACACCCAATTGGCCAAAGAGGTACACTGAAAATAGGCCTATTGCCCAGAAACTGGTCACTTATTTAAAACTCTATCAAACCTCACACAATACTATTAAAACTGCAAACAGCAAGTTACCAAGGAATATATTTATAAGCTAAAAGGCTAACTAAGTCAAAACAGCTAGGTAACAAGAAATGTTTAAGGGCACACTAGGCGAAAAAACAGCTACAGCGACATTAAGTAAATAAGACAAGTAAGTAAATAGAATAAGACAGCTACAGCTAGAATAAGATCCCATTAGGAACCAGCAGCAGGTGTATAGAGAAAAGGACGAATACTCAAGCAGCTGGAATAAGACTAATAGCAACTTGTTAAGCAAGAAAGATGATACTTACTCTATACTAGATGAACCAGCAATTCAGAATCACTCCAGAAGTTAAAATGCACACTGGATATCACACAGCCCTAATCCGAATCAGTCTGGCTTCAACACTAGAACAACCAAGGCCGTCATTTGGACTGTTTTGGATTTTCAAAGTTTAATAACTTTGTAATAAAAAAAAAAAAAGATACGGACCTGCTGCGCCCCGAGTGCTCCTAAAATTGCATATATTTGCATTAAAATGAGTTTTAGATCAATTGCACAAAAAAACAGTTATGATAAGATCTACCTAAAATGACCATGAGCCGTCAAAAAGACCGCTCATAATTTGCGCGTGATCATGCGCATCATGTCACCATTTATGACGTGTGTTGGTTGCGTCATTTCCTTCGCGAAGTTCATTGGTCTGTCCTAGAAACACACTAGTGTATTTACAGGCATTGGACAGCAGCGATTTTAAATTGTTTGAAAAATAGTATCAAAGTTGTTAAGGTTCACGTGGACTCAATTGCTCGGTCGTGACGATTTGCTCTGTACAACATCAGGAATATTAGACCCTACCTGCCTGAGCATGCAGCACAACTCCTGGTAAATCCATCCATCCATCCGTCCTGCTCTCAGGGTCGGGGTATGCTGGAGCCTATCCCAGCAGTCATTGGGCGGCAGGCGGGGAGACTCCCTGGTGGTACTCATGGTACAAGCTCTTGTTATATCACGCACTGACTACAGCAACTCCTTACTGGCAGGTCTCACTGCATGCACTTTCAAACCTCTGCAAATGATCCAGAACGTGGTGGCACGTCTGGTCTTCAACCAACCCAAAACAGCATATGTCATCCCACTGTTCATATCCCTCCAATGGCTCCCGGTTGCTGCCCGCATCAAATTCAAAACCTTAATGCTCACTTACAAAACAGCAACTAAACCGGCTCCCGCCTACCTGAACACCCTCATTAAGGTCTACACTCAGTTCCGCTCACTACACTCTGCCAATGAAAGGCGCCTGGCACTTCCGCCACAACTGAGCCCTAAGTCACTAGCTAGACTCTTCTCTTTTGTAGTTCCCCAGTGGTGGAATAAGTTACCAAACGCCATTCGATCTGCTGAGTCCCTCTCCATCTTTAAGAAGAAGCTAAAGACCCAGCTATTTCTCCAACACCCCCCATACATGATAGTATTGATATTTAAAAAAAGAAAAAGACAAAAGAAAAAAACGCTTCTATTCTATGCATTGCCTTTGTGGACTGCCTGCTGAAAAGGCGCCTGGCACTTCCGCCACAACTGAGCCCTAAGTCACTAGCTAGACTCTTCTCTTTTGTAGTTCCCCAGTGGTGGAATAAGTTACCAAACGCCATTCGATCTGCTGAGTCCCTCTCCATCTTTAAGAAGACGCTAAAGACCCAGCTATTTCTCCAACACCCCCCATACATGATAGTATTGATATTTAAAAAAAGAAAAAGACAAAAGAAAAAAAACGCTTCTATTCTATGCATTGCCTTTGTGGACTGCCTGCTGACAAGGCGCCTGGCACTTCCGCCACAACTGAGCCCTAAGTCACTAGCTAGACTCTTCTCTTTTGTAGTTCCCCAGTTGTGGAATAAGTTACCAAACTCCATTCGATCTGCTGAGTCCCTCTCCATCTTTAAGAAGACGCTAAAGACCCAGCTATTTCTCGAACACCCCCATACATGATAGTATTGATATTTAAAAAAAGAAAAAAAAGAAAAAAAACGCTTCTATTCTATGCATTGCCTTTGTGGACTGCCTGCTGACACCTATGTCCTATTGGACTTGAACCTGTTTTTTTGGCACTTGCGTTGTTGTCTCCTGACTAGATCCTTGCTTGTGTTGCATTAACTCTCAGATGTATGTCGCTTTGGATAAAAACATCTGCTAAATGAAATTTTAAATTTTATTACTGAGACTTAGACTCATTAACAATCTAATGTGATCAATTTGAAGGGAAATATTAATTATGCTTTCCACTCCAAAACATTACTCCAACGTTTTATGGCTATTCCAAGGCTCAATAATGAAAACTGCATGATGATCCCAATCCAGTGACAGTAACTGCTCAGTTGGGCCTAAACATGGCAGGGTGGTATTGGTACTCTGTGATGTAAGCAAACCAAATGTAAACACAGCTGCAACTAATAACATTATGGGTCTGTTGGATTTAGGTGTGCCAGCATTCAGCATTAATAGACAGACAGACAGAGCCAGCACTTAGAATCGTCAATACTCTCAATACTGGCTCTTTGGCACACCTAAATCCAACAGAGCTATTATTAATGTTATTTTCTGCAGCTGTGTTTATCCTACTATGCTAAAATCACAGAGTACCAAGACCAGCCCTGCCATGTTTTAATCTTTACATGGTTTTTAACCTGTAGATGTCAGCAAACTCGCTAAACTGAAAACTCAAAAAAACTATAAAACTCACTGACCATATACACTCACTGGCCACTTTATTAGGTACAGCTTGCTAGTACCGGGTTGGACCCCCTTTTGCCTTCAGAACTGCCTCAATCCTTCGTGGCATAGATTCAACAAGGTACTGGAAACATTCCTCAGAGAGTTTGGTCCATATTGACATGATAGCATCACGCAGTTGCTGCAGATTTGTCGGCTGCACATCCATGATGTGAATCTCCCAGTCCACCACATCCCAAAGGTGCTCTATTGGATTGAGATCTGGTGACTGTGGAGGCCATTTGAGTACAGTGAACTCATTGTCATGTTCAAGAAACCAGTCTGAGATGATTCGAGCTTTATGACATGGCGCGTTATCCTGCTGGAAGTAGCCATCAGAAGATGGGAACACTGTGGTCATAAAGGGATGGACATGGTCAGCAACAATACTCAGGTAGGCTGTGGCGTTGACACGATGCTCAATTGGTACTAAGGGGCCCAAAGCGTGCCAAGAAAATATCCCCCACACCATTACACCGCCACCACCAGCCTGAACCGTTGATACAAGGCGGGATGGATCCATGCTTTCATGTTGTTGACGCCAAATTCTGATAAAAATCTGTAAAAACATTTTCTCTAATATTTAGTGTTATCTGTTCTGTCACTCTATTATTTCCCATTGACGTTTTTCGTAAATCGCTTGCTTGCCTACGTTTGATGCATCTTAAATCAGCTATTTTTTTTTAAATAGAGAGCGAGAGAGACGTCAATCGCTCAAGTCACGCAGTGCACGTCACAGAAGCTAACATTACCGCGATATTAGATTCATAACAACTAGTCGCCTACTCTATCAAAAGCCATTGATTAAAAAATGTGAAAAATACAGTCAAATTTGTTTAGTTTTTTCAGACCAGCAGGTCAGCCAAACCCTAAGAAAGCCTCGGTAATTTCGGAAGACCAACAGGGAAGAGCACAGCACAGCAGCAGCTAGCACAAGCGTGGCAGCATCTGCCACTAGCAAATATGACAAGCAGGAGGATAACGAGGAGAACATAGGATCAGAGAGCGATGATGGTGGAGATGGAGACGACACGAGTGCAGTTGGTGGTGAGACAGGCGTAATTTGGACAGAAACTCAATTCAGCATAAAAAAAAGCTATTATCCATGGCTTACCAGGGCTCGAGAGTGCAACCAATTTGGTTGCACATGCGACCAAAATTTTTAAGAGTGCGACTGAAAAAAATGATAGGTCGCACTGGTGCACCCGATGCTGCTCGGGGGAACACTGAAATCTCTTTCGCAAGCGCAGCATCTCTCTGTGTTCTCCTGACGGTATCGTGGTCTAAACCAATAAGAGACAGAGCTCGGGTGGGTCCTTGCCTCTGATTGGCTGTGGTCCTTTTCACTGCTTTAAGTAGTGTCAGTTCAAAAAAATGCAAGCGACCTGAGCAGGCTGAGCGCCAGAGAACTTGAACGGGAGAATAATAGCCTGTAGGTCTACGCCGGCGTTTCTCAAAGCTCTCCTGGAGGAGCACTTGTCCTGCATGTTTTAGATCTCTCCCTGCTCCAACACAGCCGATTCACATGATCAACTCATTATGAGCTCCCGAAGCTGCCTTATAACAACACTGATCATTTAAATCAGCTGTGTTGGAGCAGGGAGAGATCTAAACCATGCAGGACAACTGCTCCTCCAGGAGAGCTCTGAGAAACGCTGGTCTACGCGACAAAACGAGTGAAAATGAAGAGAGGTAGAGCCATTGAAAGTTTTTTCATTAAAAGCACAAACACTTTTATTTGGAAATGTTTAAATGTTTGAAATGTTCAATTTAAGCTCAGTGTAGCACTTTAAACACTTTATTTTTCTTTATATATGCTTCATATATATATATATATATATATTCTTTATATATTGTGTTTAAAATAAAGACAAGCTTTTTCTACACCTTATTGTTTTAAAAAATCATTCACATTATATGACAGAAGAGCAATAAAAAGGAGACCTTTTGGTGTTAAAGGCGATGCAATGAAAAATGTGGGTGCACCTAAATTTTGTGCTGGTGCACCTAAAAAAAAAGTTAGGCGCACCAGTAAAACCAATGCAAAAAGTTAGTGTAGAGCCCTGCTTACAATGAGCAAGACAGGTAGTTTGGGCTGTGAGATTTGTAAAAAAAAAAAAAGTTGGGTCAGAAAAAACTGCTGGCATGAAACTGGCTAAAGAATGGGTCTCTTACTCAGTTACATCCTCTGTCACGAATCCCAAAAAACAACAAAGGGCTTTAAGGAAAAAGATATACGAGCATGGAAAGACTAAGGCACACATTAAATATTCTGGACAAAGCAAAGGAGGGCACATTCACAAATACAGTCATCAATAGCCAGTCCCACCAAGTGCAAACAACTGCAAGGGTGTTTCGTACAACTTACAAGGAGGCCAAGCACCATACACCAGCTTACGGCTTTGAGCATGAAATAGACTGTCAAGAACTGAATGGTGTTGACATGGGGAGGATTCTCCACTCTAACGTAGCGTGTTCCCACATACAACAGCACATTTCAGCCAAAATGAAAATAAAAATTCTTGAGAGGATAGTTGATTGTGAACCAAAAATCGGACTGATACTGGATGAGGCAATGGGCTTAAATAAAAATACCTCATTAATTGTGTATCCGAGGCTTCAGTTGCTGGAAATGACAATGCCTGAGAACATATTTATTGATCTTGTTGAGTTAGATGACTTAAGCGCTGAAGGCATTGTCCACAAATTATTGGATTCTTTGAGGGATGCTAATTTAAACGAGGCATTTCTCTCAAAAACGCTAATCGGACTTACACGTGATGGTGCGCCTGTCATGCTTGAGCGCAAGAGCAGAGTGGCAGTCAGACGTCAAACCCTTTTCCCAAACCTCATGATATGATACTGCTCTGCACATCAGCTTGAACTCGCAGTTGGTGATGTGATGACAGAGATGGAGGCTATTAATCATTTCAAAATCCTCATGGATAAACTGTATGCAGTGTACAGCACATCCAACAAAAACAATGGAGCTCAAAGAATGTGCCGACAGTTTAGGCATTCAGTTGTGCAAAATTGGCCAGGTCCTGGACAACAGATGGGTAGCATCCAGTTTTAGAACTGTCGAAGCTGTATAGAGAAATTATCCTGCCCTCTACAAACATTTTACGCAAGCAGCGAAGGATAACTCATGAGACAACGCTTCCCGTGAAAGCTACAGTGGCCTAACCAAACGCCTGTCATCTTATGCTTTTGTAAACAATTTAGGATTCATGTATGATGCATTACAAGAACTTTCGGAACCATCTCTTGTGCTCCAAAAACGAGACTGCACAATCATAATGGCACATAAAGTCATCTGCTGGGAGGTCAGGGTGTTTGAGGCACTGTCAAGAGCGTCCAGGCCATCATAGCCAACTGAGTCAGAGGGCAATCAAAGAACTTTTTTCAAGGTGTACCCCTACATACAGGGCGAACGAGCAATAGAACCTTCGACCAGAGGGCGTTTTTCGGAAGCCTGGCAAGGAATCTGGAGAAACATATGCTAACACAAGGGAAATACCAAACAGGATACAACGAGTTAATTGATGATTTAAAAGTACTCTACCCACAATATTGGTTGGACAACCCTGGGGCACTGTTTGGGGAAGATGAAGTTGAAAGACTCTGTCAGCAGTTTAGAATCGATGGCGCGCAGAATGTCATTCGGGCATATAGAGAACATAGGGACAATGGTGGGAAATGTGTCCCAGATGGACTGAAAGACCTCTTGGCAGCAGTCAACACTGTCCCCATCTCAAGTGCAGAGTGTGAGAGGGGTTTTCCCAGATGAACCTACTCTGCACCGCCAACAGGTCATCTCTTCGTACAGCCACCATCTCCATGCTACTCTTCCTTTGCCTTGTTGGACCACCGCTCAGCCTGTTCAACCCCATTCCATATGTGAGGTTATGGATTACTAAAGGACATAGAACTGCACAGGACACTAAGAGTAATGTAAGAAGCAGGAAGGAGGAGGCTGAAGACTCCATTGATGGTTTGTGGGCTGTTTTGGACAAATAAATAAAAGGTACTTTTTAAAAATGTTCCGCAGTGTTGTTAATTAAGCCTTATAGTTTTGTGATGGTGATCAATGTATCAGGTCAAATTGCGTAATTCAAGCGCCATAACCTTTATGCATTGTATGCTGGCAAATTGTTTAATGTTTTTTGTCTAAACACTTGAAAGTTTCTTTAGCTACGCATTAACTTGGCGAACTTTGCTACTGTGCATGTGTCTACTGCCTCATTGTCATGTCAGATTAGGCTAGGCCCATCTATTCAATAAAAGCAACAATAAAATTATTGGTCTAAAAGCACGTGACTATTACATAGCTATTTCCGCATCATGAAAAGCACTGTTTTGTGCATTTTTAAAATGCATTCCGTGACTTTTTTTCCTCACCCCTAACCTGCTGGAAAAGCACCCTCTTAGTGCTCTGGGACCTCCTCATTTACAAATTAAGCACTGGATATGAGCATTTGTTTGGAGGGTACATTCCCATAGAAAATGCATTGACAGAAATTTTCAAAAATTAACTGTCAGACCGTTTGAATTCCAACTGCCACATTGCCATGGTGAAGCACAAAGTGGGGAGGGGGTCCCTCAGTGCTGAGTCATGCTGTCTGAGATAGACAGACACAGAGAGAAACACAGACAGAGGAACAGAAACGGACAGAGACAGAACAAACAGATAGACAGACAGCTAAGGCCTTCACACACCAGGGATGTGACGAATACGACACGAAAATGCTTAATACTCGCCTGTGAATACTTTACATTAAAAATATTCATAATGACAGCTAGGGCTGGGCAATAAAATAATAATGATAATTATCTTGATATAAAAGAAATAATAATGTCGCAGGAATAGAGATATGCTTACAGACAGGCTTATAATTCGAGCGGACCAAGTAAAATACCGGTAAGCGAAATGAGCGACACTGAAGAAAACGCAGTGGCCGTGACCAGCATAAAGCAATCATCATCAAGAAAGGTCACTCAACTTGAGTAGTTTGTAGATATTTTGGCTATTTACAAGCCGACAAAAAAAAAAAACAGAGGAGTCTGCACCGCAAACTGTGCCGAAGATACCACCTAAGACGGGCAACACCACAAACCTGTTTCATCATTTGAAATAACATTACCCATTAGAACACACATAAAGTAAGAAATTACAGTCCCAAACGAGTGTTGTTAGTGGACCCTCGACAAGCACCAGGCACATAAATGTGACTACCCAGCAGCAAACTATCATATATACATTTTCCAGCACCATGCCTTACAACAAAAAGAAAAGACAAAGACGTCATAAATACAGTTGCATATTACACTGCAAGATGTGCTTCCCATTGGCACTGTCAAAAATGAGGGATTCAAGAAGCTTATCAGAGATTTGTGAAAAGTTCCGCAGTTTGGCAAGTGTTTATGTTCTGACCATTACTTGTGTATCCCTGCCACCAGCTCCCCCTCTGATAGGATTTTTAAGACAGGAGGGAACACTGCGACCTGTCACAGGGTAGCTTTCAAACCTGAGACAGTGGATAGACTTGTCTTTCTTGCCCATAACTTGTAGGATAATGGCTTTGCCTGTTTAAAACTTGTACAGAAAATACTGTCCACAGTTGAGATTTTTCTTTTGTCTATTAATTTTTTTCTTTACATTGTCAGCTACAACATACGTTTCAAACCGTCTGTACAAGGGGTTTGACATACTGCTGACCAGAATTAAGATTTTGTTGTCTACTTGTTTTATTTATTGACATAATCCTTTTAAACACTTAACATTTGCAGTCAACCATCTTAAGTTACATGCGTGATTTTCAATGCAGCACTTATTTTTCTATTAAGATATTTATTTTGTTTAAGAAAAAAGACTGAAAAAGGATTTTATGTATATTTTTATGTTGGAAAAAGATTTCTTGGCTCTCGGCAAGGAAGGTTGCCTTGCTACCATCTCTACTACATCCAAAAGTAAACTACATAAGCTACTCACTATGCTGATAGCTTAGTTGTTTGGGGATGCTGCTCCACACGTTGTCCTTAAATTCATTATCTTTATAGTTTTGTGTAATTTGTCATATAGTACAGGGTGATGAGAAACACAAACAATCAACAGGTCCGCTATTGTCATTAGGAGTTGTGACGTGATGTCCGTTCCACAGTGATTGGTTGATGCCTTTATTCGCGGGGCGAAAGCTCAGAAAAATCGACCTCATTGCCAAAAAAAAACTATTGGTTGATGCCTTTATTCGCGGGGCGAAAGCTCAGAAAAATCGACCTCATTGCAACAAAAAAAACCTCGCTTTTTTGTCACATCATAGTCATGCTCTGTGTGAAAAGTACTCATGACAAACCAACAGTTCGAAAAAATATACTGAGGTGTGAATTAATTGCACGAAAGAAAATGCCCTCGATGTGTAAAGACCTTTAGAGAGAGACAGACAGACAGACAGCCAGAGCACCATAGCCAGAGGACCTAACAACCAGCCTGAGCACCATAGCAACCGCCAAGCAACTCCCTAGCAATAACACCAAATACTACAGCAACTGCCTAGCAACCCCCTGATAGCGAGACAGATAGATAGATAGCCAGACAGCTAGACAGACACAGAGACAGAGGGAGAGAGAGAGAGAGAGAGAGAGAGAGAGAGAGAGAGAGAGAGAGAGAGAGAGAGAGAGAGAGAGAGAGAGAGAGAGAGAGAGAGAGAGAGAGAGAAAGAAACCTAGGGAAAATGTGTTATCTTGTAGAGTGTGGCCACAGAGGTCCAGCTAACTGGCTACCACCCACTACCCCTTAGCCCACCCATGTGCATGTGCACGTGCGTATGTACACTTGTGTGTATGCATGCGCCCTTGGTTACACACTAGCAACACATTGTGGACACACAAGCTAAATAGTTCTAAGGTAGCCACATACCCACCCCAAAACCATATAAGCAGCCAGCTATGGGTTAGAGGTTTCTAAAGCAGACGTTCTTCCACTCTTGAGTACATGCATACTATATTGTTAAATGCACACAGAGAAACCCAGACCTCCTCATGAGCATTTGTATACTTTAGGGATGGAATGGTTCAAGTAAAGGAAATCCTAACTGTTTGGTTATCTAGTCATGGTTCCTAGCATGTATGTATTGTTCGATTCATTTGAAATAGGCTATGAGGCCTACTGTGTGCTTTTTTTTTATTGACGAGCTAGTCTAATGTTTCCACCAGTATTTACTGTTACACTAGAATTGGGGAATAGCATCACAGATTTCAGTCAAAAAGGTATGTCCCAAAAAAACCAAAAAAAAACCTTAAAATACAGTTATGGGGGGGGAGCCTCACGTCAATAACGCAGTGAAACTTCTCAGTTGGCACGAATGAAGTATCAAGTGCAGCTGTCAGTCAGTCTTGGAAATGGCAAGTGGACAAGACAAAGTACAGTTAGAGGATCCACCAGTATCGTTTCAGTCTGCTGTAGGGTAACATTATGGATTTAGTATTACCTTTGATTACAACGACAGGAAGAAAAAAAAAAGTGGTGGATAAAAAGGAGACTGCAAGCACTGTGCAAAACGTGTGTCTTATGCTAGCGGTAATTCCAATATGATGAAGCATTTACAAAGACATCACCCCATTGTATCCGTTGACAATGCAAGGAGAAGAGAGTCAGGTAGGAAAGAGCAACTCTTCTCCCTGCAGCATTTAAACAGCCTCTCCATGTAGATTCAGACAAGGCCAAATCCATAACTAAAGCAATAGCGCAAGATATGCAGTCCTATGCAGTCTTGGAGGATACAGGATTTCAGTATATGATTAAAGTACTTGAGCCGTGCTATGATATCCCCTTGCCGACGCTTAAGCAACACAGTAATTCCTGAACTTTATGACCAGACATGCATAGGAATTGTCAAAGAATTGTCCAACATGAGCTATGTAGCTCTATGCTGCACTTTATGTTGATTGCCTTAGTCTTTAATGCGGCAATTTTTAAATAAAAATAAAGCCGCATTTTTTGTTCGCACTAATTAGAACCTATTCTTTTAATTAAGATTTGACAATGAAGAAGTGTTCCTTATATTCTTAGCCAGAATTTTGTTAAGCAAACAGTTGCTTTTTTGCCAAATAAATGAAAAGCATGTTCAAACTGGCAATGCCCCCCCTCCCGTACCAAACTGAATCAAAAACCATGACCCCAAAACTGTAACATGAACAAAACCATGAATTTTATGAACCATTCCACCCCTAGTATATTTGCATACAACCAGCGCCACTGTATATCTGTCAATCTGTACTGCTCTGCCAAAATATCAAAAGCAGCATCCTACAATAAACATCAAGAACATCCAAACCTCAGTCTGGTGCAGTTGCAAACCAACCACTGACTCAATCCTCACTCCTTCCCTTCAGAAACATTTCCACAGTTCTTTTTGGTTTTCTGAAACACATGCTTCTATTAGTCATTAAGTCAAGTCAAGATGGGCTCTAATCACTTGTGTACATGTACACAGAACCCCTCCTTTTTTGCTGTGCCACAGTTGAAAACTGAACATTTTGATGTGGTGGACAAGGCTGACCTTGAGAACGACTACACATACTGAGCCTTGAAAAAACTTTGGGACTTCAATAGGGGTCAATCCCATGAGACAGCCCATACCAGGTGTCACAATGTTCCATCTTACTGCAGTGTTAGATATTACTATAGTGTTAGATATAGGGTAACAATGTGCATTAAACAGAGTGACAAGGCTAACGCTATTTATCAAACCATGAAAAGAACAGTGCAGAGTGGGCAGTTACTCCTTACCTTCATATGTTTTACAAGGCTACCACTGCATCTATCTCTCAGCAGTGGAGTGACCACTTGGGCTTATCGCTAAAAAGCAGTTAGTCCTGTCTGTGTGTGAGTCTGTATTTGAGCAGCCTGGAAAAGGGCAGACCAGGCCAGGTGCTGCATCCCAAGACATTGGTTAAGTCTCTATCACAAAATAAAATACCTATGTCAGCTCATCTGTTATCAGTAGTAAAAGCCATTCTCATTTATGCCAAGGATTTATGCACACACACACACACACACACACACACACACACACACACACACACACACACACACACACACACACACACACACACACACACACACACACACACACACACACACAATGCCACAGCTGAGAATGAAATAAAATGCTTTGATTTAAGAGGCAGAACTAGAGTGAAGAAAGAGGAAATTAAAGAGGGAGAAATATGCAGAACAGGGGAGAGAAGTGGGCATACATGTAGAAGGATAGAGACAAGCATGGACAAAGAGGGAAGAAGAGGAGTGTGAAAGATGGCTAGCTAGGTTCCCCCGTGCAGGGACAAAAGTTTTCCACCAGTTTGTTGGCTCTCAGAGAAGGGAATCCTACTCTGAGATTTGGCATCTCTCCACACTGGTGCAGTCCAATATCATTCTCTACCCCCTTCACCTCCTGCATGTCAGCTGCAAAGGAAGAAGCACATTGAGGAGGTACAAGACTATCGGGAGAGAAAGAGCTATGCAGAGGAACTGCTCTCATTAACTGAACATAACTGAGGCCCTCTCACACAATATGGATAGAGGAAAGATTACTGACAGTGTGTCATGTAGCAGGTTACTAACAAGCAGCTGGAGCTGCACGCTGATGTCAAACAGATACAGGAAAGTTCTATGCTTAGGTTGCACATGCCTTATCCATATACAGTTATCCAAAAAGAGATGTGGGTTGCACACAGGGGAAGACTATGAATCAGTGGCTTCCTAGAGAATAACCTGTAGATGTGTGAGGCATATTTTGATCAGAGACCCCACACTGTTGGCATTTTACAGGGTTTTTTTTGGGGGGGGGGGGGGTCCGATGTTACAAAATGAATGATGACTGAAAGGAAACAATGGTTGAGATTGCTGTACACAATTGAGATACTACAACAATGAAAGCAAAATATATGAATATGTTTCCAATGATCTAAAACATTAGAGGAAGAAAAAAAGTGCTGAAGGAATACAACTGAAAAACAAAAATGTAATGTACTCTACTAGCTTGACCAATCCATTCTCTGGTGCTGTTTGTTGCTGTAGCCATCTTAATCTAATAGCCTCGTATAAACAAAGGAAAGCATGATATTGAAAATACTGTGTGACACAGACCCAGCAAAAAATAATTAAGCCTGGCTTCTGACTATAACAACCATCTGCCATTTAAACAAATACAGAAACACAGAGGCACAGGGAAAAAAAACAGCACATGGCGCATGGGCAGGATGCAAACATTAACCCTTATACAAAGAGACACACTCACTTTTTGACTCCTGTTCTCACATACCAGCACAAAAGAAAGAAAACACACTTGCACACACATAATGTGCGTAACTCACCACCTCTTTTTTTTCCACACTCATGGTGCTCATGTTGACACGTATGCTGTCTCTCACAATAATTTGTACTCTTCATGTTTTGCACATACAGGAAAATGTCAACAAGTGGCTTGTTTAACTAGCACCAGACACAGCAGCCTTGTTGAGGTGAAGTCATTAGCTGTTCTAAACAACTGTCCAAAACCGCTTAGTGAAAACCACATGAGAAGGTTTAGAGCAGAAAATATTTGTGTAGTGGAAAACAAAATAGTGGTGTCGTAAAACTCTTGATCACAGGAGAGCATAAAACCCCTAAAAAAAAAAACACTATACTAATTTGTCTCCATCATCAACCAACAAAGAAAAAAAGCCTTGGAAAATTAGTCCTTATTTGCGCTGGTGCTCAGGCATTCAAAACCTGATTCAGTGATAAAAGATAAAAGGAGAGAGTGGCTGTGTGTGTGTGTGTGTGTGTGTGTGTGTGTGTGCGTGTGCGTGTGCGCGCGCGCGTGCACGCACGCATGTCTGACAGAGAGAAATGCAAGGGTCAAGGGAGACATTTTGAAGGTGGAGATAGAGAAAGATGAGAGCCAGTAGAAATGCCAGAGCTTCTATGTGGGCTTGCCATTCCTTAGGGACGGGGTTCATGCAGCGTTCCAAAGCAGAACAGTTCCAGGGCTGACCTCAGCTGACCTGCTAGCCTGGCTGGGAGAGCACAATTCTCACTAAACTCAAACAGGAACACTCAGAACTAGAGTGCAGGGAACTCTTAGAGAAAAGGACATTTCCTGCAGCAGGGACAGGCAAGATTTCACTGCATATCAAGTGTGTTTAAAATCTGCCTCAATGAAAAAGTAAAATCGATTGTGGTGGGGGAGGGGATCATATATATCATATACAATTTTTCAAAACAGCTTTCGGGCATTACCGAAACAGAAAAATTTCACTGTACCCTTCAGAATATTTGTATCTATTCCTTGCATTCGGTTGAGTTCCAATTGACTCTCTTCTTTGTTTCAGCTTTACTATATATACTGCTCAAAGAAATAAAGGGAACACCTAAAAACACAATATAGACCTTGATGAATGAAATATTTCAGCTGAAAATCTTTATTC
This sequence comes from Lampris incognitus, assembly GCF_029633865.1. Lineage (NCBI taxonomy): Eukaryota > Metazoa > Chordata > Actinopteri > Lampriformes > Lampridae > Lampris > Lampris incognitus. Next base: position 25,467,785 of record NC_079219.1, on the reverse strand, counting down.
ATTAGACAGAGGAATGTGTTTAGAGCAAAATAACCTAAGAATGATCAATGGAAATCAAAATCATTAGCCCATTAAGGTCTGGATTCAGAATCATACTCAAAATCAAAGTGGAAAATGAGAACATAGGCTGATCCAACTTCTGTGGAAATTCTTCAAGACGATTCAAAATGAGGCTCAGTAGTGTGTGTGGCCTCCACGTGCCTGTATGCACTCCCTACAACGTCTGGGCATGCTCCTGATGAGACGACGGATGGTCTCCTGAGGGATCTCCTCCCAGACCTGGATCAGGGCATCGGTCAACTCCTGGACAGTCTGTGGTGCGACATCGCATTGGCGGATGGTACGAGACATGATGTCCCAGAGGTGCTCGATTGGATTCAGGTCTGGGGAACGTGCAGGCCAGTCCATAGCATCAATGCCCTCGACATACAGGAACTGCTGACACACTCTGGCCACATGAGGACGAGCATTGTCATGCATGAGCAGGAACCCAGGGCCCACTGCACCAGCATATGGTCTGACAATGGGTCTGAGGATCTCATCCCGGTACCTAATGGCAGTCACGGTACCTCTGGCTAGCACGTAGAGGTCTGTGCGGCCCTCCAAGGATATGCCTCCCCAGACCATCACTGACCCACCGCCAAACTGGTCATGCTGGAGGATGTTGCAGGCAGCAGAACGTTCTCCACAGCGTCTCCAGACTCTCTCACGTCTGTCACATGTGTTCAGTGTGAACCTGCTCTCATCTGTGAAGAGCACAGGGCGCCAATGGCGAATCTGCCAACCAAGATGTTCTCTGGCAAAGGTCAATCGGGCTGCACGGTGTTGGGCTGTGAGCACAGGCCCCAATTGTGGACGTCGGGCCCTCATACCATCCTCATGCATTCTGTTTCTCACTGTTTGAGCAGAAACCTGCACATTAGTGGCCTGTTGAAGGTCGTTTTGTAGGGCTCCGGCAGTGCTCCTCCTGTTCCTCCTTGCACAAAGGACCAGATAGCGGTCCTGCAGCGGGGTTGTTGTCCTCCTGCGGCCCCCTCCACGTCTCCTGGTGTACTGGCCTGTCTCCTGGTACCTCCTCCATGCTCTGGACACTGTGCTGGGAGACACATCAAATCTTCTTGCCACAGCACGCATTGATGTGCCATCCTGGATGAGCTGCACTACCTGAGCAACTTCTGTAGGTTGCAGATACCGCCTCATGCCACCTCTAGTGGTGAGGGCACTAGCAAAATGAAAAACTAACCAAAGATCGGCCAGAAAAGATGAGGACAGGCAAATGGTCTGTGGCCACCACCTGCAAATCCATTCCTTTTATAGGGGTTGTCTTGCAAATTGTCTAATTTCCACCTGGTGGAAATTAGACAATTTACCAACAGGTGAAATTGAGTCACAAATCAGTGTTGCTTCCTAACTGGACAGGTTGATATCTCAAAAGTGTGATTGACTTGGAGCTACATTGCATTGCTTATGTGTTCCCTTTATTTTTGGAGCAGTGTACATAGTTATCCTGCTGGTGCCTTCAAGAATGATGTGTTGACTGTGTCTTCAAAACCCTACCTCTAGACACACTTTAAGCCTTACCTGTTATGCAATGAACAGATTTAAAAGCAACACAGGTGTTTTACATTGAATTCTTATAAACATGAAATGCGTTATTGTTTTTCTGAACTGAGACATGGTTTCTGAGCCATTTTGTAATGCAGCTCTAACCTTTGAGTGAAATCTACATAGCTATTGCATTTCACTATCATGTTCCATGAAGGTGACACAAATGAATACAAAGCACGTTAATGTATTTAACTGTTTTGAGGCCGAGTATTGCATTTCTCAAAAATACCGTGCAGTGATTGTAATAACGGATTTCCCTCTTTTGAGTAATGCATTACATGGCCCAGGAATACTGAGATACACTGATGTTCTTTGTGCTTAATTGTGTCACCTTAACAACAACATCAACAATACACCAAACACCAACAACAACAAAAAAATTAGGGATGTTCCGATTAAGTTTTTTTTTTTGCCCCCAAACATATCTGAGCCACTTAATAGAGTATCTGACGATACTGATCCCGATCTGTATTTATATTTTCATTTTTAATACAACTGCACAGTGCACTGACAATATTAAAGTTAGCAAAACCTACCCAATTTAGATAAAGAAAAAAAATAGCATCACAGCTGTTCTTTAATGCTTTTCGTTTACTAAAAAAAAAAACTTATAAACTTTGAAAATAATATTAAGTACAACAGCTCTTACAAATATAAAAACATTGACCAAAGAGACGACCGCATTCCTTCCAATTATTTCTTTTTAAGTGTCCTTTCACATTTATTGTGTTTAAAGTGGTTTGGTAACAAACACCTTAAGAAACAATTGGCATTGCAGACATTTAAAGACGCCGTTGGTCTGCTTTAATTTTCCAGTTTAAAATAGTTCCACACTGCAGACATTTGTTTTTGGTGACTTTTTAAAACATGTGCCTCGCTGCTGCAAGTTGAGGATAGTACCAGTTTACAACACCTAGATGGAGTGCAAAACGGCATTTACAACATCTATATGTCAGCTGACATAGCGTAATGAGGTGAAACAAACAAAGGATCTGAAATTGATCACATTCAATATAGCCAATATTGATCAATAAAAGCCATGATTGTCTCTGATACAGATCTCTCATATCGGGACATCCCTATACATAACAATAATACCTATTTATATAAGTATTTCTACAAACAAAATACAAAGTGACAGAAAGGTGAATCAGTTCATTACCTGGATCATTAACTGGCCTGGATTATTGCGCATGTATAAAGACAAAATACAAAGTGCTTTACAGAATCTCATAAAACAAAGGTATACCAGTAAAAGAATAGTAAATAAAAATTAAAACTGTGCCATAAAAGCACAGTAAATAAAAATGTTTTTAAAAAGTGATTTAAAGGATGCAAAAGATTTGGCTAATTCTATGAATTGTGGCAGGTCATGCAAAAGCTTAGGGGCCTCACTGCAAATGCCCAATCACCCTTTGAAATGTAAGAGTCGAAGAAGCTCAAGGAAAACCAACTGTAAGGTACACACCAGGCTGTAAGGGTTTAAAAGTTCATAAATACAGGCTGGGGTTAGACAGTTGCTTGCTTTATAGGTGATAAGTAAAATCAATTCTTAATTCTACAGGAAGCCAGTGCAAGGAGGCTAAAATAAGGGGTGATGTGGTCTGTTAAGAGCCTAGCTGCTGTATTCTGAACTAGCTGTAACCAGGAGAGACTTTTACGACTGATGGCAGGGTTATAATAGTCAAGTTGAGAAGAAAGGAAAACACGGATTACATTTTCCAGGTCTGTGGTAGAGATAAAATATTTAATTTATTATTTCTATTTTTAGATGAAGAAAAGGGCATGGCACCAGGGGAGTGAAATTTAATAGCTATGTAGATTTCATTCATTTCATGTCAAAAACCTTGGTGTGATATTTGATTCTGCTTTCAAGTCTGACAAGCACTTTAATGCAGTAGTGAAAGCCAGTTTTTTCAAGCTTCATACTATTGCCAAAATCAAGCCGTTTCTCTCTTAAAGATCATGAGAAAGTCATCCATACTTCGATATCCTACCACTTGGACTACTACAACTCCATGTACATTGGGATTAGTCAATTGCCCCTGTTCCGCCTACAACTGGTCCAGAATGCTGCAGTCAGGCTCCTGAAAAGTACCAAAAAGAGACCATATTTACCCCTATACTGGCTTCCCTCCACTGATTGCCTGTGCAGTTCAGAATTGATTTTAAGGTTCTCCTGTTTGTTTACACTACCACCCTCCTTCGCGAAGCGCATCCCCATGCTTCAGCATATCAGCTCACTCATTCGTCTGGGCTCATACGCCAACGATGGCCTCACGGTTTTCACCATCCCACTTCTGACACCAATGTTGCAAATTTGGGGGCAGCTGGGATGTGAACCTGGGTTGCCTGCACCACGGGCGACTGTGCTAACCAGTCAGTCAGCCTTAAATGGGCTGGCCCCTTCCAATATCACACACCTTTTAACCCTCTATTCCACCTCCAGGTCCCTCTGGTCGGCTGACTTGGGACTCTCCTGGCTGTCCCGCGATCTAAACTTAAGCTCTGGGGTGACCGCGCCTTTGCAACTGCAGCCCCTATACTGTGGAACAACATTCCCCTCCCTATCAGATCTGCCCCCTCCATTGACTCTTATGTCCCAGCTCAAAACCCACTTTTATTCTCTAGCATTTGAATCCTCCTGATGTGGGTGATTTCTGGCTTGTGTCTATGCCCATGTGTTGCTTACTCATGCCTACATGCTATGTGCCTTGTTGACTATGTTGGTGTTTCTTGTATTTGTGTTTTAGCTACCTGCTCTGGTCTGTACAGCACTTTGGTCAACATGGGTTGTTTTTAAACATACTCCATCAATAAATTTGACTTGACTTCATTCAAAGGTTTGAGTTGGATTTCAAAATGGCAGGTAAAAGGCATCTCAATTAGCAAAAGCAATGTCGCCATGTGTTCATTTTAATATGTAAAAAAAAAATCAAAAGTAACAATTACAACTGTGTTTTGCTTCTACTCATGTTATCATAACCGCTTAACATATTTTAGAAAAATATGCGTGTGCGTTGCATTTCGATGTGTTTGATCATGTCCATTACATTTCGTATAGGCACAAATTCAGTTAAACTATCTAACAAGAGAAAACACTAATACAGTCAAGTAACTTTTACAAAAAAGTATGGGTTCAATTAGGATTTGACAGAAAAATATTCTAAAAAAATACAGTTGGTAATAGTGGGTGGGATAAATACTTCATGCCAAGAAGGTTATGAGTTTGCCATTGTTTCTATGGAAGATATCTAAAAATTAATGGATGGAGTCTAAATTTTATTAGTAGAGTAACAAAAGATTCAACATTTGCAAAAAAATTCCTTGTAGAGAAGAATGGCGGGAGGTTGGGTACCTCCTAGTGTGAAAAGGCCTAATGATGTCACAGTTTAATTCATAATCTAAACCTCTAACCACCCTGCAATCACTTTCAGCTAGCTTACACACTTTTTCCATGAAATGAAGGCATTACATCCATGAAACTAGAACGTAGGGGTTTGAGATGTTATGGTTATTAACTACAAATGTTGGCAATAACCTACAGTCATAAGACAATGCTTTCTGCAATGTAAACCAGGCCCAACAGTTTACTTTCATTAATGGCTGAGAGCTACACTACCGTTCAAAAGTTTGGGATCACCCAAACAATTTCGTGTTTTCCATGAAAAGTCACACTTATTCACCACCATATGTTGTGAAATGAATAGAAAAGAGTCAAGACATTGACAAGGTTAGAAATAATGATTTGTATTTGAAATAAGATTTTTTTACATCAAACTTTGCTTTCGTCAAAGAATCCTCCATTTGCAGCAATTACAGCATTGCAGACCTTTGGCATTCTAGCTGTTAATTTGTTGAGGTAATCTGGAGAAATTGCACCCCACACTTCCAGAAGCAGCTCCCACAAGTTGGATTGGTTGGATGGGCACTTCTTTGAGCAGATTGAGTTTCTGGAGCATCACATTTGTGGGGTCAATTAAACGCTCAAAATGGCCAGAAAAAGAGAACTTTCATCTGAAACTCGACAGTCTATTCTTGTTCTTAGAAATGAAGGCTATTCCATGCGAGAAATTGCTAAGAAATGGAAGATTTCCTACACCGGTGTGTACTACTCCCTTCAGAGGACAGCACAAACAGGCTCTAACAGGTACTATTTAATGAAGATGCCAGTTGGGGACCTGTGAGGCGTCTGTTTCTCAAACTAGAGACTCTAATGTACTTATCTTCTTGCTCAGTTGTGCAACGCGGCCTCCCACTTCTTTTTCTACTCTGGTTAGAGCCTGTTTGTGCTGTCCTCTGAAGGGAGTAGTACACACCGGTGTAGGAAATCTTCAATTTCTTAGCAATTTCTCGCATGGAATAGCCTTCATTTCTAAGAACAAGAATAGACTGTCGAGTTTCAGATGAAAGTTCTCTTTTTCTGGCCATTTTGAGCGTTTAATTGACCCCACAAATGTGATGCTCCAGAAACTCAATCTGCTCAAAGAAGTGCCCATCCAACCAATCCAACTTGTGGGAGCTGCTTCTGGAAGCGTGGGGTGCAATTTCTCCAGATTACCTCAACAAATTAACAGCTAGAATGCCAAAGGTCTGCAATGCTGTAATTGCTGCAAATGGAGGATTCTTTGACGAAAGCAAAGTTTGATGTAAAAAAAATCTTATTTCAAATACAAATCATTATTTCTAACCTTGTCAATGTCTTGACTCTATTTTCTATTCATTTCACAACATATGGTGGTGAATAAGTGTGACTTTTCATGGAAAACACAAAATTGTTTGGGTGATCCCAAACTTTTGAACGGTAGTGTATATCGATTAGTAAAATATATTGCTAGTCTGGTTTGACATTCACAAGATTCATGAGGCATCTATTAACAAATGTAAATCATTTTCAACCTTTTCTGTATCTGCAACAGGGATATCACATGAAAAACATCTGCAGTTTTTCCCCAATCATTTCTGACTCTCTGGGGCAGAGGTGAAAGTTTTTTTTCTGGCCACCAATTGGTGTGTTGTGAAGTCATTTGGCAGCCAGAAAAATTACAGCCTAGCAGAGATTCCTGATACTCTAAACACACTGTTATAAATGTATAAAAAAAAAACACATCCTCATTCTCTCGGCTAAGCTACGTTTTCAGTGGTGGAAATGACATCCCACAGTACAGAGGAGTTTATGGATGACGATACAGAGGCTTACACGCAATGCATTCTGGTACATGTAAGCACTGTGGGAAAGACTGTGAGCAAGGGAACACCGACTTCTCTGTCAATATAGTACACAGTGAGAACTTTATTGCTTCAATCGACTTTATTACTCATCAGTACCGACTACACATACAAAAAAACCATCTGTGAAATTTCCCTTTGAGTAACATCATTAAAAAGGTAAAGTTCAAGAGAATAAAACATTGACCTAAGGCTTAGCATTTAACAAAGGCTTTTTTTTCTTCTTTTTTTTTAAAGCTAACTATAGTAATCTTACATTTAGGGTCCAAAATTAACTTTTTGACTTACCTACCCAGGTGGCTGGTAGATGGGGGAAAAAAAGTTGCTGGCCAGAAAGATTGTTTTACCAGTCAAAACATCTTGGTCTCATATGCCATTCTTAACCCATATTATAGTAGTGTGCCGTAATAATAGTAGTAACACTAACTGTATGCAGAAATATTAAATCAACTGTTTCAACTAGGGGTCGACTGATATGTTATTTTTTTCAGGGCCAGTACCGATACTGATTATTAGTAATGAAGGGACTGATGACAGATATATATGGAACTGATATACACTACCGTTCAAAAGTTTGGGATCACCCAAACAATTTTGTGTTTTCCATGAAAAGTCACACTTATTCACCACCATATGTTGTGAAATGAATAGAAAATAGAGTCAAGACATTGACAAGGTTAGAAATAATGATTTGTATTTGAAATAAGATTTTTTTTACATCAAACTTTGCTTTCGTCAAAGAATCCTCCATTTGCAGCAATTACAGCATTGCAGACCTTTGGCATTCTAGCTGTTAATTTGTTGAGGTAATCTGGAGAAATTGCACCCCACGCTTCCAGAAGCAGCTCCCACAAGTTGGATTGGTTGGATGGGCACTTCTTTGAGCAGATTGAGTTTCTGGAGCATCACATTTGTGGGGTCAATTAAACGCTCAAAATGGCCAGAAAAAGAGAACTTTCATCTGAAACTCGACAGTCTATTCTTGTTCTTAGAAATGAAGGCTATTCCATGCGAGAAATTGCTAAGAAATTGAAGATTTCCTACACCGGTGTGTACTACTCCCTTCAGAGGACAGCACAAACAGGCTCTAACCAGAGTAGAAAAAGAAGTGGGAGGCCGCGTTGCACAACTGAGCAAGAAGATAAGTACATTAGAGTCTCTAGTTTGAGAAACAGACGCCTCACAGGTCCCCAACTGGCGTCTTCATTAAATAGTACCTGTTAGAGCCTGTTTGTGCTGTCCTCTGAAGGGAGTAGTACACACCGGTGTAGGAAATCTTCAATTTCTTAGCAATTTCTCGCATGGAATAGCCTTCATTTCTAAGAACAAGAATAGACTGTCGAGTTTCAGATGAAAGTTCTCTTTTTCTGGCCATTTTGAGCGTTTAATTGACCCCACAAATGTGATGCTCCAGAAACTCAATCTGCTCAAAGAAGTGCCCATCCAACCAATCCAACTTGTGGGAGCTGCTTCTGGAAGCGTGGGGTGCAATTTCTCCAGATTACCTCAACAAATTAACAGCTAGAATGCCAAAGGTCTGCAATGCTGTAATTGCTGCAAATGGAGGATTCTTTGACGAAAGCAAAGTTTGATGTAAAAAAATCTTATTTCAAATACAAATCATTATTTCTAACCTTGTCAATGTCTTGACTCTATTTTCTATTCATTTCACAACATATGGTGGTGAATAAGTGTGACTTTTCATGGAAAACACGAAATTGTTTGGGTGATCCCAAACTTTTGAACGGTAGTGTACATTTGCAGTAAAAATAAAAATCTTGGTGTCAAAGTTTAGAATAACACAAAACTTAAGTATCTTTAAGCATATGTTTGATTAAACGAGAACGTTACAATTTTATCTTAAAAAATGCAGCAAAGCAACAATAAATAATGTTGTAGCCTATCAATTTCTTTTGCTAGTCAGCTGGCTTAATTATGGATCAACAAGTGAACTTGTTCACGTTTGCTATCGCATTCAAGTTAGCACTACGAGACTCAACATAAGCTTACGTTACTCATGACCATCGGCTTACGTTACTCATGACCATCGGCTACCTATCTTAACTGAAATGTAAGTCTGTATGTACCCGTCTGTCCTAGGGTTGCCACCTTCTTTGTGGAGAAATAAGGGATGTGCCCTCCCCCTCATGCTCCCTGTCGCAAGTCCTACATTCCCCTGGTTATGCAATGCTTTTTTGGGAATCCAATATGCCAATACACACGCTTTGAAGTCCTTTATTACTGCAAGACAAAATAACAAAAGAACTTGGAATTACAAGCGTAACAAAAATATTAAGATTATACTTTGGATTTGTAATACTGATTGGTTTGACACAAGACTGAAACATCACAAACATAACATTGTATCCATCCCAAACAAATGGAATCCATCAGTAACTGCAAGTGACTGGGGGTGCTATTTTTAACTGTACAAAGCAACCACCGCTGAAAGCACCTACAATGGGAAAGTGAGCATCAGAACTGGGCGGTGAGCAGTGGAAGAAGATGGTCTGGTCTGATGAATCACATTTTCTTTTACATCATGTGGATGGCCAGGTACATGTGTGTCGTTTACATAGGTAAGAGATGTCACCAGGGTCACCAGGATGCACTATGGGAAGACAGTAAGCTAGCGGAGGGAGTGTGATGCTCAATGTTCTGCTGGTAAATCTTGCCTCCTGGCATTCATGTGGATGTTACTTTGACGTGCACCGCCTACCTAAACATTGTTGCAGACCAAGTACACCCCTTCATAGCAATGGTATTCCCTGATGCAGGTGGTGTCTTTCAGCAGGATAATGCACCCTGTCACACTGCACACATTGCGCAAGAATGATTTCAGGAACATGACAAAGAGTTAATTCAAGGTGTTGCCTTGGCCTCCAAATTCCCCAGATCTCAATCCGACTGAGCATCTGTGTGATGTGCTGGAAAAACATCGCCGATCTATGGAGGCCCAACCTCGCAACTTACAGGACTTAAAGGATCTGCTGCTAACGTCTTGGTGCCAGACACCAGAGGACAACTTCGGAGGTCTTGTGGAGTCCATAACTCGATGGATCAGAGCTGTTTTGGCAGCACAAGGGGGACTTACACAATATTAGGTAGGTGGTTTTAATGTTGTGGCTGATTGGTGTGTGCAACAACATAATATACATATACATGTAGCCCAGGGCAGATGACAACAAATATCTCAAATACTGTAACAAAAACACGCACATATCGACGACTGATGCAATTACATACTACGCATTGTTTCCCCTAGAATTTTTTGCAACAGCAGTGCTATTGTGCGCACCATATGTCCACGAGCACGTGATGCAGGCCTGTATTCACGTGCGGCGGAATTGTTTAAAATTTCAGCATTTTCCCTAGGTTTGTGGAAGACTTAGGAGCTCATATTTGATGGGGGAGTTGGGGGTCCTCCCAAGAAAATTTTATGTTTTTCCAATAAAAAGACATGCAATTTCACATCATGTTGGACCATTATTATCACATCTGTATACAAAAAAATTGGAAATGCTACAGCAGTTAATAAATAAAGTTGGAAAAGCTAAAGCAGATAATAAATAAACCACCAAAAAGCTTAAACACAAAACTTGCTCAAGAAATCCACTGGGGACCAACTACAACCATTAGTTTTCTGCCGCTTGCACTCTCACATTCGCTCAACCCCACACTTGCTACAGACACACATTACGCACTGCCGTATTCTTTAAAGGAGCTATGCTGCTCTTATAACAGTACCTTTCACATAGATATCCTTTGAAGAATGAGGAGAAGGGAGGATTCTGGGATTTGATGTACTAGTCGATGACTCAAAACACTCCAAGATAATGTAGGGTGATATCGTGCTTACACAGAGTGCGAGTTATAATCATTAGTAGCCCACTGATATTGATGATCATGTGAAAGTTTAGCAGCGGCGCTCATAATTGTGCCACTGCAGAATTATGAATATAGGAGACATACGGACTATACACAACACACAGCACGGCAGATCTAGCAGACTGAAGTGACAGCAAACCAGCAGCCTTCTCCAGCGTGTGTAGGAAATTCATTTTTTTCTACCAGCAAGAGTGGTGGGTGGCCTCCATAAGTTGCTTGCCAAAGACTAAATTTACCCGCATTTGGCAAGTGTTAACTTTAGACCTTGCCTACAATGCTTTGAAAATCACCAATTCAAGATTCAAGGCAAATATTTCTCCCTTTGCAAATATGCTTCAAAGTGAGGGCTGACACACAGCCACACATAGCTCATATGCACATTTCATCACAAGTCTTTATGTTATTTTACTAAACATATTTTCTTGACACTTATATAAGGGCACTTGAGAGATAAAACAAATTTGGGCAGCCAAACTTCCCCGAGTCCTCTTAACCACACCCACCCCCCCCACACACAACTAGAGGACCTTTAAGTGCCCACTGAGTGGTTTTCCTGTTTTGTTGACAGTCAGGTTAAACATAAGCCCGATCAGACTGACTGAAAACTAAAAGGGACATCATAAAGAGCACCTTACCTCATCTCTAACCCTGGTCTTGGCCTTGGCCAAGACAGGTAAACCAGCACCGTTCCTTTTTCAAACAAAACGGACCACCCCAGGTGACTCAGCAGTAGAAGGGAATACCTATCATTCTAGTCAGTTGATAATTAGACCCGGGATAGTACTCTACATCTAAACTTAGCTGTTGGGGACACACTAGAGGGCTATGCGTTTACAAGCAGCAAGTTGGGTTGTGTGTGTGCGCAAAGCAGAAGAGAACCACCCACAGTCAGAGTGGCATGCTGTGAGGTCTGTTTCAGCAACTGGCAGACATGGCAACTATGCAGAGGCTTAATGTAAAACTCGAAAGTCTATCTAGCACAGGGACATGTTACATATATATATATATATATATATATATATATATATATATATACACATACATACATACATACATACATACATACATACATACATACATACATACACACACACAGAAATAGAACAAATGCAATCAGATGAGCAGGCCGACAGATGAGGAGATAAAAACACACAAAGACAAAACAAAACTAGGCACACAGACATATGGACATGAAAACAAGGAGTTAAATAGATAGCGTAATGAATGACAGGCAGGCAAAAAAAAAAGTGAATGGTAAAACATGCAACGTCCAAGTTGAGCTGAGCGAGTGCAGTTTATCAGAGTCCATTCTACCTGCATTCCTGGCCTGCCTGTCTCCTGTGTAATGCTGTCTCTATGCACATTCCTGGACCTCTTGTGTGGATGGGGACAGTGACTGCATTAGTAAGGCTTCCAGTGCTGCCCCCCCCCCCCCAAAACACACACACACACACACACACACCTCCTGGCATGCAAGCTGAATGGCAAATGTCTGTTGTAAGGTGAAAGTCTCTTCACCCAAACGTGGAGCAAGCTGCAAACTGTCTTTAGTAACAGATTGTTTTGGTGAGAGATTTGACATTGATGTAAATCAATTTCATGTAATAAAAACCCAGTCAGAATAGATTATCACTGAGGAATTTCATATCGAGGAAGCTGACTGACAAAAATATCACTCTCATAACAAAAGAGTAAAGGGCAAGGCTATAAATCAGTAACAGATATGCAGCTTTATACTGCTACTCTTTTTGGAAGGTTCAGGTAAGCAATTCAAACATTTATAAATGGTCATGCTCAGTCTTTTGAGCATAGCCCCACTAATGACTAAGGATTGAAACAAAAGTAAAAAAAGAAAAGCAACCAGTGTTCACTGAGCAGTGTTAACAGGGGAGCTGTTGTTGAAGGCACAAAGAGAGGCAAAGCAGGGAGAAGAAAAGGAAAAGTTTCCAATCCCAACAAAGCCAGTATAGTCTCAGCTGCCCGCCCCCCAATCTCCTCTCTTTCCTCCCTCACTTCAGTCAAGAAGGGAGGAAATGAGGTAAGCACTAAGGCATTCCTGCTCAGCTGAGAGAGCTCAGTGCAAAGAGATAGAGTGTGAAAGAGGAACAAATGAGAAGGAAAATGGGTAAAGGAAGAAGAGATAAATATCTGCCCCTGGTATCTCTAAGGAAAGAAAGAAGTGCTACTTGGATCCTTCCTTCCAACCATTCTTCCAGCCTGGGAGGAACAATGACTCTTGGGGCCTGTAACACCCACACAGGACCAAAGTTCATTGTCACTTTGTAATAGTCAAACTTCTCGGGCTCTCCCGAGTCAAACATACTCTGTACTGTACTGTACTGTAATGCAACCCCACCCCCCCAGCACAGATACACACATTCTGCTATTCCAAGGACATATTCAACCAACAATATTCCACCCATAACTGAACAAACAAAAAGTAAAATGTTACAGCTTAAGTCACAGCCTTCTCACACTTAAAAGCAGACAGGCAGCCCCCAAAAGATTCTTCTTTCTGTCCAGTTGAGGAAAGTAAGAACTTTCCAAAAGGCATGGTGCCTTTTCCTTGTTTAAAGGCTTTAAATAAACTCTGAAACTGATTTACGGACATTATGCCACCGTATTGTTTATAAGGGTGGGAATACCTGCAGTCAGTTGAGACTGAAGAGGTCACTTAGATGAGTGATGAAAAGTTTCCCTCAATAAATGTGTCCAGATGAACTGATTCACCTTTCTGTGATTAAATAAACTTTATTCAAGGGGCGTCCGGGTAGTGCAGCAGTCTATTCCATTGCCTACCAACATGGGGATCGCCAGTTAAAATCCCTGTGTTACCTCCAGCTTGGTCAGGCGTCCCTACAGACACAATTGGCCGTGTCTGCGGGTGGGAAGCTGGATATGGGTGTGTATCCTGGTCGCTGCACTAGCGCCTCCTCTGGTCGGTCAGGGTGCCTGTTCAGGGGGGAGGGGGAACTGGGGGAAATAGCGTGATCCTTCCATGCGCTACGTCCCCCTGGTGAAACTCCTCACTGTCAGGTGGAAAGAAGCGGCTGGAGACTCCAAATGTATCGGAGGAGGCATGTGGTAGTCTGCAGCCCTCCCCAGAACAGCAGAGGGGGTGGAGCAACAACTCGGACAGCTCAGAAGAATGGGGTAATTGGCTGGGTACAACTGGGGAGAAAAAGGGCGAAAAAAAAATCACACAAAAAAAAAAAACTTTATTCGCCCCAATTTCTTAAGCACAGCTTTTGATTTGGAACTTCTGACCTATTTCTGTTATTGGAGATTGTTTGCTTAACCTCACAAGTTACATTTACATCAACTATTTGATAAAACTTTTGCAATCCCCTAAAAGACACCCAAGTGACAAAAGGCATACCTGGTAGGCATACTTGTGTGTTTCAAAGACTTCAGTAGAACAGAGGGAGCAGGGAAGTCAGTGAGGCCTTCACCCTCAGACCTACAACCTTCCACCATAGAATCTCACAAACAGTCAGTGTGGTTCATAATAATATGTCAATCGATAGCACATCTGAGCCAGAGGCAAAGTTTAAGTCCTTAAAATGGCTGACAGACATGGCCTAGGCCCATACAAACAGGCAGCGACACCTTTCTATTCTCAGGAATATCTCTATTGTTTACCCCCCCCCCCACAAAAAAACAAACCAAAGCATCTGCCCTTTTTTTTAAAGATTTTTTTTTGTATTTTATACCTTTTTTTTGGGTGACAGTGGAGGCAGACAAGAAATGGGGGAGAGGGGGGGTATGACTAGCAACAAAGGTCACCAACTGGATTCAAACTGGAGACATTGAGACCATGTGGTATGTGCTGTAACCATTCAGCTATGGAGGCGCCCCAAGCATCTGCCTTTAAGTGCCTATGGTGGAGGAAGAAGATGAGAGGGAGGGCAGAACTATGGAAGGAGGAGCAAAGGGAAAGACAGGAGTAAAGGCTAGAGCTGCAGAAGTAGACAAATGGGAGGTGTGCATTTCAGAACAATGAGAAGCAGACAGGGAATGAGAGATAGAAGGCGAGACAGAGGGAGAGGGGAGGAGGGAGTTTTGTTTGTTGGTCACCAATGACAGCACCCTGATGGGTTGGCAAGGCCACTACCACCCAGTCCTGCAGCTGTGTTTACCTTAGAGGAAAAGAAAATCACACACAGGCCCTGACAAATACACAGTGCACAGGCCAAGTTGCCCTGCTGGGCCAATGACCTATCCCTGGAAGAACACACAGGTCTGGACAACACACTGCTAAGCCTAGCGAGGGCTTTGACATCCAGATATTGACGACACATTAAGGCTGTTGCCAGCACTGACAGAATACACAAAGTAGGGGGTCATCAGAAAGGTTAAATGCTGAGGATTTCTACTAAAAATGCATAGTGCTAGTGTTTGCTTCATAAATCCATATACCCAACTAAACCAGTATGAAAGCAAAATAAATTATAATACACAATAGAGTATTTGTTTTACATATCCTTTTTTAAGAGTAATGTCAGAATCAAAGCCAAAAATACCTTTCAAATTACAAGGAAGTCCGATAACGACTGCCTTTTGGCTACACTAAATATATTCTAATACAATATCTTGCCTCAGCATCACAAACCAAGGCAATACACAAGGCAACTGCTGTGGGGGGAAAAGAGCAAAACCAATGTTTCAGTCTTTCTTCAGCCAAGGGTAATGAGTCCAAACAACAGTTAAAACCAAGAGGACAACGACACTGGAGGGCCTATCAGGAAGTGGGACACAATTCCCGCTCTGCTGCACTGCATCTATACATCCACTTGGAAGAACGGCTGGCAAAGTACAGTTAGACTTCAAAAAATAACTTGGCAATCCAAAGTTAAACATCTAAACAGCACACAATTGTAATCCCTACTAGTGTGCACTTAATACCACACTGTCGTGTCCTTAAGACGAAACCAAGTGAAGCCACAACCCAACACATTCTGACACAGTGCTACAAGCGAATAAACATGTTAAAACTAGATCTGCCTTCTGTCTCAACCTGCACTGTAAGTGGAACAGGAATAGCCCAGTCTTATATATATACAAGGCAAATCATCGCCAATTATGGTAAAATCAACGTTTTTTTACAGTATTTTCAATCCCTACTGTTAATTAACTAGATCAAATAACCACCCCTCCCTGTACAAATATCTATTGCCCCATCAGATTAGGCACTACAGCACGTCTCACACACATACATTCTCATATACATTACTTGAACGTAGTGTATGTATCAGCACATTAAGTGATCTTTGGTTTAGACTGTGTGGATGTCATCAGCTTCATCTCAGACTGCAGTGTCACAAGGAGCATCAAATCTCCTGACAAAGACACCCGACAGTCATCTGAATGTCATCTGACAATGTCCAGAACACCACAAGAATAAAACCTGTCTGATGCTCAGGGAAAGAAGTGACTCAAAAATCTTCTACATCCAAAATGTAAATCTGATCATATAAATTTCTATGAACAGCGCAACCTAGCAATCAAGTTGTATCGCTGTGTCATACTGATCTCGTGACGCAAACGATTGGGTTTATGTGGCTGTGGGTAGTTATCAGTCATGTCACAACTTTCAATAAGAAATCATTCTTTACATTACTTTAATGCCACCGTCTGGGTACACGTGTGACTATTAAGACGACTGCTTGAGGACTATTCACGGCTAACCAGGAGTTAGTTTCAAACGGGAATACAATAAATCTAAAATGAGCGGCCAACTTGATGGATCGGTAAAATTTCGTTGGCATCGTCTTTCAAATGAGTTAGGTTAGCGTCAACGTTACGTTATTTGTAGCTTGCAAGACGACTAGCATTGTCCCTGACTTATCGTTGAATTGTCGAGAGAATACCCCGCACAAGAAAGAACAGTTACAAACGAGCTGTTTTGTGCAGATGTCGACTGTTGGATAGAAAACAGGGTGCTAAGTGTTTGAAGTACCAGACATTCCCCACAGAATCAGTTTGCCTTTGGAACGCTAATCTGAATGTAAACCAGCCCGGACAGCGGACGTTAGTGGACTGCTAGCTAGGCTAGCTAGAAATGGTGAGAACGTTACCGTCTGTTGCTAATGACACTTGTTCCGGACGACAAAACGGCGTTTGCTTCTTCACAATCGGTGCCAATAGATATCCTTCACACCGGTGCAACGTTGTCGGTCACTTTTTATAGTTTCCCAGCAGCGGTTTAATTTCATCGGTCGTCGGTCCCACCTACCCGTTGCGCTGCGGACAGCTTTTTCGGGGATCGCTCTGTTGTTCGATGTTCTCGTTTTATCTCGGAAGTTTAAATGGCATCGCGAGATCTCGACTTGTGCACAAATCGCACCTTCATCCACGTTTAAACGTTTGGTCTACATTTTGTACACATTTTATCCCCGGACACATTATTATAAGGTTTTTGTGCTTGGGGTTTTTAGTTTGTAATCTCAAACTTTCATTCTAGTGTGGAGAACTTCCACTCGGCAAATCTGATGATTTCTTGATTCTGATTTTCTTTGGAACACAAGACAGAAAACAGTGTAAGAGTGGATCATTAAAGGCATTTTGCAGCTTATGTGGTTGCAACACCCGGTAGGAATGTCTAAATCTTCACAGGAGTTAACGTGTTTTTAGATTTTTTTAAATTTTTGAATAAACAGTTGTGCCCCTTATTCAACGAAGATTTATGCATTTCATACAAAATTCAACAAATTGGAGCGGGGTAAATGGCACCTGGAGCTATCTTTAAACGTCAACCAGTCTACTCTCTGTGAACAGCATCTGGTTCATAAAACCAATCATTCCTTTCACTTCACTAAAAACATCCACGTATAAGAATCCGTTAATCTATTTTATTATTCAGCCTATAGAAGCAACAGAAGTGTATTTTTAGTCATTATAATAACCAACATCAATAGGAGTCATAAAACCAGCAGAAAAGCAAAATGTTCAGGTACTATTGAAAGAGCCATTACTCAAGTCTCCTCGTTGTCCCACGTTTGTTCAAATACATTGTTTTATGCGCAACCCAGGACAGCCTCTGCTTCTAATTTTTGTAGATTAAATCGACAGACATGGCAATTCTAGACAGACAGATCTAATCCAAGAGAGGATTACATGACGGCTCTCTCTCATTAGCCAACGAGACAGAGGGGGAAGTGACAATGGGGTCGTTGGATTTTGACAGCACTGATTACCGCCAGTCACATGTCCAGAAACTCTCTGTTTACCTCCAGCTAATCGTCTCTTGGTATCCCTTGCAGGAACCTATAACAATGGGAAAAAAAGAAGAAGAAAAAAAACAGATCCAAACAAATAGCCAGAGGATGACAAGGGCAATCGTGTCATTATAGAAATATAGGAAAGTTTAGGGATTTTTTTTAAGAAATGCAGGTCATAGCACACTTATGGTCAATGCGCTCAGCTACTTTCTTGTATTTCTGTAAACACATAACCAACATTCCACATCGTTCAATTCACTAAATCCATCGCTACGTAGCATCAACTAAACAGACTGCCCAGGAAATCCATGTGCACAGCAAGTCTTCACTGAGAACAAATGAGTGCCAAGACCCCTCTTTGATAAAAAAAACTGACATACACGTTGATTGTGCTGAACAAATGTATTAAACCTATGAGTATTAAAGACATTGAGTAAAAATCCTCAAATATTGTGAAATCCCAGGGCTGTTTTGGGTCAGTCATATTTTGTACAAGGTTGAAAATATGTTCTGTCTGGTCCAGCTCAAACAATTAAAGGCATCAGCCAGGGTGTGTTTGTGTCTGAGAGTTGGTGAGACGTTGAAGGAGTCTGCAGCCCCTATAAAGTCAGATTCCCAGGCTTATAAAGCAAGGAAGTCTGGTTTTCCTGCCAGGTTCAGCTGCCTGATGGATGGGAGAGTCATGGACACAGTCAGCTGTACTGGAGGTGGGTTGGAAGAGGCCATCATGTACACAGTCTGACGGTTTATTTCATCATGACTTGATTTCAGACTGCCTGCACACTTAACCAGGCATGTTGATATTAACAACTGTGACAACGCTTGATCAAAAAACACTTTCCATTTACAGGACGTCTCCAAGTTGCACATAAAAGAATTACAAAAAAAAACAAAAAAAACACAAGAAATAAAATCACAGAAAGTTGAATCAGTTCATCTGGACACAACGTTTATTGAGAGAAACGTTTCATCACTCATCTAAGGGACCTCTTCACTCTCAACTGACTGCAGGTATCCCCACCCTTATAAACAACACAGTGGCATAACGACCCAAACCAACGATCGGTTTCATATGCAAGAAAGAGTGGCCACTGGCCTGTAGATGGGTGGACTGTGGATGGAGTCCTGGCCTGAGGTGTTAGCTCTTCTGTATTGTGCCATCCTCTTGGCCAGTGTCTGTTTAGTTTCCCCGATGTACAAGTCTCAGCAATCCTCCTTGCACTTAACAGCGTACACTACAAGTGCCGTGAAACGTTTCTCTCAATAAATGTTGTGTCCAGATGAACTAATTCAACTTTCTGTGATTTGCTTACCTGCATTACTGAGCATGCATAAAGACATAATAGAAATGAGCAACAAAGACATGACTGTAAAGACTACAGATAAAAGCAGTAAATTAGCTGGGTTAAGGATTGTTCATGAGTTAAGGCACTTGTAAAAAAAAAGTATTGGGAGTTGGCTCTTTTTTAAAAAAGGCTTAAAGTCTTTGGTGCCCTGCAGGCAGCACAGCAAAGACCTCAGACCCCTTCCACAAAGGTTGGCCTGGGAAGGCTTGCTGGAGCAGGTTAATGCTTGACCGTACGACTAGGGTTGCCAACCGTTCCTTAAAGTAAGGAACGGCCAAACGTTCCTTATTTTATACATATACACTACCGTTCAAAAGTTTGGGATCACCCAAACAATTTTGTGTTTTCCATGAAAAGTCACACTTATTCACCACCATATGTTGTGAAATGAATAGAAAATAGAGTCAAGACATTGACAAGGTTAGAAATAATGATTTGTATTTGAAATAAGATTTTTTTTACATCAAACTTTGCTTTCGTCAAAGAATCCTCCATTTGCAGCAATTACAGCATTGCAGACCTTTGGCATTCTAGCTGTTAATTTGTTGAGGTAATCTGGAGAAATTGCACCCCACGCTTCCAGAAGCAGCTCCCACAAGTTGGATTGGTTGGATGGGCACTTCTTTGAGCAGATTGAGTTTCTGGAGCATCACATTTGTGGGGTCAATTAAACGCTCAAAATGGCCAGAAAAAGAGAACTTTCATCTGAAACTCGACAGTCTATTCTTGTTCTTAGAAATGAAGGCTATTCCATGCGAGAAATTGCTAAGAAATTGAAGATTTCCTACACCGGTGTGTACTACTCCCTTCAGAGGACAGCACAAACAGGCTCTAACCAGAGTAGAAAAAGAAGTGGGAGGCCGCGTTGCACAACTGAGCAAGAAGATAAGTACATTAGAGTCTCTAGTTTGAGAAACAGACGCCTCACAGGTCCCCAACTGGCGTCTTCATTAAATAGTACCTGTTAGAGCCTGTTTGTGCTGTCCTCTGAAGGGAGTAGTACACACCGGTGTAGGAAATCTTCAATTTCTTAGCAATTTCTCGCATGGAATAGCCTTCATTTCTAAGAACAAGAATAGACTGTCGAGTTTCAGATGAAAGTTCTCTTTTTCTGGCCATTTTGAGCGTTTAATTGACCCCACAAATGTGATGCTCCAGAAACTCAATCTGCTCAAAGAAGTGCCCATCCAACCAATCCAACTTGTGGGAGCTGCTTCTGGAAGCGTGGGGTGCAATTTCTCCAGATTACCTCAACAAATTAACAGCTAGAATGCCAAAGGTCTGCAATGCTGTAATTGCTGCAAATGGAGGATTCTTTGACGAAAGCAAAGTTTGATGTAAAAAAATCTTATTTCAAATACAAATCATTATTTCTAACCTTGTCAATGTCTTGACTCTATTTTCTATTCATTTCACAACATATGGTGGTGAATAAGTGTGACTTTTCATGGAAAACACGAAATTGTTTGGGTGATCCCAAACTTTTGAACGGTAGTGTATATGTGTGTGTGTGTGTGTGTGTGTGTGTGTGTGTGTGTGTGTGTGTGTGTGTGTGTGTGTGTGTGTGTGTGTATAGTGAAAGTGTATATTTGTTATGCCCGCGCCGCCCCGTCATTCCAACCCCCGTCCCTGTCCGCTGTTCCTTATTTCCATTTCAAGGAGTTGGCAACCCTACGTACGACACACATGAGGGTTTGGGGCGGTTAGATTAAAACCCCTTTTAAAAGACGAAAAAACACCTTTAATCCAGATATTTACATATACTTAAAGGAATTCATCAGTTTTGTTTTTGTTTTTTGTTTTGCTTCAAATCTCCAAGTGAGACACACTTGAGTCTCACCAAGATCATATTGCAGGGTTGCCATGAGTGTCTTTTGGGGCCTGGTGCCTTGCTCAAAGAGCACTGACAGAGACCCAAATGCAAACCTGAGCACTGTAGATGTGAAGACAATGTTTTGATTTGTTTTTTTTTGTAAATTCAGCGTATGTTGTTTACGTCTGCAGGGTTGAGTTGTTGCTCTTGCTACCTACTGCTGAGCCGCCCTGCCACTAGTGTATGTATGCTATTTTAACATGTAGTTGTCTAATTTTGAAGTTCTCAGTGTTTTGTTATTGCCCTTGTAGTTTTTTTTCTTTTGTTCCTATTATAGCGAATTCGGGGGGCAACCACAGGAACTGCCGCAGCCGGGACGCGAACCAGTATCTCCCTTAGCGCGGGAGATATCACTAACCGCTCGACTAAAGACTCCGACCCGTTGGCTAAGGGCTACCAAGCATATTCATTTGTGATCGTTGCATTGCACCCTTCCTTCAGGAAGGGCGTCCCACGCCGGGGCGCGAACTCGTGTATTCCGCATCGCGGGCAACAACGTTAACCAGTCGACTAAAGGGTCCGACCCGTTAGCCAAGGGCTAGCGAGCCTATTTATCCATGATCGTTACAATATGTTAACTCTCAGATCCTCTTCTGCTCTCCAACTCACTAGACCATCAACCCGCTTGACTACCATGGGGTCTGGAGCTTTCAGTCATTCTGCCCCCTGCCTGTGGGGGGCAGAATGACTCTCTCCCACAAGACATTCGCAACACTGACTCTCTTTCAACCTTCAAAGTCCATCTCAAAACGTATCTTTTCAAACCGGTATATTCAGTCTGATCCACGCTTCATTGACTTTTATGCAGATGATGATTTTATAGTTATTTGTTGTATTAACTTTTTATTGTCTACCCTGCTTTGTTTTGATTTTATGCTGTCTGATACAGTGCTGCTTGTTTTGTTTATTTAATTAACTGTGTTAGTATGGTGTCCTTGAGTGCTCTGAAAGGCGTCCACAAATAAAATTTATTATTATTATTAGTATTATTAACATATATTTTCTTCAAGACTCCTCTTTTTCCCTCGTAGGCAAAACGTCAGAAAAGAAAGTAGAAGCGGAGCAAAGCAAAACCAAATTATAAATTTGGGAAGACTGACTTGACGGTGGATCCTCATGACTCTTATCCAAAGATCTGCGGTGGTGGGCGCACTATAACCCGAGTCTGTGTTAGAGGAAAGATCACATACCAGGCACTAAAATGGTGGCTTAGCGCCACAGTATTCTAAGATAAAAGTTTCCCATAAGAACATTGTTTAAAAAAAATAAAACCCTGTAAAAATAAGTGTTCTTGGAAACTTCATATCAGTCTCCCCGGACCCGCTCTTACCCTTTTAACACATTCAAGCTTGCTCCGGGTCGCCCACATCACGCCAAGTCCCCTTTGTCCCGGTTTGAAGGATTATCCTCATTTTGAGGAGCGAAGATGTGATGAAATGGCATTTTCACGGTTATTAACATTGGCAGCAGTGTCCTATTTTAAGTACTGGAAAATAAACAGCGGTGGATCGGTTGGAATAACTGTAGATGTCGTGAGATAGTTACACTAAACAGAGCCTGACCGCAAATGTAAACAAAGAGCGGTCAGAAGATGCCAGCAGATACAGTGCCCTCCTCATACTTGGGACTGGGCAGCATACAAGACTAGCATACTGGAATAAAACTTGGAACACTGATCTGAATTAAAAAAAAACACACAATGCAATTTTTCAAACATTTTGAAAGATGAAGTTTAGGCTGGAATTTTACTAATCAATTCCGGTTTGAGCTATCCAAAATGTTCATGTGAGCTGGAATCTAGCCCAAAGGTAGATGGGGGGCATAAAGGTAAGGCCAAAAAATACCATTTTAGCAGTAACGAATTTGAATAGAGATTGTTACACAGTTGCGCATTCAGCACACATTGAAGGCGATTATTACTTTGCTGCCTATGAGCAACAGCAACTGTCTGCGCTTGATGCCAAACACACACGTACACATACACGCGTCTGCGGTGTTTTGTCATACTGATTTATCATTCCACTTTTAATTAAAGATGAATCTGGACGTACACTAAACATGCGTCCCTATACCAAAGTACAAGACACATGTGCCTTAAAAGAATGAATCTGTTGGTTGTCCCATCTAAACATCAAGCACTTCTTCAAGGGGAACTTATATATATACACTCACTGGCCACTTTATTGGGTACACCTTGCTAGTACCAGGTTGGACCCCCTTTTGCCTTCAGAACTGCCTTAATCCTTCGTGGCATAGATTCAACAAGGTACTGGAAACATTCCTCAGAGAGTTTGGTCCATATTGACATGATAACATCACGCAGTTGCTGCAGATTTGTCGGCTGCACATCCATGATGCGAATCTCCCGGTCCACCACATCCCAAAGGTGCTCTATTGGATTGAGATCTGGTGACTGTGGAGGCCATTTGAGTACAGTGAACTCATTGTCATGTTCAAGAAACCAGTCTGAGGTGATTCGCGCTTTATGACACGGCGCGTTATCCTGCTGGAAGTAGCCATCAGAAGATGGGAACACTGTGGTCATAAAGGGATGGACATGGTCAGCAACAATACTCAGGTAGGCTGTGGCGTTGACACGATGCTCAATTGGTACTAAGGGGCCCAAAGTGTGCCAAGAAAATATCCCCCACACCATTACACCACCACCACCAGCCTGAACTGTTGATACAAGGCAGGATGGATCCATGCTTTCATGTTGTTGACGCCAAATTCTGACCCTACCATCCGAATGTCGCAGCAGAAATCGAGACTCATCAGACCAGGCAACGTTTTTCCAATCTTCTATTGTCCAATTTTGGTGAGCCTGTGCGAATTGTAGCCTCAGTTTCCTGTTCTTAGCTGACAGGAGTGGCACCCGGTGTGGTCTTCTGCTGCTGTAGCCCATCTGCCTCAAGGTTCGACGTGTTGTGCGTTCAGAGATGCTCTTCTGCATACCTCAGTTGTAATGAGTGGTTATTTGAGTTACTGTTGCCTTTCTATCAGCTCGAACCAGTCCGGCCATTCTCCTCTGACCTCTGGCATCAACAAGGTATTTTCGCCCACAGAACTGCCGCTCACTGGATATTTTCTCTTTTTCGGGCCATTCTCTCTAAACCCTAGAGATGGTTGTGCGTGAAAATCCCAGTAGATCAGCAGTTTCTGAACTACTCAGACCAGCCCGTCTGTCACCAACAACCATGCCACATTCAAAGTCACTTAAATCACCTTTCTTCCCCATTCTGATGCTCGGTTTGAACTGCAGCAGATCGTCTTGACCATGTCTACATGCCTAAATGCATTGAGTTGCTGCCATGTGATTGGCTGATTAGAAATTTGCGTTAACGAGCAGTTGGACAGGTGTGCCTAATAAAGTGGCCGGTGAGTGTATATATATATACACTACCGTTCAAAAGTTTGGGATCACCCAAACAATTTTGTGTTTTCCATGAAAAGTCACACTTATTCACCACCATATGTTGTGAAATGAATAGAAAATAGAGTCAAGACATTGACAAGGTTAGAAATAATGATTTGTATTTGAAATAAGATTTTTTTTACATCAAACTTTGCTTTCGTCAAAGAATCCTCCATTTGCAGCAATTACAGCATTGCAGACCTTTGGCATTCTAGCTGTTAATTTGTTGAGGTAATCTGGAGAAATTGCACCCCACGCTTCCAGAAGCAGCTCCCACAAGTTGGATTGGTTGGATGGGCACTTCTTGCGTACCATACGGTCAAGCTGCTCCCACAACAGCTCAATGGGGTTCAGATCTGGTGACTGCGCTGGCCACTCCACTACCGATAGAATACCAGCTGCCTGCTTCTGCTCTAAATAGTTCTTGCACAATTTGGAGGTGTGTTTAGGGTCATTGTCCTGTTGTAGGATGAAATTGGCTCCAATCAAGCGCTGTCCACTGGGTATGGCATGGCGTTGCAAAATGGAGTGATAGCCTTCCTTATTCAGAATCCCTTTTACCCTGTACAAATCTCCCACCTTACCAGCACCAAAGCAACCCCAGACCATCACATTACCTCCACCATGCTTAACAGATGGCGTCAGGCATTCTTCCAGCATCTTTTCATTTGTTCTGCGTCTCACAAACGTTCTTCTTTGTGATCCAAACACCTCAAACTTGGATTCATCCGTCCACAACACTTTTTTCCAGTCTTCCTCTGTCCAATGTCTGTGTTCTTTTGCCCATCTTAATCTTTTTCTTTTATTGGTCAGTCTCAGATATGGCTTTTTCTTTGCCACTCTGCCCTGAAGCCCAGAATCCCGCAGCCGCCTCTTCACTGTAGATGTTGACACTGGTGTTTTGCGGGTACTATTTAATGAAGATGCCAGTTGGGGACCTGTGAGGCGTCTGTTTCTCAAACTAGAGACTCTAATGTACTTATCTTCTTGCTCAGTTGTGCAACGCGGCCTCCCACTTCTTTTTCTACTCTGGTTAGAGCCTGTTTGTGCTGTCCTCTGAAGGGAGTAGTACACACCGGTGTAGGAAATCTTCAATTTCTTAGCAATTTCTCGCATGGAATAGCCTTCATTTCTAAGAACAAGAATAGACTGTCGAGTTTCAGATGAAAGTTCTCTTTTTCTGGCCATTTTGAGCGTTTAATTGACCCCACAAATGTGATGCTCCAGAAACTCAATCTGCTCAAAGGAAGGTCAGTTTTGTAGCTTCTGTAACGAGCTAAACTGTTTTCAGATGTGTGAACATGATTGCACAAGGGTTTTCTAATCATCAATTAGCCTTCTGAGCCAATGAGCAAACACATTGTACCATTAGAACACTGGAGTGATAGTTGCTTGAAATGGGCCTCTATACACCTATGTAGATATTGCACCAAAAACCAGACATTTGCAGCTAGAATAGTCATTTACCACATTAGCAATGTATAGAGTGTATTTCTTTAAAGTTAAGACTAGTTTAAAGTTATCTTCATTGAAAAGTACAGTGCTTTTCCTTCAAAAATATGGACATTTCAATGTGATCCCAAACTTTTGAACGGTAGTGTATATATAGCGTTTTTTTTCCGAAACCGTCAATGGTGTTGAGAGTGCTCAACTAATGAGGAGCGGAATATCAACACGGATACAGGAAATTATTTCCTGCAATGTATTAAAACCTTTCTTTCCCTGTATCCGTGTTTATATATATATAATTCACTAGGTGCTTTTTTAACAGTTACACACACACACACACACACACACACACACACACATACATATATATAATAGCTCAAAGTTGTTAAATGGCAGAACAAGCTTGTTTCGTGCTCAGTGCACTCATCAGTTGTCATATATAGAGAGAGAGAGAGGGAGAGAGAGAGAGAGAGAGAGAGAGAGAGAGAGAGAGAGAGAGAGAGAGAGAGAGAGAGAGAGAGAGAGAGAGAGAGAGAGAGAGAGAGAGAGAGAGAGAGAGAGAGAGAGAGAGAGAGAGAGAGAGAGAGAGAGAGAGAGAGAGAGAGAGAGAGAGAAACACTAGTGAACCTTGTGTTCCAGCTCGGGTATCATTTTTGAAGAAATGCTTCCTGAGAAACGTCATTGAACTATAGTGACATCTGGCGGTAAATACCTCGTGCTCTGTGATACAAACAGACGTTTGCAAGAATGTGTCTGAATACATCAACATAAACATGTATTCTTAAAGAAACACAAAAAGTGTAAACAGATTAAAAAACTGAACAGTGTATAGATTTTTGGGTAAATCATAAATTATCGTAACGTTTGGACATGAAAGTTGTAAGATATATATTATTAGAGATAACAAAATAAAGAGAAAGAACCTCACACATTCCTTCACCCGGGTTACTTTTCGTGACTTTCTATCTCATGAGTATACCAGTAATACCTTTGCTGGTTGAAATATTAACGAATAAGGGATATAAAAAAAAGATCAGCCTTCTGCTTTCAACAGAAGCAATCTTATCACTTTGGCAAAGATATTTCTGTCTTCTTATCTCAAACGTAGTAAAATGGTGGTCAGGTGAGTCATGGAGACCAGTAGTTATTTGCTTTTTGACTTTTAAACATACGCAAGGAGCACCAGACAAATTCTTATTGAGTACCCTGGCTGTTTTTTTTTGTTGTTTTTTTTTTATATACACTGAATCTACTAAAGATGCATATCAGGGCCAAATGGAGTTGTTTCTTACCCGATTTGAGGGTACAAGGACAGGATGTTGTGTTGCTGTAAAGCCCCTTTGAGGCAAATTTGTAATATTGGGCTATACAAATAAAACTGACTTGACTGTACTTTGGTAGTTTGAAAACCAAAAGAGGTATATGTAACAAAAATGACTGCTTAATGGTATCACAGGCCTTCCATAAGAACCTGAAGCTCAATCTGGACAAGACAGAGCTGATGTTCCTCCCTGGGAAAGCCTGCCTGCACTGAGTCCTGGCTATCACCATTGACAACACCGTGTTGATGCCAACTCGGACTGCGATGAATCTGGGTGTGATCCTGGATATCCAACTGTTGTTTGCTTCCTACGTTGCATCGGCTGCGTGCTCCTGCAGATTTCTCCTCTATAAAATCAGGAGGATTCGTCCATTCCTCACCAACGAGATGGCAGAGGTGCTCATCCAGGCTCTGGTCATCTCCCGGCTGGACTACGGCAACTCCCTCCTTGCTGGTGCCCCGGTGTCGGCCATCAGACCTCTGGAGCTTGTTCAGAAAGCTGCAGCTCATCTGGTGTTCAACCGCCCAAAGTTCTCCCACACAACTCCCCTTTCTCATGTCCCTACACTGGCTCCCAGTAGCTGCTCACATCCAGTTTAAGACTCTGGTGCTAGCCTACAGGGTAGTGAGAGGAACAGCTCCTTCCTATCTCCAGGTTATGGTCAAGCCCTACACCCCCGCCCGACCACTTCACTCTGCTGCCTCGGGACGTCTGGTTGCCCCGTCGCTCAGAGGCCCCTGCTGCCGATCGACCCGGTCGCGGCTCTTTTCTGTCCTGGCCCCACAGTGGTGGGATGAACTCCCCACTGATGTCAGGACAGCGGAGTTGCTGCCCATCTTTCGGCGCAGGTTGAAAATTCACCTCTTCAAGAATTACTACCCTGTTACTTGCTCTTAGCAGTTTTTGTATTCACTCATTAAAAAAAATCTCTTTCTTGCACTTTTACTTTAGCACTGGTTTTGCTCTTAGATGCTTGTTTAGAGAGAAGACACACTTATGACCTCTGATGACTAGTAGTTCTCCTGATTTCCCACGTTAAATGCACTTATTGTAAGTCACTTTGGATAAAAGTGTCAGCTAAATGACTGTAATGTAAAAAAAAATGTAAATACCCAGCCACTGAGGATGCACAAGCCAGTGCATTCTTGGTGCCGGTCCCAAGCCCGGATAAATGAGAAGGGTTATGTCAGGAAGGGCATCCGGCATTAAACCTTTGCCAAATCAAATATGCAGATCATAAATCCGATTTCCATACCAGGTGGCATGGTGGCCCGGTGGTTAGCACTGTTGCCTCACAGCAAGGTACTGGGTTTGAAGCCCAGGCCGTCCCAGGTCCTTCTGTGTTGAATTTGCATTTTCTCCCCATATCTGCATGGGTTTCCTCCGGGTACTCCGGTTTCTTCTCATCATCAAAAAGAATGCACGTTAGGGTTAATACTCCTGTCTGTGCCCCTGACCAAGGCAATGGAAAGAACTGGAGTTCGCCCCCAGGTGCTGCAGCTGCCTACTCCTCCTATACCATATGATGGGTTAAATGCATAAGAAAAATTTCGTTGTAACCGAACAATGACAAAATAAAGTGGCTTTCATACAGTGGATTGGTCGAGGCCCAGGTTACCAATGACTGCCACCAGTACTGTTGGCCAGCAGGGTGCCGATGGAAACTATGCTACTGTTTGGCAAAGGAAAAGGAGAGGTGGAAGGCATGTTCAGAGGCAGCGGGAGAGGAGGAAGGGTAAGACTGTGGAGGTGAGAGTCGGAACTTTAAATGTTGGCACTATGACTGTCATAACCCGCTCCAGATATGTTTTTCATTTTTCCCAGTGTTTCCTGATTTATTTTGGTAGTAATGTTTGTCTCTCGTTTCAGATGTCTCTTCCTGTCAAGTTTCCCTCCTGTGTTATTACCGGTTCCGCCCTAATGTGTTCCACCTGTGTGTCATTGTTTTCCCCATGTTGTATTTAAGCAATGTGTTTGCTGCCTCATGTTGCCAGTTCGTCAGAACCCCAGTGTGAGCGTTCCAGCATTATTTTCTTGTCTCCCCAGTTAGTTTTGACTGCTGCCGTTTTTTTTTTTGTGACTGCCTTTTTGCCTGCCGTTTTTGATACCGCTGCCTGATCTGATTGATTCCCGTGTACCGACCTTTTTGCCTGATTAAACCTTTTTGGAACTGTTACTACCTATGTCAGTCTGCTTTGTGGGTCCTTCGTCATTGTGAGCCTGATAGTACAAACTGGCCACAATATGTACTCCGCAGACTCGGACCCAGTTCATACTGCTCAGCAAGCTCAAGGACAGCGGATTCATTTCTAAGAGGAGCAGATAAGGGTGCTACGACTATTGTATTTTTAAATCACGTCAGGACACAGCGCTGTCGCTCGACACAACCTCTCCGTGGCATTCTTTGTTTAGACTGACACAGCATCAAAGGCAGACCCGATCAAACAACCCAGAGCCCGCAGGCATCACCAATCGATCCCAGCACAATAGAACAGCACCAAATCAAATGCAGCACTGTCGATGTGTGCATACATAACATTCCCCCCCCCCCCCCGGCAGGATTTCAAACATGAAAGGTTGACACAAAGTCCTCTAGGTGGCCAGGGCGTAAACGTGTGCGAACAGGTCGCGGGGCGGCCTGAGGCTGGGAAGGCCGAGGTGGGGAGGGAGATGGCAGGGGAAGCTGAGGCCCAGAAATGTCTGGGGCCCGTGTAGGAGCTGCATGAAGCCCCGGGGCGTCTCGCCATGCTGAGGGAATAGCTATGGTTGTGTCACCAGCTGTGTGTGGCGGAGCTGACACCTTCCGTAGACGACTGGAGTGCCACCGAATGCCATCGCTGAGGAGGTAAGTGGCTGGGCCCAACTGACGGGTGACTTGGAGAGGAGAGGACCAGTATGAAGCCATTTTATTGTCCCTGTGGGGCCTGCGGACCCTGACCCAGTCTGACACATTTATGTCTGGCACCCTGGTTCGTTTTGACTGGTCAAACCGTTGCTTCATCCGCGTCTGCTGACGAGTGACTGAGGCTCTGACCCCAGAGGGAGGTGCCTGAGGTGTGGAGGGGCGGAGCCTGTCAAGGGGCATGCACAGTTCCCGGCCTAGCATGAGAGAGGCTGGGGAGACGCCTGTGGTCGAGTGCTGTGTGGCCCGATAGTGCAGCAGAGTGTGACGGATGGCCTGCGTGAAAGAGCACCCTTGGGCCATGTGTGCTCTGAGGCCATTCTTCAGTGACTGGTGAAAACGTTCAACGCCGCCATTGGCCTGGGGGTGGTAGTACGCAGTGCGTATATGACGGATGCCCTTGCTTTCGAGATAAGCAGTGAACTCAGCAGAGACCAGCTGAGGGCCGTTGTCAGTGGTGATGGCCTTTGGGAGGCCCCAGCGAGAGAAAAGAGAGTCCAGGAAGTCGATGATGATCTGTGAGGTCACAGTGCCGGAAGTGGTGAGTTCAGGCCATTTTGAGTGTAGATCGTAGGCGACCACCATGAAGCGTTGGTGGTGGGGAACTCCATGGATCTCACCACAAATGTCCAACTGCAGGTGTTCCCAGGGCTGAGAGGGCCAGGCGAGAGGTTGCAGGGGTGGGGGAGCCTGGTGGCCAGTCTTGCCACTCACAAGGCAGGCAGAACAGTCCTTCACCAGAGCCTCAATATCTCTGTCTATCCCCGGCCACCACACCAGGTCTCGGCAGCGCTGTTTCAGTTTCACAATGCCCAGGTGCCCTTCATGCGCCGTATTCAAAACACGTGCACGGAGAGCAGCTGGGACCACTGTGCAAAACCCACATGCCACACAGGTGTGGTTCCAGCAGGAGAGCTCCTGTCTGACTCGGGCGAACGCAGCCAGCTCCTCTGGGACCTTGTGAGGCCAGCCGTTCTGGATGTAGGTGCGGAGCTGGGAGAGGACAGGGTCCTGTTCGGAGGCTGCCCTCAGCTCCTGCAGAGAGACAGTGGCCTGGAGGGGTGTGTGTAGCATTTGGACAATGTCCTTTTCCACACAGTCAGTGTCCGTCTGTGGAGCTGGGGTGGAGACAGAGCGAGAGAGCAGGTCGGCGACAACATTGTCTCTGCCTGGGGTGAACTGCAGGCTGAAGTTGTACTGGCGGAGGCGGTCAGACCAGCGGTGCAGCCTCAGGGGTTTGTGGCCTGTCCCAGATGTGGACAGCAGCGCTGTCAGGGCCTGGTGATCTGTCCTGAGGGTGAAGGAGCGGCCATAGAGGTAGAGGTGCCAGCTTTCACAAGCCCAGATACAGGCTAACGCCTCACGCTCACCCACGGAGTACCGCTGCTCGGTCAGGTTGAGGGCACGGGAGGCGAAGGCAATGGGCTTCTCCACACCGTTCTGGGTTTGAGACAGCACGGCCCCTATCGCTGTGGCTGATGCGTCACAGGTCACAAAGGTGGAGCTGGAGATGTCGAAGTGAGCCGACACTGGTGGTGAAGTCAGTTGAGTCTTGAGATCACGCACAGCGTCACTGCATGCCTTTGACCACACCCATGGCTCGTCCTTACGCAGCAGCTGGCGCAGGGGGGCTGTGGTCGCAGAGTACTGGGGAAGAAACCTCAGGTAGTAACTTGTCATACCCAGGAAGGAGGCGACCTGGGCGGCCGAGCTGGGCTCAGGGATGGCCTGAATGGCGTCCACGTTGGATTGTAGTGGAGTTACACCGCTCGCTGACAGCCAGAACCCCACGAAGTCGATGGCTGGCACAGAGAGGACACATTTCTCAGCATTGAGAGTTAGCTTGTGCTTGGACAGGGCTGCGAAGACCATGTTAAGGCGCTTGTCGTGGATTTCACTGGTGGGCCCGTGTACCACTATATCGTCCAGATAAATGGCCACGCCCAGTATGCCAGCCAGCACGGAGACCATGATTTTCTGGAAGCAGCTAGGGGCGGAGCTGAGACCGAAAGGCATCCTGGTGTAGCGAAACACTCCTGCATGTGTCACAAAGGCTGTGAGGTTTCGGCTGCTGGGGTGGAGGGGCACCTGTAAGTACCCCTGTCTGAGGTCGAGCTTGGAGAACACCTCAGAGCCATAGAACTGAGCAGTGAGTTCTTCTGAGGTGGGCAGTGGATACTTATCAGGGACCACTGCCTTATTTACTGCACGTAGATCGACGCAGACACGCAGGCCCCCCGACTTCTTCTTAGCCACCACAAGGTTTGAGACCCAAGGTGACGTGTCCACCGGTTCAATGATGCCAGCTTCCAGCAGTTGTTGCAGCTCGGCGGAGACCCCATCACGGAGAGCCAACGGGATGCGGCGCAGTGGTTGGATGACAGATTTCACAGCAGGGTTGAGGAGAGGTTGATGGGTGAAGGCGGAGAGGCAGCCCAGCCCCATAAACAGCGATGGCCACTTCTGCTGCCAAGGTGTGGCGACATTCAGGATTGCTGCCCCCCTTGTGTCTAAGAGGGAGAACCCCAGAGCGGAGAACAGGTCCAGGCCCATCAGGTTGGCCCCACGGCGTGCCACATGAAAAACTGCATTGGGCACCAGCTTGGTTCCATAGCGGACAGTCACTTGGAGAGAGCCAACCAGATCGATTTTGGAGTCACCATACCCACAGAGGACAGCTGAGGGTGCGGACAGTGGCAGTGAACCGAAAAATTGACTGTAGGTATCAACATTCAGGAGAGACACACTTGCACCGGTGTCCAACAGCAGGGGGATGCACACATCATTAATGTTGACTGTGCATGATTTGAATGACACTGGCGCAGAGCTCACCTTGTGAATGACGGCGGTTGAAGACTGGGGGGTGTGGCCCTCTGACCCAGCCGGGGAAGATCGACAGACGTTGGCAAAGTGATTGTGCTTATCGCAGCTACGGCATGTCTGGCCACGGGCAGGGCAGTTCTGAGCCCTTGAAACATGAGACCGAGACCCACAGTTACCACAGGACTGTTGAGGGCGGGGCCGAGAACGCCGTCGTTGCAGTTGCAAGACGTCCCCAGTGGAGTCGGCGCCCGCCTCGCTCTGGTTGGGTTGCGTCCCGAGGGGCAGCCGTGAGTAGAGGGAGGAGTCGTTGGCAGCTTGACTGGAGGTGGCCACTTGCTGTGTATTTAGCATAGCAGCACACTCAGCTGCTCCCTCAACCTGTAGTGCGATGGTAATCGCTCTGGACAGCAGCAGATCGTCTTTTTCCAGCAGGAGAGTCTCACGCACCTTTGCGTTGTTGGTGTGTGCGATTAGCTGGTCGCGAACCATCTCGTCCTGAAGCGCGCCAAACTTGCATGAGCCAGCTAGCCCTCGCAAATTAGCTACGTACTGCCGCACAGACTCACCAGGCAGTTGGTGTCGCTGACGGAATATAAATCGCCGAAGGAGGGCACTCTGTGGAGCAGCGAAATGGGTGCTCATAAGTCCCACAGCTTCGGCAAAGCTTGTGGCGTTCCCCAGAGACCCGAGCACACGATGACCCTCTGCTCCCAAGCAGTGTAGCAACAGAGCCGTCTTCCTAGCCTGGCTCACGTCGTCGAGCCCTGAGGCGATGATGTAATTTTCAAAACTATGTAGCCAGCGAGTCCATGGTATCGGAGGCTCGCCAGGTAATGCCAGGAAGGGAGCAGGTGGTGGGAGGGAGATATCAGCCATCCTCGTCGCCAATATTGTATTTTTAAATCACGTCAGGACACAGCGCTGTCGCTCGACACAACCTCTCCGTGGCATTCTTTATTTAGACTGACACAGCATTAAAGGCAGACCCGATCAAACAACCCAGAGCCCGCAGGCATCACCAATCGATCCCAGCACAATAGAACAGCACCAAATCAAATGCAGCACTGTCGATGTGTGCATACATAACGACATAAAATGAGAGAAATGACAGACCGACAAGAGAGTTTGTCTGCCCAGATGAACTTTTTAGTCGACCAGATGCAAAAGCTGCACACACTTCCTGCTTCCAGTGATATAGCTGTTGGCTCCAGGGTTGGAGTGAGTCCAGATCCTGCTCTTTCTGTGCCGCCACCTGTCACTGCACCACCCGTGGCCACTCCCATCCACTTGTCCAAACCAGAGTGATTCTCCGGAGACTCCGCAGACTACAGCGCCTTTTTGATACAATGCGAGTTACATTTTGAATTCCAAGCCCCTTTATTTCACTCTGAAAGAGCCAAAATTGCTTACATTATCTCTCATCTCACGGGCAGAGCGAAAGCCTGGGCCACAGCGGAGTGCAGCCGTGGTAATGGGTTTGTAACTTACTAGCTCTATTTATTAAGACTTTTACCCTGATATTTCAGGCTGCATACCCAAGATTCTGAACTCGATGGAGTAGTCGGCTACACTTCGGTTGCCTTGCTGAATATGCATGAGGTGAGTGGCGGAGTTACGACCAAGGGCGGGGTGAAAGAACACTTTCCTGAATTCCGCACAGAACTGTTAGTAAGACGGGTGCCCGGGTAGCGTAGAGGTCTATTCCCCTGCCTACCAACACGGGATCGCCAGGTCGAATCCCCGTGTTACCTTCGGCTTGGTCGGGCGTCACTACAGGCACAGTTGGCCGTGTCTGCAGGTGGGAAGTCGGATGTGGGTATTTGTCCTGGTCGCTGCACTAGCACCTCCTCTGGTCGGTCGGGGCGCCCACCGGATCGGCAGAGAGGGGGTGGAGCAGTGGCTGGGATGGCTCAAAAAGAGCGGGGTAATTGGCCAGATACAATTGGGGAGAAAAAAGGGGGAAATTGAAAAAACAGTTCGTAAGACCCAAAACAGGCTGCTTTAGCCCTCCGCACGGCTTTGAACCACTGAAATGGAGGACCAGAGAGAAGATTGGAGATGAAGGCTATCTTTTTGTTGTCGTCAAAATACATGCCTGGTTTGGTGAGTGAAAATTAAATCACATTGCATGAGAAAAGTTCCATAAGTAGCCAGGTCTCCATCATAGGGTTTGGGGTTGGGGATGCTAGGTTCTTGCCTGGGCTGTGCAGAGGCGTGACTAGGTTCTGGGGCTCGGACTGGGGCCTGGGCAGGGGGCTGTGCTGGGGTTTAGGGTAGTAGATGGGTTAGTTGAGCCATGAAACTGCTTAATTGCTGGGTTAGGGCCTGTACGCCTTGGTTTGTTAGGGCTGCTTGAGTGGTGAGGGTTTCCACGCTAGCAGAGAGAGCTTGCATAGAGGTGGCAGTGCCCTGGAGGGCGGCGTCGTGTCTCTCGACCAGGTTTCCTTGGCCGGCTATGGCAGTACATAATGCCTCAACGTCTGCTGGGTCCATGTTGGCCAGATCGTTCTGTCAGGGCTACCATGTGTAGGACCCAAAAGCAGAACTAGAGACAGAATGGGGGGAAAAGCCAAAAGTTTGTCTTGCAGGGTTAGGCAGGGACAGGGGTCTTGGACAGGCAGTGGGCTTGCAGGTTCATGGTTCTCATACAGGTGGTGGTCTTGGCAGGGTCATGGTAATCGTACAGTCGGTGGGCTTGGCGGGTTCGTGGTTCTCGTACAGGCGGTGGTCTTGGCCGGGTCGTGGTACTCGTACAGGCGTGGTCCAAGCAATGACAGGGAGGTCAAACTAGAGGCAGAGGGAGCAGGGGTTAGGCTTGGTCACAAAGGGTCAAAGCTAGAGCTAGTATCGTCTTACGCACTTGTAGTGGTTCAACGACCTGGCAGACCGGCTTCTTATCCTGGCCGAGATGAGATGATTGGCCTAACTGGAGATGCCGGTCAGGTGTGAGCTCTGGAGAGCTCCAGGTGAGATCGAAGAACCAGATGAGCTGGGTAAGGCAGTGGGAGTGGCCTGACAAGGGCGGGGCTGACGAGGCAGGGACGTGACACTGGGTCTAAAAATGTTAAGCCAGATGCTCTTTCAAGACTATTTTCTCCTGAGTCTGAACCCAAAGCCAATTCTCCCATCCTTCCTGCTACCCGTTTCTTGGGAGCAGTCACATGGGGGATAGAAAACGGGGTTAAAGAGGCCTTAAAAGACTGCACCGTGCATGGGGGGTTCCCCCAAATTGGTTGTTTGTGCCTTCTGTGCTCAATTCGCAGGTCATTCACTGGGCCATACCTCTCTCTCTCTGCTGTCATCCTGGAGTTAAATGCACCCTCTTTGTCATCTGTCAATACTTCTGGTGGCTGGCCATGAGAAAGGAGGTAAGAGTATGTGGCTGCCTGTCCCACCTGTTCCAGGAACAAGTCCTCCAAGTGTCCCTCTATGGGTCTCCTGCACCCTCTGCCTGTGCCACACCACCCCTGGTCGGACATATCTGTGGACTTTATTACTGGAAAGCCTCTCTCAGAAGGTAATACCACCATCCTCACTGTGGTTGATCGCTTCTCCAAATTAGTTCACTTTATTCCCCTGCCTAAGCTTCCCTCCACCAAGGAAACAGCAGAGGTTATGTTGCACCATGTTTTCCATCTCCATGGTTTCCCCAGAAACATCCTGTCTGACTGGGGGCCGCAGTTTGTGGCTCAATTCTGGAGGGCAATCTGTGACCTCAACAGTGCCATCGTCAACCTCTCATCCAGCCACCATTCCCAGACTGACAGACAGAGAGGTTAAATCAGGAGTTGGAGACCGGACTACTGTGTTTGACCTCGCAGAACCCCTCTACGTGGAGTAAGCATCTCATCTGGATTGAATACGCACATAATACATTACCTTGTTCCTCCTCTGGCCTGTCCCCGTTTTAGTGTGCCTATGGTTACCAACCTCCACTGTTTCCATCCCTGGAGAATGAGGTCTGCATCCCCTCTGCATTGGCTCTGGTGCATTGCTACCAGGGGACATGGACCAGAGCTTGTCGGATCCTGCTCAAGAGCTCGGCGGCATGAAAGAAGGTTGTTGACAGGCATCGGACCCCGGCACCATTCTACCAGAGTAGCCAAAAGGTCTGGCTCTTGACCCGAGACCTCCCTCTGCGCACTGAGTCCCATAAGTTGGCTCCCCAGTTCATTGGCCCATTTCCTGTGTCCAAGGTGGTTAATCCCGTTGCTGTAAGGCTCAAATTACCCAGGTCCATGAGAGTTCACCCCACATTTCATGTCAGCCAAGTCAAGTAAAGTGCTGTGGTCCCTGCCTCCAGACCCCCCACCACCACCATTGCCGCCGGCTCATGGATGGTGGCCCAGTGTACACGGTTAGGAAGCTCCTGGCTGTGCGTTGTCGAGGGCGTGGCTTTCAGTACCTGGTGGACTGAGAGGGCTACAGTCAGGAGGGAGAGGCCTTGGGTCCCCGCCAGGTTCATTATGGACCCCGACCTCATCAGGGATTTCCATTGACAGCATCCTGAAGATCCTGGGCTGTCAAGTGCCGCCTGTGGGGGGGGGGGGTAACTGTCATGACCCACTCCAGATCCTAGGTAATTTTTATGTGTTTTTCATGTTTCCTGATTTATTTTGCTATTAATGTTTGTCTCGTTTCAGATGTCTCTTCCAGTCAAGTTTCCCTCCTGTGTGATTACCGGTTCCGCCCTAATGTGTTCCACCTGTGTGTCATTGTCTCCCCCATGTGTTGTATTTTTTTCTTTCATTTCTTCATGATTTTTACCTTTTTCTCCCAAATTAGTGGCCAACCGCTCCCTATTCTAGTTCAAACACCCACCCTCGTGCTGTATGCGTTCACCAACTGCATCTCTCCGGTCGGCAGTCTCGAAGGAGACGCCTCGCCGCTTCCGTGACAAGTCAAATCAGGCTGAATCACTGCTTTTTCCGACACACCCAGAGACGCATTCATGTGACGAACACAAGCCGACTCTGCTCCCCGTTTCCAATTATTGCTGCTTCATTGAATACGGCCATAGTTGGATCTGACGAGACCGGGGCGCGAACCTCAGTCCCCAGTGGGCAACTGCATCGACCCATGTGTTGTATTTCAACCAGGTGTTTGCTCCCTCGTGTTGCCAGTTCGTCTTTACCCCCGTGTGAGCGTTCCAGCAATATTTTCTTGTCTTCCCAGTGCGTGTTTTCACCATTGCCTGATTTTTGTGACTCTGC
This sequence comes from Lampris incognitus, assembly GCF_029633865.1. Taxonomy (NCBI): domain Eukaryota; kingdom Metazoa; phylum Chordata; class Actinopteri; order Lampriformes; family Lampridae; genus Lampris; species Lampris incognitus. The sequence continues at coordinate 25,429,497 of NC_079219.1, read as the reverse complement.
CTTTTTTGCCTGCCGTTTTTGATACCTCTGCCTGATCTGATAGAGTCCCGTGTACCGACCTTTTTGCCTGATTAAAAATTTTTGAACTTTTATTACCTGTGTCAGTCGGCTTTGTGGGTCCTTCGTCATTGTGAGCCTGATAATGACTGGCAAAGGGAGAAAGCTGGCTGATATGATGGAGAGAAGGACGATAGATATCGTGTGGAAGAGACCAGGAGGAAGGGGGAGTAAAGCCGGGAGCATTGGAGGTGGGTTCAAACTCCAACCATTGTGCAGATGGAGGAGAAAAGGGGTAGGGGTAATTCTGAAGGAAGAGTATAGGAGGGTTTCCATGCAACGTCATCAGAGATGCGTGTGCAAATAGGGGGCAGAAAGCAGCTACAGCACAGATTTTAACCAAGCTAGAGCTCAGATACAGCAGAGATGACGCGCAGTTGTTGTGCAATAAACTGCACAAACCACCAAAGGGATGGGTGGAAAATGTTCTAAAGGGGTCACATTTGGAATGTTGAACATCAGTGTTGAACCGCTTCGATAGCGCTCAAAAGATTATGCGTCTCATAATCTTTTGAGAGCTACCAAAGTGGTTTTGCCCCCTGGCTGCGCGCGCATCCAGTAATGTTTGTAAACAGGAAACCCATCTATGTCAACAGTGTGTTCGAGGTAAAGAGTGTTGGAAAGAGTGATGAGTATGAAGCTAGAAATAAAAGGGGTGATGATGAATGTTATCAGCGCATATGTCTGCTAGTTGGGTGTGGGATGGAAGAGAAAGAAGAATTCTGGAGTGAGTTGGCTGAAGTGGTGGAGAGTGTAGCCAAGGATGAGAGAGTGGTGAATGGAGCAGATTTCAGTGGTCATCTTGGTGAAGGGAACAGAGGTGATGAGGAGGTGATGGGCAGGTATGGTGGCAAGGATAGCAATGTGTAAGGACAGATGATGGTGGATTTTAAGAAAAAGAATGAAATGGCTGTGGTGAATACACATTTCAATAAGAGGAGGAGCACAGGATGATGTATAAGAGTGGAAGAAGGTGCACACCTGCACTATATCTTATGTAGGAGGTGCCATCTGAATGGGTTTGGAGACTACAAGGTGGTGACCGGGGGAGAACGTAGCTAGGCAGCATCAGATGGTGGTCTGTAGGATGACTTTGGAGACCAAGAAGAGGAAGAGAGTGAAGGCAAAGCCAAGGATCAAATGGTGGACGTTGAATAAGGAAGACTGTTGTGCAGAGTTCAGGGAGGAGTTAAGACAGGCACTGGGTGGTGGTGAAGAGTTGCCAGATGGCTGGGCAACTACTGCAGAAGTAGTGAGGTAAACAGCTAGGAAGGTACTTGGTATGTCATCTGGACAGAGGAAGGAAGAAGAGAAGACTTGGTGGTGGAATGGGGAAGTACAGCAAAGCATACAGAGGAAGATGTTGACATAGAATTGGGATAGTCAGAGGGATGAAGAAAGTAGACAGGAGTACACGGAGATGCGGTGTAAAGTGATGAGAGAGATGGTGAAGGCAAAGGAAAAGGTTTATGATGAGTTGTATGAGAGGCTGGACACTAAGGAAGGAGAAAAGGACGTATATCGATTGGCTAGACAGAGAGACTGAGCTGGGAAGGATGTGCAGCAGGTTAGGGCGATCAAAGATATAGATGGAAATGTGCCGACAAGTGAGGAGAGTGTGTTGAGAAGGTGGACGTAGTACTCTTGAGGGTGGATGACGAATGAAGACAATGAGAGCAAGAGAGAAGGTTGGATGATGTGAGGATAGTGAATCTGGAAGTGCTGTGGATAAGGAGGAAGTGAGTGCAGCTATGAAGAGGACGAAGAGTGGAAAGGCGGTTGGTGCAGGTGATATACCTGTGGAATCATGGCGGTGTTTAGGAGAGATGGAAGTGGACGGTTTTGGTTTTTGGATTCCCCCCCCAATTGTATCCTGCCAATTACATTACTCTTGCGAGCCGTCCCAGTCGCTGCTCCAACCCCTCTGCCAATCCGGGGAGGGCTGCAAACCACATGCCTCCTTCAATACATGTGGAGTCACCAGCCGCTTCTTTTCAGCTGACAGTGAGGAGTTTCGCCAGGGGGACAGAGCACGTGGGACGATCACGCTATTCCCCCCAGTCCCCCCCCCCCGAACAGGCGCCCCGACTGACCAGAGGAGGCGCTAGTGCAGCAACCAGGACACATACCCACATCCAACGTCCCACCCGCAGACACGGCCGATTGGGTCTGTAGAGACACCCGACAAAGCCGGAGGTAACACAGGGATTCGATCCGGAGATCCTCGTGTTGGTAGGGAACGGAATAAATCACTAGGTTACCCAGATGCCCCGGCAGTGGAGTTTTCAGGTAGATTGTTTAATACAATCTTGGAAAGTGAGTGGATGCCTGAGGAGTGGAGAAGAAGCATGCTGGTACCGATTTTCTTTTTAATCTATTTCTGGTTTTTCCCTTTTTCTCCCAATTTAGTGGCCAATCGCTCCCTATTCTAGTTCAAACACCCACCCTCGTACTGCATGCGTTCGCCAACTGCATCTCTCCGGCCGGCAGTCTCGAAGGAGCTGCCTCGCCACTTTCGTGACAAGGTGAATCCAGGCCGAACCACTGCTTTTTCCAACACACACTGTAATGAATGAAAGGTCACGTGTTTAACTTGACCTACTCACGGATGTACGTGCAGTGCGTGTGACGTATAGAGGAAGTGAGAAGCGCATGTTATGAAGGTTGTATGTCGGATGAACGCTAGTAAAAGCTACACAGTTAAGAACCTACGAAGTCGGCTCGTTCTTGAATTATTCTTATGTCAGTAAGACAAGGCGTCTACGGACATTACATGGTGTCGGAATAGTCTGTGTATCGGAACACGAGCGGTCATGCCGAAGTTTAATCCGCCGAGTGAATTCAAGTTTGACTGCCCCGTTGAATGGCCGGAGTGGAGACAACGGTTTTCGCGCTTCAGGCTCGCGACAAAGCTGGATAAAGACGACGGGGAGATTCAAGTGAGTTCGCTGATTTATGCAATGGGCAGCGAGGCTGAAAAGATATTCAGCTCGTTTGACTTCGCGGCGGAGGGTGATAAAGTGGACTATGATATCGTACTGAAAAAGTTCGACGACTACTTTATTCCCCGCCGTAACATCATACATGAGAGGGCGTGCTTCTATCAACGTAGCCAGCAGCCAGGAGAGACAGCGGAGATGTACATCCGGACATTGTATGAGCTGTCTGAACACTGTGAGTTTGGGGACAAGAGGGATGAACATATCAGAGATCGTCTGGTAGTGGGCATAAAAGACAAAGTGCTCTCCCGTCAGTTCCAGCTCACCGCGGACCTTACTCTGGTGAAAGTCATTGAACAAGTGCGCCAGGCGGAGGCAATAACAAAGCAGCTCAGCCTCCAAGTTAACCAACCAGAGGCCCAGCTGGCTAACGTCAATGTTGTCCGATGGCGGGACGAACGCCAAAACAAAAAGGGCGGACAGCGTCATGGTTGCAGCAGACCTGCAACCAACAAAGTAGATGAATGCGGGAGGTGCGGCAAGACGCAGCACACCGATGAGCGGAAGTGTCCTGCAACGAACAGTAAGTGCAACAAGTGTCATAAAAAGGGACATTGGGAGCGTGTATGTCACTCTAAAGCGGTGAGAGAAGTCACTGAAGAGGTTAAACAGCTGTACTTTCTGGGAGAAGTTGGCAAAGAGAGCAGTCAGGAAGATTGGACTGTTAGTTTAACAATAAGTGATGTACCAATAACCTTTAAAATTGACACGGGGGCTGACGCTACTGTTATCAACCAAGGGACATTTAAAAAGCTGAAGCCAAACATAAAACTGGGACCTCCTGACACATGCTTCATAAGCCCAGGTGGAAACATCAGCTGCATAGGACAGTTTCAAGCCACAACCAACTACAAGGAGAAACAATACTCCTTTCCAGTGTATGTGATCAAGGGGAGAGGCAGCTGTCTGCTGAGTCGTCCAGAGGCAGTGGAGATGGGTCTAGTGAAGCGGATGAATGAGGTCAGTGGAGTTTTCGGTTCAAGTGGACTGCTGAAAACAGACCCAGTGAAAATAACTCTGGTGGAGGGTGCCCAGCCATACGCGGTGCATACAGCCAGACGGATACCGCTGCCACTTGTACCACTGGTTAAGAAAGAACTGCAGCGTATGGAAAATGAGGGCATTATTGAAAAAGTGACTCAGCCCACAGAATGGTGCGCCGCTATGGTGCCGGTGCTGAAACCGAACAAGAAAGAGGTTCGCTGCTGCGCTGACCTCAGGAGGCTGAATCGAGCGGTGAAACGTGAGAAATACGTGCTGCCCACTATGGAGGAAATAATGCCAAGGCTCGCAGGGTCAAAGTTCTTCACAACGTTGGATGCAGCAAGTGGGTTTTACCAGATCCCCTTGCATGAAGACAGCAGGGGGCTCACCACTTTCATCACCCCGTTTGGGAGGTATGCTTTCTGCCGCCTTCCATTTGGTATAACGAGTGCTCCAGAGATTTTCCAGAGAAAGATGGCGGAAACTCTGACCGGGCTAGAGGGCACAGAGGTGTACATGGATGACATCCTTATACATGGAGAGACTGAGGAAATCCATGACCGGCGCCTAGCAGAGGCGCTGGGGGTCATTGAAACAGCAGGTCTCAAACTGAACCAAGCGAAATGCAAGTTCAAACAGAAACAAGTCCGCTTCCTTGGTCATATCATCAACGAGGCAGGCATCAGACCTGACCCGGACAAAGTGGCCGGAATAGAGAACTTTCCTCAGCCCCAGAACGTGACGGAGCTCAAGAGGTTCCTCGGGATGGTGAACTATTTGGCAAAATACGTCCCAGAGCTGTCCACTGTAGGTCAGCCGCTTTATGGACTGCTTAAAGCAACGACAGAGTGGCTGTGGGGACCTGCACAGAACACAGCATTCCAAGACCTTAAAGCAGCACTCGCCACCGCCCCGGTACTCACCTTTTACGACGTCACTAAGGCTACGGTGGTGTCAGCAGATGCCAGCAGCTACGGGCTGGGAGGCGTTCTGCTCCAGCAGCACGGGGAACACTGGAAGCCCGTGGCCTACTGCTCCCGACGGCTGAGTGACGCAGAGACAAGGTACGCACAGATCGAGAAAGAGTGCTTAGCCAGCGTCTGGGCATGTGAAAGGTTCGAGAAGTACTTGTTTGGGCTTGACAATTTCAGACTTGTCACCGATCATAAACCACTAGTGCCTCTCATGAACAGCAAAGACTTGGATAATGTGCCCATTAGGTGCCAGAGACTGTTAATGAGGCTGATGCGTTTCAATGCAGTGGCTGAATACGCACCAGGCAAAACTTTAGCTGTGGCTGATGCACTCTCCAGAGGCCCAGAGCAGCGCTACGGAGATGGTGCTTCTCATGATGATGTTGCAGCGCACATTGATGCCATTGTGTGCCAGGTGCCTGCCACACCTCAAAGGATGCAGGAGATAAAACAGAGCACGGATGGGGATCTGCAGCTCCAGACAGTGTTGGGCTTCATCAGACACGGCTGGCCTGAGTATGTCGATAAAGTGCCGGAGACAGTCAGAGACTTTTATCAGGTGAGAGGGGAGTTATCTGAGGTAGATGGTTTAGTCATCAGAGGCAGTCGTATCGTCATTCCCACAGAGATGAGGGAGGTGATCTTAGACAGAATACACGACGGGCACCAGGGGATAGTTAAGTGCAGAGAGAGAGCTAGCCAGTCAGTGTGGTGGCCAAAAATGACAGAGCACATTACAACAAAGATACAGCAATGTCAATTCTGCAGAGAACACAAGAACACACAGAGAAAAGAGCCTTTAATGTCAAGTGAGCTCCCATCCAGACCATGGCAGAAAGTTGGCATAGACCTGTGTGAGTACAAAAAGCAAAACTACTTGATAGTGTCTGACTATTATTCCAGGTTTTTGGAGATTCTAAATCTACCAACAACTACTAGCAGTCAGGTTGTAGCTAGGCTGAAGGCTACATTTGCACGTTTTGGTATCCCTGAAATTGTAGTTAGTGATAATGGGCCACAGCTAGTTTCAGAAGAGATGAGGAGGTTCAGTGAGGATTATGATTTCATCCATGTGACTTCAAGCCCACACTACCCCCAGAGTAATGGACAGGCAGAGAGGGCTGTTCAGATAGCCAAAAGCATATTAAGGCAGGAAGACCCTCTCCTCGCCCTGTTGACATACAGAGCTACACCCTCTTCTTCCACTGGAGCCAGTCCAGCGGAATTGCTCATGGGTAGGAGACTCAGAACCACCTTACCCACATTGCAGCATAACCTGAAACCGGCCTGGCCTAAAGAGGAACTGATCAAAACCGCTGACGCCGCAGCCAAATCGAGGCAGGCTTTCTACTACAACCGCAGGAACGGCGTGCGGACACTGCGCCCACTGAACTCGGGTGACGCAGTACTCACCAAACTTGATGGACAGAAAACATGGACAATGCCAGCAGTTGTTCACAGTCAGAGCTCCACTCCCAGATCCTACATAGTGGAGACAGCTCAAGGTGAACATTACAGAAGGAACAGGCGCCACCTGTTGGCCACACCCAAAACACTCACCTTTGTCAGCAGGGATCCTGTCCATGTCACTCCAGGGGAGAGTGGAAACACGGATGAGTCCCGAGCAGCAGAATGCCAACTTCCACACCATATGTTACTCGCTCTGGCAGGGTGAGCAAGCCAGCAATCCGGCTGGATTTGTGAGGCGTATGGACTTGTGTACTGTGGGAGATTTTTAATTTTTTGTGAAAAGGGGGGTGATATACAGGTTAAAATTGTTGGCAGTAAATGTTCAGAGAAATGTTTAGAAAATAATCTTAGAGGGGGAGATGTAATGAATGAAAGGTCACGTGTTTAACTTGACCTACTCACGGATGTACGTGCAGTGCGTGTGACGTATACAGGAAGTGAGAAGCGCATGTTATGAAGGTTGTATGTCGGATGAACGCTAGTAAAAGCTACACAGTTAAGAACCTACGAAGTCGGCTCGTTCTTGAATTATTCTTATGTCAGTAAGACAAGGCGTCTACGGACATTACACACACAGAGACGCATTCATGTGACGAACACAAGCCGACTCCGCCCCCCTCCCGAAGACAGCGTTGCCAATTATTGCTGCTTCATCGAATCTGGCCATAGTCGGATCTGACGACACTGGGGCGTGAACCCCAGCCCCAGTGGGCAACTGCATCGACACAAAGCCGATGCTTAGACCGCTACACCACCGTGGACCCCTGGTACCGATTTTTAAGAATAAGGGTGATGTGCAGAGCAGTAGTAACTACAGAGGTATAAAGTTGATCAGCCACAGCATGAAGATATGGCAAAGGGTAGTGGAAACTAGGTTAAGAGGGGCCGTGATGATTAGCGAGCAGCAGAATTGTTTCATACCATGAAAGAGCACTACAGATGCGATGTTTGCTTTGAGAATGTTGCTGGAGAAGTACAGAAGGAGTTACAGTGCCTTGCAAAAGTATTCAACCCCCATTATAAAAAGATTTGTTCCTGATTTGTTCCATTTGTTCCTTAACAATATTATTTTTGTGAACCCATAAGCTCTAACAGCATGTTCCCAAAGCCAAAATAATGTTTCATCGATTTTATATTAATACATTAAAAAGTAAAATATAGTGCTTGCACAAGTACTCAACCCCCACATATCAATACTTTGTAGAGTACCCGTTTGCTGCAGTAACAGCCATGATTCTCTTGGGGGTAAGTATGTTCAAGCTTTGCACATTCTTCTAGAGTAATTTTTGCCCATTCTTCTTTGCAGAATTTGTACAGGTCTTGCAGGTTGGTGGGGTGGTGCCTCTGGACTGCGATTTTCAGTCTGTGCCACAGATTTTCAATGGGGTTGAGGTCTGGACTTTGTCTTGGCCACTCCAAAACACTCACCTTTTTGTTGCTGAGCCATGCCATTGTTGCTTTAGCCTTGTGCTTAGGATCATTGTCCTGCTGGAAGGTGGACCTTCTCCCAACCTTCAGTTTTATGGCAGACTGCAAAAGGTTTTCTTCCAATATTTCCCTGTATTTAGCTCCATCCATTCTTCCCTCAATTTGAACAAGGTTCCTAGTGCCTGCAGATGAAAAGCAACCCCATAGCATTAGGCTGTCGCTGTCATGCTTCACTGTAGGGAGGGTGTTTTTTTAGGGCATGAGCAGTGTTAGGTTTGCGCCACACATAATGCTTTGAGTTTTGGTCAAAAAGCTCAACTTTCATCTCATCTGACCGCAAAACCTTTACCCGCATCCTACCTGGGTCTCTCTCTCATGCTTGGTAGCAAACTTCAAGCGTGCTTTTATATGCAGTTTTGAGCAAAGGCTTCTTTCTTGCTACCCTCTCATACACGCCAGATTTATGAAGCATTTATGGTTGACTCATGCACATCTACTCGTTTCAGCCCCTGACCTCTGGAGCTCCTTCAAAGTGATTGCAGGATCATCCGTGGCTGTCCTCACCAGCGCATGTCTTGCTTGGACACTTAGTTTTGAGGGACGGCCTGTCCTAAAAAAGCATCTGGGTGGTGTGATACAGCTTCCACTTTCTGTTAATGGATCCAACAGTGTTCCGTGGGACATCCAAACAATTGGATATTATTTTATAATCCTTTCCCGCCTTCTGCATTTTAATCACGTTGTCTCTTACTTCAGTTTTATGCTCATTTGACTTCATGTTCTGATGGAGTTCATGTCCAGCTAATGAACTTTACAGACTGCTTTTTATATCCATAAACGAGACCACTACTTTCTTATCTTACAGGTGCACACTAATTATGTCCAATTGTGTTAACCTGAGTTTGTTTTAGGAATAATTTGTTATTTGTGTAAACTTGGAATTTCAGAGCTCAATGGGTTGAATACCAAGCACTATATTTTAGTTTTTAATTTATTAATAAAAAGTCAGCAAAACATAATTCATTTTGGCTTTGGGAACATGCTTTAGCGCTTATGGGTTCACGAAAATGATATTGTTCAGGAACACATGTGAGTATCTTTTACAATCCGCAAATTAGTGGTGACTGTCAAGGGGGTTGAATACTTTTGCAAGGCACTGTACATTGTGTCTTTGTGGATACAGAGAAGGCATATGACAGGGTGTTGAGAGAGGAGGTATGGTATTGCATGAGGAAGTCGGGAATGACAGAGAAGTATGTAAGAGTGGTGCGGCATATGTATGAGGGCAGTGTGACAGTGGTGAGGGGTGCAGTTGGCATGACAGATGGGTTCAAGGTGGAGGTGGGATTACATCAAGGATTGGCTCTGAGCCCTTTCTTGTTTGCAATGGTGATAGACAGGTTGACGGATGAGATCAGGCAGGAGTCTCTGTGGACTATGATGTTCACGCATGACATTGTGATCTGTAAGCAAGAGTAGGGTGCAGGTTGACGAGAGCCTGGAGAGGTGGAGGTATGCACTGGAGAGAAGAGGAATGAAAGTCAGGAGGAGGAAGGTGGAATATGCATGAATGAGAGGGAGGACAGTGGAATGGTGAGGATGCAAGCAGTAGAGGTGACAAAGGCGGTTGAGTTTAAATACTTGGGGTCAACTGTTCAAAGTAATGGGGAGTGCGGAAGAGAGGTGAAGAATATAGTGCAGGCAAGGTGGAGTGGGTGGAGAAGAGTGTTAGGAGTGATTTGCAACAAAAGGGTACCAGCAAGAGTGAAAGGGAAGGCTTACAAGATGGTCGTGAGACCAGCTATGTTGTATGGTTTGGACATGATGGCACTGACAAAAAGACAGGAGACCGAGCTGGAGGTGGCAGAGTTTAGATGCTAAGATTTTTGCTGGGAGTGACAAAGAAGGACAGGATTAGGAACGAGTATATTAGAGGAACAGGTCAGGTTGGACGGTTTGGAGACAAAGCATGAGAGGCAAGTTTGAGCTTGTTTGGACATGTGCGGAGGAGAGATGCTGGGTTTATTGGGAGAAGGATGATGAATATGGTTGCCGGGGAAGAGGAAAAGAGGAAGGCAAAAGAGGAGGCTTATGGATGTGGTGAGGGAAGACATGCAGGTGGCAGGTGTGATAGCGGAAGATGCAGAGGACAGGAAGAGATGGAAACAGATTTTCCGCTGTTGCGACCTCTAATGGGAGCAGCCAAAAATAATAATTGTAGTAGTAGACCTTCCGTAAGTCATTCAGTCCAGTTCCAGGGATGGGCAACATGATCCAGAAAGGGCTGGTGTGGGTGCAGTTCTTTGTTCCAACCAAGCAGTTACACATATGAGCCTACAAATCAAGGTCCTTAGTAAAAACTATTGATTGACTAATAGAATCAGGTACAGTGCATCCGGAAAGTATCCACACCCCTTCACTTTCCCCACATTATGTTATGTTACAGCCTTATTCCAAAATGGATTAAATTCATTTTTTTTCCTCATCAACCTACACACGGTACCCCATAATGACAAACTGAAAAAGGTTTAGTAGAAATTTTTGCAAATTTATTAAAAATAAAAAATTGAAATATTGCATGTACATAAGTATTCACACCCTTTGCTATGACACTCAAAATTGAGCTCAGGTTCATCCTGTTTCCACTGATCATCCTTGACATGTTTTTACATCTTGATTGGAGTCCACCTGTAGTACACCTGTCTATATAAGGTCCCACTGTTGACAGTGCATGTCAGAGCAGAAACCAAGCCATGAAGTCAAAGGAATTGTCTGTGGGCCTCCGAGACAGGATTGTATCGAGGCACAGATCTGGGGAAAGGTACAAAAAAAATTCTACAGCTTTGAAGGTCCCGAAGAGCACAGTGGTCTCCATCATTTGTAAATGGAAGAAGTTTGGATCCACCAGGACTCTTCCTAGAGCTGGCCGCCCAGCCAAACTGAGCAATCGGGGGAGAAGGGCCTTGGTCAGGGAGGTGACCAAGAACCCGATGGTCACTCTGACAGAGCTCCAGCATTCCTCTGTGGAGATGGGAGAACCTTCCCGAAGGACAGCCATCTCTGCAGCACTCCACCAATCAGGCCTTTATGGTAGAGTGGCCAGACGGAAGCCTGTGCTCAGTAAAAGGCACATGACAGCCCGCTTGGAGTTTGCCAGAAGGCACCTAAAGGACTCTCAGACCATGAGAAACAAGATTCTCTGGTCTGATGAAACCAAGATTGAACTCTTTGGCCTGAATGCCAAACGTCGCGTCTGGAGGAAACCAGGCACCTCTCATCACCTTGCTAATACCATCCCTACAGTGAAGCATGGTGGTGGCAGCATCATGCTGTGGGGATATTCTTCAGCAGCAGGAACTGGGAGACTAGTCAGGATTGAGGGAAAGATGAATGGAGCAAAGTACAGAGAGATCCTTGATGAAAACCTGCTCCAGAGCGCTCAGGACCTCAGACTGGGGCGAAGGTTTACCTTTCAACACAACAACGACCCTAAGCACACAGCCAAGACAATGAAGGAGTGGCTTCGGGACAAGTCTGTGAATGTCCTTGAGTGGCCCAGCCAGAGCCCAGTCTTGAACCCCATTGAATATCTCTGGAAAGACCTGAAAATAGCTGTGCAGCGACACTCCCCATCTAACCTTACAGAGCTCGAGAGGATCTGCAGAGAAGAATGGGAGAAATACCCCAAATATAGGTGTGCCAAGCGTGTAGCTTCATACCCAAGAAGACTTGAGGCTGTAATCGCTGCCAAGGGTGCCTCAACCAAGTACTGAGTAAAGGGTGTGAATACTTATGTACATGCAATATTTCAGTTTTTTATTTTTAATAAATTTGCAAAAATTTATACAAAACCGGCATGTGAATGTTCTCATTCATCCAGGTCATGGTTATCCAAAGGAATTGAATCAAGTGCAGCTGGACTTGGTATATATCCGTGAAGACGTTTCGCCTCTCATCCAAGAGGCTTAATCAGTTCGTGCCTTTCTGACTAGACCAAGCTAGTCTAACTGGCTGGTGATGAAACTCAGATATTTATCCTCTTAGGAGTCGTTATCAGAGCTAACGATGTCCATGGCTCTTTGTGTTCCGATGTTTAGCAACGCCCGTCGTTATCAGAGCTATTGATATGCGTGGCTCTTTGTGATCCGATGTTAAGCAGCGACGGTCGTTGGGGGTGTTCGTTTCAACTTGGTTAGTGCTCCATTCAGTGGTCATGAGTCATTGGAGCTGTTAGTGACCGACTGTAGTTCTTGGAGGCTAAGCTTCTTGAGTCTCCTGGGTAGAGATGATTCTACAAAACCTTTTTCGCTTTGTCATTATGGGGTATTGCATGTAGATTGATGAGAAAAAAAAGAATTCAATCCATTTTGGAATAAGGCTGTAACATTACAAAATTTGGGGAAAGTGAAGGGATGTGAATACTTTCCAGATGCACTGTATGTAACTGCTTGGTTGGAACAAGACTATTGGTTGACTTATAGAATAAGGTGTGTAACTGCTTGGCTGGCACAAGACTATTGGTTTAATAGAATCAGGTGTGTAACTGCTTGGCTGGAACAAGACTATTGGTTGACTAATAGAATCAGGTGTGTAACTGCTTGGTTGGAACAAAGACCCGCACCCACACCGGTCCTTTCTGGATCATGTTGTCTATCCTTGATTTAGACTACAAGAGGCGCATAATTTAATGTCTGTTGGAAATGAATCCATCAGGGCTCAATCATTTTTAAAGAGTAGATAGAAGAGTCTTTGCTGGCTTTAGGAGTTAAAGTCAGGGTTCGAATTACACTGTGGCTTTCCCTGTTTTCCTATTTTATTATTTTATTGCCCTATTTTCTGGTGCACTACGATGCATGTCAAATGCACGCGCATACATGGACGTGCATGGTCATTGCAGGGTTACTGCGAAAAACATTCTACTGTTACTACATAGTTAACTGTCAATAACATTTCACTTCATAAGGAGAAAATCTAGCCATCCATGTAACACAAAGAGGCAGAAAAACAATGCACCACTGCAATGTTTTTATATCAGTCGAGCAACAACAACAAATCCACTAGGGGTTGTGATCTGTGATCAACTTAAATCCCTCTAGGCAGTTGTCGGGGTATCGTTCGCTATCCCCTCATCCGAGTCCGTTAATGTGAAGAAAAGACGCTCGAGACGTTTCTGGAGATAATTCCGCAGTTTATTATTTTGACAGATATCTGGAGACACAAACAGCCAATCCTCCCTATGTGTCTGTCTTTCTTTGTGTGTGAGCTTCTTTATATGCTAAACTTCCCTTGTTCATTCGTCACACATGGCCTTGAGCTTTCTTACGGACTTGTTTTACTTCTCTACAATATCCCTTCTGTCTGCATAACCCCCCCTCTCTGTTAGCTATTCCCCTTTTGGGTAGGGAGAGTTCATCCTGTGTTGACATGTCGTGTCTACCTCGAGAGTCTCTCTGTTCCAGACTTCTTACCTCCTCTCACTGGCCTTGGTTACACAAGCATTACTATCTACATGTAGCAAGTAATATAATTCACATAATGACATTTAGTTAACCCACCATCGTTTGATATATATGGTTTATGGTTCCAATAATATTTTAAGTATTACATTTCCCCCTTTTGATCTCCTACCGGAGATCACCAACTACATTTAATATCTTCATCTAGGTCCCTTTCCACAGGTGTCGGTACCAGAAGGGGCATCACAGGAGGTGAAAAATCCCCCTCTCGACGTTCAATTGCTATAACTATTAGTTGGTTAATGAGAGATCTAAAGCATGATATGAAACAACAGCCACAGGTAACCAAAATTCCCATAAAACGGCTAGGGATACAAATAATGACATGATCAGTCCCTTCCATTTTCCAAAGAAGTGAGTCATCCATTTTTCAAAAGGATTGCTAATACCTGAATGATCGTGCATAGTTTTTGAAAGGGTACGTAAACCCTCTAGGGCCCTGGTCACTGAACCGTCGGGGGCCATGTTATTGGGGATAAAGGTGCAACACTGATCTCCGAACATTGAGCACACGCCCCGTTTCAGCCAGCAACATATCTAAAGCCATTCTATTTTGTATAGTCATCAAAGAAGTGGCCGCCAATTGTTCCGACAACCTGGCAACAGCATCTCGCGTCAAGTTGGCCAGGCGGAGTATATTGTGTGTCATTGACTCCTTTATGCGGACACATTTCTAATAGGCCAGGCCCTTCGTCATTCCCTGTACTGGCAGTGTGTCCCGCCAATCCGAACTCGATCCCTTTCTGTCGGTCAACTGTTTGTTCTATCGAGATCATAATGGTCTTACCATCTCCTCCTAACTGAACTTTCATATATTTGCCATAATCTTCTTTGCGGTGACTCCCTATGTCCCCTGTGTATGCGTCTACATAAGACCATTTATAACAGCTGGGCCACAACACCTTCCGGCATATGTAGACTGGCTGTTTTTTCCAATAATCTTCCTGACCTTCTGGACACGGGAACAGGTCGCAAAGCCTTACCTGGTATGTGGCAGTGGTGCCTACTGGATGGGTCCAATTAACCCACGAGTTGTACCACCCCCTATTCCCGCCTGGGCCCTGACTGCACCTGAACTCTTCCCCCTTTTTCACTTCATATCTTTTGGCTCTTAGAAGGGACTGATCCAGGGCCCACAACCCTAAACAAAGGCATATCATCATAGTCATTATCCCGATTATAACCCTTGTTCCCCTTGTCTTCATGACTGTCATTCGTAGTTATATCTGTTAATACGTTGGTCTGTCTAGTCGTCCGCCCCTCGGTTCTCCGTCTACGTCTACTTCTGGCCGGGAATTGTGATCGTCCGGCTAGTTCATCTATGACCTAGGGGAGAGGTTACCAGCACTTTCACTCTGACTTCTGCTAACAGTGTCGGCTTCGGGGAGGATCGGTGAACCTTCGAGTCCACCCGAAGAGGTGGACGCTTCCAGCAGATCGTCCTGTATGTCTTGCAGGGTTCTACCTGGTTCCTCGGCTGCCGCACACTGGCTCCAGTGGTACCAGGTGGTCCCCTTCCCTTTCAGCCTCACCGCGTGTGAGGTCCTTTCCGTTACCTCGTATGGTCCTGTCCGCCTGGGTTCTGACCACTTCCTCTTAATGACTCGCAGGAGGACCCACTTGGCCGTTGGCAAGGTCGTCCCTGTTGGCAGTGTCTGCTTCTCGCCCACCTGTTGGGAAAAGTCTGAAACAAGAGCTTGTAATTCCTTAAAGCATTTTCCGGCATTCATTCCCCGGTTCCCCATCTCATCTTGGGGGGCCGCTCCCGGCCCCAGAAACTGTCTGCCTGTCATTAATTCATACGGTGTGAATCCCGTTCCTTGGTTTACGGAGGGCCTTATTGTCATAAGTGCCAAAGGTAAGGCATCCACCCAATTCATTTTTGTCTGCGCGCAGATCTTAGCTAGTTTTTGTTTGAGGTTTTGGTTCGTCCTTTCTACCTTACCTTGTGACTGTGGGTGGTACACGGTTCCGAAGGCGTGCTTCAATCCTAACATGGCTTCCACTTTCTGCAGGTCTGAATTTTTAAAGTGAGTGCCGTTATCTGCCCTTATTTTAGCTGGAAACCCATGTCTTGGGATGTAATAGTTAATTAGGCATTTGATGACCGTCGCACTGTCTTCCTTTTTCGCCGGCCATGCCTCGGGCCATCCAGTCAACTGGTCTACACATACCAATAGATATTGATATCCCATCACTTTTCCGGATTCACCCATATCGGTGTAGTCTAAGACAATCTCCTGACCAGGGCACAGGACTAGCGGAAAACTTCCCATTTCTGGTTTTATCATATTTTTTGGGTTATAGTGTGTGCATATCGGACAACTTTTAACGTGATACTTGGTCATGTCAGACAAAAACGGGTGCCACCAGTGGCAGAGGTTTCTATTCATCTGAGAGGTTCCTACATGACCTACCCCATGGACCTCTTGTAACGCCCCTTTTCTTATTCCCGGGGGTAGGACCACTCTCCCGTCTGGGCCCCGCCACAGGCCCTCTACTTCTGTGGCTCCCCGTTGAACCCATACTGCTTTCTCGTGGATGCCTACTTCCCCCTGAAAGTATTTGATCGTTTCATGATCCCATTTGGCCCTCAACACCTCGTCTTCATACACTATTAGTTGATAGGATACCCTGTACCCTGTCACTTGTTTGGCTACCCGGTCCGCCTCCTGATTTCCCTTCGCCACCGGGGTGTTGGTGGGATCGTAACCCTTACATTTTACTATGGCCACCTTTTGGGGCAACTGTATTGCCTCCAGTAGTTCTTTCATCTCTTGTTCGTGTCTGATCGGTTTCCCCCCTGCCGTAAGAAACCCTACTCTTTTCCATTGGGGAATTTCAATATGCACTGCCCCCACAGCATAGGCAGAATCTGAATAAATGGTTATCTCCTTTCCCCTGCTCCATTCCAGGGCTGCTATAAGTGCCTTGATCTCTGCCCGCTGGGCTGACAACTGGCCCTCCATTCTTTTGGCTATTACTGTCTCAAATCCCTCCTCTGTTTGTCTCACCACTGCATATCCTGCTTGGAGGCCTGTCTCTTCATTTCTATAGCAGCACCCGTCTGTATACAATGTTTCTGTCCCTGGTATGGCCTGGGCCTCTAGATCAGGCCTAACCTATTCTTCCTGCTCTATTCTACGCACACACTCGTGTGGTTCTCCTGTTCCCATTCTGTCTGCCATGTTGATCCCTTTATGTATAAACGTGACATTCGGGGCTTCTAACGCCTTGGTTATTCATTGCTGCCGCAGTGAGGTCATGGTAAATCTTTGTGAATTCACATATGCCACCACGCTGTGTGTTGTTAATACTGTAAGGGGGTGTCCCATGACTATGTGTGCTGTTTTTAGCAAAATTTTTGCTATTCCTGCTGCGTGTTGTGTACATGGGGGGTGACGTTTTTCCATTGCATCTAGCATAATGCTAGCGTATGTCAACACCTTCCATTCACCCCCTTTTTTCTGGAACAGAATGCCATTTACCACACCTTCTATTTCAGAAACATCTAAAAAGAATGGCAGGGTGTGATCTGGAATAGCTAGTTCGGCACTTTGGGCGAGCAATTGCTTCAACTCAGTGAAGCAGTGCTTGGCTTCCATGGACCAAGGGAGGTGCGCATTGAGATTACGCATGCCACATGTTCTGACCATGTGGCGGAGAGGTGTCGTTAGCCCAACATAATTGGGGATGTAATGTCTGCTGTACCCAGTTAAACCCAAGAAAGATAGCATGTCCTTGACTTTAAACAGTTTGGGGTGGCAGAGGATGTTAGTTCTGTGGGCCGCCGATATCGCCGCCCCTTTTTGAGAAATGACCCTGCCAAGAAAAGAGACTTGCATCCTAATAGCCTGAAGTTTGGTTTTGCTGACTTTAAACCCAGCGGTAGACAATGCGCAAGAGCTGGGGCTAGGCGCTGCAAGCAACAGGTCGTCAACGTACTGTACCAAAGTGCAGTCCGGGGGAAAGGGGCAGTCAGACAGGATGTCTTTGAGAACCTGATTGAAAAGGCCGGGCGAGTTAGCAAACCCTTGCGGCACACGTGTGTACCGGAACTGACGGCCACGAAATGTAAAAGAGAAAACATCACGTAGGTGGTTGGCCAAGGGAAGGCAGAAAAAAGCGTTAGCTAAATCTATACAGGTGAACCACTTCTGTCGGGGGTCCAGGGCATTCAGAGTCGTATATGGATTGGGGACAGGAATGGTAGGGGTCAGTAGGACATTGTTTATGGATCGTAAATCAT
The DNA here is from genome assembly GCF_029633865.1 of Lampris incognitus. Taxonomy (NCBI): domain Eukaryota; kingdom Metazoa; phylum Chordata; class Actinopteri; order Lampriformes; family Lampridae; genus Lampris; species Lampris incognitus. The sequence continues at coordinate 25,411,820 of NC_079219.1, read as the reverse complement.
GAGCCATGCGGTATGTACCTGTACCGGGTTTTTCTACAGGCAGGATGGGCGTATTCCAGGCCGAAGTGGAGGGCTCGAGGACCCCAGATGCCAATAGGCCCTGAATGGTCTCAGCAATGCCTTCCTCCGCTTCAGCCTTTCGTGAGTACTGAGGTATCCAAATGGGACAGTCAGTGTTCAGAGTGAAGGAGATAGGGGTACAATCGACCAACCCCACATCCGTTGGTCCAGATGACCATAATGAGTCTGGTAGGTTGTCGATAAGGGCTTGTGCTATGGGGTGATTCGTTTTCTCCCTGCCATGGCTCCTACCAATTTGTTCGTGACACAGCATCACTGTGTCTACGGAAGAATGGGAAATCTTCCATATGTTAGTAGTGGGGGAGAAGAAGACGCCCGGAAGTTGAGAGCGTTGCCAGTCACTCGCTGACGTGGCTGTTTTAGTCATGGGACCCAAGTCCTTGGCCTGATGGTCAGGATGGAGGGCCAGCGACACGTGTGGTACCGCCTCGTCCCCCCAGCCGCCACCCCCTCCGGAGCCACATAAAGGTCAGTCAACCGGACCTCCCATTGATTGCCCTGTATGTCGTCAAATTCTTGTTGGTAGCAATCGTCACCATCCCTATCGTAAAACAGAGTGAGATGCGGCGGGTTGGGGGGAGGAGCATAGGGCGCAAGGTGGGTGATCCAAGGTTTCCAGGCGTTATAGGTGTCCAGAAGACTGCTGTCACCTGGAGGGCCGTCGGGCAACAGTCCCCAGTAAATGTCAGCATACTCTGGTTTGGTTGATTTCAAAAGCCATTGACCCTGTCCAGCCGTGTGTGACAGGCAGGGCAGGGTACGTCCATTGGGCAAAGTCACAGTGAGGCCGTCGGCACTACACAGGATGGAGGCATGTAGTTTCATAAGCAGATCTCGTCCTAATAGGCTGATAGGTACACAGGGGGAATATACAAACGGATGTGCGAAAGTCTGTCCCCCCACGGCTGTGACCAGGGGCTTAGTAACTGGCAGTTTTTGTGTTTCCCCGGAAAACCCTACCACGCTCACCGTGGCGTCGGACAGCTTATCCTTTGAAGGCATTTTATTCATAGTAGAGTATGTCGCTCCTGTATCAACCAACACCAGCAAATCATCGTTGTCTACTGTCACTTTCAACATGGGGTCTGCCGATGCCCCCATGCAAGGGTTTGTCCGTGGGGTGTATCATTGTTCCGGGCCTTCCCACTGTCCTTGGGGATATTGTCCGCCAGACCCCGGTGGGGCCAGCTGAGGATGTGGAGCCCTGACTCCTCCTCCGTGGAATCCTCCCCGGCCCCGCCCCGGTGACTGGTTCTGAGGACATTCGCTTGCCCAATGCCCCGGTGTTCCACAGATGCGACAAGCCCCATACCGGGCTTGGTAGGAGGCCTGCCCCCGACCCCTCCCGCGGCCCCAGCCACCTCTCAAACCGCTCCCGCCACGGAACCCTCTGTTTGAATAGCCCCCACCGTACTTCATAAGTCTTCCTGGCGAGGGTCCCTGCTCCCAAGGAGGGAGTGGGTATAAGTCAGAGGTGTGTGGGAAGTCCGGTGGAGGAGCGGGTCCACCACTGACCATCATTTGTTTTTTATTCTGTTTTACATCCGTCGCTTCCTTGCGGGCTCTTCCCAACTCAAACTTCAATAATTGCTGTTGAAGCTCTTTAATTTGCTCCTCTTTGTCCTTTTCCTCATCCCTGGCCCTCTGCAGGTGATGTATAAGGTGTTTTTCCCAAATGCCGGGGTCGCTCCCCGGCAGGTCAGGGTTGTCTAGCATTGGTTTTTTTTACTTTTTCCGGGACTCCTTCTAATATGGCTCGCCTAAACCACTCCTGTTGTACTCCCTTTCTATCTGGGTGTTGGCCCATTTGCCGGGTCCAATCTTCCTTTGATTTGTTAAGATATTCTCTAGGGGTGTGATCTTTGCTCCATTCTAGCTTTGGAACATGTCCTCTATTGGGTGGAGGGAATTTGTCTCTGACTGCGGTATTTATCTCAGCCACATCCCTCATCAGAGGTATATCATCCCGCTCATATTCTATGTTAGCCTCCTTCTCTATATCCCTCAACTCGGGACCTGACATGCTGCAGGCAGCCACCGCCCTCCAATCGCCAAGAGCTAACGTTTTTCCTTGTGTTAATTTATCCAATTCATTCAACCACGCTCCCCCTCCCTCCAAAATGGGTGGGAGCTTATCTACTAATGCCTGCACGTTTGTCTTTGTTTACTGGCTTCTTCCCCACTCTCCTTGCACTTCTTTTCCTGTTTCCACAGTATTTTACCCAGTGGTACTGCGTCTTCTAATTTTCCTTCCTCCTGTTTTATGACTTCTTCTATCTTTGTCTGAACCTCGGCTTACACTCTCGCTTTTTCTTTTCCACTATCGTTTTTTCTTGCATTTATTATTATCTTCGTCAATACTTCTATTTGTTCCTGAAGTGATTTCCACTTCGGTTTTTCCGCCTCCTTTTCTTTCCTATCTTCCATTTTTCTCGTTATGACTTATCACTGGGGACTCTAACCCCTTTTTAGCCCTTCTAGGCTTCCTAGTTTTTTTCTTTGGGGGTCCTCAATTCCCCGGGAGTGTTATCTCCACTCCCTCGTCAGGGGGTGAGTGGGTTTGCCATAACCTAGGAACTAACGGGGGACTCTAACCCCTTTTTTTCTTTATCACTTTTCACAGGGACTCTAACCCCTTTTTTCCACGAGGACTCTAACCCCTTTTTTTCTTTTCCTCTCTTTTTTTTTACAATTTTTTTTCCCCTTTTTTTCTTTTTCTTGGTCTGCCCACTTCCCCTCCTTATGAGCTCATATCATTTTGGCCAATATGCAGAGTTCGATAAAACAGGTTCTGCTTACCTTTTTATTGTAGGTCGACCTTGAGCTCTCGGAAAGTCAGCGGGCGGCCGTAATGTCCAATTCTAGATTTTTCTTCACATCCCGGACGGAGCCCCCATAAATTGTCGAGGTATCGTTCGCTATCCCCTCATCCGAGTCCGTTAATGTGAAGAAAAGACAGTCGAAATGTTTCTGGAGATAATTCCGCAATTATTATTTTGACAGATATCTGGAGACACAAACAGTCAATCCTCCCTATGTGTCTGTCTTTCTTTGTGTGTGAGCTTCTTTATATGCTAAACTTCCCTTGTTCATTCGTCACACATGGCCTTGAGCTTTCTTACCGACTTGTTTTACTTCTCTACAATATCCCTTCTGTCTGCATAACCCCCCCTCTCTGTTAGCTATCCCCCTTTTGGGTAGGGAGAGTTCATCCTGTGTTGACATGTCGTGTCTACCTCGAGAGTCTCTCTGTTCCAGACTTCTTACCTCCTCTCACTGGCCTTGGTTACACAAGCATTACTATCTACATGTAGCAAGTAATATAATTCACATAATGACATTTAGTTAACCCACCATCGTTTGATATATATGGTTTATGGTTCCAATAATATTTCAAGTATTACACAGTTCAGATATTTTCAAAACCTTTCACAGGCCCAGACGCTCGCCATACACTTTTTCTCAATCTGAGTGTACCTGGTTTCTGCGTCACTCAGACGTCGGGAGCAGTATGCCATGGGCTTCCAGTCCTTGCCATTTATCTTGCTTCATGTGCATTGCTTTACCACATCTACCGCACGTTTTGCCGCGTTCATCGACTTTGAAGCCCCTCTCCCTGTCTTTATTTTTTTCCTGCCATTTTGTGTGCTCTGCGTGCCCCTGCGCTACTTCCTGTATGGGGTATGCATGCCCCCTCACCTTGTTGGCTAACATGGGCTTTCACCTCCTCCAGTGGACGCGCTTCCTGCACCGTCATCTCCAGGGTGAGGTTTGGGATGAGCTGTAGCTTGCGAAACAGTTCCTTATCCTGGATTCCTACCACGATCTCTTCCCTTCACGCTGCACCCGCTGGTAAAAACAGGCCTCTCGTGAATGGCGTTACGCTTCGGTATGAAGTAGGCGTCAAACTTCTCCATAACCACCCCATAGTCCGTGTCCTCACCTTCCTCAAAGGTGAACGAACTAAATATATTTTCTGCCTCACCACCTAAAAAGCATACATAACAATGCTTACCTGCACGCTTCCATCCTCTTTATCTAGCTTTGTAGCTGTCCGATAGAGCGTGAAGCGTTACCACCCACTCCGCTGGTTTTTCGAATCAGAAATCCTGCGGTGGATTAATTTGCCATCTTCTTTCCGCCACTTCTGACACCATGTAATAAATAATTTAGCTGTTTATTGTTAAAACAATCCAGTGTAGGATGTTCGTTTGTTAACCTTTACTTGGCGTAACTTAAGCACGACGTTCACGTATCACAATCCTCGTTCTGCCTACGTCCAACCCCCTTTACGGCTATACCGCTCTGCTTTACGTCACTCACACTGTCGCAATCAAGCATACACTCTTCACATTCAAATCGGGCTCGAATCCCACCGGCAGACATGGCCAATTGTGTCTGTAGAGACGCCTGACCAAGCCGGAGGTAACACGGGGCTTCGAAATGCCGACCACCGTGTTGGTAGGCAACGGAATAGACCGCTACAGTACCCGGGCGCCTGTTAGCTTGCTAACTCAAAGACAACACAACATTGAGGCAGCACAGTGGCGCAGTGGTTAACACGGTCGTCTCACAGCAAGAAGGTCCTGGGTTCGAGCCCTGGGCAAGTCCAATCTTGGGGGTCGTCCCGGGTCGCCCTCTGTGTGGTATGTTCTCCCTGTGTCTGCGTGGGCTTCCTCCGGGTGCTCCGGTTTCCTCCCACAGTCCAGTGCAGGCACGTAGCCAGGTAGGTGGTTTTCGTGTCTGAACCCCCCCGAAACCCCACGGCCCGTCTGAAATGGCACCAATAATTATTTAGTTATCGTTTTGATTATTTGTCATCGCCCCTCTAGCCTACTCATACACTGCATCTATGGTGACTGACAGGCGTTAAACCTGTCAGTTAATTTGTTTCCAAACATGATGTATCTTATTGGTCTGTTTCGTAAAACAAATAAAATCACACGCTTTTGATTGACTCAGGGGTCTGACGAGTCAGCTAAGCAACCTGCCACTGGTTATGCTAGCTAAATGGTCGATCTATAGTTTGCTTTTCAAAAGCAATGGAGCCGCCGAAAGCTGCCTGTAAATCAGGCAAGAGCAGTGAAGTTAATATTCGTAAAATCAGTTGTTTCAACGTGTCCCGACTCAAAAAAGAAAAACAAGAACATTACAGATGATCTGGTCACTGACGTTACCGATTTCCCGGAGCAAGTGTTAGCAGACCCACTGCCCTCCTCCTCGGAAACGGAGCCAGAGTTAGCAGACCCGCCGTCCTCTACCTCGGAAACGTTTTCACACGACTTTGTGGATTATATTGGTGGGAAAATATCAGACGAACAGAGAAGAGAAATATACTCACTGGACTGGACGGCCAATATCGGACAAACATTCCCTACAAAACTAGGAGGTAAACTACGTTTCCAACGTCATTGGATTGACCAGTTTAGCTGGCTAGTATACTCAACAAGGTCCGGCGGTTGTTTCTGTAAGCACTGTGTTGCGTTTGCAGTCGAGCATGTGGGCAAGGGAGGGCACAGAAAAGCTGGCAAGCTAATTAATGTCCACTTCTCAGACTGGAAACATGCTTTAGAGACGTTCAAAGACCACGCACAAAAGGCATATCACAAGGATGCAAGTTTGAAAGCGGACAATTTCCAAATGGTTCTCAACAATAAAATGGATGCAATTTCACTGAGGCTAGATTCTGAGAGAAAAAAAGCGAGCCCAAGAAAACAGATAAAAACTCAAAAGCATCATTGCAACGTTGATTTTTTGCGGTCGCCAAGAACTCGCCCTGAGAGGTGATATTGATTCAGGACCAGTGACATTGAATGAGCCAACTCACAATGACGGAAATTTCAGGGCTTTACTCAGGTTTAGGGCGACATCTGGCGACACAGTACTGTTACAACACTTGAGTAAATGTGCAGCAAACGCTAGCTACTGCAGTCCTGATGTACAAAATGAAATAATCAGCATAATTGGAGATGTGATAACAAACAAACTGGTGCAGAAAGTAAACTCCGCGCAGTGTTTCGCTGTGTTGGCAGATGAAATGAAAGATGTTTCAGGGCGGGAGCAGCTTTCTGTCTGTGTCAGATACGTGAACCAGCATGACAGCCAATATAGCATCAGAGAGGATTTTTTGTCCTTTGTTGATATCGAGAAGTTAACCGGGGAGGCAATCGCCAATTCAATCGAAAGTCAGTTGACAAATGCAGGCGTTGATTTACAGTTTTTACGTGGCCAGGGATACGATGGCGCATCTGCCATGAGTGTCCGTTTAAATGGTACCCAAGCTAAAATAAAAGAGAAGCACAAGCAAGCAGTTTATGTGCACTGTGCCAGCCACAGTTTGAATTTGGCCCTAAACAAGTGCTGCACTGTACAAATGGTGCGAAATTGTTTTGGAATTGTCTCGGAAATCTGCACTTTTTCCATGATTCGGCTTTGCGGTCTGCCAGTCTGCGACACGAGACGGAGCATCTTTTACCCCACTGCAAGAAAACGCGACTGACGAAGTTGTGTGAAACGAGATGGGTCGAACGCCACGACGCAATGTTTACATTCAACGAGCTTTTAGACCCTGTGCGATCCAGCCTGCAGGAAATCAGTGAAACCTTCACAGGGGACACATCTGTCAAAGCCACTCAGCTCTTTAATTCAATTGACAATGCAGAATTAATGCTGTCCATGAATGTGAGTGGGAAGATGCTTGCAAAAACCTACCACCTGTCCACCTTCCTTCGAAGGAAAATTGTGACTTGGTGAGTTGCGTTTCAGCTGCTGATGCTGTTATTAAGCAGGTAGATGAGATGAGGGCTAACTCTGAGATGGAGTTCAGGCAGATTTTCCAAAAGACCTCTTCCCAAGCAGCCAAGTATGGGGTTGAATTTCGACCACGAAGAGGCATGGACTGCAATGAGGATCCATTGAAGGCCTGTGAAAATCACTACCGGCAAAAGCTTTTCATAGTCATGCTTGACTTTTATTCATCACAGATAGAAGGAACGCTTCAGCAAACACAGAAATGTGATCTCCAACCTCTGCTCCTTACTGCCATCTAAGGTCAGCATGCTGAACGACAGCTCAGCTCAAGCGCTCTCCAACCTGTATCCTGAGGAAGTGTCACCGCATCTGGAAGTTGGAAAGTCAGAAATTGACACCTGGCGGGATAAATGGAAAGATGCAACTTATGTTCCACAAAATGCCATTGAGGCATTAAATGCCTGTAACAGTGAGTTGTTTCCAAGCATCTTCAAGCTTCTCCGCGTTTTGACCACGCTTCCTGTCACCAGTGCCCATGTCGAGAGAAGTTTTTCCCGTCTGGGGAGGATCAAGGACAAAATGCGCAGTACAATGACGGAAAGACGGCTTAATGGACTGACATTGCTCTCGGAGCACAGAGACATTGTGGTGACGCCGGAAGAGGTACTAGACATCTTTTGCAGACAAAAAAGACGATTGGATTTGCTTTTATAAGGTAAGACCCACTTTTATTTATTAATGCATTGATGATTATCTATGGGCCATTAATACGTTGACATTTACCGTACGGTTGGGTATTAGGCTATAATATACAGTGTGGGAATTTTATTTACCAGTAGCTTTCGGCAGTGTTGCCCAACCCCCCCCCCCAAATATGTTTCTGGCTACGGGCCTGGTCCAGTGACATACAGGTTAGGCGAATCGGCCATACTAAATTGTCCCTAGGTGTGTGTGTGTGTGTGTGTGTGTGTGTGTGTGTGTGTGTGTGTCGGCCCTGTGATGGCCTGGCGACCTGTCCAGGGTGTCTCCCCGCCTGCCGCCCAATGACTGCTGGGCTAGGCTCCAGCATCCCCGCGACCCTGAGAGCAGGATACGCGGTTTGGATAATGGATGGATGAAGACGTTAATTAAAAAAAACAACTGCTGTATATAGGTTGTTTTTTTGATACCCGCTCGCAAAAGTGGATTCTGAAACAAGATGGCGAGCCAGAGCCCAAACCAGTGAGCCTCGTGGAGCAGAGTGCCGGCCAGCACGCGTGGAGGGTGCGACTTTTCAGCTTTTGCGCCATCGTGTGTCCAAGGGAAAGGAGCACACTCGTCTCTTCTACTCAGCTTAGATCTTTGCAAAACAAAATCATACCACCCGCCGGAAAGATGAACACTGAACAGAAAAACTCTTTCTTTTCTTTTCCCTTTTATTCGCCAGTTTATTTTGTTATTTAACAAAAAGTAACTAGTGCACTTGATACTAAAATCTTAATACTTAGCGGTATTTTCCTGTTGGAAAGAATTCAATATACATTGAATGGTTATTTTATTTGACCTGTTGATGATATATTAATTAAGTTTAATTAATTAAGTTTCCTTTATCAGTTCCCTTGGGGAAATTCAGTTACTGCAAATTAACCCATCCTAGTTGTGATCTGTGTAGCTAGTAGTAGGGACTGCTGCCTTCATGCTGCGCCAGGGGACCAACTCCAGTTCTTTTCCCATTGCCTTGGTCAGGGGCAGACAGGAGTGTAAACCCTAACATGCATGTTTCTTTTTGATGGTGGGGGACTGCTGGGATAGGCTCCAGCATCCCCATGACCCTGAGAGTAGGATAAGCGGTTTGGATAATGGATGGATGGAAACTGGAACACCTGGAGAAAACCCACCACAGACACGGGGAGAACATGCAAACTCCACAGAGGACGACCTGGGCTGACCCCCAAGGTTGGACAACCCCAGGGTTTGAACCCAGGACCTTCTTGCTGTGAGGCGACAGCGCTAACCACTGGGCCGCCAATGTATGGGCGCTTACATTGAAGGTATTGTTTTGTGAATAACTGTTGCTATGCTTTTCTAAAACCTCTTCCTTGTTTATTCTGTCCTCCATGAGTGTACCTAACGTTACCATTGACAATAGATGCAGCCTGTACATTGAGGTTTACCTTGATTGATATTGCATCCATTGTCCAAGCTGCTTCTCCGAATTTGGGTTGCAGGATGCTGGAGCCTATCCCAGCAGTCATTGGGTGACAGGCAGGGAGACAACCTGGACAGGGCACCAGTCCGTCACAGGGCAGATAAGACACACACACACATACACACATTCACACCTAGGGTCAATTTTGTACGGCCGATTCACCTGACCTACATGTCTTGAGACTGTGGGAGGAAACCGGAGCATCCGGAGGAAACACACGCAGGCACAGGGAGAACATGCAAACTCCACACAGGGGACGACCCCCAAGGTTGGACAACCCCGGGGCTCAAACCCAGGACCTTCTTGCAGTGAGGTGACAATGCTTACCACTGGGCTGTGCCGCCAATGTATGAGTGCTTACACTGAAGGTATTGCTTTGTGAATAAATTTTGTTATGCTGCTTTTCTAAAACCTCGTCCTTGTTTATTCTATCCTTGAGTGTACCTAACATTACCATTGCCAATAGATGCAGCCTGTACATTGAGATTTCCCTTGATGGATATTATAGTGTAGAAATTGTGCCTATTCATTCCTGGCCCTTAATATTACATAATGCCTTATGATGACTTTGGGTTACAGCCAAAACAAATTCTCGCTTTTAAGTTTTGAATTAAACCGGTGGAACAAAATCCCCATCACCATATACAAGCACAAAAAGCTTGGGCTTTTTTCTTCTTTAAATATCAAAAAAAGTTATGACTTCACCTTTAGAGATTACAATATCAAAAGCAGAACAGGTGCCTCCAATGGAAAGTGACCCAGCTTGCAAATGTACATAACCAAGGGTGGATGTGGGGGGTCTAGTAGCAGAACACAGGTATCCCATGATGTGAAGAAATATAGTGAGGCCAGTCCATTTGGTAAATAGGAGCACTGTGTTCCCAAATTGAAACAATCCTTCATAAGTTAATGATCAAAATTTGATAATTTTTGCTCATGTACACTGGATTGACATATGCTCCAATATGATAGGTCCAATATTAAGTAGACAGTCAATTAAAAAAAAAGTAATGGAGACATGGTATTAATATTGTTTAAGTTTATAACAGCCAGTAGTTTACGATACAAATTACTTTTCAAAATGCTCAGCTATCATCCTCCTGTACACAGTAGATATTCTGAGCACTGACACAGTAAAATGACATAAATCAAAAATGCATTCATCAAATTTATTAATTCAATTTTCTATATTTTACTATTTTTTAAAACAATTTTTTTCCTTTTTTTATGATCAAGGTCTAGTCAAACCATCCCTAGACCTGGCAGAGTCAATTGTTTTCATCTCTTTTTTAAGAAATAATTTATCATTTTGCGATGTTTTCAGAGTTTTAGGTTTTTCAATGTTTAATTTTTTTTCTCTTTTTCATCGGTGAAGCAGGTTTCAAAATGCTTAATCTGTAAGAAAGAAAACAGATCAAAGCTTAGACAGCGTTTTTCCAAACGCACAAAAAATGCTATATTTGATATGACTCGTGACAAGATGACAGACTTTCTACTTATTCATGATTTAGTTCATCTGATATCAAAGCATATTCAGCCCTTACCTTCTTAGACACTGGGAACCCCAGCAGGGGTGGTGGACTTCTGAGCAGCTTCCTTGGCCTGGTGGGCCTGAAGCACAGCCACAGCCTCATCCACCTAAAACACAACACTAGATTCAACACTGCAGGCAATGAAGTCTCATTATAAGTGGCATATCAGAGACCAGGCCATGTGTCATACAATCTCATTCACAAATAAATGAAGACATGTTTATATTACAATGTGCTTTGGAATACATATAATGTTCACATTCGTGTTTTTTTCTTTTGTACATATCACAAGTATTAATATTCTCTCATATATATATATATATAGGTGTCTCCTTCGAGACTGCCGGCTGGAGATGCAGTTGGCAAATGCATACAGTATGAGGGTGGGTGTTTGAACTAGAATAGGGATCGACTGGCCACTAAATTGGGAGAAAAAAGGAAAAATCAGAAATAATAATTAAAAAAAAGCCCAAAATATTGCTGTTGACTTACCTTGGAGCGGAGAGATTCTGGTGACTCCAGCATATGGAGCAGCTCCGAGTTGTCAATCTCCAGAAGCATACCAGTGATCTTCCCTGCAAGGCTGGGGTGCATATTCTGGATCAGGGGGAACAGACGCTCACCTGAAGGGAAAAACAGCAACGTCACTAACAGGCCACTGTCGGTAACAACTAGGGCTGTCACAATTATTCCTGATCGCGATTATTTGACCTGACCGCAATAATTTTGCATAATCATTAGAATCGTTTCCATTCATTTGTATAAAAACAGCTGAATGAAACTAACAGAAATGTCATATTTCCATCACTATTTCCACGCCGTTTTCCACCGTTTGTTGTTTGACTGGCGCTCTTTTATTGAAGTCATCTTGTTGCACCCCTTCTGCGATGGTTTAATGGCACGAGTGGTGAATTAGCACCAACAAACTTTATTTCGAGAGGCTTATTCTCTAATATTCGACTACTGCATTTTGATGAGCATCTATTAACATTAATATCATGGACATAGTTGCAAAGCCAAACACCACAGCACCGCTGTGGGCACATTTTGGTTTTAAGCCAAATGAAAAAGGAGAGGAGCCCAAGAATTTGGAGGAAGTGATTTGTTGGACTTGCAGCAAAAAGGTGGCAGTCAAACGCGCTAATACCACAAATTACTACTACTACTTTTGGCTGCTCCCGTTAGGGGTCGCCACAGCAGATCATCCATTTCCATTTCTTGTCTTCTGCGTCTTCCTGTCACACCAGCCACCTGCATGTCTTCCCTCACCACATCCATAAACCTCCTCTTTGGCCTTCCTCTTTTCCTCTTCCCTGGCAGCTCCATATTCAGCATCCTTCTCCCAATATACCCAGCATCTCTCCTCCACACATGTCCAAGCCATCTCAATCTTGCTTCTCTTGCTTTTTCGTCCAACTTGAGCAGTCCCTCTAATATAATCATTCCTAATCCTGTCCTTCTTCATCACTCCCAATGAAAATTTTAGCATCTTCAGCTCTGCCACCTCCCGCTCTGCCTCCTGTCTTTTCGTCTGTGCCACTGTCTCCAAACCATATAACATAGCTGGTCTCACAACCATCTTGTAAACCTTCCCTTTAATTCTCGCTGGTACCCTTCTGTTGCAAATCACTCCTGACACTTCTCCACCCTGCCTGCACTCTCTTCTTCACCTCTCTTCTGCACTTTGGACAGTTGACCCCAAGTATTTAAACTCATATGCCTTTGTCACCTCTACTCCTTGCATCCTCATGATTCCGCTGTCCTCCCTCTCATTCACGCATAGGTATTCCATCTTGCTCCTACTGACTTTCATTCCTCTTCTCTCCAGTGTATACCTCCACCTCTCCAGGCTCTCCTCAACCTGCACCCTACTCTCGCTACAGATCACAATGTCATCCGCAAACATCATCGTCCACGGACACTCCTGCCTGATCTTGTCCATCAATCTGTCCATCACCATTGCAAACAAGAAAGGGCTCAGAGCTGATCCTTGATGTAATCCCACGTCCACCTTGAACTCATCTGTCATTCCAACCGCACACCTCACCATTGTCACACTTCCCTCATACATATGCACCACTCCTACATACCATTTTCACACTTCCCTCATACACATGCACCACTCCTATATACTTCTCTGCAGCTCCCAACTTCCTTATACAATACCACACCTCCTCTCTCGGCATCCTGTTGTATGCTTTCGCTAAATCTACAAAGACAAAATGTAACTCCTTCTGGCCTTCTCTATATTTCTCAAATCAACATTCTCAAAGCAAACATCATATCTGTGATGCTCTTTCGTGGCATGAAACCATACAGCTGCTCGCTAATTGTCCCCCCCCTCTTAACCTAGCTTCCATTACTCTTTCTCACATCTTCATCCTGTGGCTGATCAACTTTATACCACTGTAGTTGCTACAGTTCTGCACATCGCCTTTGTTCTTGAAAATCGGTACCAGTATGCTTCTTCTCCACTCCTCAGGCATCCTCTCACTTTCCAAGATTGTGGTAAAAAATCTAGTTAAAAACCCCACTTCCATCTCTCCTAAACATCTCCATGCCTCCACAGGTATGTCATCAGGACCAACCACCTTTCCATTCTTCATCCTCTTCATAGCTTCCCTCACTTTCCCCCTTACTAATCCACTGCACTTCCTGATTCACTATCCCCACATCATCCAAACTTCTCTCTCTCATTTTCGTCATTCATCAGCCCCTCAAAGTACTCCTTCCACCTTCTCAGCACACTCTCCTCGCTTGTCAGCACATCTCCATCTCTATCCTTGATCGCCCTAACCTGCTGCACATCCTTCCTATCTCAGTCCCTCTGTTTAGCCAAACGGTACAAGTCCTTTTCTCTTTCCTTAGTGTCTAATCTGTCATACAACTAACCATACGCCTTTACCTTTGTCACCTCTCTTCGCTTTACTAATACCACAAAAAAAAAAATTCTACGGATCCACACCCTACCCAATTCGCCGAACTTGGAAAGACAGCCACCGTCGCAGTTCCATCCCAGCAATTGTCTGTTCCTGAAGCTTTCGGACAAGTGTCTAAATATAAATGTGACAGTACCAGATGGCGCGGTATACAGCCAAAGAAATGCAGCCATTCAATACGCTTGAAAAACCAGCATTTAAGGAAATTCTGCAAAAGTTTTAACAAGCAGTACAAATTACCAGGAAAAACATACATCTCCAAAACTGCAATCCCCAATTTATACAACCAAGTAAAGGATGACAGGCTCAAGGATTTAAAAGAAATTGACATTTACTCAGCCACAACGGACATGTGGTCAAGCTCAAATATGACCCCATACATGAGCGTGATTGCCTTAAGCCAGATAAGGTCAACATGTTGGTGTTCCTTGCCTGGAATCTACCGAACCAGTGAGGAGCATGACTGGCTGTGGTTGACAAGGATATGGCCGGTTTTGGCCATAGTACATTTTTTATTTTGATTATTGGTACCTTCCATTTTCAGTAATTTCTTTGTATTTTTCAGTAATAGGCTTTGGATATTTAAGTTATTTATGTCATATCTGCCCTATGACATTTTTATTTACAGAAATTTAATTTTTATCTATATGTTCCAATGTTCCGTGCCAATAAATTGTTTCTTCATAAGGTATGTGTATTATTAGACTATGATTAGGCTTACACTATAATAGTGGCATAAAATTATCAGAAAAAGACAATTAAATCTTTACTTGCAATTATTTGTATGACAATCGTCAACTAAAATTTCATGATCGTGACAGCCCTAGTAACCAGGTACTTGAAACATTGCTTAGAGAACGCAAAAGGGGGAAAAAGAATAGATTCCAAAAAGTCTATACAGTTTAAGTAATACAAGAGAAATGCATCCCAGATCACAGAGTAAATCACCATTTGGCAACAGTTTATGTTACAAGATGATGGACTAACCCAGCATTTGCTTCTGTTCCTGAGGAGGTGCAGCAGCCAGCATGGAAGCAGTCAGGGGCTCCTGTCCTTGGACATGAACAGCAGGCTAGGGAGGAAAAGGAAAAAAAAAAAAAAAAGAAGATAAATGAGTTTCTATTGCAGTGAACTTGAACCCTGACTGTGCTCAATCCCTTCAGACTATCAATTCAACAAACTTGGCTCTTTTGCCTTTCCACACCAAAGGTATTTTCTTCCTTTATTCACACTTTTTTTTTTTAAACTTAAGCCATATATTTCTGTTGTTAGGAGTCAAACCGAGCAATGGGTAGCACAATCTTTTAAACTGACTCGGTATTGAAGAAACTCATATCGTCTACCTGCAGTGCACCAAGCTGCAATGTAACCCTTTGGGGCAACAGTATTCATCAAATAACATCCACTAAAAGAGCTCTTCTTTTGGACACTAATGGTCAGAATATCATGAAATTTGTCTTCTTAAAAAAACATACACTAAGCTGCATTTCAACTAGGGTTGAGCAATAGGTCAAAATTGGACCAAATATTTATTCTGTTTGAATAAATTTGCCTTCACCTTATCCTCTGACATCCGCGGTCTTTAATATGAAAGTCTAATTTTATTGAAACATTACAGCCTACTCTTCTTCAGTTACAACAAAATAAATCATCTTGAGATCTTTGCTAAGCAATAGGCTGTAAAGAAAGGCTGAACAGCTGTCCGACATGATTTGAAAAATAGTCTGATGGCGTCAGATGAAGGATGCCTCCAAATGAAAACAGGTGGGGATAACATAACTATGCTATTAAATGACCAAGGTGCACAACTGCAGATAGTTTTTAGTCCAATTCTCAAATATGATTTATGAATTGACGTTGCTTTTCCGCACCAATCGATCTGACAACAACCACTAAAGATGGCTTAATTGTCACAGATTGCGCAGTCACTGCAATCACCGCCCTGTTATGTGAAAGACTCGTTGGAAATCTGTGCAACAAGAACATACATATGGCCCAACTCAAACTGCCAGTTCCTATTCGCCCACGCTTTGAATTGAAGGTTAATTTTACAACCTTTACAGGTTAATTATTTACCAAGTTGAATTCTTGAGGAGACAGACCCTTAGATTAGCAAAATAAAAGGACAAGAATCATGCAAAAAAAAAAAAACTGCCAACTGGACACAACCAATCGCCAAAGCCTAATTTCAACATAAACTTTCCTCAATACTTCCTTCCAACGCTCCTGAAACAACTCACCTCGCGGGATGACGGTGCAAACCTTCTACTCCAGTTAAGAAATTACTTGATATATCCATAACTCCATGATTGATATCATGGTTAAGGCTGTTTAGACTCCTCTCATAGCAATGTTAGTCTATTAGTGCCAAAGAAAAGAGTGCTTTTAGCAGACATTATTTGGTGAGCGCAATTACCTGCTACCCTTTGCTTGATTTGACTCTTAACAATAAGGAAATAGGGCTTAGTTTAAAAATATACTGGAGCTTCCCTTTAAGCATTACAATGTATGCAGTATATTGTGACCGTGTGAATAGAGTTGCTTACCTGCTGCATGGTGACCTGTGGCTGAGAAGCCATGTGCTGCTGGGGATTGCGTACACCAGCGGCATACTTGTACTGGGGCATGGCGCGCACTGGAGCAGCAGCGGCTGAGGCACTGGCAGGGCGCTGACTGAGGGCCTGAGTGGCTGTCAAGAGAACATGGGATGACCATCATTAACACATACATTATATAGAACTTGTGCAAGAACTGGGGGAGGGTATGTGTGTGTGTGGTGGGTGTGCGAAATTCAGTACATTGTTGCACCATGTCTGCTGAAATACTCACGCATACGCTGAGATGTCATCATGCGTGGGACCTGGGTGGTGGTGGGTCGCATGGCGTTGAAGGTCTGGGGCCTGGGGGCGGACGGACGCATGGCATTGGGCATGTTCTGGAAGTCTGCAGGAAAAGCACATGGGAGGGTCGGACCAGAGTACATCTAAATATCTCACACAAAAGAAACTATTGACTCCATAATGTTAAAACATGGTACGTCTACTCTGGAACATCATGGGGTTTAGTGGCTTTCCCAACAGACTTAGGAGGGCTCTATAGACTCTTTACTCACAACTAGTTCTACTAGTTCTATCACTGATCACATTCCACTCAGCAGAAGGGTAAAATGTAATGCATCTATAAATCTAGACGATATAGACTTGCTACTTACGCTGGGGTCTCACACCCTGAGCAGCCCAACGGGGGCTGGGGCGAAGCTGGGGCAGCTGGTTGGTTGAGTAGTATGCAGCACGGTTCTGAGCCTATGGGGAGATAAGGAACAAAACGGTAGCTACAAAAATACACAGGTGCAGCAGATGAGGCAGAATGTTTCCCATTTAACCGTATCTTTGAAGAGCAAAGTTCAATCTTATATCATGCAATAAAAGAACTGGTTGAGCAATCTGGCACTTCCAAATACAGTAAATTAACTCCAGTAACCATGTTGTTGCACAGACTGGCCTGCTCTCTCTCACCTGAGGAATAGCAGCCATGAAATAGCCAGAAGGCGGGGCAGGCTGGTAGGGATTGATCACAGGGTTGGGTACAGCTCGGACAGTAGCCATCCTCTGCATGTACTGGTTGGTCAGGTGGGCCTGACGTTCTTCCTTGCGCTGGGCTAAGGCCACATACAGTGGTTTGGTAGCGACAATGCGGCCATTCATCTCTGTCACAGCCTTGGTGGCCTCTTCAGGAGAGGAGAAGCAGACAAAGCCAAAGCCTTTGCTGCGACCGCCCTCCATCATTACCTATGGGGACGACATCACAGATTTCATCCATAAATTTGTTCCTTACTGTTTAATTCCAGTATCAGACAACACAATATTTTTGTCTTTCACGATGGTCACCATGTCAGATTAGGAAATCATAGTGCCATAAATTCTTGCCGTGTCTTGGCCGGGAGACTGGCAACACTACAAGTATGACCTGACCAATCATCGTATGCTGCCTTTCACGATCTTGCACGAGTTCATAGGTCGTCAGGGAGGAGGGTCAAGAAATTGTCAATCATAGCTACAGAAGCGCTATGTGTGATGCTGGCGATCTTGTGTTCCGAAAAGAAAAAGAAGAGAAAGAAAAAACAATTGTGGACGCTGTTGCGGTTAGTGTTACTGGGGAATGACAACCTAGCATAACTTACCCAGCTATTCATCGGGTTGCTTAAGTGCCTCCGCTACTTCTCACCAACATTTAGCCTATCTTTTTTTGACTCTGTCATGGTACTTCTTCGAGGAAATGTAAAAAAAGGCCAGGGGTATTATTGCCACTGCTTAATGAACTTTTCCTCGGTTTTGTCGTTCCTCCTTACAGCGGCAACAGCTGCATCGCTCTCTCTCTTTGCCATGCTTACTTACATATGTGCACCAGAGAGCACTCTTTTATCCTACTGGTCAATGTCAAGAAACACATCGTAGGAGGTGTCAGACTAGGCAGGAAAAAACAAAAAATTCTGACATGTTAGGACTTTTTGTCGGGGTGTCACAGAGCATCCCAGATGCCTCATCGCTGTTCTTTGATTGTCACACTACATGGGGTAAAGACGTCCGTTCATCATTCCCGACATTCATAAATGACCTGCCACTGGAAATCTGTTGGCCATGACAAAATCATGTCAAAATCGGGCTGAACTCATGTTGTCTGATCCCAGCAAAGAACATTCAGACTGGTTCAGAGGACACAAAAAACAGCACTTAGAATTGAAATCCGTGTATTTCTCTATTAATGAATCTATACTTTATCCATCTGAGCCATGGAGTCAGGATACATAACACTGTCATCTTGGCCATAGTTGGAGACACCCTCCAGTCTCTAAATACCGCTGTTAATTTTTTTTCAACTGAGTTGCACTAATACCATTGCAACGGCAAACACGTTCGTGTTTGAAACAACTTCACCAGGAAAAAAAGGTTGACACATGATGACAATGTGTCAATGCTCCTGCTAGACAAGCAATATTATTGCAGAACAGGGATGTGATATAGTCTGATGAGGTTTGTAATACATTAGACAGTCTACAGTAGCTTTGGACCAAGGATCCCATTTTAACAGCCTCCTGCATCAAACTATATCAGAACACTGTTTTACTATAATACTGATTGTCCAACAGAATCGCCACATTGTCATCATGTTTCAATGGATAAAATTAAGATTTGTTAATGAAGAAAAATTGCTGATATCAACTTTAAATACCTAGTTAATACTTAAGTGCTGAAGGTAGGCAGCATGAGATGCTCTTGGGAAATCTTCAGCCTGGTTTCTACCCAGTTCTAACAGAACATCTGATAATTTCCAAGTATGACAAATACTGAACCATTTACCTTAGCACTTGTTATGGTTCCAAAGGGTGAAAATTCTTTGCGGAGACGCTCATCATCCAAGCCATCATCCAAGTTTTTCACATACAAATTAACACCCTGGTATGGAGGGAAGTGAATATGAGACACAAGTGCTTTGTGAAATTCACAATGACTGAATGGTAGTGAAGAATTAGCATCTATGACTGCTTTGGAAGACCAGCTACAAGACACCCACCTGGTATCTAGTCATGCGATCCTGCTTCATTTGCTCAAACTTGCGCTTGAGTTCATTCTGGCGCTCTCCCTTCTTTTGAGCACGGCCCACATAAACCTGCCTGCCATTTAGCTCTTTCCCATTCATGTCATCAACAGCCTGCAAAGAAAAACAGAGGGTTCACTGAAACAAATTCCAGAACTATATACTTTCTTGAACAGACTTGGAGGTAGACATCAGAGCTGCAATGACATGAACAAGTTGACAGCTCAAGTGCAAAATATGAAAATTTCTTAGTATGTTTGGTTCATGACTTCAATATTCCACAAATTCACAAAGGGTAAAGAACATTCTGACATTACCTTTTGTGCATCCTCGTGTCTCTCAAAGCTGACAAAGCCAAATCCCTTTGATTTACCACTGTCATCTGTCATGACACGTATACTGAGGGCAGGTCCTGGAAAAGATATTTTCTCATCAATTTCTCTAAAGTCAAATCAATATGATGCAATGCACTTGTCTAAAAATATTCACTCACTGAAATGTCAAGACGGCCCCACACCATTCTCTTACTAGGGGTGTAAGGATCAATCAATCTGGATCGATGTCTCGATTCAATGATCAACGATTCAATAACATCGATACAAAGCGAAAACATCAATCATATCATCATCTATAGAATACGCCAAGGATGAGAAAATTTTAAAGCTCAATATCTCTAAACCACTTGAGTACAAAGATAGAACCTTGTAAATCCAAGGTGATAAGCATAGACTAGCATGGTTTATTTCCATAATTGACAGGTCATCAAGGGCTCTTTAACTTAACTGATAAACATTTGCACTTAAACATGAGAAATGCGGCACTTTATAGTGAACAACAGGAGGTCCATTTCTATTCTTTTTATTAAAAAATTGTTTTTCATTTAAATGTCTGGAAGAGCTCAGTTATAAAATTGTCAGATCATATTTTAGTTGCTTTTAGTGAGTTATATAAACTCACTAAAAGCAACTAAAATAAAATGTAACTGATTGCATTAAATGGGTATGATATCATCTCATATCTACCGCGGGCCCGCACTGAATCGAAATCGCATCGTGGCATACTTTGTGATATCAGTAAATATCATGTCATTGTCAAAAGAATCAATATAGTATTGTATTGTGATGAAACTTGTGATTTACACCCATATTTCTTACCATATTTCCCAAACATCTCTTTCAGCTTCTCATCATCCATGTCCTCCCCAAAGTTCTTAATGTACACATTTGTGAACTCTCTGGCACGGGCGCCAAGCTCAGCTTCTCTCTCTTTCCTGGACTTGAAGCGCCCAACAAACCTGTTCAAATGAAAGTGAATTAGCATCAATCATGTGATACAAATTCCTGAAAAGGCCGTTTATAATTCAGCAAATCAAAAAGGGGTAATTACTTAGCAAGTCAAGCACTTTTCACAATCTAAAATAGTTATTTTATAAGTGTAAGAATCGCAAAGAACACAAAAACTGATTATATATAACTGGCAACTGAGTTAGTCAACACAATGCATTTAAACACCCCAAAAACCACCATGGGACCTTTTGATACACCAAGGAGTCGATATTCATGAAATCGGCTCAAACAATATTTGTTTGTTGAAGTAAGTTTAGTCCCACTTACACTTTTCTGTCATTGAGTAACATGCCATTCATTTTCTCAATGGCACGCTCAGCAGCCTCATGGGTCTCAAAGTGCACAAACCCGTAGCCCTTTGAGCCATTTTCATCACAAACCACCTTGGAGAAAGGACATTTGGGCACATGAGCAACAATCTGGAATCCATGCATATCAAAAGCTTGTTGTACACACACTCCAAATCCATTTCAAACCAGTGCAGTGTTGAGTACTACGCAGCATTCCCACATAGGAAAACACACACATACACAGTCAAAATGATCGTCTTTCTGGATACCTTGCAAGAGAGGATGTTTCCAAAAGCTGAGAAGGTGTCATACAGAGCCTTGTTGTCAATGGACTTGTCAAGGTTCTTGATGAAGATGTTGCCCACTCCACTCTTCCTCAGTGAGGGGTCACGTTGAGACCACATGATTCGAAGGGGCCTGCCTTTGATCACATCAAAGTTCATGGTGTCTAAAGCACGCTCAGCTGAAAAACAGTAAAAAGAGGACATGTAGACAAGTTTTAAAAACGAGACCACACGATTCGAAGGGGTCTGCCTCTGTTCGATCAAAATTCATGGTGTCTAAAGCTCGCTCAGTTGAACAGCAGTGAAGACAAAATGTAGACAAGTTTGAACAATCCTTTATTTGCCCTCTGACATTAGGAATAGTGGCTGTATTTCAATAAATCTAATTAGGACTTGACACATCTAGTTGCTTAGGTGCCATCTAACGTTGTCGTTAATCCTCAATACCTTTAGTGTCATTACAGACACCTAACAAGATATGAATGTGTGTTGCAAACTTCATCAAGGTCAAAAAGACTGCAAACGTCATCTCTGCAGTGAAATACAAAAGTTGAACGTTGCAGTAAATAAAACCCGCCTGTCAATGTCACATGTTTAATATATATTGCATGATGGCAAATCTTAAAGGAGGAATGACACAACATGCTTCATCGAGCGTTACTGACGCAGCTACATTTTGTCAGAGAAAACCTACCATCAGCGGGCTGCTGGAAGTTGACATAGGCATAACCAAGGGACCGGCGGGTGATCATGTCCCTGCACACTCGGATGGAGAGGATGGGACCGGCCGGACTGAATTTCTCGTAAAGCATGGCCTCTGTAACATCTTGATGCAGATCTCCCACGTAGAGGGAGGCCATGGGGTAACTGGGCGCGCTAGGATTCATCCCTGACGACACGTTTTCAAACTACACGGCTAAAAAAATATGACAACGTAAAATATATAGACGGTAAATGACAGAACCGTCTCCGTAATGGGACGATTATTCTCTTCAGTGGCCCGTTTCACCACTCCGACAAATTGAAATTAGCGAGTTAACGGAATCTTTCAGTTAGCAACGTGGGCTAGCAAGCTTAATCGCCCGATATCGGAGTTTGGCCTAACCGGAGATGGCACGTTTAAATTGTTATCGCCGTTTTATACGCAGCAAGTTGACAAGCCAGGTTGCGTGTATTACACAAATTCAATATTCTCGACTACAAATGAAACGACAGTACCCTTCACATGGGACATAGAGGTGAACGGTTTATTAACAGGCCGAGGTTAATCACCCACGCTTCCAACAATGATGCTAACCAACTAGCTCAGCTAACGTTCCACCCGTTGCGTCTTTCAGGCTTTCTTTCCGCGTCCTCGTCGCGTTGTTATAGTTTCGTAAATCGAATCCTGCTTCACCGATTTTTTTCTTTTTTTCTTATAAAAATATGTCTGCGTCTGTACTCTAGCTTGTGGTTTGTTTCATAATAATAAAATGTGCGCCGAGACTAGCTCCGGAGCACACACCCTGCGCAGACGGATTACGAGGATGAAAGGGCGGCACGAGGACTGCCGAGTCGACTCGAGTCGAACGTGGGGAGCGTGGACGCCCGATGCTGACGTTACCACAGCGGGCGAGTTCCGTGATTCGCTCGCGGACGGAACCTGGCAAACGTCATCTGATCACGTCATCGTGCATTACTCACCCAAGGGGGCAGTGTCGACGCTTTTTCCCCCTCATGGCCAGGAACGTCACGTCGCCACATTGGCCCGACCGCAGCGGTTCAAAAACCAACCGTGTGAAACGAATGACTCAGGCGCACAGTGATTGGTCTTTTGTATTTTTCCCCGTTCTCCCTCCTGTCGCGAAAGAGGAAACGAGGAAGGGAAACTACTGTCGTTCTACCTTCTACTTGTATAGATGGAAAACATTCATGTCATGTAATTCTGCCTTCTACTTGTATAGATGGAACGAAAAGAAAGACACTTAATTTGTTATTGTAAGCAAGCGTACAACGAAATTCAATCTCTGCATTTAACCCATCCTATGGTATCGGAGCAGTGGGCAAGCGCAGTGCAATGCCCGGGGACCACTTATATAATTATTTTTGCCATTGCCTTAGTCAGGAGGAGGAAACCAGAGCACGCGGCGGAAACCCACGCAGACACGGGGGAACATGGAATCCCCGCAGAGAAAGACCTGGGTCTCGAACCCAGGACCTTCTTGTTGTGAGGCTACCATGCGGTTCATGTTAGGATAACATGCCGCAAAATTGAACCTCTCTTTTCTATTTGAGAGCAACCAGTAGAGGGTGCAGGGGAAATGAGAATTTGTTTGTTTTTTTTACACATTCTTTATTGTACCCATGTTCATACACAGATATACAAACAGACACACAATAGAAAAGAAAAACAAACAACAAATATTACATTGTGCATTTTGCAATGCCAGTCTGTTATATGCAGCATGTTATATTCACTTAACAGCAGTGATGGGCTGCCAGGGCCATCGGTGCCTTCTCTGTTGGCTCTGTCAAAAGCAAAAATCATAATTTGTTTGTCACAGTTAAATTGATGTGTGCCTGAAATGTGTATGAATTCAGTTGTTTTCCCGTGGGGCTGAGCAGGGGTTTTCGATGTCATCTAAACGCATTACAGCTACTTAGACCAGCACTAGTGGTATTGCTAGCTGTGATTGCAAACATTCCCCAGTCCTATGTGAATAGTACACATGGCCATTGTAATTCTAGTTAATGGTCACGCCCATATCTGCATATGAAAGTGATCGGCGTTTCCGGTCGTTATGCCACTGTATTGTATGTAAGGGTGGGGATACCTGCAGTCAGTTGAGACTGAAGAGGTCCACTTAGGTAAGTGATGAAATGTATCTGTCAATAAACGTGTCCAGCTGAACTGACGGCATGGGGTTCGAACCCGAGACGTCATGCTGTGAGGCAATACTAACCACTTGACCACTGTGCTGCCCACGCAAATAGGAACTTAAATTTTGTTCTCGATATGATGTTAGTGGGGACGTTTTATATACATAAATGTAGATACTTTAAGACGAAACCCAGAATGAGTTAAAACTCTTAATAAGTCACTGAAACTAGCTCTTAAGCTGTTTTCACTACTAGATATGTTTAAGTTAAAGTGAGATAGCCTTTGTTTTGTTATAATCTATGTATTTTTATTTTAGTTTTATTTCTTTGTCGTTTCTGTATTTGGTTTCATTCTTGCTCAACCTGAGGCAGGAGACTTTTGATGAATAGGACATGAAATGGTGCCTTGTTTCTTTGCATCTGTCATGTTGTCAATACCACGTGACGCCGGAAAGGTGGTCGATAGATGGAGGAGGCGGGGCCTCTAGCGAGGGCCGGGGACCGAAGCCCTGACCATGTACCCTCGAGCAAGAAGCTGAATCCTAGTTTACCTGCGGGGATGCCGTCCCCAGCCAACCCTGCGTTCCGGCTTCCCAGGTGACTAACAATACATACAATAGCAAAGCGAGATAAATCTAAGTATCCATCCATCCGAACCGCTTATCCTGCTCTCAGGGATTCATTGGGTGGCAGGCAGGGAGACACCCCGGACAGGCCGCCAGGCCATCACAGGACCCACACACACATACATATTCATACCTATAGGACAATTTAGTATGGCCGATTCACTTGACCTACATGTGTTTAGACTGTGGGAGGAAACTGGAACCCTCGGAGGAAATCCATGCAGACACGGGGAGGACATGCAAACTCCACACAGAGGACAAACCGGGACGACCCCCAAGGTAGGACTATCCCGGGGCTCGAACCCAGGACCTTCTTGCTGTGAGGCGACCGCACTAACCACTGCGCCACCGTGCGCCTAAATCTAAATAATTAAATGAATTTAAATTAAATTGATTTTATGAATTTACTACTGCTACTTTCGGCTGTTCCCGTTAGAGGTCGCCACAGCGGATCATCCGTTTCCATTTCTTCCTGTCCTCTACATCTTCCTCTGTCACACCAGCCACCTGCATGTCTTCCCTCACCACATCCATAAACCTCCTCTTTGGGCTTCCCTGGCAGCTCCATACCCAGCATCTCTCCTCCACACATGTCCAAGCCGTTTCAATCTTGCCTCTCTTGCTTTGTCTCCAAACCGTTAAACCTGAGCTGTCCATCTGATACTCATTCCTAATCCTGTCCTTCTTCGTAAATCCCAATGAAAATCTCATCATCTTCAACTCTGCCACCTCCAGCTCCACCTCCTGTCTTTTCGTCAGTGCCACTGTCTCCAAACCATATAACATAGCTGGTCTCACAACCATCTTGTAAACCTTCCCTTTAACTCTTAGTGGTACCCTTCTGTCGCAAATCACTCCTGACACTCTTCTCCACCTACTCCACCCTGCCTGCACTCTCTTCTTCACCTCTCTTCTGTATTCCCAGTTACTTTGGATAGTTGACCCATAGTATTTAAACTCATGCGCCTTCGTCACCTCTACTCCTTGCATCCTCACCATTCTACTGTCCTCCTTCTCATTCACACATATGAATGAGAGGAATGACAGTGATTAAATTGATTTAATTAATTATTATTATCATTAAAAACATTTTTTACATTTTATTGGAATTTTCCTGCGCCGTCCTAGCCGTTGCTCCACCCCCTCTGCCGACCCAGGGAGGGCTGCAGACTACCACGTGCCTCCTCCAATACATGTGGAGTCACCAGCCGCTTTTTTCACTTGACAGTGAGGAGTTTCACCAGGGGGACGTGGCGCGTGGGAGGATCACGCTATTGCTCCCAGTCCCCCTCCCCCTGAACAGGCACCCCCACCGACCAGAGGAGGCGCTAGTGAAGTGATCAGGACATATACCTACATCCGGTTTCTCACCCGCAGACATGGCCAATTGTAGGGACGCCTGAGCAAGCCGGAGGTAACGCGGGAATTCGAACCGGCGATCCCTGTGTTGGTAGGCAACGGAATAGACCACTCCATTTAATTTAAATCCCATCATCCTGATCTCTCTCTCTCTCTCTCTCTCTCTCTCTCTCTCTCTCTCTCTCTCTCTCTCTCTCTATATATATATATATATATATATATATATATATATATATAACCAAGGGCTAACGTGTCTACTTATCCATGCACGTTACGCTACCCCCCTCGTTCGGGAAGCGCGTCCCCGCGCTTCAGCATATCGACTCCCTCACGCTCCTGGGCCCACGCGCTTCCGATGACCTCATTGTCGCACCATCTCACTTCTGACACCAATGCAGCGAATTCAGGGGGCAGCCGGAAACTGTTTGAGCTAGCGATGTGTAAGAACGAGGCATACTCCAAGTTAACAGTTAAGGGGCTTTAGTGTCGAACTGTATGTATCAACAATACAGAGATGAACTGATGCACGCAGGAGACTGCGTGCCTTACGTAACATTAACTACAGTTAACATCCACTGGGTGGGGATATAATACCACCCGTAACATCTCCCTTTCCTTTAAGTAAACAAAACACTTCTTGAAATACCAACTTGTGAACTTCACCCAAGACATGGTATATCTAAATCTCAAAAACAATTCAACAGCCTG
The DNA here is from genome assembly GCF_029633865.1 of Lampris incognitus. Classification (NCBI taxonomy): domain Eukaryota; kingdom Metazoa; phylum Chordata; class Actinopteri; order Lampriformes; family Lampridae; genus Lampris; species Lampris incognitus. The sequence continues at coordinate 25,385,263 of NC_079219.1, read as the reverse complement.
TCTAAACACTGAACACTAGAACAAGTCCATGTGAGCTTATAGCTTCAGTCTGTTGGGAGGCCGTATCTGATGGCCATATTGAGAGAGAGCAGGGGAATGGGGTGACGATGGGACAGCAGAAGTGTCCAAAGTCTGTGGTGGGCCCGGAGCCTGTGGACTGCTGTAGCGCCTGCTAGGAGAGGGTCGAGGAGAGAACGTGCATGCCCTCTCACCCTCCGTCATTTCACTCTGTGGCTGAGACCCACTGCATTCAGATGAAGGCCCCTCTGCACCAGCCCTAGGGTCTTGTGATGGCCTTGGCTCTGCCATACGTAGATCGACCCGATTGCGACGATACAAGGAGCCCTCAACCTCTACCAGATATGACTGTGGGGCCACTTTCTGCAGACACACTCCCCGTTGCCAGATGCCTGTCCTGTCCCCTGGTAGTGGCTTCATCCGAACTGCTTCTCCCACTGCAAGCTCAGGTAAGTCCTTAGCAGTCCTGTCGTAGATGAGTTTCGAGATTTGTCTCCTGTGCCGCAGTTTATCTACAACATCCGTAACGACGCGTGGCTCAAGAAGTGCATCAACCACTGGCAGAGCTGACTTCAAATGCCATGACATCAGTCGTTGGGCAGGACTGCTGTCCATACCCTCCGTTGGGGTGTTTCTCCATTGTAAGATTGCCTTCCAGGCATCCTTGCCATCCCGTAGTGCTTTCTTGCACAGGTTCTTTGCGATTTTGACCGCTGCTTCCGCCTTTCCGTTGGCCTTGGGATGCCTTGGTGAGGAAGTGATATGGTCAAATCCCCACTCCACAGCGAATTGGCGGAACTGAGTACAGGCGAACTGGGGCCCATTGTCGGAAATTACCCTGTCAGGTTGCCCATAATGAGCAAACTGAGCCTTGCATCGTTTTATTGTTGTCTCCGCGCTAAGGTCTGGCAGAACATCAATCTCCCAGAAATCTGAGTAGTGATCAGCTACCATCAGAAAGTCTTTCCCACTGTGTTGGAAAAGATCCAGACTTATGATTTGCCAGGGGCGTGTGGGCAGTTCATGGCTCAGCATTGTCTCCTTTTGCTGCTCAATCGCATACTCATTGCATGTAGAGCATTTACTGACATAATCCTTGATTTTGCTCTGCATTCCAGGCCAGTATATGGTCTCCCGTGCTTGTCTGTAGCAGGCCTCGCCACCGATGTGACTGCTATGTACTCTGGCAAGCATCTCAGGACACAATGATTTTGGGATCACCACTCTTTGCCCCATAAACAAGACTCCGTTCTGGACACTTAGCTCCTCTTTGATAGGCCAGAACTCTCTGACTGCCTGCTGTTTTCATCCTTATCAGCGGGCCAACCCTTCAGGATAGTAGACTTCACGACTTGCAGCTGTCTGTCATTATCTGTGTGTTGCTGTATCTGTAGCAGCCTTTTGTCTGTGACATTCAGATAGTCGGCCATATTTATGTGCTCAATTGCCAGCTGCTCGTCCACCATACTGCAGACTGTGTGCTCTGCATGCATAGAGCCAGGGTGTGTTTTGGAAGTGACAGCCCTGCTTAATGTGTCACTCACAAACATGTCTGGTCCTGGTTTGTAGATCACTCTCAGGTTGTAATTCTGAAGAGCCAGTAGCATGCTCTGCAAGCGCTTGGGAGCATTGAGGAGAGGCTTGCTGAAGATTGCTACGAGGGGCTTGTGGTCTGTCTCCGCTGTGATATTGTCTCTACCGTACAGATAATGATGGAAACGCTGGCAGGCAAATACTATGCTAAGGCATTCCTTCTCTATCTGCGCATAGTTTTGCTCTGTAGGCGTGAGTGCCCTTGACGCGAAAACAATAGGCTGTCCCTCCTGCATCAGACAGCAGCCCATGCCGTGCTGGCTGGAGTCACTCTGTACTGTGACGCGTTTTGACACATCATAGTATCGAAGCACAGGCGTCTGTGTCACAAGCTGTTTTATCTCCCTGACAGCTGCATCGTGCTTCGGCGGCCAGTGCCAGACTGTGTCCTTGTCTGTGAGTCCCCTCAAAGGCTCGCATACTTCTGAGAGCCGCAGGAGAAACTTAGCCAAGTACGTGACGAATCTGATGAGTCTCTGCATACCCTTGACGTCCGATGGGGCTGGCATGTCCAAAACCGCTCTGACTTTCTACAGGTCAGCTTTTAGACCTGCAGCCGACAGGATGTGGCCATGGAACCGCACCTCCGACACTCTAAACTGCAGCTTCTTGACACTGAGCCGCAGTTGTCGACAGCAGTCCAGAAGGGCTACCAGCTTGTCATCATGGTCCTTGTTTGCCTCTTCCTCGCTGTCGCCACAACCAACGATGAGGATGTCGTCAGCTATAGGCTCCACTCCCTCAAGCCCTTCCAACAGCTCATGCTGTTTCCTCTGGTAGACCTCTGGGGCTACTGGCACACCAAACCGAAGTTTCAACCATCTCTTCCAGCCCCAGGGGGTCCAAAAGGTGGTCATGAGGCTGCTAGCCTTATCCAGTTTACACTGAAGAAACGCATCTCTTGCATAGACCAGTGTGAAGACCTTGGCTTTATGCAGCTTATAGAGCACATCCTCCAGTGTGGGCATGAGGTAATGCGAGCGTCTGAGTGCCTGGTTGAGATGGTGCGGCTGTAGACATATACGCAGTTTTTTTGGTCTTTTGACTATGACCATATTGCTGATCCAATCCGTGGGCTCACTGACTGATATGATATGACCCTCTCTTTCATATTGGTCGAGGTGAGCCTTCACAGCTTCCTTCATAGCCACCGGAACATTGCGTGGTGCACTCTGCACCGGCTGAACCACTGGATCCAAGTCAAAATGAACCTCTCTGGGGAGTGGGGCCACAGGACCAGTGAAGACATCCTGATATGCTCTGATGACTGTACTTCTGGTGAGAGGCACGGTGAGGCTGTTGTCCACTGCATTGAGCCCTTCTACTCTGAGCTCCTCTGGGATGGTAAAGTGTATGAGCCCCATCTCCTCTGATGTGGACCCTGACAGCAGTGGCAACTGTCGTGTATTTACAACCTCAAAATCCAGCTTGTATTTGCTGCCCCGTACAACACACTCAGTGGTAAGGACCCCAAATGATGGCAGACCTTGGTCTGAGTACATTTTCAGTGTGGTGCTACTATGCTTTAGTTTATCTCTGGGAGCTAGCCTCTTCTTGTCCCTGAGACTCGTGACGTTGCACGTAGCTCCTGAGTCAAGCTGGCATCTCTGTAGTTTGCCATTCAGGCGGAGACTGACAAACCATTTCTTGCCTTTTGTTCCCACTGCACCAATGCTTTGTGTTGCATACACATCATTTGTGTCCATGACTGTGTTGTCTTTATCCATGCTCAGTCCCTCAACTGCGTGGAGTTTACCATCCTTTTTCTTATTTTTATTGCAAACTCTCACAAAGTGATTGGCTGTACCACAAGCATTGCAGGTCTTGCCATATGCTGGGCAGTGTTCTCTTCCCCACTCATGTGCTGTGCCACAGTATTTGCATGTGGAGAGGCCCCCACCTTGTGATCTGGGGTTCCCACTCATTTTCTCTGTAGTACTGGCTGATCTTTTGAATATTTGTTTCCCTACAACATCGACATTGTCCACGAGTGATCTCTCCTGCTCCATGGATCTCAACTGCAAATCACTCAGCTCTGCTGCTCTGCATGCTTCAATAGCACTGACTAGAGTCAAGTCCTTTTCCCTTAACCGTCTGCGTGTGCCCTCTTTAGCAATGCTGATGACTATTCTGTCCCTGATTAAGTCATCTCTTAGGGCTCCATATTCACATGTGGAAGCTTTCTCCCTGAGCCGTGTCACAAAACAGTCTACTGTTTCACCTTCCTCTTGTTTACAACAGCCAAAAACGTAGCACTCATGAATCATTTTTAGCGGGTTTGAAATACCTTTCCAATGAGTCCAGTATGACGGTCGTGTCGTCTTGCTGTGCGTCGGTCAGATTTAAGTTGTGTTTGTAGGATTCCATGACAAATGCTCACAAGACAAATGCTCACAAGACAAATGCTCACAACACTAAAAGAAAAAGAGACAAATGCTCACAAATTGTTTTATAATCTATATTTACAGCGAAAATGATAGTATACAGATATACAAATATGAAATATGTTTACATATCGATTTAATTATGAAAATATGTACAAATACTTTCAAAACCCAATGCACTAGTAAAATATGTACATGAAATCGATTTCCTTTCTTGTAAAACAATTTGTGAGCATTTGTCTCTTTTTCTATTAGTATTGTGAGCATTTGTCTTGTGAGCATTTGTCTGCACACCGTTTGTAGACATGTCGACATTCAACTCCCATGACACTCCTCAGTCACCGCCAAGACCTTCTTGTCCTTGACCACCAGCCCTGTGGCTAAAGCATAATCTGTTACGGGTCTAGATAGATCGATGCCATCGGCTATCCACTAGTTTACCTTAGATACACATGACCCGCGCTCAGGAACATGTTACATCACTTTGAATATACTTGGCTGCACTGAGCAACTCGTGTGTGTGTCATTCTTTATAAGATAGCCTACTGAAACATGGTGCCAGAAGTCGGAGAACTTATTTCTTATTTTACTAGCTCGCATGTTTAAGTTTGTAGGCCTGAGTTGGTCACATGTCGGAGGATTCCGATTCAGAGCAAAGTACTTCTGCTGAAGACGTTGTCACAGAGGAGCTAACGCTAGCATTACCGGCGCCGATAGCATCACATACAATGGCAGCTAACGTGAATATTCCACCACCGTCCCCGATGAGCTTCACAGGCGATTGGAGTGTCAATTGGGACATTTTTCGGGCCGAATATGAAGACTACGTCCTCGTCACGGGCATACTTGGCAAGGACAAGAAAATACAAGCGGCTATTCTAAGGAGTGTGATGGGAAGTGAATGCAGGCATATTTACCGCCACAATCTGAACCTCTCAGAAGATGATCAAGGGGATCCTGACGCCATACTGAGAGAGTTGGGGAAATACTTCAAGCCAGCAAAAAACACAATATACGAGAGGTACATTTTCGGGAGTTGCAAGCAGGAGGAAGGAGAATCGTTTGATACCTTTGTGACGAGACTGAGAGAGAGGGCAGCAACCTGTGAGTATGGACAGTTGAAAGATGAAATGATCCGTGATAAGATAGTCCTGGGAGTTGCAAGCGAGGCCGTTAGGCGCAGGCTGTTGAGAGAGAAGGATTTGAACATGGTCACAGCTATTGACATGTGTCGCGCAGCAGAGCAAACTGACATCCGTATGAGAGCAATGGAGTTTGCAACAACACCGCAGCCGGATGCAGTGCATGCCGTTGCTAGGCAACCCAGACAAAACCAATGGAAACAGAGCAATCCACCCAGAACAGCAGGAGATGCAGGCAATTGCAAATATTGTGGCAGCTCGCATTCAAGGGGCAGAGAGCATTGCCCGGCCTTCGGGAAACAATGTAGGTCATGTGGGACACTTAATCACTTTTCTAAAGTGTGCTTAAAGAGCAAAAAGGGGCATGCTGAGGGCAAGGTAAACTGTGTGGAATACACAGAAGAACCCCCAGAGCATAGTAATGATGCAGATGATCTGTACATGTTTGAGTCAATCGGCGCAGTGCACACCAAAGGAAAGAAGTGGTTTGTGACTCTGAAACTCCACGACAAGCCACAACAATGTCAGCTGGACTCTGGAGCCACCTGCAATGTAATGGGCTTTCAAGACAAGAAAAGGCTGGCCCCAAACACACCTCTCCGCCCGAGTGACACCAGACTGAAGCTGTATTCGGGGGAAACACTGAGCTCTATGGGCACCTTTGAGACTGACTGTACTGTGAGAGGCCAAACACACAAGCTCTCATTCGAAATAGTGAGGACCAGCCAACATCCTCTTCTGTCAGGCTCCACCTGTGAACGCTTAGGGCTCATGCATTTCACAATTCCAGAGGATGTGCTCAAAATGGAATACACACAACCAGGAGCCCTAACTAAAGAACAGCTTATCAACAGATACAGTGACGTGTTCAACTCCCCTGTGGAATCCGTGCCTGGGGAGGTCCATTTTGACCTTGATCCTAGTGTTGCTGCAGTACAGAGTGCCCCTCGCAATGTCCCAATCGCAATGAAAGCAGCAGTCAAAGCCCAGCTGGACAAGTACGAGGCTGACGGCCACCTTGCGCCTGTCACAGATCCTACAGATTGGATCAGCAACATGGTGATTGTTAAAAAACCGGAGAAGCTGAGAATATGCATTGACCCTAAACCATTGAACAAAGCCCTAAAGCGCTCTCACTACATCATGCCTACCTTGGAGGACATTTTGTATAAATTGCCCAAGGCCAGAGTCTTCACGTTAGTGGACGCTCGGGATGCATTCCTGCAATGCAAACTGGACTATGAGAGTAGCCTCATGACCACGTTCTGGACCCCCTGGGGGAGGAAGCGGTGGCTCAAGCTACCATTTGGAGTATCGGTGGCGCCCGAGGTATATCAGCGCAAGCAGCATGAGCTCCTCGCCGGTCTGAAGGGCGTTGAGCCCATTGCAGACGATATCCTGGTCGTCGGCTGCGGGGACACAGACAAGGAGGCTGGGGACGACCACGACGTCAAGCTTGCGGCGTTGATGGAACGCTGCCGTGAGGTCAAGCTTCGCCTCGGCCTGAAGAAGTTGCAGTTCAAGGTGGCTGAGGTGCATTTTCATGGCCACATTCTCTCATCTGCTGGACTGAAGCCCGATCCAGAGAAGGTGAGAGCCATTATTGACATGCCGAACCCAACAGATGCCAAGGGCATGCAGCGTCTCATTGGCTTCGCTAACTATTTAGCCAAGTTCATGCCTCATCTATCTACTGTCTGCGAGCCGTTGCGACGCCTGTTGGACAAGGACACACCCTGGCACTGGCTGCCTAAGCACGAGGCGGCGGTTCATGAGCTTAAGGCGCTGGCGACAGCCATGCCCGTCCTGCGCTACTATGATGTAACTAAGCCAATCGCAATCCAGAGCGACGCCAGCCAGAGCGGTTGTTGTCTCATGCAGGAAGGTCAGCCCATTGCATTTGCCTCGAGGGCTCTTACCCCCACCGAAAAAAACTATGCACAAATTGAGAAGGAGTGTCTCAGTATCGTCTTCGCCTGCCAGAGGTTTCACCATTACCTATATGGCCGCGACCCAATCACAGCAGAGACGGACCATAAGCCTCTGATCTCTATTTTCAGCAAGCCACTTCTCAATGCGCCCAAGGGACTCCAGAGCATGCTCATGACTCTGCAGAACTACGACCTGAGGGTAATCTACAAACCAGGCCCAGAGATGTTCATAAGCGACACGCTCAGCAGAGCTACGGCTGGATGCTCCGGCAGAGGGACTGCATATCAGCGACACGCTATCTGCTCTCTGCAACAAGAGCAGGAAGACATACAGCACGTGAACCAGGCAGAGTACCTGAATGTGACTAACCAGCGGCTGGAACAGATCAGACGACACACCGACAGAGATGAATGCTTACAGGCACTGAAGAACACTGTTCTCGTGGGCTGGCCAGATGTAAAGGAGGAAGCGCCCCTCATCGCTAGGGAGTACTGGCCCTTCAGGGATGAAATCAGTGTGCAGAACGGAGTTCTGTTCCGGGGGCAAAAAGTCATCATCCCAAAGTCACTCCGCCCAGAAATGTTGACGCGCATACATTCAAGTCACATAGGGGGTGATGCATGCTACCGACACGCTCAAGAGACATTGTACTGGCCCAACATGCAGTCAGAGATAAAGGACTTTGTAAGCAGCTGCTCGACCTGCAATGTGTACGCCCACAATCAGCAAAAGGAGACCATGCTCTCTCACGAAGTACCAACCAGGCCATGGCAGGTCTTGAGCATGGACCTATTCAGCTTCAGACAGAAAGACTATCTCCTAATAGTCGACCACTATTCCGATTTTTGGGAGATTGAGCTTCTACCCGACATGTCTGCAGAGACAGTCATCAAGTGATGTAAGGCACAGTTCGCCCGACATGGTCAGCCAGAGAAGGTTATTACAGACAACGGCCCTCAGTTCACAGCTCAGTTCACACGGTTCGCTTCTGAGTGGGAATTTGAGCACGTGACCTCCTCTCCCAGACACCCGAAAGCGAATGGCAAGGCCGAGTCGGCCGTGAAGATTGTAAAAAATCTTCTGCGTAAGGCCGCGCATGATGGTGAAGACCCCTGGAAAGCCGTGCTTCACTGGAGGAATACACCTACGGAAAACATGGGCAGCAGCCCAGCACAACGCCTCATGTCCCGCCGGTTGAAGACGTCCATCCCGGCGGCAAGCAAGCTCCTGGAACCAGCTGTTGTCGTGGGCGTCACTGAAAAGCTGCGCCACAGGAAGCAACTCGCCAAATCCTTCTATGACAGATCTGCCCGTGAATTCCCTGCACTTGAAATTGGGGAAGTCGTACGGATGAAGCCCCTGCCAGGTGATAACACTGGCCGCTGGAGAGTCAGAACTTGTCTCCGCAGGGTTGCGCCGAGGTCTTATCTTGTGGACATTGATGGCTCCCTGTACCGTCGTAACAGGATCGATCTCAGAGTGGCTGAGCCAGCTGCACGAGCCGCGCACGATCCTGTTGAACCCGCTGCGGCACACACACCGGACGGGGATCCAGCTACAGAAACTGTCATTGAGACCCCTCAGGCTGTGTTCGAGCCGAGCCCCATCAGGTCCATGCCCAAGGCGCCATCTACTCCTGTTGGCGCTCCGCGTTCGGATGGACACACTTACACAAGGGCTGGACGGCTGTCTAAACCTCCACTGAAACTCACTATGTAATCTGAATAATGTTGATGGTTGCTATGTGGGAGAGAGGGGGAAAAGAGGAGAAATGTTATCATACGCTACTGTGGTTATTACACTGGTATGGGATATGAAGAGATTTACTGCTGTTGCACTGTTATTGGTTGTTCGTATATGAAAGTAATTTTATTTTGCACTAACTTCATGTGTGTGTTTATACTTGGAAAAGGAGGATGTTACGGGTCTAGATAGATCGATGCCATCGGCTATCCACTAGTTTACCTTAGATACACATGACCCGCGCTCAGGAACATGTTACATCACTTTGAATATACTTGGCTGCACTGAGCAACTCGTGTGTGTGTCATTCTTTATAAGATAGCCTACTGAAACATAATCTTCATATTCTGCTCGGAAGATTTCCCGATTCGCACTCCGGTTGCCACTGAGCTTCATCGGAGCTGGCGGGGGTATGGTCGCGGCCATGGCTATTCACTGCTTTTACTGCGGTACGGCTAGCTAGCATCAGCAAAACAAAAAACTTGCAAAACTCGCTTGACGGCTCAATGTCCCTTCAGCCACCAAATCGCCGAATCAAAGCTCCACTTCTGACACCTTGTTTGAGCTCGCGGTGTGTAAGAACGAGGCATACTCCAAGTTAACAGTTAAGGGGCTTTAGTGTCTAACTGTTAAGTATCAACAATACAGAGACGAACTGATGCGCGTGCCTTACGTAACATTGACTACAGTTAACATCCACTGGGTGGTGATATAATACCACCCATAACAGAAACCACCGCAGCCGGGACGCGAACCCCCATCTCCCGCACCACGGGCGACTACGTTAACCAGTCGACTAAAGGGTCCGACCCGTTAGCCAAGGGCCAACGTGTCTACTTATCCGTGCACGTTACAATATATACATATATACATCCATCCATTTTCCGAACCGCTTACCCTGCTTTCAGGGTCGCTGGAGCCTATCCCAGCATTCATTGGGCGGCAGGCAGGGAGACACCCTGGACAGGCCGCCAGACTGTCTCACAGGGCCGACATACACACACACACACCCATTCATATCTAGGGACAATTTTAGTATGGCCGATTCACCTGACCTACATGTTTTTGGACTGTGGGAGGAAACCGGAGTCCCCGGAGGAAAACCACGCAGAGAACATGCAAACTCCACACAGGACAACCCGGGATGACCCCCAAGTTTGGACTATCCCGGGGCTCGAACCCAGGACCTTCTACTGTGAGGCGACCATGCTAACCACTGTGCATATATATATATATTGTGACCATAGAAAGAGCATTGACATGTAATGATGTCCTTTGCCTCACGTTTACCTTTTTTTTTTTTACATAGTGATGATACATATACATATCAGCAGAGGTGTAAAAACCAGGTCCAGAAAGTAAAAATCCAAACCATGTATTTGCTCCACTCATGCACATTCTAGTCAACACCACTCCTCAACTAGGTAGGGAAACTAGCTAATGACATCAGCTGGTTTAGTAACATGGCTGGAACAAATACACGATTTGGACATTTACTTTCTGGACCTGGTTTTTACACCTCTGCATATCAGGTATGTTCAAGTCTGCTGAACAAGCATGTTTATGCGACCCTGTGGTTAAATGTTCTCTAGTACCTCAATTTCATAATAAATTTACCTGGCATGACCACCTTCGTGGGGTTTGTTTTGAATGTGGTCTAAAATTAGTTTTCTTGTGAAAATATGAATTGCTTGTCAAGTTGATTCTTGCCGAGAAGGGAGAGGATGTGACAATAGCCCTTGTCAGAGCAGATGCCCTCCCATGGTCCTTGACAGATGTCAACCTGAGAGAGGACAGTCTGTGCCAGGCCCCTGTGCATGTCAGGCATTCTCCACCACTTCCCATGGAGGTCTTTTTAAGGTAAGACCACCATAGCAGTTGTCAGAGGCAGTAGGGACCACAGTGGGAAGGTGGGATGAGTATCTGCGGTAAAGTATTCGTGTTTGAATGCAGCTATTCAACTCTACATGGAAGGTATTGATGTGCCGACACTGTTTGTGTTGCTGTAAACGAGTAGTGTTGGTGGGGGAGCCTCATTTCTGCAGCTGTAGCCGATTCACTCTGATTCACTTTTAGGTCATTTTATTTTGTGCAGCTCAGGGTTGTGAGAATGTGCCCCCCCTTTTTTTCCTTGCTTCCCATGACCTCCCCCATTTCTCCCAGATCTCATCAGGGCATCTCATTCTCAGCATCCAATGCAGTTCCTCTATTCAGCCTGCTCAAAACCAGACTTCAGAGATGAGAAAATGAAAGGGGCATTAAATCTCTTCATCAGAGATGTGACCGCATGTCCCTACCCCATTGTTGGTGCATTTACACTGATCCGCTGTACAAGTGAAAATACACATCAGTCATGTATCCTTTATCTTTCAATTCAAACCCGTGGAGACTCAAATTAAACAACCGTACAGCAAACTGGGACAAAGGAGAAGCAGGGGAGCTGTTGGCAATTGCTCACCCAAGGTTACAGTTACATAAGTTACTTCTGGCCACACTTGTCTCAAGACTAAAAAAAAATCTGCTAAGGCCATTATTTAGTGAGTGAGGATGCCACTTCTCCATTCTCTCATAAAGTTTTAATAGTTGGTATTTAAGCTCAGCATTCCTCTGTGGTAGCTTTGCAGCGCCCTCGTCCCACGTCCTGCACTCATGGCAGCAGGCCAGACACACCCAGAGGGCTTCGTGGAAGGGTTTGGCTTAAAAAAAAGAAAAAGAATAACTCCAGCTTCTTTCTGCTGCTAAACACTTCAAAGAAGACTGGATTTGCAATAGGAGAGCAGAGCTGGCTCTTTTATGTTAGAATCTGAGGGAAAGATCATACTTAGGTCTGTTGTGCTCTTTGTCTTGCTTTTGCCAGTATGTCGAACACTCTTGTACAACACCAAGTTGAATATCCAAAAGGTAAAGCTGATCGCTTTGCACAAAAACGTTAAGGTTTAACTAATCCGGTCTCTTTGGTAGGCCTGCCACTGAATTCATGGGTATGGTCTATATACTTGTAGGACAGTTGAAAAAATATCCCGGGCACAGACTCATGATGTTCCAACAAGGACAAATGTATGGATTTAGCTCCAAGACTACAATATAAAGAGCCAAAGCCATACCTGATCACAGCAACCATGGGGTGTTTACAATGGAAACTGTTCACCAAATTGATGTGGGATAAGAGGGAAAATTTACTTTCTGCCAATCTCATCTGCTCTGCCTACACCTCAGGGTGATTCATTCATTCAAGTCTAGACAATGATTCATAGAAAATAGAGTGGTTGAGGGGAAAGAGCTGCCCACTTGACAACCCATATATTTATAATCTCACACCTGCACTAGGCATTATACACTGATGAGCCAAATCATTATGACCCCCCACAGGTGAACTGAACATTGCTCATGTCCACAAGGGTACATAAATGAACAATCAGTTCTGGTAGTCAACATGTCAGTGCTGTTTTGGCTGCACACGGAGGACCAACAGCACATTAGGCAGGTTTTTCCTCCATGTGCAGCCAAAACAGCTCTGACCTGTTGAGGACTGGACTCCACCAAGACCTCTGAAGGTGTCCTCTGGTATCTGGCACCAAGACATTAGCAGCAGATCTTTTAAACCCTTTAAGTTGCGAGGTGGGGTCTCCATGCATCAGACTTGTTTTTCCAGCACATCCCACAGATGCTCGATCAGATCGAGATCTGGGGCCTCGTGTATCAATCCTTACAGGCGAATTTGTTCTTACACACCCATGGGATCTTTTAGCCCTTGAAATTGTCTGACAATCAGTAGCAAAGCATGATGGTTATTTGCAATTCATTCCTCCTAACATCTATTGTCTACCTCTTGCAATGAGCAATCACCCAGGCCTGCAAAGACATCAGTGTTAGCCAATTGGTGTCTAAATTCAGGGGTTACCCAAGTTCTCCACTGGTGTCTGAGACAAACTTCAGGGCTAAAGAAAATCCCATGGGTATGTAAGAATAAATTTGCCCATAGTAACGATTGATACATGAGGTGCAGTGTGGTAGGGCATGTTATCCTGCTGAAAAAGACCATCGACATCAGGGAATACTATTGCCATAAGGGGTGTACCTGGTCTGCAACAATGTTTAGGTAGGTGGTACATGTCAAAGTAACATCCACATGAATGCCAGGACCCAAGGTTTCCCAGTAGAACATTGTCCAGAGCATCACACTGCCTCCACCGGCTTGGCCTTATTCCCATAGTGCATCCTGGTGCCAACTATTCCCCAGGTAAATAACCCACATGCACTCAGCCATCCACATGTAAAAGGAAACGTGATTCATCAGACCAGGCCACCTTCTTCCACTGCTCATGGTCCAGTTCTGTTGCTCATGTGCCCATTGTAGGCACTTTCAGTGGTAGACAGGGGTTGTCATGGGCACTCTGACTGGTTTGCAGATACGCAGCCCCATACGTAGCGACCTGCAATGCACTGTGTTCTGACACCTGTCTATCATAGCCAGCATTAACTTATTCAGCAATGTGAGCTACAGTAGCTCTTCTGTGGGATCGGACCAGACGGGCTAACCTTCGCTCCCCATGCACATCAATGAGCCTTAGTCACCTACAATCCTGTAGCTGGTTCACCGGTTGTCCTTCCTTGGACCAATTTTGATAGGTACTAACCAATGCATACCGGGAACACCTCACAAGACCAGCCATTTTGGAGATGCTCTGACCCAGTCTTCTAGCCATCACAATTTGGCCCTTTTCAAAGTCTCTCAGATCCTTACACTTGCCCATTTTTCCTGCTTCCAAAATATCAACTTCAAGAACTGACTGTTTACTTGCTTCCTAATATATCCCACCCCTTGACAGGTGCCATTGTAACGAGATAATCAATGTTATTCACTTACCTATCAGTGCTTTTTCGTGGTTTTAATGTTTTGGCTCATCAGTGTGTGTGTGTGTGTGTGTGTGTGTGTGTGTGTGTGTGTGTGTGTGTGTGTATATACAAAACACAACAGTAGGGAACGTGCTCAACAAATAAGGAGCAAAATATTTCAGTGAGTCAATTAAATTCTTTATGAGACTGTCTCATAAAGAATTTACTTGACTCACTGGATTATATATATATATATTTCCACAAATCATGGATCTTATCAACCAAACATGATTTACGATTATTTGGCTAAATTTACAACTAAAACCCAAGGACATTATTACCCCAGGTAGGACTAGAACCATAATAAAAGTGGACAGCATTCAACTTTTAAATTAATTTTTTTAATTCCACATACATGAAATTACATATTTCCCTCCAAATAACAGTTATGCTTAGGTGTTCTGTATGAAAATTCCAAAGACATGAACAAAGCTAGCCAGCTCAACAACAACCTCCCTTACCTCTCTGCTAAATACTTCTTAGCCACATGCAATTTAGGTAAGTATCCAAAGAAAAAAAAAGAAAATAAAATAAAAATAAAAACCTTAATTTGAAAAAGCAGTAACTAGATCAGCTCATGAGGACAAAATCTTACCGCTCTGCTCATACAAAATAGCAACAGTAACAAGCTTGTGTGCTCTTTTGTTCTGAAGGTTTCTATACCTCGTAACTGATACATAGAAATACAAATGCAGGTCAACCAAAAACAATAATTAAGAGGAATACAAAGTACGGCAAGTGACAGTGAATGGAATGTAACCTTTCTGTTCTGGCAAAACTGTCTCCTGTCCTGCCGTTTTTACTTGTCAGTTCTCTAACAAAGTACAGAGTTAAAAGTGTAGCATCTTCAGATATGAGGAGCAGACTCTCATATTGTGAAACCACAGATATTTTCAAGTGATGGTGTCAGTCAAGAGCAAGATCGTTAACATGGATGGAATATACATACAGTATAACTGTTCAGACTTTAAAAATAATCTGCCACACTTTGCATGAATTGAGAACTTGCCCCTTCACCCACCGCATTAATAACGCAACAAGCCCTGTTGCTCCCACAATCAAACACAAAAGGTGAGTAGACAACCGCCCTAACCCTAAACACACCTTTTCCTTACCAATCTCCCTTACCCCGCCCTTTCCATCCCATAATTCCAAAGCTACCTTCCCTTCCCTCAGTAACTAAGAAGAAATGGTAAACACAGATGTGAGATGACGTGCAGTGAGGGAACTAAAGAAAAAAAGATAGAGAGAGCTGGATGAATATGAGGTGGACTCAAAGATATTAGTGAAGATGAGGCAGGGGTGATGACAGGCAGATGGGGACAACGGGGTGGGGTGGATTCTGCCTCAATCTCTAGGTTCCTCCGCATCTTCACCATCACCCTGGTTCTCAGACGTCCACAGCTAAAAAAGATAAAGAATAACCACAGAAGGTAGAAGAGTAAACAGCAGTTGGCAGGAGTTGAGAAAGTAAAATTGCACACATTAACACATTGAACAGGGCGCTGCGCCACTGGGAAAAATGTCTTGATATCATGAGCATTTATAATCCCATGAAACCAGTGGCTTGTTATTGGACATGGCCAAGTTACTGTCATATAAGCTGTAAACTGTCATGACAAAAAAGAATTCCATATTTACTGGTTTCAAGGGAGTTTTAATGCCATGCAGACAATGATGTACTAAATGCTTTTCTATCTTGCCGAATAATAAATAAATATATTACATTAAAGCTGCTGTAGGCAACATTCTTTTGTTAAATTTTTAAACATTATTTCGGCCCATTTGGTGAAATTCCCATTATCTGCTGGCAGGTATCTATCAAGAAAATGTACTTTGAAAAATCCGGTCTCCGTCTGCTCCTAGGACAAGTATTTGTAAAGATTTGCTGAATTTCTTTTTTTTTATGTGCATAAGTTATTAATAATAGCCAGTTACGATAGGCAATCTCATGCACATGCATGAACCTGGTTCAGAGAGAGGTTATGGGAGGGAAGGAGAAGTAGAGTGTGGGGGATGTGATTTTTTTTTTGGGGGGGGGGGGGGGGGTCCAATCCATCCATCCATTATCTTAACCACTTTTCCTGCTCTCAGGGTCGCTGGAGCTTATTCCAGCAGTCATTGGGCGGCAGGTGGGGAGACACCCTGGACAGGCCGCCAGGCCATCACACCCACCCACCCACCCACCCACCCACACACACACACACATTCATTCCCCCCCCCATGACACCCCCTTGTCAAAATTTCCCACTGCTCCCAAGTTAACTTACAGCAACTTTAATATATAACTTCCTAATTAAATTCGTTTCTAAAATGTACTCTGCTCCCTTTTCCAACATTATGTCAGACAAAATGAATCAGAAATGCTTTCTACTTACTGTCAAATTGTCTCTCAGTAGTTGCATGATCAATGTGCTGTCTTTGTATGAATCTTCGCTCAGTGAGTCAAGCTCTGTGATGGCTTCATCAAAAGCCTGAGGGAGTAAGACAGTTGATCATTAAAAAAAGTTAAAATGGGCAGTCCAGTTTTATTATGTGTTAACAGACAGAAGGATATGATTGTGTTACGTGTGCAGGTGATCAGTATTTGTGTATGTTCATGCTTTATTATTTTGCCCAATTGTGTGCAAGTATAACTTCAACTGAGCTGGGGGAAAAAAACTGATAAGAAAGGCAAGTGATTAATAAAACACTAAAAATGATTCAATAGAAACTGAAGATGTGGCTCAACTCTTAAAAAAATTTTTTTTTAACAAAAATCCAGGCCAGAACTCATTTTACCTTTATTGCCACACAGACATTTTGGGCTAGAAGCCCTTCCTCAGCATATTTGGCAAACGTGATGAAAATCGTATGTAATCAACCTGGCACAATTGGCGGAACCCCATGGGTCCTGACATTAAGTATTACAAAAAACAAGCAAAGCCTGCTGGCATCAAAGTATCAGGAATTGAATCCAAAATTATTCTCTTTGGAGAATAACGTTGTCCCTATTTCTGTCCCTATGAAACATTCTAAAAGGATCATTAACCATGCATCATAAATCACGCTGCAGAGGTAGCAAATGAAATGTCTAACCACTTCTGATTTGTCAGCCTAACTGCAAATATGCAACACATGCGTTTATGTTCTGAAATCCCAGTTTTTAAATTCTTAACTTACTCTAACCAAATGAATACAGGTTACAGGGAAATTTTAGTGCAAAATACGACACATTTAACACAAACCAAGTTCCCCACAACTTTGACATTAAATCATGTTCAATTTTGCGCTGAAGAAGGGTATCGTGCCTGAAACATCCTTGTGGCAATAAATGATAAAATCAAAAGGGCGCTGTCCTAGTTTTCTGAGATAGCCAAGACAAAATCTAACCTCTGGACATTTTGGTGCAAAAATGCTTGTTTGGCAGGTATAGCAATACTTGGAACACTGGCAGTGATGTAGCTGATTCAGTGTCTTCATGAGTACAGCAATGCCATCGTGTGTGGTGCTATATCCTTACTGCCTTGGCCAACTTGCAGGCTTTATCAGGTGAATTAAGTATCTCATAGAAGAAGACAGAATAGTTGAGGGCAAGGCCGAGACGAATGGGGTGCGTGGGCTGCATGTCGTTCTTGCTGATTTCAAGGGCACCATCGTAGCCTTCCTCTGAGTTGTTAATGATGGCTGTGGGAGACAACACTAGTCAGCACTTTGTAGCCCAACTAATGAACTGGTGTGTCTTACAGAAGGTGAGAGATTTTATAGAATCCATTAGTATCATAAAATAACAATGTTTTAGACTGATATATCTAAACTGAACAAGTACCAGAAGGCTGAAACACACATGCAGTGAGCAGGATGTTTCACTGAGCGACAACATAACTCCTCACGGGCAATACAGAATGCCTTGACTACCATTGCACCTTAAACTAACAAAATTAAAACAGCTAGGGAATAAACACTAACATCTGAAAACATTAACTGAATGGCAGGAAAAAAAAAAAAATTCACGACTCAAAAGACATCTGACCCCCAGATCGACTTCAGGGGAAATTAGATTAGATTAGATTAGATTGTTTTATTAGCCACACGACCGAGGCTGGTGGAATTTGTTCTTGGTACACATTAAACTCTGCAGCACAATACACACACGGACAACAACAGACACTCCACATATTATCACGAAAAATACAGTTACACAATAACAGAAATAAACATATCACACATAACAATTATGTGAATGGTGGCATTTATGCCAATGGTGTGTGAGGAGGGGACTATAGGGAGGAATTCAGAGTCCTTTGTGAAGCGTTTAGTCTCAGTGGACAGTGACCTGTAGCGCCTCCCTGAGGGAAGGAGCTGGAAAAGGTGAATAGCAGGATGTGAGGGGTCGGCTATGATCTTTGCTTGCTTTACAGTCCGGTTAGTATGTGTAGAGATTCAACTGTGGGGAGTGGGTTGCCTATGATTTTGGATGCCTTGTTGACAATCCACTGCAGTTTTTTTCCGTGTTTGACTGTCCGTGCCGCCGTACCATACTGTAATTGAATATGTTATGATGGATTCAACAATGGTTGAGTAAAACAGAACAAGCAGTTGATGTTTGATTCTGTATTTTTTAAGCTGCCTAAGGAAGTAAAGTCATTATTGAGCTTTTGCAATGATGTGTTCTGTGTTAATTTTCCACTTCAGGTTATTGCTGATGTATGTTCCACAGAATTTAAAAGCACTCTCAGTTTAGATTCTATGCAGTTCTCAGTAGACAGGGAAATACTCATGCATATGTTTTCCGCTTTCTGATGAACACAGTTGGCTGGCTGACTGTCAGTTGGACAATAAGGGAACCTTGCCTTGTGTTAGTTTCCCTGTTGCATTCCCACTGGTCTCCCAGCTACTTTGACCCATACATCCCATTCCTGACTAAGGACAAATAAAAACCATAGAAACCAGAGCAACAACATTGCAGCATGAATGTATATGCCTCTTCTGTTTGTTAAGCATCCCAAACACTAGTTGTGAATACAAACTTTCCACACTTTCTAGGGGGCATTTTCAATTTTAAGATCTGCTGGCCATCACTGACATATGGTAGCAAAATTTCTAAAGCATCTAATGGTTTTCTTAAAAAGCTTGTCATAATATGGAGGTGATAAAGTGGTGACTAATAGTGCAAATATGTCAGGGGACACACCTGAAGGATTAACAAGAGCCTAGGTTTCACTTGGGTGTGGGGTAGAGATGAGTAGCATGTTTGAAATTTCAGAGCACAATGGTTTCTTAATCCTTTGTGGGCTAGGTGGTGAATTAGCGAGAACGTTTATATAGAAACCAAGTGCCCTAATAACCAGTTACTGGCAGTATTTTGAATAAAGAGTTTACATGAATGGAAATAGATGATTTCCTGAATCCCGGTATTAAAACGGGCACCGGGGCTAAATTATTAAAGACTGTAGTACTGATAAGCTCTGACGTTAATGGTTGTGCTATCGGTATTGGAGACATTAAGAAAATAAATTTCATATTTATTAAGGCTACATGAACGTTATCTTGCACCTTTTATCTCACCGACTCCTTTTCTAATTTGCAAAAAGATTAAGACTTTGTCTATGATGCATTTTCACTATTCTCAATCCAGAAGAGATTGCGCGCGCGCGCGCGCGCGCGCGCGCACACACACACACACACACACACACACACACACACACACACACACACACACACACACGTCTTAGTGACAATGGTGGACAGAGAATTGAACAGTCAAAAGTCTGGTTATACTTCACTAGAGTCGATGCTGACAATGCTCATTGCAACACGTGCAAAAAGTCTTTTGCATGTAAGGGTGGAACACAAGCAATCTTTCGAAACATCTAGCAAAAGTGCATCAAATACAGACAGAGAAATGCACAGTTTTCAACTAGTTCATCTCTTGCTGGCCCATCCACCTCCGGTGTGTTACGTATGCTAGCAGCCCAGAGCCCACACAGAGTTAACTAAAGTATACAAACATGGGTTGACGATTAAAAGTAATGCTCTGTTTTTCTCTCTTAAAAAAATAAAAAAGAATCGATAAGAGTACAGTTAAAGTACTGGCTCGATAAGCAGTATCAGTAAAAGTAGCAGTACAGTTAAAATCTTAACAATAATCTGCCCAGCAAGGAATACATTGCTTCTTTCAATAATCAGTTTATGGTACCTCAGCTCTTTCAATGCTTCCTGTTATCAGTGCTCGATTGTAGCAGCTATGGTCCTCAAGCAAGTACACCTGTATTTGTATTTTTTGTCAAATCATTTCTGTACATGTGAAGGTCTTCACATAAGCATTCCTACTTGCCATCTTACCTTAAAGTTAGCTGTTAACCAGATAACCAGCTCAGTGCAAGCAGTGGCAGAGTGTAAACCATTGCAAACTCTGCACCGGCATTGTAATGAATGATGTTCACTGAATACCGTGTCAAACAGCTGAATGACAACTTTTATGATAAATGAAGAATGGAGAGACACAATAAAATTCCAATGTTTAAAAAATGCAACGTTATGTATGGTTGATAAGGAGTCTCACTGAGTCGTTTTTTTAAGCTTATCTTTTGAAAATCTATCGAGCACCTTTAGTCTATAGTCAACTTTAGTCATGCTCTTTCTAGTCTTGGGGATAAATTTTGAATAACAAGCTGTTCCCTTGTTTACTGTGTGGATCGTTAACAACACCATGACATATGGTGCACAAATTTGATTACAATGCTGTTCAGTTTGCGACGATACGTGGACTCAACTGCAGTTTGGAGTTGTGTGTTTCAAGTCTCCCTAAAAATACAGCATTAAACATCAGGTTCACTGCATCTGGTGACCTTTTCCATGCACTGTTTCAAAAAGATGATTATAAACCACCTATAAATCACATACATGATTATTTCTAAAGTGGGAGTTATGTCTTTATTGGTTTACAAATCTGGTTATTCGTTTGCACATGAACATTCTGTGAAAGAGTTAGCTGAGAGGTTGTGCTCGATTTACAAGTGCTTATGTATTCTTTCAAAGTTTTAAGAGGATGGATTATCTTGCTGGGACAGAAGCATTTACAACTTTAAAAAATGTAGCCAATCAAGTATGAGTGTGTGTGTGTGTGTGGGGGGGGTCGAGCCAAATAAAATAAAGCTTGATGATTTGAGAGGCCTAGCCTTGACTTATTCATTAATTCTCTCGTAAGTAGATGCACAAGTCAGCACCTGTTCATGGCAGGCAGACAGGCAGCCCACTCCCCTGCTGCAGCACACAGGAAGTATAGCCAAAACCGCACCCTGTTCTGTGCCTCACTCATCTGGGTGTGATCCACTGCCTGCCCTGTCACTTTCGACCACATTCAGTCTTCAAAAACCTTTTTTCAAGCTTTGGTTCAGTCTTTGAATACCTTTTTTCAAGCTTTGGGTATTTGGCGCATTTTCTGAATCAATATCCCAATATTAGTTCTAATCTAACAAGCCAACAGCATTACATCCACCCCCAACCATGATGCATTGATCAGCTCCCACAATTAGTTTAGCAAAGCTCTATAAATCTTCTGACCATGTAACATGCAAAACACAATGGCTGAGATGACTCGATTTGTTTTGTTGCTTTATTCTCTATATTTGCTGATACTTATTGGAGACCCCCACCTTGTGACAGACACATAGTACTACAGTGTGACGAACAATGAACATACATACTGTATGGGAGCACATTGGCTTTGAGAATTTATTATGGCTGTTTGAGATTGGCATCTAATCAGCACAAAATGCAGTTGTTGTAGCTGTTTTTGGATAGTTCTCAGGAAATGCTTAAACTGTATTTGGTTTGTGGGTAGAAAATGTAGACAAGTCCTCAATCGTGAAAGGGTGTATAAGTGTTGATTAATCTGTGCTCCAGGTAAACCTATTGGTCTGCTGTGTCCCTCTTGAAATTAGACTTTTCAAACGGTCCGATAAATGGACAACTGTGAATACTATCGACACCCATTTTCTCCATGAAAAACTGAACCAATCGCAGAAAATTAAAGCGATTACAGAATCTTGCAGAAAAGTGAGTTACAGTATGGTCTTGCATGCCATAACTTTGTACCTATATGCTTAATGTAGTGTTATGTTGCTACATCATGTGATTTAAAAACTGCAGCCAGGGGAATATGAAAAATCTGATACTGGGAGTTACAAGTAAAACACCTGACATATACATTGACAATCACACTCAGATGAAATAAGCCTTCTTGATTTTAAAAAGGCAGTTTAAAGTAATTTACTGTTAACATTAACACAACACTACACAGTATGGCTACACAACATCCCCAGCATGTAGAAGCTCTCAAGATGTGTAAGCCTTGCTAATGTCAAGTGCACACTACACAACTGTGAAAAACGCTGTACCACTCACACTAGACAACTTTGTGTCTTGAAACCTGTCTTGTTGACGTAGTGGTGCTCACACTACAAAAACCGATCTTTAAACAAGGTTCACAAATTAAGGATCTGCTCCCGAAACTCCGTTGGTTCACAGAAACACATGCGAGAGGTGTGTTTCTGTTAAGTGACTTTGCTAAAATGGAGGATCATGCAAAAGAGAAGCTTGCTGTTCAAACCGTTTGTGCACTCATTTGTGTAGATAGATGGACAAAGAGGGAAAAAAGTGAAGTATGGAGGAAAGAATGGTTGGGGAGATGTGGGCAGCAAGGAACGCATGTCTTTTGAAATTGTTCTCGCCTTGCACCTGGTTGTCTCTTGTTCTCTCGTTGCTACTGCACATCACCAGTGTCAGATACACTCATACAAAATGTGCTGCTAATCATTTCATGCTTGAAAATGTCAGGGCATCTGGAACGAGTCACACACTGGGTCAGTTCGTGTCTCAGGTCACGTCTAGAAGAGCACTGATGTTGGGCAAGAGCACCAATCTGACTCAATGTTTTTGCCGCAGATCTAAAGGCAGATCAGGGCTAAAATTGTGTAGTGTACACCTGTCATACGACCATTAAAATAAACTGGCAGAAGTCTCAGACGCACAATAAGGTACATCTTGCATTAACTGTTAACTTGTTAAATGTGCTTTCTCAAACTTGTAATACTTCATCCATCCATAGATTATTCAAGCCACTTATCCGAATTCAGTTTGCGAGATGCTGGAGCCTATCCCAGCTGTCACTGGGTGGCAGGCGGGGAGACACCCTGGACAGGCCACCAGTCCATCACAGGGCTGACACATTCACACCTAGGGACAATTTAGTATGGCTGATTCACCTGACCCACATGTCTTTGGACTGTGGGAGGAAACCGCAGCACCCAGAGGAAACCCACGCTGACACGGGGAGAACTCCACACAGAGGACGACCTGGGATAACCCCCAAGGATGGACAACTCCGGTGTTCAAACCCAGGACCTTCTTGCTGTGAGACGACCATGCTAACCACTGCGCCACTGTGCCGCCGATTCTTTACCATTTCAGATATCTATTTCTAAGTATCGTGAATGTCCTTCTGAAGGATTCTTCTTAGCTGAAATTCTCCTCATAAGCAAAGATGAATTATGGCTGTATTTGTCAAGATTTACAGACTACCGTTTTTGATTTAACAAACAAACCTAACTTTTAGATAGGCTTGCTAAGGGCACTGAAAACTAAAATTACTGCATAAAAAATATAACTGACTTAACATAAGTATACACAAGATGTTAATTTAAATGTGCGAAATGAGAAACTTTAAAGGAAACAAGGCCACATTCAATAACAAATAAAGATCTTCCTGAACACTGCCAGACGAGCACATGGTAATACTGTTGTAATCTGTGAGGAGGAGCCAATCTGCTCCTAATACTCAAGCATTATTTAATAGGATCTAGACAACCTGGTTTGGCAAGGATAAGTATTTTTCTTCTTTAAGTCATTCACAATTCAACTTTTCAGCCAGCGTCACAAACACGCATGGACTCACATTTAAATCAAACACACTGACTACTGACTATTCCTGCACAAAAAAAGAAAATTATTGCAGGGCTTACAGGTCTTCTCCTCTCCTGTAGCAACCTCAGCCAAGTAGCGGTAGTAATCTCCTTTCATTTTCAAGTAGAAGACTTTGCTCTCTGCTGCAGAGGCTTTAGGAATGAGGTGCTTTTCCAAGAGTTCCTGAAGTACAGAACACAGACAAAAAGGGAGACAGAAAGCACAAGGTTAGAAATGTACTTATGTGAAACTGTGAATATGAAACTAACTTCAGTGTGCCACTCATATGCAGTCTGTATGGGTGAGGACTTGTATCCAACAACCATTTGAGGTATAAGTGGTACAAATAGCATTGATAAAGGCCAGATTTTACTCAAATTTCTTAAAATGATCCCATAAAACAGCATTTGGAGTACCGAACTTTAATGATTTGACAGATAGCCTAATGATGGGGGGGGGGGGGATCCCCCCCCAACCCCAAAAAAAGATATCCCAATGAAACGGAACTGTTGGGTGGGATTGCGCGAAGGTAGTTTATTTGATTAACAACAAATAATGGCCAGGCATTTTTTAGATGAATGTGGGCACTGATATTCTATTGGATAGTTTTAATTTGGTGGTAGAATATCACTTGTCTTTTCTTAACCTCGCACTTCATTCATTGGACATTGTATTTTTCAGGAGGAAAAATTTGTTTTTCTTCAAGTAAAACAAAGTTATTTTATTTGTGAAATTCTAGAATAGTGCTCAATAGATGTAAATTAAATGCAGATGAAAGGTACTAAGAATGAAAATATATATTTCATGGGACCTTTAATGGTTCCCCCTAAAAGACAAATCCAACATCTTTCCATCTACCTCTAATGTCGGATTTATGGTTCTGCATGATTCATGGACTGTGGGGCTCCCGCCATAGGTGTCTACAGCAAAGCATTTGATTTATACTACTGCACAGACAAGTAGTGGTAAACCTGTAGACCGTTATAGCACTACCACAAACTAGATGGCAGTGTCATACATGACACGCCATAGCATGAAAACAAATCAGGTGCCAAAGTATTCGCGTTTACATTCTCTGGTAACAAAGGCAGTGAAGGTTTGCAATAGAAATGGCTGTGCTACATTAGGAAAAAGAGCTAATTTCGTTGGCATTATTGAGAACATTTCATTGGTAGACGAGATGGTCAGTGAGACCACTAAACATGTTGAGCAGGACGCAGGGGAATTCACCCTTCTTTGTTCACCAGATGCGAGGAATGGATGAACTGCCGGGTGCTGGCACTGGACACATGTAGCACGTAAGCAGCTCAAGCAAACCAAGCAGTTCTTGAGGTGTGTCCGTGTAGACTTGATGAGCAGTCACATTTTTGAGGATGTGACTTTGAGGAGGGTATGTTGTAGCTACAGAGACATCACCATAGTCTATGGCAGTGCCTCACAGACCTTAACGTAGAAGCATAAAATCAGGTCTAACTAGCCACCTGAGAACAAAACTAATGCCACACATGAACGCAACAACTCATGGGTAACATCCATAAGAATGATTTTATTAAATTAGATAGTTTACACACAAGGAACTTACCCTCACAGGTTGCATGAAACGCAGACAATGTTGAGATTTTATAAGTTTAATATCATGGTACAAGTAGGCAAAAGGAGGCGATCTTGGAGTTTCCATTGTGATCCACCCTGAATTAACGGCAGAGAAATGTATTACCTATGATAGCCTAAGTACAGAGGCTTGGGATTTTGCCAGGTTGCATCACATATGCCACAGAGAGCAACTAAGGCAATGAGGGTGGAGAATGGTGAGGAGCATGAAGGGTAGGGGAGGAGAGGAATGATCGAAGTAACATGATGGGGTAATTAGGGTGGTAGAAGATGGTTTGGAGAGGAAGAGTAAGGGAGGAGACAGAGGAGGGAACCAATATGCTGAACTCCTGATGAGCTTTGACAGGAAAAGTAGGTCACTCACAGAACCAAGCCTGGCTCTTTAGGACCCACAGGTCCACCACTCAGCCAAAGCTCCTTTCTAATAGCCTGAGTGCAGGCAGGCAGAGAGGCACTGTACCTTTAAGTAACTGGTGAGCCTACACCTTAAAGACCCCATGAAACAGCTATCAGAATGTTATTTGATTCCACATATTTACGTATTTCCTGTTTTTACAGGAAATATGTAAATAGGAATTGTCATGTATATTGATTGGCGTTTACAGTAGCCAATAGCGCTAAATACGCCGCAGACAGCAGGGGGCCATGAGAAATGGTGTCTGACAACATGCTGACAGAGGGGATTGGGTACGGCTGCAACTCTGGATGCGCGCTGAGCCCTTCTCGCGGATCTCCCCAGCCGGGGCGACCCACCGGGGGGGGGGGTTTGCAGGAGTTTATAAGACCAAAAACACAGCAACGACCCATAACTGCAAGCTAGCTCGTAGGTCCTGTCGGTAACTGGCACAATTTATAGTCAGAGGGGACAGACATGGAAATCCGAGAGAGCGTTTTATTGGACATAAAATTATGCCCCCCAAGTGCAGCATGAGTAATTTTATTATTGTTTTCCAAGAAATGACAAAATCTAAAATAGCACAAAGAATACCTACAAAACAGCTATTTTGTCATTGTTGGGCCAGATACTGGCATATAGGTGACAATCAGTGCAAGACCTATGTGATTAGAAAAAAGGAAAGAAAAAAAAAACAAAAACTTATTTTGATTTCATGGGGTCCTTAGGTCATTGCCGCAACAGACAATCAGGTCAGTTTCTCAGCAGGATCTTGCATTTATACAGTAAAGCATAATTTGCTAGTAGTGTAGACATTTTTGTGGATAGGGAGGAGTCATTATTTTAAAAAAAAATCAGTTAATATTATTTGAAGGGGTGTGCATTTATGAGTGACACAACACAATCATAACCATAACACAACACCTGTCATGAACATGGAGTCTTTATGAATGTGTATGACTGCTGTCATTAAGTGTCATTCGGTCAATTATAAAATGTTTTATGCAAAAGTTGACATGTTTAAGATGTCTGTTTTCAAGCTACAGACACGAG
This sequence comes from Lampris incognitus, assembly GCF_029633865.1. Lineage (NCBI taxonomy): Eukaryota > Metazoa > Chordata > Actinopteri > Lampriformes > Lampridae > Lampris > Lampris incognitus. The sequence continues at coordinate 25,358,552 of NC_079219.1, read as the reverse complement.
AAATATATCAAATAGAGCGGCTTGGTCCCACTCCGGTTGTTACAACAAAGACATCTCAAACAACTCCACCCACTGCATAAGGGCTGAAAATGGGGGATGGGAGGGGCGGGGCAGGAGCATTGGGCAGGAGTACGTGGGGAGATCTGTGTGAAGGGCATGGCCTGAGTCACACGCTCGCTTCCGTGCATTGCTGTACCCAGCTCCCTCCACCAGCCCGCCTTGAAGCACTGCATCAGACTACACCACATGAAGACGCCCCGACCACCGCGACACAAATGCGCTGCCCACAGAAGGGGGCTACGCAACACCGCACACAGCTTTCCAGCGGTGGAGAGGCGGGTGACTGCTCTCCCTGCCATGGTGCGAGCCCAACCCGACTGACCCCAGTTGTCCAGTGGTGCTTCTACAGCCATCAAATGCACAAATCTGAACCCACTGTGCCAAAATTGAAAATGATAAAATCATACAACCATAACTAACTGTAAATCAAGAAAAACTCAAAAGGATGGTAGAAAACGTAATAAAGGAGCAAGGTTAGCGAGTAAATTGTGAATTAAGAATCTTGATCAGCATACATTTGAAGATGAGTGCAGTTTCACAGACTCACAGTCAAGGGCATGGATGGGGGAGGTGGGTCACCCATCTCTGATTAGAGGGCGTTAACTTTTTCTTTTCTTTTTTTAAAAATCTCATTATGTAGCGAAGTCCAACCCAGTCGACTCTGTCAGCATTGGCCTTGCAGGATCAGGGCTGATTTAAAACAGTAGACGGCATGTTGAGCAAATTCCAACTAATGAAATGATGATTTTTTTAATACATTTGGTAAGAAATGTCAATATTAACACCAGCATTGATCTGTTTCATCACCGTACAGTCATATCAAACCCCCAGGCGCTGCATGGCAGCTGACCACTGCTCCTAGCTACACAGCTAGGATGGGTTAAATGCCGAGGAAGAATTTCCCCACGGGGATCAATAATTAGTAATAAAAATTTTTTTTTAAAATCATTCAGTTTACAGCTTAGAAATCATGTTTAAGTGTTTATTACCTCTTTAATGACAACAGTCATAAACATTCATGAAGATTCCTTCATGTTCATGACACGTGTCATGGTTATGACAGTGTCATGTCAGTCTTATGCACACCCCTTCAAATAAAGTGTGACCAAAAAAATCCTGTGTGCTAAGAGATTAAATCAGTTTTACTACACATCAAAATTTAGCATTACAGAGTAATGCCACACCTAAATTGCTTTGAGTGGGGTGCTTCTGTAGCCAAATAGTTACAGCGCGTACCACATGGTCACAATGTCATTGGTTCGAATCCATCCAGCAACCTTTGTTGCAAGTCATATCCCTCTCTCTCTCCCCCATTCCCCGTCTGCTTCCACTGTCGCTATACAATAAAGATACAAAATACCAAAAAGTAATCTAAAAAAACAAAAACAACAAAACTTGCTTTGAGTGAAAAACTGAAATATCAGGCTACATTTCAGAGAAAGTCCTTAATGAAATTAACGTTGCTGTGCAAATATGATATCTGCATTTTCTATTATGCCAACTATACACCTGTGTTAGTTGAACTCTGCCTAGTGACGAGTGATTTGTGTTTTCTGAATTCTGTTCGATTTTGGTTTTGGAAGGAAATGTTGATTGACTTCTTTTTGGACTATGACCAGTGAAACAATTTTGAAAAAAGTGTATCGTTTATTCAACTTAAAATTACATTTAAAAAGGACAACTTTTTTTTAAACCTGGGTCTTATTTTCACAGTTTTTGCCATTTTGTATATCGGTTATGATATCATTTTACTCACTGGCTCCACTGTTGTGGTTTTGGATATGGGGCCATAGCTGCAATCTGCTTCACAACATCATCTCATAGGGTAACGGAACATGAGTGTCAGACATGTTTCAACAAGTCCAATTTAACCCAATTATCTAAACCATGAATTGGAAGTGAAAAAAGTTCACGTCAAAAGTTACAACCTAAAATGTCCATTATTATCACTAGTCAATTGCACTGCTGAGCTGTTCAACTTGCAGGAATGACCAAGCTATACTTACTGTAGGTTGTAGTATTAATCGTCTAACTTTCCAGCCAGTGCAATTGAAATGGGAAAATTATGTACACAGCCTAACTGAGACACCAATTGTCTTTTTTTTGTGTGCCCTTTATATGTTGCTGAAAGGACAGGTTTTAGACTTGTGTTCACGTACACCGATCAGCCAAAACATTAAAACTACCTGCCTAATATTGTATAGCTCCCCCTTTGTGCCACCAAAATAGCTCTGACCCGTCGAGGCATGGACTCCACAAAACCTCTGAAGGTGTCCTCTGGTATCTGGCACCAAGACATTGGCAGCAGATCCTTTAAGTCCTGTAAGTTGCGAGGTGGGGCCTCCATGGATCGGACTTGTCGGTCCAGCACATCCCACAGATGCTCAATTGGCTTGAGATTGAGAATTTGGAGGCCAAGGCAACACCTTGAACTCTCATGTTCCTCAAACCATTCCTGAACCATGTGTGCAGTGTGGCAGAGTGCATTATCCTACTGAAAGAGGCCACTGCCATCAGGGAATACCATTGCCACGAAGGGGTGTACCTAGTCTGCAACAATGTTTAGGTACGTGGTACATGTCAAAGAAACATCCACACGAATGCCTGCTTGCTTGCATTCTTGCTTGCCCTCTCTTTCCCAGGTAACAACGCACACGCATCGGGCCGCCCACATGATGTAAAAGAAAATGTGATTCATCAGGCCAGGCCACCTTCTTCCACAGCTCCAAGGTCCAGTTCTGACACTCACTTGCCCAGCGCCTACAATGGGCAGAGTGCTTCTCTAGGAGCTGGATGGGGAATTGGGGCACTGGTAGGGGTACAGCTGATAACAACCTACCAACATGACAGAAGAGTGCTGCTTAAAAGCGGGAGAAACAGAAATTTCAGTCATCCTTTTCTATCAAACATCTCACTAAAACTGCCTGAGAGACAGCAGGACTTTCTATCAATGCATAGCACAAAGGCCTTTGTGTTCCAAATGGAAAAAAAAAAGTTAGGCTTGCTATATACCATCAATTGTAAGATCGACACATCGCCAAGATAAATGATAAAGGAAAAGAAAGGTGAACAATTATATATAAACAGAGCAGTAGCGAGCAGTAGGGAAGGGAAAGAGAAAGCAGAGCTCTACAAACTGGCAAGTCACATGCCCTAACAGAAGGAGACACACAGGGGGAGGCACTAGAGATGATGATTTCTGCCTGCTAAAAAAATGGGTCATATTCTTTCTGTAGCACAAATGGTAAGTCTTATGCACTTCAGTTAATGCCAGAGGGAGGTTAGTTAAGCTACATGTTTTCTGGTATGCGGGAACAGTATAGGGTAGCATATGAGTTATGCAACACTAATACACCATGGTTAGCAGTATACTACAAAATGATGTACTCTGAACAATAATTCAGATTCCTCAAAAAAAACAGCCCTTCATGACAGTCACTTTGAATTTAACAAGTTAGTTTTCATTTTAACTGAACAATCTGGGAAAGTTGAATTTATGTTCTAACCACAACTGAACCTTGTGTACCAACTGCAAAAGTGCAGTACCAAATTGATTGTTGAAAAACCATCACAGAAATAAATAAATACTACCTACTCTGATTATCAATTTATGTAGAAAATACCAAATTTTAATTTCTGCCATTTTAAATTCATGGACATTTAAATGTACTATATTGGATAAGTGACAGGCACAAGTCAGTCAAGAACTCAAGTGTACAATTACAATTTGAAACTGAAAGGTAACCTCGACCTCTACCCCTCCTCCTTTTTTCTGACCCCATGAGGCTGTGCTAGACACAGGTGGAGGTCAGTGGCCTAGGACGCTGGTGGCTCAGCTGCTGTCATTATGAGATTAGCACTCAGTGACTCACCAGGCAAGATAATGCACAGGCAGAGAGGCGCAAAGTACTATAAAACAGTGGCACAGATACTTTAGACTGGTACATCAAGGACATGACTGGGACAACCACAAAACCAACAAAATAGTGCTAAGAGTAAAAAAAAGAAAAAGAAGCCGGGATCGCCATTTAAAAAAAAAAAATCAATGGCCCGCGCTGATTAAAATCTCTTATTATCAATTATAAGGACCTGCTAGAAATCAGCATGCAAAGATCTCATCTGGGCAGCTCCCGTTTCATTGTACAGAACAGGGTTCCCATCCAATAAAACCGAGTTTTATTGCTTTACGCTGAGGGAAGGCACAAGTCAAGTAAATACATTAATGATATGAAACTAACAACAGTTTTCTGATCTGCCAACTACATTTTACATCAAATGGATACATGGAAAAACCAATGTTGCACTTCACTTCCCTGCATAGCGATACACGCATGGGGATCAGTTGCCAACAGACCCCGATGAAAGCCCACTCTGACAGGGAACGAGCAGTGTTCAGCAAAGGGTCAGGTTGCTGCTGTTGCCTGGGTGTTCTCCAGTTTCACTAGTAGTATAGAATACATCTTCCCTCTAAAAAGACCCACCTCTTCTCAGGAATAACATGACATCAGGCTAAACATGTACGTTATATTATTTTACGATTTGAGAGGAAACAAAGCAATGAGAGTACAATCATCCTTCCACCTACAAAGAAAGCAGCACTAAATCAAAACCTTTTCTTGAAGTGTGCATTTCAAACCACAGTAGACATAGACCAGAAGTAAAACAAACCAAAAAAAAAAGAAAAGAAAAGTACAGCAACATTGCCCTAGCAAAGAAGCAAATGCATGTATAACTTGAGGAAGCAGGCCATACAACATGCTGTTTCTTACATTATATGAGGTAATAACTTCTCTGCCATCTGTGCCAACCTTCTCCTGGGGCAACAGCATGCATTATCAGTGGACGCATGCAACTTCAGTGGATGCACTCACTCACTCACTCACTCACTCACTCACTCACTCACTCACTCACTCACACACACATACATACACACAAATACGCCGCCGTATGGGGTAAGGGCTTAATCGACGCATTCAAAATCCAATTAAGACCCCTGGAGTTTTGCCCAACCTTTCAATCTTTTGAAGCATGTGACCATCTTACTCTAATTTATTTCGGTTTACGAAACTGCATGTCAGGGAGAAATTGCAGATCCTGGATGACAACATATACATGGCTGTCAGGGGACCGAAGAAATCTCCATGTTGTAAGTTAATTTTGTGATAACACCAAAAATAAAACTGAGTATAGATTTAAATGACAGAAATCCACTGCACCAGCTTAAGTGTGGAAAGATTGAGGGAAGCAGTTAATATGTTTCAGTGGAGCATACAGCAATTATCCAAAGAATAATGTAGACATGGCTATTAAGAGTAATTGCATTAATAACCATGTTTATGCAATAATCAAAATATTGAAATGAGCCGATAACTCCAAACAGTAAAATTTCTCATTAGCATGTTAACATACCCAAAGTTACCACAGGTGAGGCCTACAAGATAGATTTAACACTTGATAAAGTGGTAGACTGGTACAAAGACACAATGTCATAATGACTGAACACTGGGTATCTGGAGACTATCCCTTCAATGTTGTAAAAAAGGATGTGCTTCTTGCAGGCCCTAAAGGTCAAATCAAGATGAACCCTTCCAAAAAAAATTAAGTGATAAGATAAAATAAAACAAAAATGACTGGGCTATTGAAGGGGTTGACTGATGAAAGGCTCTTCAGTGATCCATGCTACACATGAACAATGTTGGAGGTTGTTCCTCTAAGGTTAAGTATTGTATAACTTGTATATCAAGCCCCATTTCTGCCCTATATCCGGTTGTCAAAAATAGATAATTTGAGAAATGTCGGTTCTGATTTTTTTTTAATGCCAATATGCCAGCCTTGTAGCAGAATGGCAAATATGGAGCATGCCAAGAATTTATTCTGCAGAGCAGTCACAACAAATGAAACAAATTATCAAGAGCACTTCATGGAAGAATTAGCCTAATCTTTGAAACTACGTATCTATGTATTTTGGCTCATAGTCATTAACATAATACTGCTCTTCTAAGAGGCAAAGAGAAAAGTAAATAGTCCAATTTTATCAACCCATAAAAAAAACGTTTTTCAACTGCTATTTATATCAACAAAAACAGTATGGAGATTTAACACGATCACAATGTATTGGAACTCTCTTTCTGTGGCAAACGGGAGCACATGCGAGTGTACTAGGAAATGGACTACGCCAAAATCTTTGCTTCATTTTTGTGCCATTTCAAAGCGCAGTTAACAAGTACTCCTGTTAACATGGGCGCTGAAATGAAGAGCCCAACATTTGTGGTGGTTTGGCTTCTGGTGTGGCTCAACCAGCCAACTGACCGGCTGCAATCGCAAGTTTTCAGTTCTGCAAGATTTGACTGACTGGCCAGACTATATCAGCCTAGCTTTTCAGTAGTTTGCATGCAAGAGAACTTCAGTTCACTTAGATACACAAATGGGCACAAAGAGAAGGAGAGGAAATAAACAGATCTCACCCCCTCTTAAATACATGGTACTATAACTTGTGCCTAGGTAATAACTGTTATTGTTTCACCATTTAATTTTGAATTGGATAAAAATATTATTTTGTTAAAAAGAAAACAACTGGTCTCATAAATTTAATAGAAGTACTTTTATATTTTGGTCAGTATAAATTTTTTCAATAAATGTTTTTCTATTTTGTGTTGCTTTTTTGCCATGGTACTGAAAATAGTGTCAAATATGATTAATATTTGCAATATATTATAGTACTACTGTGATGACCCTTATCTGGAATCCTTGATTTCTTCCAAATTTTTTAACACAACCCAGAAATGCCCTTGCATGTTGCCAACAACTTTTTTTTTCATTCAAATAAAATGTAATTTTAATAGATCAGGTTTTAGATTAAATCATTCAATAGAGTGATGATATGAGATGGCTGAATCGTTAGCCTGTATCCGTTATTCCATGCAACATAAATATGGAGCACTGAACCAGCTCCACTTAACAGCGGGAGCAATGATAATTTAACTTATGTGAAGCACTGCAATGTACGGGATCATCTCACCAGCACATCGTGGCAGATCTCTTTCAACTCCTTCTCAATCTTTTCTCGGTACTCCTTGGCCATGGTCTGCTTCTTGTCGCCAGCCTCAGTCTTCTGCTCAATGCTAGACACCACACGCCACGAGGAGCGACGGGCACCCACCACATTCTTGTAAGCCACTGACAGCAGGTTGCGCTCCTCATTGGACAGTTGGGAGCCTTCCTCCGTCACAGCCTTCATGGCGGCAGCCATGTCATCATAACGCTCGGCCTGCTCTGCCAGCTTGGCCTTCTGCACCAAGTTTTGGACCACTTCGCTTTTATCCACCATGGTTTCTCACTGAGGGGAGAAAACAGGAAAGTCTAGATCAATACATTGAGCAAGAGGGCAGATTTTCTGGGCTTTCTGTACCTCGCAAATACCACTGCTACTTACTGTAGACTGAAGGAAAGGAAAAAGAAATCATAATAGATAAAAAGGAGAGGACTTAGAATAGAAATAAATTAGCCCAGACGAATTTCTGACTTTAGGTTAACTTACAAGGATGACCAACAAGAAGTTGGAGAAACGTAAAAATGGGAGAAAAATGCAGTGGGATAAACCTAAAAAAAGCAATGAACTAATTCCTCATTCACAAATGCAGTCTTTCCCTGATATGTTCAGGGATGCTTCCTGCATGGGGTCATCAGTGAATGGGAGCAGGGATCGATATTCTGGGAAATCTTTACAGCAGCCAATTTCCCGCCTCAAGACCGTGTATCATTTCAGGGAAAATGCCTGTAAGGCTGTGTTGTGAATGAAAGCAGTAACATTGCAGGGGAGCGCACGAAAAGGGCCATGTCCATCTGACGAAAGGCGCTTTCATGTGGAACGAGCGAACCAATCATAAGACTCCGGTGAAGACATATTTGAGTCCGCGAAGGTTGCCTTGCCTCGTGGGCGATTTGATAACTACAAGTTGTTTTTTTTTTTTCATCCAAAAATGGCTGGAAACTGGAGATTCAAAAATGAGGGCACTCCTCTCAGTCCGTGCAGAGGATGACATTGATGCAGCTGTCTAAAACAATTAGAGACACTGTAATGTTTGAGAAAGTAACAGAAATTCTATGTGAGCGTGGCACAATGAAGCAGAAGAGCCAAGTCTTAAGTAAGCTGAAAAGCTTACTTAAGCTTGCTAAAAAGCTGCTGGACTGTCCCTTGCCCCATCTATTCTGGCACTGCCATGGCACGTGTGAAAAGGCGCAAGACAGAAAAGTCCTTGAATGTTGCTTCATGTGTGAAAAGTGAAAACCACTAGCAGTGCCTGAAAAGTTATCCCAATAATTTACCAGGAACAATATATGAAAGATCCTTAAGACTATCTTTTCATTACCCACTGAAGCTATTCAGCGAAAACAACTATTTATTTACGAGTTGTATAGGTCTGCAAATGAACTGAAGCAACCTGCTTTGTCAAAAGAAGCTGCCACCCTCTCCAAAAGAATATAAATTGTATGGGTCTCAGCATTTTTAGTGTTGCATCACATGGTCTGAATGCTGTCTTTTAGGCCTTTCTGTCCCACAAATAACTATTGGTACACCATGGCTATTTCAGGCAGTGGGATAAAGGGAGCAATTAAGAATGTGGGGAAAAAATCGTCCAAAAAGGTTTTCATCTGACAGAGGTACTTTTAGCTGAAGTAAAGAGCAAAGCAAGAATATTCTAATGCTTAAACTGATCACCTTTCTGACATGACAAGGAAGAGTAGATGGAGAAACGGGGCAATACAGGAGGCAGCACAACTTTTCTAAGCTTTCTAGGCCAACATTTTGGCCTGCCTTGCTTGTTCGGAGGAAGGAAATTTGCTTTTGTAACAATACCCTGCTCTCCATTACAGGGCTAAACAGGGCAAACCTGTGAATTCCTCAATATCACTATTCCCCAGAACAAGTTTTTTCAACATTATAGTTTTATAAATGAACTGCTTTTCAGCCTATTCGACTTTCAAGTCCCGCCCCTCACAAGTTGCAATGGCTGATAAATGACTCATAAGTTTGGGTTTGTCAGGCCGAAGTCATTGAAAAAAAAAAAAAAACCTGTAAGAGCTGAATCATGGTGTGGGGATCATAAAGTGACAGGTATTATTATCATGCGCTACAAAAAAAAAGTATTAAACTAACAATGAAAGTGACTTGTAGGCCTCATTAACTGTACTACAGTAGGGTAAAGCCCTCCTCTGAACACACACACGCGCGCGCGTGCACAGGAGTCCTTATCTCTAGATCAATAGCCTATATCCGCTCAGGCAATGTAAAATTGCCAGCAGGCTTCTACTCAATCAATCATTTATTTTCCATTGCAGACTGCACGTAGTTTAGTCTATTGTAATCTGTCCTGGGAGACAGGTAAGCAAATCAGAACATTTCATCCAACAAAGAAAAGGTTCAATACACTGCACAACCCCCCCCACACACACACACAAAAAAAAAAACATAGGAGATGATTTCCAAAGATCACAAAATGTTGTCTTACGTTTTGCTGAATCTCTGACCAAATATCAAATTGCATATCAGAAGAAAACAGTAGTTTAAAATATTTTTTCTAACATTTTCACGCTGGTACAAAAAAAAAACTGTCCACAAAGAGTTGCACATAGACCCGTGAAATCCAAACGGATCTGTCATTATTGTGCAGCCCTGTAGGGTAGAACAGGCAAATTTTCAGGTGTCTGGTAATACCAGCATGACAAAAGCTTGGCAATTCCCCCACAGGTACAAGACAATACTATGAGAAAGTCTGAATTCTCTGACAGAATCGACTTGAATCGTTAAGTAAAATCGCAGTCATACTTATACCTAGTTGTGTGGTAATATTTATTACAAGTCCCTTCCTCTATGAATGCATAAAAGCAGAGCGATCTCAGCCCTGCGTGCAGATACCACACCCATCCCTGTACCTGTTGGGATGTCTCGCCCATGCAAACGGAAATGAGTTAAATCTCTTCACTAAAATAAAAAGGGCCGGAATAGATTAGGATTAATTGTAGCATGCGATCCCATCCCTCACACACATTTCAATCAAAACGCTCGTTTTCATCCAGACACAAGCCGGCAAACGCCAAAGGACGACTTGGTCCTCGTGACCCGTTTCTAGCATGGTGCAGGCTATTTCCTGAAACGGAGGACACCCCATCTCACACATGGTAACGGGTGACTTGGCACGGTGTGCCGAGAAAAATTAGACAATCCTGAAAAATGAAAACGCCAAAGCACCGACTAAACCCGTAAGCATTTGGTTTCATCTCCACTGACGCGCCGTTAAAACTACATACAGCCTTGACATCGAAGGCGTGCCTCCATCACCTAGGCTGCCAATTGATGTGTGTAATATGTTTTAGAAATCACAACTTTGCCTTTGTGACTTCATTACAATTGTGCGCTGCCCAACACTTGAAATCAAAGTGACACATGGCAAAACCGTGTCACCGTTCAAAACGTCGGTTAGGCAAATTTCGTCAACACCACATCAAAGACCGGCACAATCTAATTTCTGGAAATAATAGCAATATAAGCTAACGCCGCTGACGCCCGACTTAAAATTCACCTTACAGTTCTGTACTTAGTTTAACCTACATGCTAAAAAGTAAAAGCAAAATCAATAAATAACCCGAGCCTATTCGAGCAGTTTATTACATTGACATGATAATTAAATTGACCGGGTATGAAACCGGGAACATTTCACCCTGACACGCCTTCTCCGTCTGCCTTCTAACAGTCCATTTTTACACCAGCTATTAGACGTACCCCAAACTGTGGCTAGCCATTGTTCTTGGTCGGCTGACTGTCGCTGCTAACAACAGCTATCCGACAAATCTGGGGCAATCATTTCCCTTAAATACCACTCGCAACAACAATGTGGAAGGTATAACTATAGTCACCGAACATGTGTAACTTTTTTGTAAGTGATAAATCGATTCTCACCTGAGTGCTAAGAGATAGCAGTGATCTCGGTCTACCAGACTACAGCTGATGCCCTCACAGCCCGTCAGTCTGACTTTAATCCACGGGGTTTCCCTCCAATCACACCGGCCCAAAGCAGAGAGTGAGCAGGGGGCGCTGACGTCAATCGTTACCGAGGCAACGGAGCACAAAACATAGTGGGTGTTGTAGTTTTCTCACTGTTTTTTTTCCTCTAACGCGTGTCTCAGACAGAGCTCGATTGTGTGTGTGTGTGTGTGTGGGGGGGGGGGGGTTAGGCCAGGCGAAAACGCCCCTCAACCCCCCCCCCATTGCAACAGTTTAAAATAATGTAATCGCCAATGGCCTACATTAAAAAAGACTAACGATAAACTATAATTGTTGGGTCATGGGAAGGTCCGTTTCGTTTTGGTGGTAGGCCTGAGTAACAAGATATGCAAATTTTTATGCAAACTCGGTCCAATAACTTAGCGGTAGCGGTAACAGAGAAATTAGACGTAGCCCACTGACCTGTTAATATACGGGTCTTCGCCTACCTGAATGATATGCTTTTGACACAGCAAACTAAAAGCTGAACTAGGACTACTAGCCTAGAGAATGAAGAGCCTGCTTGACAGGTGACTATTGTCTTCACCAACATGACTGACAGCTTAGCTACTTTGGTGTTGTGACTCCACAATTTATATAGAAATGTTACTGTGTCCAGACTGATGCATGTTGCCAGGACTCGGGCAAGCCAAAGCCTTCGTTGCCAACACCTTGAGTCTCCATGCAGCAGATGTGTTGTCCAAGGCCGTATGTTCTCTTTTTAAGACCTTACAGAGAAAATGCACCTGTCCACAATGTTATAATCATTGGTGAGAAACATTACCACATCATGAAGAGGATTACCAGAACACACATCTCTCTTCAGCAATATAACGCTTTCAACTTCTATATCTAATAGTGTAACACTGACCAAGAGGGTCATTCCAGCAATTAAATGAGAAAACTGCAAGGTGTCGTGGTGGCCAAGTCAAACTGGCCCTGTAACAAATGGTGTTAACCTATTTGATAGAGATGCAGAGGGCATCGCAAACTAAGGAGAATACAGGACACAGAGCTTGCTTGCCTAATAGAAAGTGCTATTTCTGCAGTCTGGCTGGTTTCAACAGGGAAAGAGTGAAGCTATTTTTGCCTCGTCACATGTTTTCCCATAGGGCCAAGATTTCAAGCCAGTAACCTATTTAAGGGGAAATCAGATATTATTGCTGCAGAAATGCACAGACATCGATAAACACTAGAGTGAATGTGATGCAATGAGTAAAAGAAGAAACAAATTCAATTTAAGTTGTCAAAGTGAGTTAAAGAGAGGCAGTAGCAATAGGGTTTACGGTATGAGCATACTGTATGGTTTTAAAGTGAAAGTCTGCAAGTTGAGTAAGGGACTGGTTATAGATGCGTGACTGGTTAGGTGGGTTGCTCTCTCTGACTACTATCAACCACACCCAGAAAGGCATGAACACACATGCACGCATGAACACGCAATAACATAAACCTGCTTACTCCCACATACACATACAGAGCACAAGCACATGCATGTGTATACACACAAGCTCATCCTAAAACGTTTCCCAGACAGATGCTTGGCCTTGCAACAGCTACTTTACTTTCAATTACATAAGACTGTGTAATTACACAAAAGTGGATGGCATTTTATAATTTTAATGTCTTTGAGTTACACAATACAGTGGAAGTGCTACTAAGCTCCTGTGTTGTGTAACAATACATGGAAATAGCAAATTCCCTTGTACACGCTTCAGTTGTAACTTTTACATGTTTACTTGTTCTTGACTAAATCAGCTTTACACCAGCAAGTTCTTAGTCAAGTGACCAAAAAGTCCATGCGATCAAACAAATTCAGGAAAATTCTCCAACATTTTTGGATTTTTCTAACAGACATGTATGTATCTATCTATCTATCAATTATCACCATTCTTTAGTTAGTTTACCTGTATAATGATGTTATATTGTCTGGGACAGTCTCCAGTAGAATATACTTGAACATTTTCATTGCTTACCAAAAAAAGTTAAAAAATTAAAAAGTTACATCAATACATCCATTCCAACCATTAACCAAACTGCTTATCCTGCTCTCAGGGTTGCAGGGTTGCTGGAGCCTATCCCAGCAGTCGTTGGGCGGCAGGCGGGGAGATACCCCGGACAGGCCGCCAGGTCATCACAGGGCATTACATCACTACATCTTCAACCCAGATACCAGTCTTCACCTTTCTTATAGAAAATCAGCCGTTCTTAATCTTCACATAGTCAGCCACCTTTAGGGAGCAAAGTTTGTTAAATTGTGTCCAACAGTTTAAAATTTAACTATATTTTTTCAAACATCTCAATATAAGTTTTGAGTTTTATATATATATATATAAAACAGACATGCAAAATACTATTGAACATCATTTTGTTGCTCAAATTAAAAAAAAAATACTTTGCTGTGGCAGCCTTGCAAGAGTGTTAAGATGACACTGTTGTTTTTTTTATTATCATTGTTCTTTTTGTTTTTGTGTTTCCAATGATTACTCGTGCATGTCTTTGCGGGTGTCTCTATATGCATGTGTGGGAGTTAGCGTGACCATCATGTATGTCTGTGTCTGTATTAGGTGCTTCTGTGATGTTTGACTGAGCCTCGGTGGGGTATTGTATTAGAATGTCTCTTTTTATATCTTGTTTTATATCTTGACTTGTACATCTCCCGGAGGGTGTCCTTTGTGTTCCCTGCAGGACAAAGGCCATTGATGAATTGCAAGAACCCTGTGCATATTATTATTCTGATTGTCTTTCAGACATGTAGATAAATTGAGCAAAATCACCTGAAAAAATTGCATCTTTCAATAGTGTTGATCAGACACTATTATATTGTATGTACAATGAATATTGTGATGGTGCTGTTATAAGTTGGTTGCTTTTAACTCACATAACATAGAAAAAAATAAAATGAATGGAAAAAAAGTCAAAGACCCTTTAGTTGACTGATCAAGAAGACAGTGTTTCGTGTTATTGATAAGCACCTTGTCTGTGTCTAAAATGAGATATTGAACCTATTCAGCCCTGAAGTCAAGGGTGTGAACATGAGTGTGTGCAGGGAGGGGTCAGATAGTGCGTGTCATTCTGTTTGTTACTGTACTTGGAGAACCAGGTGGTTCAGGTTTACCACACCTAGCTAATGCAAATTGCGTCAGAAAAGTAATCACAGTATACAAACTGACTTGAAAGTCAGCTTTGTAATTAAAACTATTGAAACAATTTTAATTATAGGCACTAATTGATGGTCTTGTGCTGCAAATATTACCCATGTGGTTTTTTACCACTGAAAAATGAGGCCAAGAATTATTAAGTTTTTTTTTTTGTTTGTCATTTTCCATAGGCAGTAATCTTGGGGTGGTTAAAAATTTGAAAACAAGAATTTTTGAAATGCAACCTTATTTGTGACATGGGTTAAAAAGTGCAACTTTCACAGAACTTTACTAACCAAACATTTCCCCTCTTTAAATGTAAAAGAATGTTCTGTATGTAGTGTGTGCCCATTTCTTTCTGTGAGAATAGAGACCAGTCTCAATTACAAACTTCTCTGCTGCTAAAACCAGATGGATAAGATCTCCAACCATGACAGCTCTCGGGCTAATAAAAAAGCAGAGAACACGGGAAAATGAAGGGGCAGATGTGGTACTTAGTGCTTTCTGGTAAACAGCATTCTGTCAGAGGTTTAATACTCACTCAGCATTATCCACCTTAACTTTGGGTAAATTCTCTCCAGCATCAAAGACCTTTTAAAGTGATCTTTTAAAGAGTGATTTGCGACATAAGGGTACCAGCAAGAGTTAAAGGGAAGGTTTACAAGATGGTAGTGAGACCAGCTATGTTATATGGTTTGGCAACAGCGGCACTGATGAAAAGACAGGAGGCAAAGCTGGAAGTGGCAGAGTTGAAGATGATGAGATTTTCATTGGGAGTGACAAAGAAGGACAGGACTAAGAACGAGTATATTAGAGGGACAGCTCAGGTTGGATGGTTTGGAGACAAAGCAAGAGGCAAGACTGAGATGGCTTGGACATGTGTGGAGGAGAGATGCAGGGTATATTGAGAGAAGGCTGCTGAAGATGGAGCTGCTAGGGGAGAGGAAAAGAGGAAGGCCAAAGAGGAGGTTTATGGATGTGGTGAGGGAAGACATGCAGGTGGCTGGTGTGAGAGAGGAAGACGCAGAAGACAGGAAGAGATGGAAACGGATGATCTGCTGTGGCGACCCCTAACGAGAGTTGCCAAAAGATCAAAGATCTTTTATAACACTCAAGATAAGAGGCCTTCAGTCGACAAAAGTTTCTGACTAATCCAAATCCCACATTATTACTGGGAGTTAATACTTCCTCATATGGAACTGATTTATTATTACCCTTGCAAAGCCCCCCCCCCCCATGTAAACAAAAACAAGCCATTTCCATTTTCAATAGAGAACATAAATGATTGTAGAATCACTTGAAGGTGAAGCGTGGGACCCTTACCCTGATGTAATTTGACAAAGAGCATAAGGTCAGCAGCAAGCGAGTCGAAACTAGACATTTGGTACCCATACCTAGAGCATGAGGGAGAGGAAGGGGTGGCTGAGCAAATGTGTAGTGTCTTCCAATTCATATTTCACACTTTAAGAATTTGAAATGGCGATAACTTAAGAGTTTTTTAAATGGTAGCTTTTCATTCTTTTCTCATTCCAATATATTGGAAGACAAGCCAGGTGTAGAATAACACAGATGGTTTGGAAATACACAGCAAGATGCCTGGGGTGGGCTTGGCACGTCTCTACTGCTATCTGCACCAGCACAGGCCAAGTCTGGCAAAGGCTTTACTGTAACACGGCCAGCATATTCACCCGGTGCCAGTACGATCAGGTCACTACAAAGACAAGAAAATGTGTCAACTCGTGCACGTGCACGCACACACATACACAAAATAGTATCAAGCATTTCCAACCTCCATCCATCCATCTCTTAGCAGCTAATCCTGCTCTCAGGTCGTGGGGCTGCTGGAGCCTATTCCAGCAGTCATTGGGCGGTAGGCGGGGAGACACCCTGGACAGGCCGCCAGGCCATCACACCCATTCATTCCTAGGGACAATTTAGTTTGGCCGATTCACCTGACTGTGGGAGGAAACTGGAGCCCCCAGAGGAAACACACGCAGACATCAAGAGAACATGCAAACTCCACACAGAGGACGACCCGGGATGACCCACCAAGGTTGGACTACTCCCAGGGCTCAAACCTAGGACCTTCTTGCTGTAAGGCGACCGCGCTAACCACTGCGCCATCGTGCTGCTCGCATTTCCAACATAAATTATCCACACTTGTTAATGAACACAGCTTAATAGTTAATATAAAATGCCTTTATCAACAGGTTAAACATTACATTGTGTGGACAAAGACATGATTATATAAAAGTATAAACATAGCTGGATGACAGTCCAGACTTAAAACACAGTGATATAACATTAGTGGTTAATAACAGTAGGTCCAAATGTGTTGAAAATAGACAATTTCTATAAATGAAAACTTCTCTATTGGCATGCCATTACATGAGGCTACTAACCAAATAACAACCCGAAACTAACAATGTAATGCCGGAAAGAGCTTTAACACATATGGAATTATAATCTTAATAGTTCTGCACCATCATGAAGGGATAAAATGAAAGAGCACGACTGTACTTAGTTTCTCACAAATGCAACAGGACGACTGTGAAATTTCTGACAAGTCAAACAGCTGAAAATACAGTAGTGAGAAAATTCATTAAGAGATATTATGATGGTCCATGATAATGCCATTCATGTTATTACAAAGCCAGAGCGTTTGCAAGGGAGACAGTAGAAACTCATCAATGCCATCATCAATAGGAACCAGTGCAATTTTCCATGTTCATCAGAATTCTCTTAATAGACAATTTCTGTCAGGATTAGTGGAAATATCATATGCAACAGTAACTTTCATATGAAAAATGCAGCCAGAGAGAGAAATTGTGTCAAATATCAGAATCAGAAATATGGATGCTCTACCCCACAGCACCCTCCATGGCCACCCTCACAGATATGACAAGTGGCACATAAAACATAAAACATCAAACATTAACTTCATACATTGCCATAAAATGTATTAGAGAAGACACAATGTACAGGTTAAAAGCTGAAATCTGAATTTTCACCATTAATAAATAATTATTCTATCCATCTGGACCATGGAGTCGGGTTACATAATACTAACCGGCATCTTATGGATGGAGAAACTCTCCATATATTGCTGTAGAAATTTTTGAGCGGGTAGGATGAAGACTGATGCAGCAGCAAACATGTTCCTACTCAGACAAGACAAAGGACTGAAAGATGATATGAAGATGCTTCTGTTGAGATCATCTGCCAATTCTACAATCAATATTACAGCAGAACAGTGTTCCCAACATAGTTTAAAATACATTAGACTGCCTGCGTTAGTGGCCCTGTGATGGCCTGGTGGCCTGTCCAGGGTGTCTCTACACCTGCCACCCAATGACTGCTGGGATAAGCTCCAGCATCCCTGCGACCCTATGAGCAGGATAAGTGGTTTGGATAATGGATGGGTGGATGTGTGTTATTTTGTGCCATTTTTATAAAGGTAGGAACAGAATACTGCTGAGCTGATGGCACATAAGTGACAACTTGTTTGTTTCTTACTACCAAAGAGGGACAGATCAGGGAACATCACAGATTTCAGCTTTAAATGCCAATGCAGATTCATCTTCCCCAATATATTTTTCATTTCACTACATAACTATAGACTTAGCCACTTTGAAAATATTTGGATGAAAAAAAAAAAGAGTCATTGCTAGTTTGAAATGCAAATTTACTCAAACAAACTCAAAAGTATTTTCAGATGAGTATTTTCCCAATCATTCAGTGAACTCCAACGTTCTTCGTACTTATGAATGAACTCTCATTTGGATCCAACCCTGGTGCATCATTAGTTTCTTTCATTCAATAGATCCATTGTGGCTTTCACAGTACACTGGATAACACTATTAAGAGGATTTTCCTAATACCATTACAACGCTGTTCGGTTCAGTCAGTGCTAATTCATAACTTCATCTGAATTCAAAGTGTGTCCTTAAACAGTGGGAGCCCTGAGATGGAGTAGTTGTAGGGGAACCCAGGGATAAGCTGATCTTTATGAGCAAAACATTTTGAAAGGATCAGGTAGAAATACCACATAGAACCAGGGATCAGCTCGCTCGTATTTAGCACAAAGCTGCCACAGGTTTTTTTAAAGATTGCTTTTTGGCTATTTTCCCCTTTGTTAGACAGTGATAGCGAAGAGGCAGACAGGAAATGGTGAGGGAGAGAGGGGTAAGACATGCAACAACGGCCGCCGGCTGGAATCGAACTGGCGACAGTTGCGACCATGTGGTATGCGCTGTAACCATTTGGCTATGGAGGCGCCCGAAGCTGCCACAGGTTTGCCTGCAATGTTCACACTTTCATTATTAACCACCATTCTAAGTCTGGCAAGTGAAGACAAATTCACAATAACCAGGACTGAAAAACAAAAACCTTGGGCAAGAGGGCAAATAGTTTCAATCCCCGCATTGAACTGTCGTACATCAGTTGCTATGTTAGGCAGCGTGCCAATCATTTAAATGTCACTGAGGATATTTTTATCTGAAACATGGCAAAATGTAGTTGCCTCATCCAGAATCTGCTTCAACCTTCTTACTGATGGACCAGTCTCTCATGCCTCCACACCAACCAATTCTGGAGGCATTGGGGATTTTGGATGCTTGCTCTCAAAGTGCTGCTTGAAGGTCTTCGGATCAGGCATCTGTGTCTGAGAAAATGAAGGAAAGAACAAAGACAATGGATATTAAAAAATGTCAACTTTTCCAAAACACCAATAAAAGAATACTCATTTTACTTTTTTTTTTTAAATTCAAGTCCCCACAGTAGGAGTGTTTTGCCATTGACCACTGTGAATTGTTTAAAATTAAGCCCCTACATTTAACATTCACATTACAGCAGGGATCTAAATTCTGGGCATTTCATCACCAACTCATTTTACTGATTCTTTAAACTTTTTCTTACAGCTACAAACCTGAAGATCCTCATGGCTATATTGGTAAAGCATTTGCGTTTTGACTACTTTCTAATCCAGATATTAATTTTTTATGAAAGAGCCACCAATGCTGTAGTGTCTCCCCAATGCCGGACAAAACTAACATGGTTGAACCTGAGTTTTGGCTAGTTATATCTGTACTAAGTAAAAGTCTTCAAGGTCTTGGTTTGCCAAAACAACTTAAGGCTCTTTCTTTCAAGCATGTTGGTACCTCTACAGTTGACAGCTAGGGTGAAGACATAAAGCCCTATGTGTAGAATTGTATTTCCCAAAAAAGTCCTACCAGACAGTAATTTTCATTTTTTTTGATTCCCCCTCCTTTTTCTCCCCAACTGTACATGGCCAATTACCCTATTTTCTGAGCCATCCCGGTCACTGCTCCATCTCCTCTGCTGAGCCGGGGAGGGCTGCAGACTACCACATGCCTCCTCCGATACATGTGGAGTCACCAGCTGCTTCTTTTCACCTGACAGTGAGGAGTTTCGTCAGGGAGACAGCGCGTGGGAGGATCACGCTATTCCCCCCAGTTCCCCCTCCCCCCTTAACAGGCGCCGCGGCTGACTGGTCAGGGCAGAGGGGGCGTTAGTACAGTGACCAGGACACACATCCAAATCCGGCTTCCCACCTGCAGACACGGCCAATTGTGTCTGTAGGGACGCCTGACCAAGGGATTTTAACTAGCGATCCCCGTGTTGGCAGGCAACAGAATACACTGCTACGCTACCAGACGCCCCTCAGACAGTAATTCTGAAGTGAACAACAAATGCGTTCATGATTTGGCTATTTGTGGATTAGCCACTGTTTTAAATATACCAGCGATAGAAAGTAACTAAAAGGCTTTTTATTTGTGAGTAAATCTTAAGGATTGTAGCTTTAAGTTACATGTCTTCAACTGGAAAACCAGGCAAAGTCTCTTGAATTTTAATTCATAATTAATGAAATATTTTACATCATAATAAAAGCGCTTTTCTGATTAAGCCTAGTTTATTTCATAATGACAAAGCTCTTCAAACTCCCCTTTTTACAAATGCACATTTGCACAGTCCCCTAAATTCAGAAGTCATGTACTCTACCCTTGCTTTCAAATGTTCTTTGCTTATAAAATGCTCTTTTCCAAGTTATCGCTACATATTTTCCATTTAAAAATTCCAGACTTTTCCAAACATCTCTGTACATTTTCTGTCTATGTTTAACATGTCAGACTACATGAAATGATAGTCAAGTATTGAAAATAAGTTATTCAAAAATCCATCAGATACACGCTATGTTGCATTACGGAATATGTTATTATGAAGCCATATGTTAGCTAACTTTTGGACCACACTAGGGGGGGGGGGGGTCACTGGTCAAAAGATTTTCCTTATGGAAGTATGTTAAATGTATTATTGCAATTTTTGCGTAATACTTCAGAAACAGAAGCAATATCCCAGAAACATGAATATTTTTCCAGACTCTGTATTGCTTTTTGGAATTATGTGAATAAAATTCCTTACTTTTCCATATTTTCCATACCCGTGCAGGTACCCTGTGTATTTGCTTACTCAACGCAAATGGAAATTCTTTACATTGGATTCTTTACATATATACATTTACATTTATATTTCGAACAACTATCAGTATTTTTTTTTAATCTTTTGCCTTCCAGACATTACTATAGATTAGATTGTGTTTTTAAATGCGTTCTGCTCCAAGTTAAAAAAAGTGGGATATCTCTGAACATAATAGACACTTACGATATTATGTTCCTGGTTAAATGTGAAAAAAATCTTAAAACTTGAGAATTTTGCATATATATATAGATATATATATCTATATATATATAGATATATATATATATAGATAGATAGATATACAGATAATCAAATCATTTCAAGCACTACCTTTAACATATCACTTACCCGACAGACAGAGCAGGTGTACACCAAGGCGGCTTTAGCTGCAGCCTTCTGGTCATGACCTTTGCTCTTCTTTATCTCTGCTTGCTTCTTGGCATTTTTCTGCTGGGATTGGAACTTCTGGTGCCCTCGGGCCATATCTACCACAGAACCTTGAAAAATGATGCAGAAATGAAATCAGCATATAATAAAGCAGGACAAAGGGATGAACGTTTCTTGGCTTCTCAAATCAACTGGAGAATTGTATGCAACAACACCAAACTACAAAATGTCTAATTACATTTTTCTATTTTCCTTTATATGACACCGAGTAGATATTTGGGTTGTTATATATATCTAGTATTACTACTACTTTTGGCTGCTCCCGTTAGGGGTCGCCATAGCAGATCATCCATTCCCATCTCTTCCTGTCTTCTGCATCTTCCTCTGTCACACCAGCCACCTGCATGTCTTCCCTCACCACATCCATAAACCTCCTCTTTGGCCTTCCTCTTTTCCTCTTCCCAAGCAGCTCCATATTCAGCATCCTTCTCCCAATATACTCCGCATCTCTCCTTCACACATGTCCAAGCCATCTCAATCTTGCCTCTCTTGCTTTGTCTCCAAACCGTCCAACTTGTGCAGTCCCTCTAATATAATCGTTCTTAATCCAGTCCTTCTTTGTCACTCCCAATGAAAATCTTAGCATTTTCAACTCTGCCACCACCAGTTCCGCATCCTGTCTTTTTGTCAGTGCCACTGTCCCCAAACCATATAACATAGCTGGTCTCACAACCATCTTGTAAACCTTCCCTTTAACTCGTGCTGGTACCCTTCTGTCGTAAATCACTTCTGACACTCTTCTCCATCCACTCCACCCTGCCTGCACTCTCTTCTTCACCTCTCTTCTGCACTCCCCGTTGTTATATATATATATATATATTTTTGTTATAGCCACCTTGGCAGCTGATGAGTACATGACGCACGAAACAGGCTTGTTCTGCTATGTATTAAAAGTTTTTTTCCCACATCTATCTTAATTTTTTTATTATATATATTTTCTTTTCTTTTCCTTTTTGTAATGTATAGTAGCTGAGTTAACTTAAGAATAACTGAGAAGGGGAGGAAAAAAAACAAGTATACTTCCTCCTACTCCTTTTCGAACAAGTAACAAATAATCTGATATAGATGGAGATTTGTTTGATGTGTGGATTTGTTGATCACTTCAGATTATTGGCAATGGATTATCTGTATGGTATATCCTGCTTGTTTACATGTTCAAAATGAATCATCATCATTCATTCATTCATTCAACTGGCAGATCCTTTCTGTCCAGTTGTGAGAAGGTGGGAAGCAAAGAAACTACTCTGTTTCTACTGGAAACCAAAGTGTCACTTATTCATTAGTAATCGCACTGCCTGGCATGTTGGCCAGGTAAGCTTGTGGCCACGGTTGATGATGTGTTTATGTAAAGATGTATCTGATGAAACAAACTGAATTCATCACAATTATGAGACAATGGTAGCAAGTGAACATCATTTTACAAAAATAAGTTAATTGCTGGTTTTTAGGTCACAGGGAAAAAAGGCAATTAACAGAGAAATTTCCCCTAAGAAAATCACACTACTACAGCCATCAAAAGTCGTGAGACACATAAGCTAGAACTGGGTCAGTAGAAATGATTGAGGACATCTAGACGTGAACTTTAATTTGAACGAATTGTAAGAATAAGTGATGTTACCACACTGTTTGCAAGTGTCATTCAGTTACAAACTGACTAAAATGTGTGTAGGGCGCAAGTTCTAGACGTGAACTTTGTTTAATTTGAATGGATTGTAAGAATAAGTGACGCTACCACACTATTGCCAAGTGTCATTCACTTACGAACTGACTAAAATGTGTGTAGGGCGCAAGTTGAATCAAAGACCTCTGACTGTCAACTGCTGGTCTGGGAATAATAAGATACCGGTCTCCGTAAAGCAATCTCTCCCCTCAAAAAAAAATAAATAACATGAAAGTAAATAGAAACCAATTTAATTTACAATCGCTAGCTAACTCAATATTAGCTCATTGACTCGAAAAGACGTAGAGGTTTATTGTGAAGCTATAAATCCATGTAGATTATTTGGTCAAATTAAATGTTGTATTATTATATCCTTTAGCTTAAGTTAAAGATTTATCAACATTTGATTTTCTCTTGACTGAAAGCCGAACACGGAATCGGTGACAATAGTAGCTCGATGTAACAGACGGCTAGCGCTGGCTCCTATTAACAAGTTAGCGCAACATAGCTAACACAGGCTAGTAGTAGTATTGGGCAGATTGTGGAGGTCATAATTCACATTAAACTCCATAGGTACATTTTACATTATCATTGACAACTTGGATATCTATGAGAACCACATAAAAGTGTCTTACCTTGCAGAAACAGATTTTTGTTATGATAGGCAGCGTTAATTCAACTTTGAAATAAAATCCGACAACACAATGCAACCCTTTCGCGGCTTGTCCCAAACGCTCTTGTACGCATGCTCGCCGCGATTTGGGTGGCGGTAGTGAGTGGTGGCGCTTCTTCTCCCTCTCCAGTGTTTATTGGCGGTTGGCAAAACAGCTTAGAGATGTATTACCGCGATTTGGGTGCTGCCGTGTGAGGACAAAAAGGAGGCAGGGCGATGTTTTCTGGCGCTCACACACGACCAGCGGTAAAACCGCTCTGCCCTGGCTGTCCCATTGCCCTCATGAGGAGAGCGGTGGCGCCCAGCTAGACGAAAGCGCTATCCATGGCGTGTCGCGCCGCTCGAAATTGCCACCGAGCGCTGCGCTCTAAATTCAAACGATTTCAACTTTGACGTCGTTTGCCGCTGACCTTTCAAAGCGCAACCAATGCGATCACAGATGTATGTGACGTAACGAGAAGCGACACATTTTTCCCTTTTTTTATTCAAACGATAAATTTACAATAAGGCGGACGTCACAACTGAAAACTTTTCATCCTCTAGAATGACAACAATGAGCATAACAGATGTAAAACATGTACACAAACCATACAAAAAGGCATACAATCAATTAAGCAGAATCACACGTAAAATAACCATAAAGTAAACCAATTAAACAGAATAAAACGTAAAATAACAACAAAATAACTAAATCGTAAATAAGGATTGACTAAACGACTGTTTGTTTTTAAGGTGTTACGTTGGTAAATAATTTTCTAGTAATCTATATAGAGATCTTTGGCACATTTTGATTTCATTAAAGTCAGGGACAATGTAGAGTTGAGTTTCAGTAGCACATGAAGATCGGTGGAGTCTTAATACATTTAGCCTTATGAATAAAACATTTGGCTAAAATAAGTAAACAATTGATCAGCAGGTCCAATCCTTTATCTTCTAATAACACACCAAAAATAATACTATTATGATCTATAAAATGCATTGTTGTGGTTTTTCTACTTAACCATTCCATAAATTGTTTCCAGAACAATTGGGTATGTGGGCAAGAAACAAAGAGATGCTCTGTTGTTTCAGTATCACCATTACAGAAAACGCATTCATTATTCTCAAAGCCAAATCTTAATCTTAAAATTCACTGGGAGGATAGAGATACTTTCTTTTGTTTTGGGTGGAACTGGGTATTTGAAGAATTTGGTCCTCAGTTTGGATACTGCTGGCTGGTCAAAAATGTTTAAAATACAATTTCTATAAGACTGTGCAGGGTATAAATCGTTTGTTAGAATAGACCGAGCGAATTTGTTTTGAACACCGTTCATCAAGAAGACGATTTCCATGTGTAAAAGGTGTGGGGAGATGGGCTGGGGACTGAGAATAAACACTGCTATATTTTTTGCTAAGATTAGAAATGTACTGGGTATGGCACTGATAAGAGATTTAAATTCGTTGAGATTGCAATCAAAATTAAAATTTATAACAAAAATCATTGTAAGATCATACATCCCCATTTGCTTCTAGACGATTAGAAGATTACAGAAGCAGCACGTGCAAGCAGGGGAGGTAGGGAGTGATGGAAGAAAAAGTTCCCCGAACTCTATAACGCAACATTAAAAACATACCACGATCTCGACAGGTAAATTAATGCATGGCGAAATGTCCGCAGCCAGATAGGGCTACCAGGTGTGTGAATAGGCATACAGTATACGAATTTAGTTAATCCAGTGCTAACGTTAGTTTAGCTTTACCTACGCTGCGTTTTGCATCTGCACCAAGTGTCTGCACTATGCGTCCTACCTCGCGGTGAGCGAAGAGCAAATTTCTAATCATCTGATGGCACCCTTATTCTCACAAGCTTAAAGAGAGGACGACACGACTGTAGAATAAATCGTGTAAATGATTATGAACTCAAACAATCTCCCCCGCTTTTATATCCGAGCACAACATGACTCTCCAACAAAATGCAGAGTTGCACCTGCTGTACCTGCACGGTGCAGAATCACACCACAAGGTGACGCTACAGACAGCGATACTCTGGCATCTCAGTTGAAGGAGCTGTCCGACAAATTTCCCCAATGGTCCAGTTTATCTCCGCTAAAGCAGGGTCCGCGTGTTTAACTCCTTGCTTTTACAAACAGATTTGCAACTATACGTAGAATGAAGATACTTTTAAATCAATAAAATTGCAAATCACCTATAATGAATATAAATAAATAGATACCAGTAGTAGGATGAATGGAAAAAAACAGACCACCTACAGCAGATAATAGAAAAAATAAACGAATAACCATATTAATATGGTATATCAAATAGTGCACTGAATGTTTTCTGATGTAGACTAGTCCAAACATCTATCAGGGCTTTTCTGTGAACATTTACATCTATGGATGACAGGTCGGAAAAGTGGGGTAATTGGCCAAGTACAATTGGGGGGGAAGGGGAGGGGGCATAGCTGGTCTCACTACCATCTTGTAGACCTTCCCTTTCACTCTTGCTGATACCCTTTTGTCGCAAATCACTCCTGACACTCTGCTCCATCCACTCCACCCTGCCTGCCCTCTCTTCCTCACTTCCGGACGCCCCGTTACTTTTAACAGTTGACCCCAAGTATTTAAACTCATACGCCTTCCTCACCTCTACTCCTTGCAGCCTCGCCATTCCACTGTCCTCCCTCTCGTTCACGCATATGTATTCCATCTTGCTCCTGATCGCTTTTTCCACCTAGAAACCGCTGCTTCATGCAATGATGCTGGACTGGAGTGGGTGGATTCAAAGGTCTGGACCCAGGCAAGGACTTGCCCCACTGTTTCGCCGTCAGTAGTGATGGGCGGACCAGTTCTTTTCACAGAATCCGTTTCTTCGAGTTGATAGTCATCATGTCCACCCATCCATAATCCAAACCGCTTATCCTGCTCTCAGGAACCCTATCCAAGCAGTCATTGGCGGGGAGACACCCTGGACAGGCCACCAGGCCATCAACCACCCCCCCCCCTCCAACACACACACACACACACACACACACACACACACACACACACACACACACACACACACACACACACACACACACACACACACACACACACAGCGACAATTTAGTACGGCTGATTTACCTGACCTACATGTCTTTGGACTGTGGGAGGAAACCGGAGCACCCGGAGTAAACCCATACAGACATGGGGAGAACATGCAAACTCCACACAGAGGACGACCCGGAACGACCCCTAAGGTTGGACTATCCCGGGGCTCGAACCCAGGACCTTCTTGCTGTGAGGCGACCGCGCTAACCATTCCACCCAGTCATCGTGTATACATTTATATTAATAAAGATAAAATATTAATTTTAATGCATTGATTCAGCATCCCACTTGTATGTAGGTATGCTATGCAAGCTCAATATCATGTTACAGAAATGTCACTGACCAACGATCTGTCGATCTTTTTGAGGGGCAAAGTTGCAGACGTCCTAGTTGGAAGGAGCAGTTCGTTCAGTCTCGTTCAGGTCAACCTGCCGTCTGTCTGGACTCAGTTTTGATTCAGTCGCCTCTAATTCACTCACACCTCCCGGTTCGAGCGAACGGTTCATCTCATCTCGTTCAGCGAGTGGCTCCCAGGCTCTCAACCCGGTCACTCACTGACGCCCTCGTTGGAGACTATTCCCGCTTATTCCCGCTGCCCATGTTTTGAGTGACTGCACCACCGTAGGAGGCAGCGTGAGCAGTACCCACGATAACAATGAATGGGCGTGGCAGTATGAGCGGGACTAGTCGGGGTTCATGAGCGCTTCGTACGTTTGACAGACTGACCCGCCACATACCAGACGCTACGAAGAGTCTTTCAAAAAGATTCGTTCGTTCAGTATCGGCCGCATTGGTCTTGAGTCAGATTCACTACCTTAATATCTTGGTCTGGATTTGGTCTCAAAGGGCTGCCCCCCCCGCTCTCTCTCTCTCTCTCTCTCTCTCTCTCTCTCTCTCTCTCTCTCTCTCTCTCTCTCTCTCTCTCTCTCTCTCTCTCTCTCTCTCTCTCTCTCTCTCTCTCTCTCTCTCTCTCTCTCTCTCTCTCTCTCTCTCTCTCTCTCTCTCTCTCTCTCTCTCTCTCTCTCTCTCTCTCTCTCTCTCTCAATGGTAAAGACCATGTAACTGCTTTTGTAACTAATTATTCACGTATATTTGTGCTATTTTGCTCATGAATCATAACTCTTTTAACATAATACATGCAGAATAAAATACCAAGTATGTCTACACCCTAAACCAAATAGTGTAAAACATGGTGTGCACTGGCACAAGAACACTTTAAAAAGCTGTCACATATACTTTATTCATCTGTACTTACACTTTTTGTACAGGCTACCATTGACAGCCTTAAATAATTCCCATTCATCAATATGAAGGACTTGTTTTAAGGAGGGTGGGTCTTGTTTTCTGACCAATCAAAACCCGGAATAGTTGTTTCCTTATTTACACAGACGCTCCAGGTTCCCTGCCCCCGGTGCACCTCCCCTAATGATCCACCCCGTCATCCACACTGGAAGGCACACGGATGTGGTGTGTGGTCTATTGGCTTTGCCTCACTCTCATATCGTGTTGATGTTGGTGAAGAGAAAAAAAAGTCGTTGGGAAAACTCAAGCTGAGGGACGCCACAAAGTGTTTTCACTGGATTTTGGACAAAAAAATAGTCACATGCATCCTGAGATCATCCCTCTGTCATCTCCCTCTGTCATTCTCCCACACGAAGTTGCCCGGACTAACTAGAAAGTCGAGTTTCTCAAGCAAAGCCTGGAGAATCCCGGAGATCCATGAGACAACATGGACTTGGACAAGTAAGTGCAGACAATTCGCGTTAATAGTAAGTGCTACGGATGACATTAAAGACTAATGATGTTTTCATCCTGTTTTTTAAATGCTTAATTAACAGTTAATTGACGTCTTGTTTTACCTTATTTACATCTTTCTCTTAGGTTTAATTCGAAATATACTTATATTACATTAAAGGCTATATACTTTTCATCCGAAAAAAGGTTTTTATTTTACCAAAGTGCATGCAATTGCACTTTTCCATGCCGTTATTCTTATCGCCATTATTGTAACTGTTGCTTGTTTTGCACTGTAAAAGCTTCCGTTCTGGACTTGCCTTTCAGGTTAAGACACATAGTGCTTCCTCTAGAAGCTGACACTTCATGAATAATGTATCACATGATCTTATTAAGGGCTGCTGTCTAATTGGGTTGACTGAAAAAAAATCACTTAAATTTGAGCATATATCAGTAATTTCACACTCGGGCAGCGTTTTTTTAATGCAAGTTTGAACGGGATGTTTATGCAGTGATTCAGTAAAGAAGCTCTTACATAAACACATCTCATAAGACGATAGCAGTTTGATTGAAGTTTGGTGAGAACCAGCCTGGGGCAGAGTCGGTGGCTTGGCAGACATGCCCTTTTCGACAGTTACGCAGGCTTTGTAATAATTACCTGCCTCATTGTCTCTCGCCATTGTCTGCACCCCACAGTAAACGACTGGTGGTGGTGGTGCCCAACGAAATGTCGGTGCCTTCCAGAAGAGTCTTCAGCAATGAGGATGAGGCATGGAGGACCTATCTAGAAAACCCTCTGACAGCTGCCACCAAGGCCATGATGAGCATCAACGGGGATGAGGACAGCGCAGCGGCTTTGGGACTTCTTTATGACTACTATAAGGTGGGAGGGGCTCAACAGGTAGATCTACTGGCACGCTTTTCTTATTTCTTAATTCTCCTTAGTTCCACCCTCTTTTCAGTGAAGTTAGCAGAACGCTATTTGTTATTCAAAGCTGAAACCACTTCTGTGTTTACATAAAAAATATTAACTGCCGTTTGGTGTTTAAAGGAAAACTCCGGTATTTTTTTTTTTAATGTAAACCCCATTTTTCCTATCATTCAGGAGTCGAACTGAGCAATGGGTATCAGGCAATCAGACTCACCAAAGCTCTTTTTTGGCACTAATAGGCTCAACATTTTTGAGAGGAGTCTAAAGAGCTTTAGCCATAATATCAATCATGGAATTAAATAGATATCATAAATATCCATTTCTATACAGGGGCAGAAGTCTCGCGCTGTGATCCTGCGAGGAGTGAGTCGTTGCAGAAAGACAACAGAAGCATGAGAGGGTTGGAGAGAAGTGCCAAGGAAAGTTGGTTGTGTTGGAATGCAGTATAGTGTAAAATGTGTTTTCAGACACTTCTCATAGTATTCTTGACCTGTTAATGCCACACAAAAAAAGAGAGAAAAAAAGAAGCTCTTTCAGTGAACGTTATTTGGCAAGTGATATTGTAATAAGGATTACATTGCAGCTTGGTGTGCAGCAGTTGGCTGATGCTAGCTTGCTCAGCACTAAATCAATTCAAATGATTCTGCTACCCATTGCTCAGCTTGTCTCCGAACAATAGGAACACAGGCTGAGGTTAAAAAATAACCATTGTCCTTAAAATGAAGTTTAACAAGTGAGGGGATCACCAGCCAAAACAGCCATTTCTCTTCACGTTATTCCTCTAAACTGTTCAGTTAAAAGAGGAGATGCATCATGATTTTTCATAACTTGTTCCAAGAATATGGACAGTGTTCCACTTTCAATCATCCTGCCATCATATTCCTCTCCATTCTGCCTCTTTTGTCAAAGTGTTTTTTCTACCTCACGTTAATAGAATTTTGTCTGTTATTCATATCAGGTTCCTAGAGAAAAAAGACTGCTCTCCAACACCATTAAACCCACAGACTTTTCTGCTCCAGGGATCCATAATCCAGGGAACTTTGAGATGCTAGATAGTCATCTTCAGGTTCTCAAGTCCATGCCTGTCAACCTCTCTCTGAACAACCCTGGCTCTGCAGAATATCAGGTCTCTAAGGACGGAGCTGTAGGGCTGACAGCAGACGTCCGAGTTGATGCACTTGAGGGTGGTAGGACAGCTCTGGCTTTGGTAAAGACAGAGGGTCCAACATTCACTTCGGCATTGATGAAGTCCTGTTCTGGGAGTTCCCACAAGGCGGAGGTGAGAGAGCAGACTAGGATGGGATATGAACGGAGTCGTTATGACCTGAGTCTTTCTGGCTACTTGAAAGACAATGACAGAAGCACCCCGGACAGCACCTATGATGACTCCTACTGTAGAGAAGGAGAGGTGAGACTCAGTTGTACAAAGTGGCTGGGGGTAAATCTCATCTCATGCTTTTTAGCTTCATGAATGTGCCATTAAACTGGGATCTAACTGAAAGTAAATTAACGAATAGTGATGAAAGTGGGCTCTTTGTATTGTTCCTTGCGTGGGCATCTTGGTATCTTGTTTGCTTTTCAGTTTGAATAATCATTATTATATTTCTTTCACAGGGATACCACCCAAGTCCCACAGCTGGTGCATTCATCTACAGCCAACATATGTAAGTCACATTTTAGATTCTAGTAAATGTGCGTGTGCAAATATTGTCTGAGTGTAAAAGAAAGCTGCCTGTACATTTTAAGTTCTGATGCAGAAATATTTTTAAATTCGTCTTTAATATTCAATAAATTATAGGCCCCAAGAGGTAGCTCTTGCTGTGGTGGTGTAATTTTCATGGCCCATTTGCAATGGATATAACACTAGCACAGGCATAGAGTTGGTCGACCTTAAAAAAGTCACATTTTCACTCCTGAGGTGAACACGGGGCAGTTGCAACAGCATTAACAATATAAGAGATCATGTTACTTTTCCGCATGTTCTCATAATTTTGCATTGACAGTTTTCAGTACTCTCTGGAGGCCAGCATCTCTCTTCGCGAGCGTCAGGGAGAGGGGCCCATGGCTTATCTGAACCGGGGCCAGTTCTACGCTGTGACGTTGAGTGAGACTGGGGTCAGAGCATGTCTGCGACAGCCCAGAAGCAAAATGCGGGTGAGTGGACCGCTGCCATCACAGGGGCCCGACGAGAGCCCAGGCAGTGGTGAGCATTGCACCATGGAAGGCTCTGAGATACCACGGCAGAGTATTGTACAGGTGAGGGAGGGGAGGTAGGGACTGAGGTATTTAGTGAGGTATAAAGTAGAGCTTTTAAAACTGCTAGAATTGCCTTGGTGTCAACAACACATGTGACTTGTCACTGTGGCCCTATGGGAGGCTCTGCAACACTTGGGATGAGTTATATGGTTTCTGATACTATGATTATTTTCTTTTTTAACTTGAGGATAAGGCTGCTTTTTCCACTTCAGAGTGTTATTATGGTGGTCTTTAGCGAGGACAAGTGCAGAGATGAGCAACTAAAGAATTGGAAATATTGGCACTCACGCCAGCATACTGCCAAACAGCGAGTCCTGGACATAGGTAAGATCTCTATACTGTTGTTCTCCTTTCCAGTATGTCCTTCTGCCATAGCTTTTATACAGCACACAATGGGCAGTCACCCTTTTTTTTGGGGGGGGGTTGAGGGTTTAACAGATGGGGAATATCTAAAGAGCCTCAAAATGAGGTTGTTCACCTTAGGTCAGTGAATGTCATATTTAAATGGCTGTATTGAGACCCTGTATTGAGATGCAGCAGGTGGCAAACATGTCATAAGCTCCAAGAGAAAGCCTTCATGTTCCTCTTCGGGTGAAACCAGAAACATTCGAGCTAATTTGAATAACGGTCTAACCTAACCCAGATTCCTAGAGCAGCCCTGAGGAGGAGACGGTCTCTGAATTTCTGTTCGAATAGACGTTAGCAGGAGAAACAGGTGGAGACCTGGACTGGGGCCATGCCCTGTAAGATCACAGAGAAATAGGCCTCAACTTGTGGTTTAAATGGAATTTCAATGCACACTGTATTGTGGGGGGAGCATTGTAGGGGTTGTGTTGCTGAAAGGCATTTGGCTAGCCTTGTCCATGGGTGTAATTTAGTCTACCTCCATATCTGCATTTGAATTTTGGTCGATCTGAATTCATTCCAATGCTTCCACAAAAGCTAATACATCATAGACATAGAGTTTGTCAGCTTGGTAAATTTTTTTACTGTAAAACATTAAATGTTAAATCTTTAGAATAGCTGAAAGCAGTATTGGTGGCAAAGTTGTGTGAAATCTCACTGAAGTTGGATTCTTGCTTCACATGCAGCCGACTACAAAGAGAGCTTCAACACCATCTGCAATGTCGAGGAAATCGCATACAATGCTGTGTCCTTCACCTGGGATGTTACCGAAGAAGCAAAGGTAAAAAGAAGAGGTTATTATATAGATGGAAAGTGAAATAAATGAAATGAAATTACTTTCATTATCCAGTGCTCCTCTTCCTCTATTTAATGTTTCAGCCTTCATGGTAATTAAATTGACAAACCCTTTACACCCACCGGTGTTGGTGACCATTTGGATTTGCTTTTTTTTCCTTCTTGTTGCTAATATCAGGAATCAGGAGCATTTATTTGTCAATTCATTTCATGCACTTGCGTACATGAAATGAAATGAAATATCGTTTCCCCCAGCCCACAGCAGTGCAACACAAAGACAAAAACACATATCCAAACTACAAAAAACACATATATCCACACTACAAAAACACTACAAAAACACATATATCCAACATATATATAAATTTAAAAAAATCACCGCCAAAGGGAGCGAACGCCAGGATGACTGTCAGAACTGCCGGTCTCTATGGGCTAGCAGTTGCTTAGCCTGTCCTGCTTCCTTTTAGTATGAAGCTCTTAGACACTGATGTGGGTGAAAATGGTTCAGCAAAACCAAAACCCTTTGCGCAATGGATTCTTGGATGTACAGATTACCTTTAAACTGTATGTACTGTCTTTAAAGCGTCCCTAAATCTATCAAACGGTGTTTAAATAAGGTTGCAGAATAGATGGGGATTACTCTGCAGCACATGCCTTGTTTCCATCGCCCCCCCCCCTTTGTGTGTCAATGAGGGAACGGTCCTTTGCTGTGCACACAGCAACAGCAGCAGCACAAGAAAGCAACTGCTCACATTTCACTATGGTAAACCTGCAAGGGTGCCTCACAGGTTAGCTAAGCCTCACATAAAGCCTCACACGCAGACGGAAAGCAAATGACATGCGGACGGACACAAACGCACACACATGCACACACACACACCCTCAAGGGTGTGTTGGTGTTTGGACAACTGTGGCAGCAACTTATTCAATAGGTTTGGTTAGAAGGAAATCAACAAACATTCTTGAGGAGAGATAGTTGCAGCCTTGTGGATAAATATTTACTGTTTGGCATGCCTGAGGCTGTTTCAAGTATTCAGTGGTCATATGATGCCATTGAGCTCACTAATTACTTTTTATTCCACTTTATTTTGTCGAAATCAATCTGTAGTGGTCTGTTAATTACTGGAGTGTGAGTGGAAAACAGACACATTTCTGTCGTTTTTAGCCTGAAGCAGGCTTGGTTAAAAGGATCTACATGGTTTTCTGTGATGCATGCCAATGTGAAGTGATACCCCGGTGAACTGATGACACTAGCGTTGGTTAAATAACATAATGGTAATAGTTAAGGTGATAAAGTGAAATTCCTTCAAAGTTCTGAATGTTGTTTGAACACTAAATACTGTCTGACTGGAGGCTGTTTTGACGTTGGTCTTGTTTAGTGACCATGTGTGGGGTCAGGCCTGTGTTCCTGTACATGGTGGTAAGGACCACTGAAGACACATTTGATGTTCCCTCTTCTTTGCCACCCTCGTTCCTTTACAAGGACTACTTCACTCAGCAGTGAGGGGTCAGAGCACCGTAGCGTCAGGAAAGACCAGGAGGAGAAAATGACATCCTTCTCTCTCCCCCCATTATCCTGGGGCTTAACAGAGTCCCATTGGCCAGAACAGCATAGCTGGTTTGTCACTGTGATGAGATAAAGGTCTCAATCTCTCTCTCTCTCTCTCTCTCTCTCTCTCTCTCTCTCTCTCTCTCTCTCTCTCTCTCTCTCTCTCTCTCTCTCTCTCTCTCTCTCTCTCTCTTCTCTCTTGCTCTCGCTTTCTCATTTCTTCAAAGAAGGTTGAATCGGTTCATATGGATACGTTCACTGACAGATACGTTTCATTACTCAACTAAGTGACCTCTTCAGTCTAAACTGACTGCAGGTATCCCCACCCCTTATAAACAATACAGTTGATAACAATGAACCAACGACCAGTTTCAAAGGCAAATATGGGTGTGACCATTAACTAGAGTTTCAATGGCAATGTGTACTATTCACTGAGGATTTGGGGATGTTTGCAATCATAGCATTGTAAGATGGCAACAGATGTACTCTTACGGCCCCCCCTCGGTTCAGGGATGGTTGTTCCGTCTTCACATGGATGGTCTCTTTGACTCCCCGTTCAAATCAGCATTATTCCTCCCTATCAAGGATATGTACATCCTCATCCTTGAAAGAGTGGCCACTGGCCTGTAGATGGGTGTAGACTGTGGAGTCCTGGCCTGATGTGGCCTGACATGTAAGAGCACATCTGTCACCATCTTACAATGCTGTGGTTGTAAACATTCCCAAATCCTCTGTGAATAGTACACATGGTCATCGAAACCCTAGTTAATGGTCACATCCAAATTTGCATATGAAGCTGATCATTGGTTTGGGTCGTTATGCCACTGTGTTGTTTATAAGGGTGGGGATACCTACAGTCAGTTGAGACTGAAGAGGTCACTTAGCTGAGTGATGAAACGTATCTGTCAATACACGTGTCCAGATGAACTGATTCAACCGTCCTTAATTTTCTTACCTGGATTACTGAGCATGCCTCAAGACTTTCTCACTTCCTCTGCCTCTGTGGTTCCATTTCCAATAATATTGGACTCCCAATTTGAGCTGGGATACAGAAATTGTACTTGAGGGGAATTATGAGCTTTGTCTTTCATTTCGGCAGTGCTCCGCAGTTTCCAAGCAACAATCATCACCATTGCATTTGTGTTTTAGAGTGAGAAAGGTGTTGGTTGCAGGAACAGCCTGATGGTGATGGCGTCTGTGTGTGTGTGTGTGTGTGTGTGTGTGTGTGTGTGTGTGTGTGTTTATTTATTTATTTTAACTAGGGTAGATGGATAGCTTTGCATAGCCTTTCACAATACCACTACAAACTCGTGTGACGTACAAATTAGTGCCAGGGTGATTCACAAATGCATGGACCTCACACACACACACACACACACACACACACACACACACACACACACACACACACACACACACACACACACACACACAGATGTGCAGGCAAGCATACACATTGGCACACCACCACAGCCAACACAGCCGGTAAAACTGAAGTGATATGGATTTGTGGAGGTGTGTTGGAGGGTAATTTGTGCTCCAGGCCTTAGCCTGAATCACCCACCACCTCTGCAGGCTCAGGCATGTTGTTGTTGATGCTGTGTAGTGGGAAAAATACTTTGAACCGTGGTAAAATATCCTTACCGTTATCTGTCTCTGCAGACCCACGGCTCAGGTTGTTTTACCTGTTGAACTGGAAATGTTATTAAGAGCTGATGTAGTGGAGACCGTTGAGGTGGCTTTGCATAAACAAGAAATTTCATCACCGTGGACATGACTCTAAACTATCAAAACTAAACTGGCAAACATAACCTCCAAGAATTGCTGTCCAGTGGCCATTACATGTACTTAACCAAGTTTTTATGTTCCTGACCTTGTGCAGGAGAGATTTGGGATCTGAAGGAGATCTTGTAAATTCATGTGGCAGAGTGGGGTGTGGCCCAGCAGTCCTGAGTTGCTCTAATTGACTCGGGACAGTCTTTCAACATGTTTTTTTGAAAATTTCTTCTAACAAATGGGCTGTTGTGCCCTCATTTATGATCTGTGGCCATGTCTCTGTACCGCTGGGGAATCCTGGTAGTGGCAGCGTGTTGCCACAGTGGTGGCCCATATGGGGGCCCTGGCACGGGAAAGAGATGCAGACCTGGGGACTGGAAGGCATGACAAGAAGAAAACCGTCAGCTCTGGTTGCGGTAGCAGGAAAAGACCTTGCTGCATCGCAGGCCGGCGGTAGTGAGGGTAGTGCTGAGCAGTTGCTGAGGGACAACAGCCCACGAACAACGCAGCCCTACCCGGCCAGCTCTCTCCGTCCTCACCAGAAGTGTCGGCGTCTCGCCCAGTGGCAAACACTGTGGTCCATATTCCAGCTGTCCTGCGATGGAGGATGTGACTGCCTCTCCCAGTCTGTGAGGATGAATGGCAGGAGCTGCCTCATGGAGAGGACCGGGGGAGGGCTTATTGTCGAGGGAGCCAGGCCCTCCCGGTGGGAAGAGTGGAGGATCAGAGAAGACGCCTCCACCAGTGGAACGCGGGGAGATTTTGCTCTGGGGACGTGCTGGTGGCTAGCCAAGTGAGGTACGGAACCCTGTGTC
This sequence comes from Lampris incognitus, assembly GCF_029633865.1. NCBI lineage: Eukaryota > Metazoa > Chordata > Actinopteri > Lampriformes > Lampridae > Lampris > Lampris incognitus. The sequence continues at coordinate 25,321,704 of NC_079219.1, read as the reverse complement.
AGAGTCCGGATGTTTAGCTACCAGACATACTGAAGCTGGCTATGGGTCCATTATTGTAGCAAAATCATTTGCAAATGTGTGTGGAGAGTTGTGTAACTGTATCTCCATCCGTGTGTGCGTAATCAGATTTGCAAACGTGTAAAAGAATACCTAAATCCATACTGAGATTTGGATTGGAAGTGTGAGAGTTCCTCTCCTTGTGTTAATGATACAGTCCAGTTCCCCAAGAACATCCAGTCCCATTATACAGTCCTCCAGGTTTGTGACCCACACTGGGCAGCGTTGGCGTCGTTGGTGTCTCTGTGTCAGAGGATCCATTCCAAGAGATTAAGGTGTGTGCTTGAGACGAAGATGGCTTGACAGTCCAAGGTGAGAATAGAAGAGACTGGAACAGCATGGACAGGGGATAGTAGGGGGTGGACCCCTTCCTGCGGCTCTATGTTCTTGGCGGATTTTTCTTCCGCATGCATTCGTTTGTCAGTTTCGGCCTTGATAGAACCAGCCAGGTTGGCAGCTCTCCAGTGCTTTCGATTTTCCACTACTTTTTCCCAGTTCTTAGGGTCGATGTTGAAGGTGATCAGCGTTCCCTTGATACAGTCCTTGTAGTGTTTTTTGGGAGCTCCTCTTTTTCTTTGACCTTCAGTCAGTTCGGAGTATAGAATTTGTTTCGGGAGTCTGTGTTTGGCATCCTCTGGATGTGGCCAAGCCACCGCAGCTGGTGATGTTCAACTGTCGTCTCGATGGAAATGAGATCGGCTTTTTTCGAGAACTTGATTGTTGGTGACCCGTTCTTGCCAGGAAATTCCCAGAATACTTCTCAGTTTTTGCCAGTGGAAGCATTCTAGTTTATGGATTTGGTACTTGTAGAGGGTCCAGGCTTCACAACGTACAGGAGGGTTGGAAGAACCAGTGCATGATAAACCATGATTTTGGTTGATGTCTTGAGATCACAATCATAGAAAACATGGTGAGAAAGTCAGCCAAAGGCAGTGTGGGCAGCTTTCAGTCTGTTGGTCATATCCGGTTCTAGACTGCATGCTTCTTCAAGGATACTTCCAAGGTACTGAAAGGATTGAACTTGTTCTATAGTTTGGCCATGAATGGTGATTTGAAGTGGAACTCCTAGGGTATCCTGAGGCACAACAGCAAGTGTTTTGGTTTTCTTGATGTTCACAGAAAAGCCAAAAGTTTCATAGGCCTGAACAAAGGAGTGGGTGATTGACTGAAGACCTTCTGGAGTCATGGCAGGAGCAACATTATCATCGGCATATTGAAGCTCAGTGATGACATTGGTAGATGTCTTGTTCTTAGACTTCAAGCGCTGGAGATTGAACAGGCTGCCATTGAAGCAGTAACGGATGTTGACTTTACTACACCGGGTAGCAAACTGACTTCAAATGGACACCACCAGGAAAAAGGAAAGGAGGCCCACCAAATATCACCTGGCGAAGAACGGTAGAGGCTGAATTGATGGAGATGGGTACCTCATGGGGCGAGGAACAACTAGTTGCTTAAGTCCATGATAGATGGAGGAAGACAATAGATGCCTTATGCCCCATAGGGGGTGAAGAGCATAAGTAAGTAAGTAAAAATTAGGCAAGGGGCTGAGAGGGCTGTGGGGAGAGTTGGGAGGGGGCGTGGATGTGTGAGGCAGGAGCATGGGCAGGAGTAGCTGAGGAGTTGCCATCTTGCTGCCACACACCGGCGTACCCAGTCCTCTCCACCAGCCCACCTTCCAGCACAGCATCAGACACTACCCTGCGAAGATGTCCCGACTGCCAGGATGCGAATGCACCGCAGATAGAAGGGGGCCCTGCAATAACACTTTTCTAAAACAATGTTACAAAGTCCTTTACAAAGAAATAAAACCAGACGAGGCAAAAATAAGAATAAGACCAAATAATTAAGAGTAAAAATGGTGTGAATAAATAAAAACAAATATCAAACATTTGTAAAAGCTTTCACAAAAAGAAAAGTTTTAAGATGAGATTTAAAGGAAACTAGACACTTGGTTTGTCTTAGTTGAATAGGAAGAGAGGTCCATAGCGTGTGGGCTCTAACAGCAAAAGCCCGGTCACCCTTTGTGACAAACCAAGACCCAGGAATAAAGCAGGGCTCCATCTGCGGAGCTGAGTGGTCGAGAGGGCATATACCAGGTCAATAAATCAGAAATGTATGTAGGAGCAGGACCACTTAAGGCCTTAAAAGTGAGCAATGAAATGTTTAAAATCAATTCGAAATATAACAGGGAGCCAGTGTAGGGAGGCAAGCATAGGGGTGATACATGCTTCTTTGTCCCGGTAATGAGCTGAGCAGCAGCATGTCTACATGTTTGTTTGATAAATTAACTCATTCATGCCTAAAACTTAATGTGTGGCAATTATTTGATGATAATCTTCTCTGTCTTTTTATCTCACTGCTTTAGTCAGTAGATGAATCACAAGAGCTGTACCTTCATTGTAGCGTAAATTGAAATTGCAATGTCTCAATCTTCCGACACTCCTTTCTGCTCTCAGGTCTTTATTTCTGTGAACTGTCTGAGTACGGACTTCTCCTCTCAGAAGGGGGTGAAGGGGATGCCTCTGATGATCCAGATAGACACCTACAGCTACAACAGCTGCAGTAACAGGCCCATCCACAGAGCCTTCTCTCAGATCAAGGTGTTCTGTGACAAGGTCAGCATACCCGTCTGTCCGTCCATCCGTCTGTGTCCTTCTGTCAATTGCTTCTTCATTTAAAAGCTCATGTGTTACTCACAGGGAGCTGAAAGAAAGATACGTGATGAAGAGAAGAAGCAGCACAGAAGGAAGACAAAAGGTGATGCAATATTGGAGTTCTTTATATACAGATTATTGCTATTGTTAATATAAGCTTGATTTGGAACTGTCTAAAAAGTACTTAACAGGAAACCATTAGATAAAATCAAAATCCAAACTTGACTAGAGATAATGAAATGTGGGCGTCCGGGTAGCGTAGCGGTCCATTCCATTGCCTACCAACACGGGGATCACCGGTTTGAATCCCCGTGTTTCCTCCGGCTTGGTCGGGCATCCCTACAGACACAGTTGGACGTGACTGCGGGGTCGGGGCACCTGTTCAGGGGGGAGGGGGAACTGAGTGGAATAGTGTGATCCTCCCACGCGCTATGTCCCCCTGGCGAAACTCCTCACTGTCAGGTGAAAAGAAGCGGCTGGCAACTCCACGTGTATCGGAGGAGGCATGTGGTAGTCTGCAGCCCTCCCTGGATCGGCAGAGGCGGTGGAGCAGTGACCGGGATGGTTAGGAAGAGTGGGGTAGCTGGTCAAGTACAATTGGGGAGAAAAAGCGGGAAAGCAATCAAAATGAAAAAGAGATAATGAAATGTGAGCAAGGTGAGGAGCCAAATTCATATTTTCCCCAGCATGTGTAATCTATATGGAGAGACAAAGAACTTTAGAGGCATTGACTTTGTGCACAATATTCAGGTCTTAGTATTTTTCAGGAGTTAGGGTTAGGCGTGAATGTGTGTGTGTGTGTGTGTGTGTGTGTGTGTGTGTGTGTGTGTGTGTGTGTGTGTGTGTGTGTGTGTGTGTGTGTGTGTGTGTGTGTGTGTGTGTGTGTGTGTGGGCCCTGTGATGGTCTGGTGGCCTGTCCAGGGTGTCTCCCTGCCTGCTGCCCAATGACTGCTGGGATAGGCTCCAGCATCCCCGTGACCCTGAGAGCAGGATAAGCGGTTTGGATAATGGATGGATGGATGTGTAGGACAAGCATTTTCTTGTGTGTCACCCTGACTCTTGTTTTTCTTTCTGCTTTCCAAATGTGTCTAAAACCTCAAAAAATACGAATGTTGGTCAGACAGCCCAAGATGTTTTGACTCAAGAAGTGAAGCTGGTCAGAGGAGCTATGAGGATTGAAATTAGGAAGGAAAGGTACAGCATGTGTGGAGGATGGATTCACTCCTCACAGAGGGCTTCGGAGTCAGCAACTGATGCTTAATCCGTGTTTTATCCGTATCAGGGAAAAATTGCAACCACGGCGGGCCAGCGTCTCCATCTAAAAAGGCTGATGGCACATTTTTTAAAGCCATGACAGACCTTGATGCCCAACCTGTCCTTTTCATTCCTGATATCCACTTTGGGAACCTGCAGAGAGCAGGGCAGGTGAGCAATCACCCACCCTCTTACTTTCTGTTTCAAACAATAAAACTGATTTCTTTCTCTCTTTCTTTCTCTCTCTCTCTCTCTCTCTCTCTCTCTCTCTCTCTCTCTCTCTCTCTCTCTCTCTCTCTCTCTCTCTCTCTCTCTCTCTCTCTCTCTCTCACACACACACACACAGACTGGCAGTAGACGATACAGATTTCACAAGGGCACTGGCACTCCTGTACACTTCATCAGGATCTCATCTTGCCAAATGTGTCTGTCTGCTTTTGTTCCTCTGCAGGTCTTTGCTTTGAACACAGAGGATAAAGACGGAGACGGGTGAGAGTCCTGTGGTTGTTTGGCATCAGTGGTCTGTATGAAAGCTTGCAGGGTGCACCAAATCAGATCTAATGCACCCACCACCTTGCACCCCCACGTTAGGTCATTTGAGAACATAATTTTTTTCCCTTTCCTCTACTTTCTTTTTCTTTTTCAATTTCCTCAGTGGGAGATTTGTGAAATCTGGCTGCATTTGCATTTCATGGTGTCTCCTCACACTGTGCGAGTGAATTAAGCTCCTCCATACCTAAATGTGCCTGTGCATTTGGATTCTCAGCAGCATGAAATTGTATGTACGTTTCACGGCTGCATGATTTAGGATCCTCATCTCACAGTACCGGCAGCACGGTGGCGAAGGGCGGCACGGAGGCGAAGTGGTTAGTGCGGTCGCTTCAAAACAAGAAGGTCCTGGGTTCAAGGCCCGGGGTAGTCCAACCTTGGGGGTCATTCCACGTCATCCTCTGTGTGGAGTTTGCATGTTCTCCTCGTGTCTGTGTGGGTTTCCTCCAGGTGCTCCAGTTTCCTCCCACAGTCCGAAGACATGTAGGTCAGGTGAATCGGCCGTACTAAATTGTCCCTAGGTATGAATGTGTGTGTGTGTGTGTGTGTGTGTGTGTGTGTGTGTGTGTGTGTGTGTGTGTGTGTGTGTGTGTGTGTGTGTGTGGTGACCTGTCTGGGGTGTCTCCCCGCCTGCCACCCAATGACTGCTGGGATAGACTCCTGCGACCCTGCCAGCAGGATAAGTGGTTCAGATAATGGACAAATGGATGGATCTCACTATACCGCCGAGAGACAGATTAGATGAGAGAGATAAGGTCATGTTCCTTTGATTCCTCATAGCAAAAACCTACAAAAAGAGGGAAACCAATCAGTTTAATATTTTGCATATGTGATTCTCAGGGCTTGGTATAGACTGTCTTACCCGTATCAGTGACATAAATCCAGAAAGGGGCCTGTTGGGTTTCCGGCTATCCAGGAACAGGAGTGAATATTCACTCATGTACATAGAAATGGCCCCAGAGATGGAAGCATCTCAAAACATCTCAAAGCTTGGATGCAGTTGCATTTCATTTAAATAGCGGTGTGTGTGTGTGTGTGTGTGTGTGTGTGTGTGTGTGTGTGTGTGTGTGTGTGTGTGTGTGTGTGTGTGTGTGTGTGTGTGTGTGTGTGTGTTTCAGCAATGCCATGAAGAGGTTATCATACCCTATCGAGGAAGACCTTTGTCCACCACTCCCCAAGAAATGCAAAGTGGAGCCTGAGAGGAAAGGTTAGTAGATACCCCCTCGTTTTTGTCAGCTCTCCCTGTCTGTCTGTGTCTAGGGTCTCAATACCTTTTTTTTTTTTTTTTTTGGCATTTCAACAAATCAAATATATTTTTTAATATTGGTGTGTTGTTCACCCATGCCCTACCAGTCCTGCTTTATGTGAGGAAAGCGTGTGATGAGGTGTTTGATGCCCTCATGCTTCACTCTCCAACCCTCCAGGCTTTGATGGAAGCAGTAAGTATTTATAAATCTACTGTTTGACTTTGCCAGGAGTGCAAATTAAGGCAAACTGAGGGCAAAAGAAAGAAAAAAGGTGTTTCTATTCTGCAAGACTGGATCAGTCTGTATCTGCAACGTCATTGAAACCTTGTTTAAAAAGAGGTATGATGGGCGTCCGGGTGGCATGGTGGTCTATTCCGTTGCCTACCAACATGGGGATCGCCGGTTCGAATCCCCGTTACTTCCGGCTTGGTCAGGCGTCCCTACAGACACTAATGGCAGTGTCTGTGGGTGGGAAGCCGGATGTTGGTATGTGTCCTGGTCGCTGCACTAGAGCCTCATCTGGTCGGTCGGGGCGCCTATTCAGGGGGGAGGGGGAACTGGGGGGAATAGCATGATCATCTCATGTGCTATGCCCCCAAGAAGCGGCTGGCGACTCCACATGTATTGGAGGAGGCATGTGGTAGTCTGCAGCCCTCCCTGGATTGGCAGAGGGGGTGGAGCAGCGACCAGGACGGCTCGGAAGAGTGGGGTAATTGGCTGGGTACAATTCGGGAGAAAAAGGGGGGGGGAGCTATGCCACCCCATTGGTGACACTTGATCATCAACCTCCTATCCTTAAAAATGCTTATATACCATTACTATATATATCCTTCCTTCATTTTTTTTAAAGTGGCATTGTGTTTCTCACAGATTGCGGAGAAATATTCTTTGCCTGTTGACAAGATTGCCAAAGTTTACAAAAAGAGCAAAAAAGGGTGAGAAAAATTGAATCAACTGACTCTAATAATAATCAACTTGAGTAGGCCCGTCATACTGAAAATATCACCTGAGACTAAATTGCATTCCTGTCTGATTTTATCTCCTTAAGGGTCCTTGTGAACATGGACAACAACATCATTGAGCATTGTGCCAACGAGGACACCTTCATCCTGGCTATGGAAAGCTCAGCGGACTCCTGGTGGGTCACCCTGTCAGAGATCTGAGGTGTTACAGAGGCCTGGATTGGACCGATGGATGATGCTCTTCCCACACCATCTTTCTGCCCAGGAATAGTCGACTTTCCAAAAGGGCAATTAACTATTCCTGTTGGGTCTCAAGTCATAAAACAGGATCACGTTTATAAGCCAGATCTCAAACAAAGGAGCCGACCATCTTATCTTATCAGTGCTCATCTGTTTTGTATGATCTAGACAAGAAGGTACAATAATTGCACTGAAAAGCAACATTTCCTACAATCAGCTTCCTCTGTACCCCCTATCAACCCTTTCTGCTCCTGCCTTTAGCGGAGGATGCAATCGAGTTACATGATCAGGTGTTTAAAAGGTGGCTCAACACCTCCATTTGCCAACACACAAAGTCCTAAAATGGTGATGGGGACTCAATCTGCGGTAGTTGAAAGTTGTTTTCCAAGCAGCTTATGTGATTTAGTTGTTTGGAGATGTTTGTTGAAAACGTTTGTCTTGTATTTTCATCAAGGTGGATAGTACGTGATCTGTAATTACTCCTAATGTCTATGACTATAATTTTGATTGATTTGTCAGGGCATAACACATTCCCAAAGACAACAGGTCGTACCGCTGTCGTCTGTTAGGAGGTTGTTATGGGACAACGATTGTGTGGTTCCCTTTCTCAGTTTCACTGTTCATGTCGTTGACTGGAAGTGGTTCATATTTGCGATATTATCGAGATAGCTGGTCCCCAACGTATCTATCCATCTGCAGAACCACAAAGTCTGATACTTGGGGGAAACACTTGGTTCACTGAGTTATTACAGAAGTGTGTGAAGGCTTCTCGGTCCTGCAGTACTTCCATGCAACATGTTGTGAAATCTCTTTTAACTGAATATGTTTAGTTTTATATGCAGTTGTGTGTCCCTTGTGGTTCATTGTACTTAAAAAGTGCCTTGCTTGGTAGCTTTAAGTTATTGTATATATCTTAGCTAAACAAGTGGCTTAAGCAAACTATTATTGGCCAGAGGGTGAGAAAGTCCCTCCACAACAATAAAAGTTTTCTGTTTACCACGAGAGTCGGGGTGTGCTGTTTGTTGAGGGTGAAAAGTGCCAGGACTTTAAAAGGACCTGAAGCTGGAGAGAATTTCTTGGCAATCCTGAGTTATCTTGGTTGATGTACAAACAAGGAGGACATTTTACATGGTACCTCAATGGTAATACGTGTGCATCCGAGATCTTTTAACCTCAGATGTGCACCAATATTCTTCTGCAGGGAATAATTCAAAGGCTCCAGGCCATGAAATATATCTTTGCAACTTATGAAGTACAGCACATCTCCACCACCTCTGGTAAACACACAGGCTGCATTTAGACATGGATGCTAACAGTAACCGCTCGCTATCAAACTAAGGACTCTTGTCTTTTTCACCGGGACTGGAGAACAACTGTTATTGGAGTACTGTATTCAGCTCATTGTAGCCCCATAAGATGGTACAGGCTACTGCTAGAGGACTTTGCTTTGCTCCTAGATGACTTTGGAGAGTGTGGCTTCTGTGATAATCATCTGAAATCAAACAAACCACATGCACATTTCTGTTCCTTCCTTCACATTAGAATATATTTAGATAGCGGGGATCCATGTGTTGCCCTGCCACAATCTGAAATAAATGCATTTAAAAAAGGCTGTTAATATTTAGACCTACACTGCACTGGGCCATAACCATTTTTTTTGTGGACCCCCCCCCCCTTTTGCTCCCCAATTGTATTCCCAATTACCCACTCTTTCCAAGCCATCCTGGTTGCTGCTCCACTCCTCTGCTGATCCGGGGAGGGCTGCAGACTACCACATGCCTCCTCAGATACACGTGAGTCGCCAGCCGCTTCTTTTCACATGACAGTGAGGAGTTTTGTCAGGGTATGTAGCACACTATTCCCTCCAGTTCCCCCTCCCCCCTGAACAGGCGCCCCAACTGACCAGAGGAGGCGTTAGTGCAGCGACCAGGATACATACCCATATCCGACTTCCCACCCGCAGACACGGCCAATTGTGTCTGTACGGATGCCTGACCAAGCCGGAGGTAACACAGGGATTCGAACCGGCGATCCCCATGTTGGTAGGCAACGGAATAGACCACCATGCTACCCGGACACCCCCATAATCACTTTTGATAGATGACATACGACTTGCATTACAAACCACCAATTGTGTAACCACCAACGTTACACAATTAAACAGACACAAAATCAACAATAGCGGACAAGATTTGCAGATTTAATTTTTGCTTTTAAACTTGACCCCCCCCCAAAAAAAAGAAAAACAGCATTGTGTTCAAAAACTACAGTCACTAATACAGGATACCATACAAAACCTACAAAATGCAACAATTACAATTTGTTCCAACAGATAATTGTACAGTATAAATCTCTATAATACTGTTTTTGTTTTTATTTGGCACTTAACCACAAGATGCTATTGTGTTTTAACAGAAATGTTACACCTGACGCAGATTTTAAAATTCGTAGAAACACAATAAAAGCAATACATTGTGACCATATCATTGCAGTAGTTGTTATCCTTGGTTGTTTCAATGTCCACGTCTTTTTTTTTCTTTCTTTACAAACAGCAGTTATTCAACAAAACATTCAAAATATTCCAATCTGAAAACGATTCAATATCCGACACTACTTATTTCAGCCCTGAGGGGCTTCGGTTACATTCAGGGCAGGGTCCAAATGGTCCTTGGTTGGGTGCCGTAAAAAGAAGAGGGATGTTTTCCTAAATGTTCAAAAAGGATTTCATTGCAGTTTAACTTCACTAGGTAGTACATAGTGGAAAAGGTTGGGAAAGATGGGGGAGAAAATGGGATGAACGCAAAATGCCCATGAGGCGGACTCACAATGTTACAAGTGTGTTGTGTGCAACTCAGTCCAGCGAGCTAACAAGACGCTCCATTTTTCTTCCATTTTTTTCTTCTGAAGACAATTTTGAAACGGATAGCAATCCTCTCAGTAGCAAGATGATTTGGGGTAACCGGCACTGATGGGCTGATGTGTGGCTGACTGCATGTCATGCCTAAAAACTGAATTGTTTAAGTACTCGCGTAAATTCGATTCACGTTGACGAGTTCATTTTAATTTGAATGGGGGTGAGTGTACTCAGTATTGGGGCGACTGCACACAAATATCCCTGCAGGATTTCAGTCCTTCTTGTGCATCTGCAACATGTTAGGCCATGGCTTAGATCCGTTTGGGTTGTAGAATGACAAAGGGTTCAAACAATGGTGACGGACCACGATTTGATTATTAAGCTCACCAGTTGGGAGGGAAACCACACATCTACAAACTAAAATAGCACCCCCATCAGCAGTGCACGCCTACAGTAGATGTACGCTTCTGGACAGGTTGTTGTGCCTGATGTGAGGTCGTGCTTTCCTTAGTTAAAGCAACTCCTTTTCATTTTTGTTGTGTAACATTGACTTCATCTACTAGATGTCAGCTTTGTCAGTCCATGTGCTGTCAATAACTCTGATTCGGGCTAGTTCAAATGACAATATTATGTCATTGTGAAGCTGATACCGAGCCGGGTGGGCAACGAACTGTTAGCCACTGATATCCATAAAACACACATATACACACATGCACATATAAGTCACATGCATACATGAGCCCTATGCCCCATCAGCCTACTCATCAAAAATTGTTTGACATGCTGCACGGAAAACATCTAAAACTCAATGTGAATAAGTTGGGTTTTGTTTTCACACACAGTAAATGACAAAATAGAAACAGATTTGCATGCTAGAATAGTCCTCAAAGCTTCAATGAACCCCCCCCCCCCAACTGTTTATTTTGCAATATTGCATCTTGACAACAATGGAGTTTTTTGTTTTTGAGAATGGAGCATCCGCAATTGTCTGACATAAAGTCTGTTTGTTTAATATATTTGGATGCCTTGAAGTCTATCTACACTTAAGAGAGCAACTGACGGAAACATTCCTTATTGATTTTCTCTACAGAGGGGCAGTTGCACACTGCAACTACAAAATGATCTCGATGTCTAATCCATGCAGACAGCCTTGGTGGAGGAGGATAGATACAGGGATGCACTTTATCCTTCATTACAAATGTGATACTTCACAAAGTCAAATTACTAACGAGGGCGTATATGCATAAGTAGCACATGTTTACTTCTTGAGGCGTTAAATCCCAGCACAAAAATATGAATTAAGTGTATCAAGTTTGCAAAAACACAAACACACAAACACATTCTCACAGTAGAAAAAAGGGGAAAAAAATCAGTTCTCTTTCTGAGCAAAGGGACAAATATCAAAAGTCCTTTCTGCAGTTAAATAATTCGGAACTATCGTGATATCCTCTCGTTCAACATCAAAGCCATCATCATCATCATCATCATCTCTCTCTCCTCTCTCTCTCTCTCCTCTCATGTACTCCCTCTGTCTATGGTACACTGAAGAGTGACAGAGGATCTGGGGTTTCTCCACCAAAGGCCTTGCAGGGCACAGAGAGCCAAGAAAATGCAGTCAAGCCAATATTGCAAACTCCAGTTTGTATGTATGCAGCGTACTGTAGGTCTTTCTTTATAACATGACATGCCAATTGGGAAACGGTGGGACTGTAGTCAACTGGTGGGTAGTTGATTGTGTTGGTGGTGTTGGTGGGGTGGGTGGGTGGGGGTTGGGAAGTGTTTGGGGTCTGTCTCTGCCGGGGTTTAGAGAGGCAAATGGGTCTGGGAAGGGAGGAAACTATGGCCCCATGTGCCTTCTTTCCTCAGTGTGTAATTTGAAGGCCTGTCCTTCCTCTTCATCGTAATCATCACCACCATCATCATCATCTTATTATTCCTTCATCATCAGTCTTCTCCGTAGTGGAGGAAAAGGGATATCTGGAGTCACCCGAAGAAAGTACTGTGAAGATAAGATACACACAGGTTGCAGTAAATGTCCACAGTATCAGTCAAAGACACAGTCTGGTCGCAGGCCTTGCTTAAAAGTTAGCAAGGAGCAATTCAGGAGCTACACAGACACTATGGGGTTTTGCCATTTATTAAAGATTTACACTTTAAAGCGAGTCAAGCCTTTACTACCCCATCATATTTCAGTGTTTAAGAGGAGTGACTGTAAAGAATTGATGAAAGCAGTGAGCATTTATCTGAACATAACATAATGAATTACTAGGCTCTTGTTTTTGCAGTTATGATCCCCTGGAATGTTGGACTTAATAACGATAGCAAGGAAAACAACAAATTAAACCCATCTATAGCTTATATCTGCCAAGTTCCTTCCTCGCTGTTCCCATAAGAAAATATAACAAGACATTAAGGCAATGTGCCTTGGTGGATTTTGCCAAGGTAATGCCTCTCTGTAGACTTTCAGACCGGGAGTTGGGAAAGCACTCATCTGGTAAGAGCCCTGCTGAAGAAGCACGCCTGTGATTTATGAATAACTTCTTATGACCACAGTAAAGCAATTCACTAAAGCACTCAAAAAAGCCCTCTCTCTGATGACATTTTGAATTTACTGGGTAAAACAAACATTAAAGGACAGGTTCAGACCTCATTTAAACACTGTTGGGCTCCATTGAGAATTGTGCAGATAAATCCTTCACTGACTGCTTCAGTATTGGAAAACTGAAGGTCACCATACAGTCAGTTGCATGTCTCTTTGTTTATTTGATGTTGATTTAATACACCTCAAAAAGGAGGAAACCTGTAGTACGACTACTAATTGCGCTAATGTAGCAAGGAAAGTTTGCAGAAATACAAAAGAAAATAATTTTTCACTTGACAGAAAAGTGTGGTTTGCCACTAATTTTTTCAATGGAAAAAAGACGTTATGGTTTTTGAAGACTTAGATAATTGGGAGGAATCTCTTTTTCGTTTTTTAATTGTTGAAGACCATATGACAGTTAAGACGACTCTTTTTAAGACAGTGAGTAGAAGAGCCTTACACGTCATGTTGAGACCCCTGGTTTAAAACTGTCCAGCACTGCTGGGGTCGCACTGCAGCAAGCGGACGATGGAGGGGTCACTCTTCGCTCCTTTAATGAACTCCTCCAGAGATAGCTTGCCTACAGATATGCATGCACGCACGCACCACGCACGCACGCACGCACGCACGCACGCACGCACGCACGCACGCACACACACACACACACACACACACACACACACACACACACACACACAGAAATAGAACAAGAAGTGATTTGAGCATTGTCATTACGTAATTTGCACCTCCCTGAATAACACAACATAGAAGAACAGGAAAAGCCAGGCAAGAAACAGAGAGAAACAATAACTACATTTCCATCCAACTTCTTTTGTGCAAATTTTGTTATTTTGAATAAAAAGAACTTGATAGAAATAGCAGATTTGAATACCCCCCCCCAAAAAAGGTTTTGCTCACTTGAGGCAGGTACATTTTTAATTTATAAAAAGACGTGCGATAAATGCGATGGAAATGACAAAGAAAAGATTGATATCTGAATAGAATTTCATAATACCTTCATTCACAAGGTTTTATTTTTATGCAACATTTAATTATTTGCATGAAATCTATGTGAAAGTTGGATGGAACCATGGCTACTAATGTGACGCAACACACTAGAAGTTTAAGCACACTCATAATTTATGTGCACACGGGTAGACATTGTTGTAAATACACATTAGCCTGATATTCCAAGGTAGGTCCAGATGGATAAAAATTGGAAAATATACAGTACTGGTTCAACATTGACATTAACCGCCCTCCTGGACGGAAAAATGAGTGAGGTTTGCAATCTCTATGTAATCTGACTGGGTTCAACTATAACTGAGGCAATTAGACTAAATTAATTTCAACTTTAAAATCATAACGAGGCATAGGCAATTTAGGTGCTAAAAACTCTAAAGTGATTGTGTCCCCCCTTCTCTTTTTCTACCACTCAACTAAGTTATGATTTATAAATTGAATACTTTGCCAGGGTTCACTTCTCACCATGAGGTGGCAGTATTGAGGAGGCTCTCTATTCCTCTAACTACCCGTTACTGTTTTATACCACACTCAAAGCAGACAGGAGGGCTTTCCCTCTCTCTCTCTCTCTCTCTCTCTCTCCCTCTCTCTCTCTCCTCTCTCTCTCTCTCTCTCTCTCCTCTCTCTCTCTCTCTCTCTCTCTCTCTCTCTCTCTCTCTCTCTCTCACACACACACACACACACACTCTCACACACACACACACTCTCACACTCTCTCACACACACACACACACACACAACACACACACACACACACACACACACAGCGTCCCTGAGTGCTCGTGATTCTCATCATAAGAGCCAAAGAAAGAAGACACAGTGATTGCTCCTTCTTTGTCTTGCTATCTGGGTCTGTCTCACACCTTTGAACAGCCCAAATTGTTTCTCTCGCTCTCACTTTTTTCTCTTTTCCAACATTTTTTCTCCTCTGACTAGCTTTACACCCTATTGTTTTCTTCTTGTCCCTCTCTTTATCTCGCTCCTCCTGTTTCTTATGCATGGTACTGTAGTTTGTCAATGTGAGCGTGTGTGACGGAGCCGCTATCAGTGGCTGAATGAAGTGTATTGTGTATGAAAGTGCAATCCCAGGTCACTGGTGAATTGTGTTACTGCTGAGTCGCTCCTTTAGGCTGGAGGACAATGGGTATGCTTCAGCATAGCAGCGCTACATGAGTTGCTCCAACACATGGAGTCCATACCACAAGGTGAACACCAAGTCGAAACCAAGGACATATGCTCTGCCTATGGACAGAGGGGACCTACCATCCCTGTTGGTGTCCATCTGCCTGAAGATTTTCTCTGTCCTCTTCTCAGGTGTCGATTCATCCTCAGGCATCTTCATCACTGATGAAACCATTTTATAGATTGCCTACATGGGAACAAGTTAAAGTACATGTGTTTACAGAAAAAAACAAAACATAAGACTCCCCCAAATTTTACCCAAATTTGAGGGTTTGTCTCGGTTTTGGGATTCAGGGCAAAAAGGAAATTTCTTGTCTTGAGGAGACTGATAAGAATAGGACTTATGTTTTGGATTGTTTTGGACTGACTCCCTAGCAAATAAACAACTAATGATGTGAATACATCTGCTTATTATGTGCATGCTGAAATAAAGGTGTAACGACTGGACAACGACTCACATGGCTACAGTTAGACTTGTGTTCATGTGATTCTTCAAATGTAGAGAGATCGCATCACTCTGCAGCCAAACTTGCCATGAAAATGCCAGTCATGTGGCCACCCCTATGTTAAGTTCAACAACGTTCCTGTCTACATCCCAATGGGAGCCATAAAGACAGATTAATTCAGAAGCTTACGAGTTAGAACAAGCACAGCCATTCAACAATGGACAACGTTACTTTCACATCTTCAAAACCAGATATGGAAGTGGACAGGCTCGCATCCAGATACATAGCCGGAACACCATTCAGACACAATGTGCATGTAAGCAGTGTCAGGAGACAGGAAGGCGGCAAATTGTAATGCAGACACAGATTTAATCCTGGCCGAACCCCTGTCCTTATCCTCACCCTCTTCCTTCAGTATTCTTGGTTATGGTTTAATTTCTAGCTACACGAAGGGCTAATCCATGATCATGGCATACAAGCATCTTGTGATTCTTGTTTGTGATTGAATTTCTTGTTATTTACTTTTCAGCTTGACAATTGTTGCTGCTTCGACCCTCTACGCAATATAGATGGAGAAAAATAGACTAAAAGTAGAATAAATGACCTTGTACTGCAGCAGCCTGTATGCTGCTGCTATCATCTTACAAACACAGCGTCTTTGTAAAATAACAGCCCTTTATTACAAAAAACCTTTATTACAACCCCCCCCCCCAAGACCATGGAACTCCAACAGTTCCACAACACAATTAATTAACAGCCAGTCTATCAAATTGGGTTGTAACTGCAACACACCGTACGGGCAAGTCATTTACCGACACGCAAGATCTGATGGGATCATCCTTTGTGCTATTTAATGTTCAAATTCAAATACATTCAATTTATTTCGCCGTTTCAGTAAGAGACACCGGCTGTGGTGCATCCCCTCTCAGGTGACACCATCTAACAGGGCCGTCAATTTATTTACACTACAATACCATACCATATGCAGCAAAATTAGACAAAAGGACATGCTTTATATACCCCATGTTGGAAAATTGAGCTGTGCATCAGCAGCGGACATAAACAGAGGAAATGCAATTAAAAAAGAAAGACAATAGGGTGTCCGGGGGGCGTAGCAGTCTATTCTGTTGCCTACCAACACGGGGATCGCCGGTTCGAATCCCCGTGTAACCTCTGGTTTGGTTGGGCGTCCCTACAGACACAAGCCAGATGTGGGTATGTGTCCTGATCACTGCACTAGCACCTCCAATGGTCGGTCAGGGTGCCTGTTCAGGAGGGAGGGGGAACTGGGGGGAATAATGTGATCCTCTCATGCGCTATGGCCCCCCGGCGAAATTCCTCACTGTCAGGGGAAAAGAAGTGGCTGGCGACTCCACATGTATTGGAGGGGGCATGTGGTAGTCTGCAGCCCTCCCCAGATTGGCAGATGGGGTGGAGCAGTGACCGGGACGGCTCAGAAGAGTGGGGTAATTGGATGGGTACAATTGCGGAGAAAAAAGAAAAAGAAAAAAACAAAAAAAGAAAAAAGAAAAAAGAAAGACAATTACCAAACATTAGACAGAGTCACAATAATATCCGTCCAGCAACTGTGCTGGTGATAACTGTTAATAACAAACGAGAACCAGAATGAAAATACAGTCACCATTCAAATACCAGATTTTCAGGGCTTAGTGAAATATGGGTGGAGGTAAACACGAAGGTGCAAATCACACTCAACAGTGTTGTGTCTTCCCTCCTTTGTGTTGCATTAGGGGGTTTGTCTATTGCTAATAAGGAGGGGGATTCGAGGGGGATGGGAGCTGACATGTGACCAGGGGAGAACTGAGTGTGATTGCTGAGCTGTGCAAACTTTGCATAGGCTCTGGTTATGCCTCCTATCACACCAGCAAGTGTCCGTCCGGTCTGAGGCTTCAGCAGGCTGATACAACCAACAGCCATGTTCAGCCTAGCCTGGTCTGCTATAAAGTGAAAATAACATTAGTCTTTACCCACTCTCTTTTAAAAAAGGTACGAATGCATGTATCAAATACGGTGGAAACCACTTAGTGTGATCACCTCTGTCCAGGCCGGTTTATCATGAGCGGTTGATCACTTAAAGCAAAGTTGAGCTTTTGTTGTTTTTTTTTTTTTTTAAATGATCATCTAATTGAAAAGCGTACACTTGCTAAATAAATATAATATAATGAAACACACAACTTCATTTTATTGTATTTAACTGAATGACAGACAGCCTACTGTCGGCTATTGTACTGTAACGAAATAGGAAAATGCTTAAAACACGTCAAAAAGGAAATTCAAAAATAAACTTTTGTTATCGTAACATTGCTTCGCGTTGCCATAAGTACATTTTAAATAACAGTATACCAAAGCCTACAAATGAAAATAAACCTATACCATTGTTAGGTGAGTTCAGAGGAGGATTTCCAAAGTTTTGGAGTGGAGGTGGTGCCATTCAGTATCAAGGGAGAGAATATATACACACACACACACACACACACACACACACACACACACCAAACAAAACATTTGATCTTCTTAATCCCCCCCTTTTTTTCTCCCCAATTGTACTTGGCCAATTACCCCGCTCTTCCAAGCCGTCCTGGTCGCTGCTCCACCCCCTCTGCTGATCCGGGGAGGGCTGCAGACTACCACATGCCTCCTCCGATACATGTGGAGTCGCCAGCCGCTTTTTTTCACCTGACAGTGAGGCGTTTCACCAGGGAGACGTAGCGCATGGGAGGATCACGCTATTCCCCCCAATTCCACCTCCCCCCTGAACAGGCACCCCAACCGACCAGAGGAGGTGCTAGTGCAGCGACCAGGACATATACCCACAGACACGGTCAATTGTGTCTGTAGAGACACCCGACCAAGCCGGAAGTAGCACGAGGATTCGAACTGCCTATCCCCGTGCTGGTAGGCAACAAAATAGACTGCCACGCCACCCAGCTGGCCCAAACCTTCTTAATTAACTCAGTTTTAAAATATATTTTTTACAAATTTTCACATGTATGAAAGACCCAAGGTGATTACTTTAAGTATAAAGTTTGATCACAATAATCCAATTAGTATAGGAATGATTTTTCCTGGCGACTTTCGATCACCATAAGGTATTGATTATGACAATGGTGATCACTGAGTTGTTACTGAAAAAAAAACCCATTAATTATTGCAGTGACTCTTTCTGATCAATTTTGAGGCCATTTAGGTACTAGAAAAGGAAATGCTCACAGACCTCACAGAAATCCAATATCTGAGGCCCATTTCCCAAATTTCCAACAGGGCTGTTTCTTTTCTTACCAATATCCAGCAAACATGATTCCCATCTTGACATGCTGTGGCTTTCTAGGCATCTCTCGACACACATAACACTCTGCCTGCTACTCGCTCACCCTGGTTGATAGTCTGTATGTGTCTCCACTCTCACCTCGTCTTGTGCATTACTGTGAGAGTTCCCTTATTTCTTTCTGTAATTTCACAAGGAAATCTCTCAGGGCGCTTTTCTCCGCCTCTCAGTCACTCTGCTTCCCTTTCTCGCTCTCTCTACGTTTTTCTCGCCCACACACAGAGGCACCTAGTTTGGCATCTTTCACAGACATTATGCCAACCTTTACAAAGCACTAAAGGTTTCAGCAGCATCCATGCTGCATCCTGAATGCCCCACACAGAAGAGAGATGGGGGCTCTATCGTGCATGTTTTGTATTCATATGGCAGGGTGCTCCCAAACAGGATCAAAGCATCAATTTCTGTGGAGCCTGACGGAACCTGACCTTGGGCTGGGTGGAGGACAGAGAGGGAAATATGAAAAAAACAATAACAACATTTAGCTACTCAGCCATTACTCAAGTCTATAACTTCCCACTAATGGATCAGAGAGGAAAGTAAGAGCGAACACAATCACATTACCATCCTTCTCACTGGCTTAAAGCATGCACACATGCACATATACCAGGGTACACATAGTGGATGCATATCCACTCTCTCTTATCTTTACTGCAACAATAAATACTCCTTCCAATAATCCAATTGAGTGGCGATCTATCCATCTAGCCTCCTCCTGCTCCATTCAGTCTCCGTTAATTACCTCCGGGGAAGCTCTTTACACACACCTCTTCTTTTGAGACAATGGCCCTCAAGCCTGTCTGGCACAGCCATGATAGCACTGTGTTTCAAATGGAAAGGTAGATGGAAAGGTAAAACCTCAACAATTGATGAGAGGACAAGGTGGTTTTTATCCGTCTCGTTCGGGGGTTCTGTCACTATCTGAAGAAAATGAGCCGGGCTGGCTCTAATCCATCTCATTCAATTACTCCCACAGCAAGGACAATTACAAGCATCACTAGCATTTACACACTCTCTGCAGGATTGAGCACCAGCATTGGCACACTCTGGTAAATGGAGGCAAATGTGAAGAGAGAACACTGAGAGCAGTGTGGGAGGAATGACAGGATTTTTTTTGTGTTTGTGAAGTATTTGGCAAACACTGTCCTTGATAACAACAGTTAGTAGATGTTATCTCTTTTAAATGAGACAACGGTGTGTTGAGACCACAAGCTAATCCTAATAACACTGTACAACATTTTTTTTTCAAACGTTTTGCTTCCTTAAAAAAAAATCAGAGATTATGATAGACAATGTCAAACTGAACACAAAAATAATTTCAGATTTGCTGTATCACGTAGGAATTTGCAGAAAACATTAAAATAACATTTATTGAATTTAACGTGTTTAATTGCATAATGATGCTGGCACATTGTGTCAGTTCATCGTGTTAGGCTTTATGATATGCAATTATAATTGCATATCATAAAGCCAATTGGTGTTTCACAGACTGTAAAATATTATCAACAAGTTACTGTATGAATAAAAATTAACAAATAAGGGGCGTCCCGGTGGCGTGGTGATCTATTCCGTTGCTACTGACACGGGGATCGGCGGTTCGAATCACCGTGTTACCTCCAGCTTGGTCAGGCGTCCCTACAGACACAATCGGCCATGTCTGCAGGTGGGAAGTCGGATGTCGGTATGTGTCCTGATCACTGCACTAGCGCCTCCTCTGGTCGGTTAGGGCGCCTGTTTGGGGGGGGGACTGGGGGGAATAGTGTGATCCTCCCATGTGCTATGTCCCCCTGGTGAAACTCCTCACTGTCAGGTGAAAACAAGCGGTTGGTGACTCCACATGTATCGGAGGAGGCATGTGGTAGTCTGCAGCCCTCCCCGGATTGGCAGAGGGGGTGGCGCAGCGACCGGGATGGCTGGGAAGAGTGGGGTAATTGGCCGGATACAATTGGGGAGCAAAAAGGGGAGAAAAAATCCAAAAAGAAAAAAACAAAACAAATGAAAAGACTAATAAGCAATAATAAATTAAAAACCAACAATCTTCCCCCACTTTTCAGCTTTCACCATCATTACCATCTATCTGCCCATACCACCTCCATTTGAACAGTGCAAAATGAAATCCAGCTGACAATCTGGTCTCCTATGCAGCTGAGGATGGATTCTTTAGACCAGGGATAGGCAGCATGGTCCAGAAAGGTCCGGTGTGGGTGCAGGTCTTTGTTCCAATCAAGCAGTTATACAGTCTATAGATCAACCAATAGTCTTTGCTAAGGACCTTGATTTGTAGACTCAGGTGTGTAACTCCTTGGTTGGAACAAAGACCTGCACCCACACCGGACCTTTCTGGACCATGTTGCCTATCCCTGCTTTAGACTGAGTTGAATATCAGCCTTTCCAAAGTCAGGTCAAGGCTTGATATTTCCTCAGAAAGAAAGAAACTGAAGCAGGCTCTGTACTATGCTCTCAAAAGAAAATACATTAGCTGATGTCCAGGATGACTAACAATTTTACCCATTCACAGTCACACCACATAAACATTCTTTCAGGTGCAAAGCTTGCACACGCTTAGACACATGTATTCTGACTCATTAAGGTAAACCCCCCCCCCCAACTTCAAGTTGCTCTTATCCTCTTATCACCTTCTAAACGGATGTGGCCCGCTGAAAAACAGGACTGAGTCATGCTGTGCGCTCTTTTGTCCACTGGAATAGCAACACCTTTTTAATGGAAGCTGGGGAGACAGTGTCTATGTATGGAAAACAATGACAGGTGGGGTCTGACTCACATCCATCTTAGTGCAGGTAGGCTAATTCAAGGCCCTTCTGTATTTTCGCCAAGGCGTGTGGTGCGACATGGGGATTTGTGCAGGCGAGCTGGTATTTTGTCTGCATGTTGCACTCTTTGGTAATTTGGTGACTTGCTGTGTGCTGAGGTGGGAGGAAAGGCACAGTAGCGGGTGTATCGTAGTCAATCTGGTGGCATGCTGCAATTTTAATGTCAAGAATGACCGTTATTTGCGCCGTCCACCACCCGCCACCACCAACAGCGCATAGCACACTTCATTTTTGTGCCTTTTTCATCCTTTAGTTGATGAGGGCGCACCACAATAGACCTGCTTATTTCCATATAGGCCTAGGTTTCTACTTTTTTTTGTGTGGATTTCTCCCCAATTATACCCGTCCAATTACCCCACTCTTCCGAGCCATCCTGGTCACTGCTCCACCCCCTCTGCTGATCCAGGGAGGGCTGCAGACTACCACATGCCTCTTGCGATACATGTGGAGTCACCAGCTGCTTCTTTTCACCTGACACTGAGGAGTTTCGCCAGGGGGACATAGTGCGTGGGAGGATCACGCTATTCCCCCCAGTTCCCCCTCCCCCCTGAACAGATGCCCCGACCAACCAGGACACATACCCACATCTGGCTTCCCACCTGCAGACATGGCCAATTGTGTCAGTAGGGACGGCCAACCAAGCCAGAAGTAACACGGGGATTCAAACTGGTGATCCACGTGTTGGTAGGCAACGGAATAGATCGCCACGCTACCCGACCGCCCCAAGTTACTATGTTTTTTAAAACAAATTTATTTCTAATTTTTCCCCTTATCCCACCCGATTAACCCAATGGCACATGGCCGGAACTCTTGTCGAGTAACTCCCCTGGCTCACATTTCCACAGGTAGGAGATCGTTGTAACACCAGCTTCCTTCAAACTCGTGTTGGCTGCTCTCGCTATTTTACATGCTGAAGCATCGCATGGATTGCATTACCCTTTCGGTTGCTTGGCTACAGGCGTCCGGATGGGCCAGAGGGGTCGCTGGAGAACGACGAGTCCCCAAACACTACACCGATCTACACCCACTATCCCTCGGGTAAGGGTGGCCTAATGAATGCCTTACCCTGTGGACGCTCTGGCCGTGACCGGTTACGGCGAGTCTGGGATACGAACCTCCCAGCCACATGACGAGCATAATGCAAGAACGGCAGTTTATTCTGCTTGGCCATCAGGGCGGCGCCAGGTTACCACTTTTAATGAAAAATTAACTACGGAGATTACATTTTCACAATAAAAACTGATGTCATTGAGTGGGAAGTGCAGAATCGCCTAGAAATTTGAACCACGTAATATCAATCACTTCTTCCACAAAGGCACCAGTCTTTTGTTGGGAGGAACCTTTTGTGCGTGGGAAAGCTTCAGACTGTGCTCTCTTGCTTCCACCGCCAAATTGACAGTGCGCTCGCAGCGCAGCAGGTGCTCCTTTTAAAAAGAGGGGATTGGATTGGTTTGGAGATTGGATTCAACACCACCCCTGCCGACACTTGCCAATAATCTATTCCTCCCTGTTCCCAAATGCACCGCAGGTGTCCTGCAAGTCTCTGTCACAAAAATACCAAAAGTGCGCTCAACACGAAGCTCGCTCGAGCACATTTTAAAAATTCTTTGTCAACTTCACCGAAACGACGTCAGACTACCTGTTCTCAGACATGAGTACGCAGCAAGACCCCCCCCCCCACACACACATAGAGATAAACAAACAAGCAAGGGTTGGGTTTCCCCAAACAGGTGTTCAGTAAGGATCTCTTATAGCGAACATGCATTAGGAAAACCAAGACTAAGCTACACATACATAACAAACATGTGCAAGGACCTGTGCAGCACAGACACAGACACATGTACAGTGCATGCATACACATACATATGTGCACACTTCCCTCCTCTTCCAACACGTCACTTATCCTTATGTCTCTCTCCTCCATATCTGTTCTTCTTCAATCTATCCAATACCTCTCATTCCTTACATATGTTTTCTGTAGTCCTCGTCTCCTCTCTGGGAAGACAGTGACCGAGAATGCCATTTAAACCTGGGCACAGGGTGTCTGGGTAGCATGGCGAGTCATTCTGTTGCTTACCAACATGGAGATTGCTGCATCAAATCCCCGTGTTACCTCTGGCTTGGTCGAGCGTCCCTACAGACACAATTGGCTGTGTCTGCGGGTGGGAAGCCGGATGTGGGTATGTGTCCTGGTTGCTGCACTAGTACCTCCTCTGGCCGTTTGGGGCGCTTGTTTGGGGGGGAGGGGGGAACTGGGGGGAATAGCGTGATCCTCCCACATGCTATGTCCCCCTGGCAAAACTTCTCACTGTCAGGTGAAAAGAAGCGGCTGGCGACTCCACATCTACCGGAGGAGGCATGTGGTAGTCTGCAGCCCTTCCCGGATTGGCAGAGGGACTGGGACGGCTCGGAAGAGTGGGGTAATTGGCCAGATACAATTGAGGAGAAAAAAAGGGGGGGGGGGACCTGGGCACTTCTCGTTTCGAAAAGTGAGACCCAGAAAAGAGCGAGGTGAATTTGAACACTGGGACACAACAAGCTGCCACTATGGCTATAGACAGTATTAAAGGTGTGTGGGATTGGGTCTCACACACACACACACACACACACACACACACACTGCGCGCGCGCGCGCGCACACACACACACACACACACACACACACACACACACACACACACACACACACACACACACACACACACACACACTGCGCACATGGAGCAGGTCTGTTTACACAAAAAGCACTTCAGCAGGAAACTGCCACCCTGACTCTCTTTTTTCTCTTGTCTTCATTGTTTTTAAAGACGATCTGGTGAACTGGACAGTGCTCTGTAGGTCAGATAATGGATTTCTCTTTTCCATGACCCTCTCCATCTTCATACTCCTAACCCAAGGCCTGTTGAGTCTATTGCAGAGACAAATGGTGTTCCATGCTTAAAAAAACCCCAAAAAAACCCCCAACAATTGAGAAATAATCTTTTGTATTTTTTTTTTTTGCACAAACACTGACACCATCTGGGCTGGTTTTCCTTATATAATTATTGGACAATGACATCTCATTTCCAAAAAAAGAGAGCGCTTATAGGATTTTGGAAAAAAAAAATCCACTAAGTGAGGCTGCCTCACTTCAAAAGGGCATCAAGCACTGTTTTCAAAGACAACAATATCTAAATATTGAAGTTTTTTTCCACATAAGCACCGGGGCCATTAATTGCATTGGAGGAACATCAAGAATAGCCTTTTTGACTATGAGAAAGAAAAACATTAATTGTCTGCAACATATGCTAATGATCAAGCATAGAACATGCTTGCATTATTACCGCGATAACGCAAGACTTAGATGTCAGAGATAGCTTGAAAGACTGCTTTTCCTAAAAAAGGAAATCCAGAGTAAGCTTCTACCTCCAATGAACTATACAAAGAAAATATTTACAGCTGGTGCAGCACACAAAAGATGAGGCTTCGTTTGGGGTTTATTTGCACCTGGTGGTACAAAACCCCACAGCTGATGGAAAACACATCTAGATTCTGTCTAGATAAAGCCCTAGGCTGCATTAAACGTAAGCAAATAACCTGATAGGAAATGAAATGCTATGCATAGCAACTAAAGGTCTCTGTCAATCTCCACAGAAATCCTGTGCGAGTCTGAGGCAAAGCTCAATTCATGCCTGCAACGCCGCCTCATGGATTACCGTTCATTGTTTTCTGGGTCTTAAAATGCCAGCGCTTTTTTTTCCTTCTGACCTGCATGTCTCATAAAGAGAGTGTTATGGATACGCTGCTGGTACTGTTTATGATGTTTATGTGTCTGTGTTTAATAATCCCTGCCCTGGTCAATGTTACACTCTGCGTCTGTGTGTATCTGCATCCGTGTGTGTGTGTGTCACCTGATGGAAATTAGCTTAAGACTGTCCTAGGGCCACAGTGAGAACTTAGCATGAGGCTATTATCTGACTATAAACTGTTACATGTTCTCAGCATTATTTTTCCATTCAGTATACTTAACTTCCCACGCCCACATTTGACATAAGCCCCGGGGCAGTCACTTCTCCTTTTAATTTAATGTATATTCATGTATCTTGCTTGAGAACCGTTACGTTCCCTTTGTTTTGAAACTCAAATGTTAGCAGTCGAACGAATATCCACACTCACTAAACAATCGGGTGGTTGGCGATAAACCAATACTTCAAACCGCCTTTTGAATTTCACTTTTATTATACTATATTTCAGTCTAGAGGAACCAGGGTCCTCCACTGACTCTTTTAATATACAAAGTATAACCTCACCTGGACGATCTCCAGCATCTCGGCTTTGCTAATGTACCCATTCCCGTCCAGGTCATACATGCTGAAAGCCCACTTCAACTTCTGCTCCAGCTTGCCGCGGGAGGTCACGCTCAGTGCGATGATAAACTCCCGAAAGTCTATCGTCCCATCTCCGTTGGCATCAAACGTGCGGAAGACGTGCTCGGCGAACTTGGAGGCGTCGCCATACGGGAAGAAGTTGCCGTAGATCTTCTTGAACTCCTCCATGGAGAGGTTGCCGCTGGGGCAATCTCTCAGAAAGCCCTTGTACCATTCCTGGATCTCATGCTCGGTGAAGTCGGTGCTCTCCAGCAGGTCCTGCATCACCTCTGGACGGAGCTTGCTGTTCTGCTTCCCCATTTCTGGTGCAGCTGTCGGTCACTTGGCTCACCGCTGGGAGGATGAAATGAGACAGAGAGAGAGCGAGACAGAGAGAGGCAGAGAGAGAGACAGAGTCTTATTTTACATTGAGAAACTTTACATAATGTTTGACATCAGTTTCTTATTCCAGTTCTTCCCAACTGGAAGAAGAGAGGGATGAGAGCAGGAAAACTGTCAGCTTAAGTCTTGACACAGAAACATACATGAAGTCACAGAGGTTGATGATTTCAAATACTTGAATTATGTCAAATATAACCGAAGTTTTTTATTTTCCTAAGTGGGACTTGTGGATTTGCATTCATTTATTGAATGAGACACAGTGAGAGCTCCCCATATATTCTCATCTATTCGAAACTATATGGTAAATGGGCTGCATTTATATTGCGCTTTTCTAGTCTACTGACCACTTAAAGTGCTTTATAGTGTATGCCTCACATTCACCCATTCACACACACATTCATACACTGATGGCGGAGGCTGCCATGCAAGGTGCCAACCTGCTCATCAGGAGCAGTTAAGGGTGCAGTGTCTTGCTCAAGGACACTTCGACACGCTCTCCACAGGAGCCTGGGATTGAACCAGCAACATTCTGATTACTAGTCGACCCGCTTTGTGGTCCTAGCGGCACTGCTAGGGCCGTGTGGAAACAATTAATTATATTAGTTCCATACTATACTAGTACTAAATTAGTGTTTGTTTCATGGTTCAAATTGTGCAGTTGATCCACCATACCACTGCCATGTGCCTCTATTACTACAGGCTCACTAAGGTAACAGTTAAACAACAAATAAATAACAGCTGAACCAGATTCTTTAACAGTCCTGCACAATGAGTTGCTTCATAGATCAAATACAGGAAATACACTATGGCAAAATGCACTGCTTACAACAACGTACTGCTGCTACACTGCTGGACTATTGCCCAAAAGAAATATTTGGAAGTTCTACTTTTGCTCTCTTTTTAGAAGTCCAAGGTCTTACGAAATGACAACCACTCCTCTGAAGAAGTCTTGTACTTTTAATGGGCTGACTGAATTCTGCTTTATACAATTTAAGAATAACATTAACTTCCCAAGTAATATATTGGCTTCACTGGCACTTCCACCACTACACTGACCTGCAGAAGCCGTTGTGTCCTAATGTAGCCTTACTTCAAGAATAATAAGCAACCGTTGTTTTCAGTTTTCACTGAAGCATGAGTATCATAATGAAAAGCACCCCTGTCTTTCAAACTAAGAAACTTTCCATGGAAAATAGTACAAACAGTGTACTTTCAGCACACACAGTACCATATGTCTTCCACAGATTTAACTAGTCAATAAAACCCCTTGTACACACACAGAGCTCAAGCTTGGATGCACAAGGCTAAGGAAAAAAACCAAACTGGATTTTAAGTCAAGTTAATCGACAAACAAGCTTTCAGTTTCATAGCTTCCTGAGATAGGCGCTTCTTAATTTTCTTTATAAAACCCATGCGATTAATCTCATTCACCTCTTTATGGAGGTGGAAACTGTTCCTCATATCCTTTGCAGAAAGTACACAGATGAGCCAAAACATTATGACCACTCACGTAAACTGGATAACAGTGACCATCTCCAAACAATGGCACATGTCAACGTCTGGGTAGATTAGATGGTAAGTGAACAATCAGTTCTCGTAGTCAACGTGTTGGATGCAGGAGAAATGGGCAGGGGTAAAGACCTGAGTGACTTTGACAAGGGCCAAATTGTTATGGCCAGACGACTGGGTCAGAACATCTCTGAAACGGCAAGGCTCATGAGGTGCTCCTGGTCAGCAGTGGCGAGTATCTACTGACAGTAGTCCGAGGAGGGACAAACCACAAACTGGCAACAGGGTGTTGGGCGCCCTATGCTCATCAATGCATGAGGGCAACGAAGGCTATCCCGTCTGGTCCAAACCAACAGAAGGTCTACTGTGGCACAAGTCAGAAAATTTGGTAACACTTTAGTATGGGGAACATAAAAAAAACTTAATTACTAGTGAGTTAGTAATGATCAAGATTTCACTTTAGTATGGGGAACATATTCTAAGTAACAAAAACTTAATTTACAGTAATTTAACACTATTAACTATTAGTTTTGTGTTTTGTTATGTAAGAACAGACCATATTCATTAAGTGTTAGTAAGGGAGAATAACTCTTCTTGTGGTACTACCACCTTATAAAGTCCATACTAAGCAAAGCATATTGAGATGGTACTACTAATAAGCAATAATTCTGAGGTTATAGAGGGAAAACTCATAGTTAATGGCTTACTGGTTGTATAATAAGGCCATGCAGAATAAGGCATTAATGAGTACGTAATAATGACTAATTAAGAGCCAATATGTTGCTAATTTGCATGCTAATAAGCACCTAATTAATGGTGACTACGTTCCCCATACTAAAGTGTTACCGAATATTTTAATGATGGTTACGGGAAGAATGTGTCACAACAAACAGTGCATCGCACCCTGTTGCATATGGGGCTGCATAGCGGCAGACCGGTCAGAGTGCCCATATTGATCCTTGTCCACCACTGACAGCCCCTACAATGGGCATGCGAGCATCGCAACTGGACCATGGAGCAGTGGAAGAAGGTCGCCTGGTCCAATGAGTCCTTTTTTCTTTTAGATCACGTGGCTGGCTGTGTATGTGTGCGCCGTTTACCTGGGGAAGTGATGGCACCAGGATGCACTGTGGGAAGGCAAACTGGTAGAAGGAGTGTGATGCTCTGGGCAATGCTCTGCTGGGAAACCCTGGGTTATGCCATTCATGTGGATGTCAATTTGACACATATCACCTACCTAAACATCGTTGCAGACCAGGTACACCCCTTCATGGCAATCATGGTATTCCCTGATGGCAGTGGCCTCTTTCAGCAGGATAATGCGCCCTGCCACACTGCACACATTGTTCAGGAATGGTTTGAGGAACATGACTAAGTGTTCAAGGTGTTCCCTGGCCTTAAAAGTCTCCAAGTCTCAATCTGATTGAGCATCTGTGGGATGTGTTCGACTGCATGTCCGATCCATGGCGGCTCCACCTCGCAACTTAAAGGACTAGGAGCTGCTGCTAATGTTTTGGTGCCAGATACCACAGCACTCCTTCAGAGGTCCTGTGGTATCTGGTTCACATTAATCTTATTTTTTTTATAAGTTTATTTCTAGTTTTCCCCCTTATCCCACCTGATTAACCCAATGGCATATGGCCGGAACTCTTGTTGAATAACTCCCCTGGCTCACGTTTCCACAGGAAGGAGATAGTCGTAACACCAGCTTCCTTCAAACTCGTGTCGGCTGCTCTCGCTATTTTACACGCTGAAGCCTCGCATGGATTGCATTACCTTCAGGCCGCAAAGGAGACGTACGGAGAATGCTTTCGGTTCCTTAGCTGCAGGCGCCCGGATGGGCCAGAGGGGTCGCTGGAGAACAATGAGTCCCTGAACACTACACCGATCTACACCCACTATCCCTCGGGTAAGGGTGGCCTAATGAATGCCTTACTCCGTGGACGGTGTGGCCGTGACCGGTTACGGCGAGTCTGGGATACGAACATCCCAGCGGAACAGCGGTCTATTCTGCTCAGCCATCAGAGCGGCCTGGTTCACATTCCTGTGGTATCTAATCCACCTTATTATAGAGTCCATGGCCTTGGTGGGTTGGCGCTGTTTTGGTGGCACACGGCGCCAACAGCATATTAGGCAGGCGGTCATAATGTTTTGGCTCATCAATGTATATTGGCACTGGATCAAGTCTATAAAAATGAAGGATGTGGATTTTACGCGATGAAACAATAATGAGACATCTCCGAGATATTGCTAAACTAAAATTTATAGGTATGTATTCCTCGGACAATATAAGTTATATTACCATAGAAAATGTCTCTAGTCTGTCTGTGAATGTTCTCATTCATCCAGGTCATGGTTATCCAAAGGAGCTGAATCAAGTGCAACTGGACTTGGTATATATCCGTGAAGACGTTTCGCCTCTCATCGAAGAGGCTTCCTCAGCTCGTGCCTTTCTGACTAGACCAAGCTAGTCTGACTGGCTGGTGATGAGACTCAGAATTTATCCTCTAGCACAAACAGTCTCTAGTCCGTTTGCTCATCGTCTCTGAGGAATTTCACCTCATGTGCAGAGAAAACTGTTGCCGACCTGGAGGTGTGAAACAAGCTAAAGGAGGATTTGGCGACCCGGATATCTGGGTCATAAAACACCTTAAGGAATATTCCTTCAATATTGCATGCACATATTGTTTGACTAGTGACTAAGGAGCACTTCACAGTGCTATAGCGCCAGTCCATTTATAACAGACAATATTGATAAGTCATGTTGGCCTGAGGTAATGTCACACCATGAGGCCGTCTGACCGTGTCAGCCAGTAATGACTAAGTCACACAAGAACCATAAAAAGTGATATCCCATGGTCTTCAAAACATGAAAGATGCAGATTGAGAGAAAAAGAAGAGAGAAATAGAAAGGAGGGACAAACGAGGCTAGGAGAGACTGTAAGTCTGTTTTTTATCAGTATTTTTGGTGACATTAAGAGCAGCAAACAGGAAGTGTCTTCCTCTGGTCTCAGTAAGATTGTATTTCTCAGCACTTAAAAGGCCGAGTGTCTGTAACCATACTCTGTGTTTCTCTGTGTGTGTGGGTGTGTGTGTGTCTCTCTCTCTCTCTCTCTCTCTCTCTCTCTCTCTCTCTCTCTCTCTCTCTCTCTCTCTCTCTCTCACACACAGAGTGGGGTGTGGACCAGCAGTCCTGAGTTGGTCTAATTGACTCAGGACAGATAAATTGGTTTCACATCCCAAACGAAGATGCCAGAGCTAAAGAGACAGCTGGGCTGTCTCTATCTACTGAAAGGACTTTTAATTAAAGTTTGTTTTTAGTCTTTTTCATATGGTATTAACTGGTGTTTTTAAATGTTGTTTTAATAAATGGGCTGCTGTGTTCTTATCAATGATCTGTGTCCGTGTCTCTGTGTTGGGGAACCCAGGTAGTGGCAGCAACCTTGCCACAGTGGTGGCCTGTATGGGGACCCTGCCACGGCAGGCGACACGGACCTGGCAACGGTAAGGCATGTTGAGAAGAAAACTGGCAGCTTGGGCCACAGCACTGGGGGAAGAAGATCTCACTGCATCGTGGGCCAGCGGCAGTCGGGGTGGTGCCGAGCAGTTGCTGAGGGACAACAGCCCGTGCCTAACCTAGCCCTACACGGCCAGCTCTCTCTGTCCCCATCAGGAGGGTTTGTGTCTCGCCCAGCAGCAAATGCTGCAGCCCATAGTCCAGCTGCCCTGCGATGGAGGATGTGACAACCTCTCCAGGTCTGCGAGGATGAACAGTGGGGAGCTGCCTTGTGGAGAGGACCGGGGAAGAGGTCATCATCGAAGAAGCTGGGTCGTCCCAGCAGGGGAGAGTGGAGGGTCGGGGAAGACGCCTCCATCAGCAGACCACGGGGAGATTTTGCACTGGGGACATGCTGGTGGCCAGCTAAGTGAGGTATGGAAACCCTGCGTCAGAGTCCGGACGGCTAACCACCAGACATACTGGAGCCAGTGCCCTGGACCCACGCTGAGGAAGAAGAGGAGCAGGAAAGCACTCTCTCCCTACAGTGCCCTCTGGGGGTGGGGGGTAGGCTTCTGCCAGGGTTTCTCCCCAGCATCAGAGTGAAGGGGGAAGAATGTGGCAGAGTGGGGAGTGGACCAGCTGTCCTGAGTTGGTCTAATTGACTCAGGACAGAAACTGGTTCCACACCCCAAATGCAGATGCCAGAGCCACAGAGCCTCTCCCTGTTGACAAGACTTTTAATGAACATTTGTTTTTAGTCTTTTTCATATGGTTTTAACTCTGGTGTTTTTAAACGATTTTTTAATAAAGGGGCTGTTGTGCCCTCATCAGCGATCTGTGTCCATGTCTCTGTGTCAGGGGAACCCAGACAGTGGCAACAACCTTGCCACAGTGTTTTTTAGAGCGAGGGAGTGCAAGATAAACAAAACAAGCTGGGCGAGTGAGTGAGAGAGAGACAGAGACAATGCTCTAATTAACCATGCTCTCTAACACAATATGTTAACTATTTCTGTCTGTCTGATGTGGGTTATCTTTTTGTCCTCAACTCAAACATATGTATATTCCAGCTAAATATAAGGGGCAGGAAATTATTTCACCATAAATTTTAATTCCACTATTCTATTTGTGCCCCGGGTGAAGCCGGTGTTTGTGTCATGTCCTGCATGTATTCAGACCCTGTGTTGTGCCTCGCTGGCTTTCCCGTGGCCTTCAGTCCCAAATGGGCCAGGAAATGAGTGCCTTGTGTGTTCAAAACAAACTGGCAAGTCTTTGAATTCAGTGTTAGTGTAGGAAATCACAAATATAGCTGCAACTGCAGAAGGTTCCTCTTACAAATATCATAGCTGTACACTATGACTAGCCTACAATCTAAGATACAGAGAGGAGTGAAAAAGTGAACTGAGCAAATACCTAAAAGCAAAAAAAAAACAAAAAAACAAAAAAAGCAAAAACTGGCCGACATAATCAAATGGTCAAGGTTATAAGAAAACAGACCTCCCGTATTCAAGGTCCTATCAACGATGCCACTGGATAGGAATTAAACAATGGCAGTGACTTATGCATAGACGTAACATCACAATGTAACTTAATATGCTCTTGTTGGCCAACGGAAAAACGCAGTGCAAGGCCCTGCCAAAAACACATTAAAGTAACCAGCCAGAAGATTAATTGTGCCTAAACAGCTTTCAACGCAATGATTAAAAATGGCTCTTAAGAAAAGTTAGAATAACATAAAAGAGGAGAGGAATCATTTGAAGGGCACATGGATATTTGTGAGGCCTACACACACACACACACACACACACACACACACATATATATATATATACATACGCACACACACACACACACACACACACACACACACACACACACATTCTGTTGATAACACATATCGCTGTCTTCTGTTTGCTCGGTTACAATGATCTCGGCAAAGATTGCATCACATTCAAACAGTGACTCGATAATAAGGTGGAGGGAAATAATACACCAGCTACAACATCAGCTAGCAAGATATAGGTAGCGGGCGACCTGCTAGTGATAAGAACAGAAACCAACCCGAGGACTGACATCGGGGAACAGTCGGGATAGAGACTTTCTGAAGGGCATGTGCACATAAGCTAAGGTAATAGCACGAACTTTGGCCACAGGTGTTTAATCTCTGGGCAAAACACTCCCTGGGTTGTCAATAATACAATTTGCAATATTGCAATTATATTGTACGTTATCATTTTTACAGCTTTTCCTTAACGGAAATAACAATCGTTGAAGTTTGATTATAAAGCGACCGAGACCCGCTGTATGGGTCTTCAGGCAAACTAAGGAACTTGATATGACTTTGAACATGTGTTTATTTCTGGGAGCACTTTAGATGTATTCCCTGCAGCACAAAATGTTTCCCCACATTACGTAATATTACACAACTTTGCTTTACATATAATCATTACATCTGCTCCCTGACCGCAAGGAACAAATAAGGGAGAATGCTGCAGAAATTAGACTGAGTTTAGTGTGTTTATTTAAAAAGTATACAAATCTGTTAAGCCCTTGGTTTCTAAAACAAGGAGTCAAGACTTGAAATATGGACAAGTGTCATGTTTTCATGAACCTGGGTCCTGTGAAAAGGGACTGAAACACTACTGAGCTGAAACAGCTGAAAAGCCTTGGGCTTGGGCCAAATACAGCGGTAAACAGTACTCCTAAAAGGTGCTGAGACACTAACATGGCTCGAGAAATGGCATTTCCCCGCTGTCATCCGGCTCTTGACCTGCAAAATCCAGTCATGACCCTGACCATGAAACCACCTCTTAACCCCTCCTTCAGCCCTCACACACTCATGCACACACACAGACACAAACACACACTAGTCACCCAGGATGACATGCTCAGCCAGTCAATACTGACTGCCCATTATTAGTAATATGACATGGACTTTTTGCGTGTTTGCGTGTGTGTATGTAGAAACAACAGCTTCCCTATTCTGAAGAAATTCTAGTTTGCGTGTATAAATCAGACTGATGAAGGGTGACACACACTGAAGAGGGCCATGCTGAGCGACACAAAAACTTAATTGAGCCTCCTCGAGCTCGTGTCAGGCTTCCTCTGCTCTCTGCCAAGGCCAGAATCCCAGGGTTTCTGACTCTAAACAAATCTGTCCTCACCAATTCAATTCAAATCCAAATCCAAATCAAGTGTTGAAGCACATGGAGACGATGATTCATTCATATTCAAATAAAAAAAAAAGTGTACAGACAAAAACCTCACAGTTCAAATATGCATTAAAATCACATAACCTAACCACCCAACGCTTACATACACTCACCAGTAACGCTACAGATATTGCAGCCACAACTTAAAGCGGAGGCAAAAGTCAATTTTATGTATAATAAATTTTTTTCTAGATCCCCCCCCCCTTTTTTTCCCTCCCCAAATGTACTTGGCCAATTATAATTTTTTCCCGAGCCGTCCTGATCGCTTCTCCACCCCCTCTGCCAATCCAGAGAGGGCTGCAGACGACCACATGCCTCCTCCGATACATGTGGAGTCGCCAGTTGCTCTTTTCACCCGACAGTGAGGAGTTTCGCCAGGTGGACGTAGTGCGTCGGAGGATCATGTTATTCCCCCCATTTGCCCCCCCCGCCCCCCTGAACAGTCGCCCCGACCCAGACCGACCAGAGAAAGCGGTAGTGCAGCGATCAGGACACATACCCACATCCGGCTTCCCACCCGCAGACACGGCCAGGTGTGTTTGTAGGGACACCCGACCAAGCCGGAGTCAACACGGGGATTCAAACTGGCGACCCCCGTGTTGGTAGGCAACAGAATAGACCGCCACGCTATCCGGACGCCCTATAATTCAACTTCTTGTGGAAGTGTGAGGGATGGCTGAAAGGACAACAGTGAGGGGGATTATTTTTGTGAACACATTATGGCAAAATAACTACCACAGAGAGAGTTGGAGTGAAACAGCCTGCATCTAAGGGATATACATAAATGCTAATATATGTCAAAAATTTGGGAGGGAGAGAAAACTAAGTGCTGAATACTTTTTCGTTTACATGCTTGAACATGATCCATGCAAACAAAGAAGACTTACATGCCACAATAACACATCTCCTCTTCTCATCGCTCTCTTTGATCCTCTCTTGCTCTCTGCATCCTTATTCATGTACCCCTCTTTCTCCTCCACTGCTCTTTCATCATGTTTCCTCTTTTCTTCCCTCATCTTCCCTCTCCTACACATCACCACTTCACTCTATTTTCAAGACCTTTTACAGTCGTTTCCATAGAAACCGCCTGCAAAGACTCCCAGCCACTGTTAAGTTCCTCGGAAGAACACACACACACGCGCACGCATGCATGCACACACACACACCAACTGCAGTACACTATTGAGTCACAGATTGCAGGTTGCATGTATATGCTTGAGTGTGTGTGTATGTGAGTGGGTGGTTGGGTAATTGTAGGTATTCGAGGTGAGTAGCAAGAAGTCCACTGCAATCAACAGGAGTGACAAAGCCAAAAAGCTTTTTTTTTAAAAAAGATTTAAAATGGCCCTTTTTTTAAAGACAGACAAACCTCTTACACCTGAAATGTGGCAAATTAATATTCCAGTATGACACCTCCACTAACAAAGGTTTTTTTAAACAGTTGTTTTGATTCGCTGAACTTTTTAAAAAATTTTTCCTGGACTAATCCCTACAGATGACCAGATGACTGCTGGGATAGGCTCGAGCGTTCCGTGACCCCGAGAGTGTCACGGCGAGAGCAGGGAGAGGACCCAAGTGCAGACAGCGGAGACAAACTGGGCCAGAACACCTCTTTAATAACACAAAACTATAAACAGCAGGTAGAGACAGCGGGAAAAACTCACAACATGATGTGGCGTATCTGATGACCAAGAGTCCCTGTGAGTGTGTGACACAATCCGACAAGGAGCCCGAGAAACCGGGAGAAAGGGGAGGGAGATTGGGCGCAGGTGCCGCACAGCCAATGGGAGAAGGGAACAGGTGCGTGAAGCCAGGCAATCAGGATCACTCAGGCACACGGGCGCAGGTGAACTGAAACACCAATCAGGGGATGGGGACGGGCGAGCCCCGATGACCCAGATCACACACCCATGACAGAGAGCAGGATAAGCGGTTTGGATAATGGATGGATGGATGGATGATCAGATTTGAATAAAGTGAAAATATGTATAAATGCAACCAAGAAGCACTGAAGCTTCATGCAATTGGCTATCCATTAAGTCTTAGAAATCCAGGCCAGGCTGTGGACACGGCCTGTTGCTCGTGCCCTGGGAGGGTAACGTCATTTATTAAAGACTGATGGACTTGGTTCCAGTGTGTACATTAGCAGCGGTGGTCCTGTTACTGTGCTGAGAGACTATTAGTGACACATAAGATTTATGGAGGGGTAAGAACCGGCGTGCTCCTCTCCAAGTGTCATCTCTTGTTTTAGATGTGTTTTAATTGTTCTATAATTTCCACATTTCACAATTATGGAAATAATTTTTTTTTGCGGGCAGATCCAACCCCAGCCCAAAACAAAGACATGGTAGTCTGATTTCAGTGGGTGCAGCTATTGTTTATTCTCAAGCCATGTGTAAATACAATAAACTAAATCACAACTACACACAATCTGGACATGGGACACACCTGCCTGTAGTTTTCTCTGCACAGATAGAAAACAAAGCAACTATGAATAACAAGTGGATAGGATCAATGCAATAAAAGGTTTTTTGTTTTTGATTTGGTGGTTGCAGCAGTGGCTTTTCTTCAGCAGTTACCAGAGAGATGCTCCTATGACTGGCTGATCAAAACCACGAAGACCAGCAGACCGACCAGGAGCACTGTCTCTGCTTTTTAAAACATAATCTATAATAGCCTTAATAAGTAACGCTAATAGTTTTGGACTTGCCTGAAGTGATAAATACAAAATAAGAGTGGGACTTCCTGGACTGGAGGTGAGGAGAACCCTAGTCTAGCGTTCCAGTCAAAATTCACAGGACTTTTTTCATTAGTAGGTATTTGTTGTTGTTAACTGGATTTTTACATTGCCCTGGCTAAATACAACATTTCGCCATGGCCGAATATTTTCAGGCAATTTCTGATGACATTGAGACAGGCCCAAGTCAGGTTGAAAGAGACGGAGATCACACAGCGGATCAGCTGGAGGGCAGTGGAGACGGTAGAAAAAGACAACATGAGGAAGAAGAGACAGAAGGAGAGACAGAAGGAGAGGAGGTTGAGATTGAGGACACAATAATGACATATACAACCCAAGTCAACCTGCCCCTTAAGTACAAAAACAAAAACAAGTGCTTGGTGAGCAGATATTACCATTCCAAAAAACTTGGTATGATTAGCACCTCTGGCTGCATGTCGATCAGGGTATTGATGGTGTTTTCACTGCTCCATGTACTTTAAGACAGGGAAACCAACACACACAGAGTACAGACTGTTTTTTTCAGTGCCAGTTTTTTTTTAAATTTCCCCCCCTTTTTCTCCCCATTTGTACCCGTCCAATTACCCCACTCTGCGAGCTGTCCTGATTACTGCTCCACCCCCTCTGCCGATCCGAGGGGGGGGGGGCTGGAGACTACCACAGGCCTCCTCCGATACATGTGGAGTCGCCAGCCGCTTCTTTTCACCTGACAGTGAGAAGTTTCGCAAGGGGGATGTAGCACATGGGGGGATCACGCTATTCCCCCCCAGTTCCCCCTCTCCCCTGAACAGGCGCCCCAACCGACCAGAGGAGGCGCTAGTGCGGCGACCAGGACACATACCCACATCCAGCTTCCCACCTGCAGACACGGGCAATTGTGTCTGTAGGGACACCTGACCAAATCGGAGGTAATACGGGGATTTGATCCGGCGATCCCTGTGTTAGTAGGCAACGGAATAGACTGCTACGCTACCCGGTCAGTGCCAGTTTTTAAAAGTGGAAAAGGTGCTAGAAAAATTTAGCAAACATGAGTAGTTGGAGGGCCACAAAGTTGCTCTCACAACTGCAGCGTATGAAAAGAGATCAGACAGTACACAACTGAACAGCGTGCACATTGAACAACAGAGAGAAAACAGGGCTAATCTGTTAAAAGTTATTGGTGGCGAGATGTTTCTATTCAGACAGGGTTTGGCCTTTAGGGGGCATGATCATTGAAAAAGGAACATAGACCAGCTCTGAAGATACTATAAAGCTGAGGACAATTCATCTTTAACCAGGAGGTTGTCTGCCAAGAGGGAGGTGGTACACTTTTTGGGACTGTCAGAATAATCTATCAATTTGATGAGCTCATCAATTGTCGAGGCAACCACAGACGAATTCCGGGCCATGCCTGTGTTGCAGCTTTCAGTAATAATGGACAGGACACAGGATGTGTCAGGTGCTGAGCGGGAGGCCCTGTGCCTACGCTAGGTTGACCTTGATTTGGTGGTGCCTGAAGAGTTCATTGGGTTGTATGAGACAACATCAACAACAGGTGAAAATCCTGTCAAGATGATGGACGTACTGTTGAGTCTGAATTTACCAGTATCAGGCCTTAGAGGTCAGGCCTATGATGGTGCAGCGAATATGGCTGGGAAATACTCGAGTGCACAGACAGTCATTTGTCAAACACAGCCACTAGCACCATATCGTGAAGCCCATTGTGTGAACTTAGCAACACAACAGGCATGCTCAGCCTCCCCTATTGTGTGAAACACACTTCAGTGGATACACCAGCTTGGCGCATTCTTTGCACAGTCTGTTAAACTAAATAATACCTTTAAATCTATTGCTGCAGGTGCTGGGGAAGAGCCAGTCCTGTCAATCAGGCCTTTATGTCCCACCAGGTGGACTGTGTGGTCATCTTCCATTCATGCTGTGATGACCCAATATGAAATGGTGCTAAATGCACTGGAGGAGATGGCTGCAAGTAACTGGAGCTCTGAATCTGCAAGCCAGGCACAGGGCTTGCATGATCGACTGCATCAAGATAATGTTGTACTGAGCCTCATGCTTGCCCTAGATATTATAAGTGAACTAAAGGTACTAAATCTATCTCTCCAGAGAAACAGCAACAGTGGAAGGCATGCATTCTTCTGTCTCCCTTGTCTGACATAGCTTGGGGGCAAAAGGAGACACTGAACACTTTCAGGTGATCTTCTGGGAGGCAGAAGACAGGTGTGACAATCTGTCTCTACAGCCTATTGTTTTACCATGCACACATTGATATTCTGGGCAGGCCACAGCTTATATGCTTGGATCCGCCTTGGATTTCTACAGAACAGAGTTCTGTGTCTTAGACACAGTAGATACACAAATTAGTGACAAGTTTATGCAACAAGGCATAGAAACGATATTTTGCGTCTATCTGTGATTTAAACTTTAGTTGAATGTTTTGTATTTTGCTTTTTGCTTTTTGTTCTATGTATATTATTATGTATATTATATATATTTGTGTAAATATGTAAATATAAAAGAAGTGTTGCGTGATATGTGTTTTCATAATAAAAGGAAAAAGAACGAGCATGTACCACGTACCCTTACCACAGCGGCCTGGGTTCGAATCCGGCCTGGGGCCTTTGCTGCATGTCATCCCCTCTCTGTCCCCTGCCTTTCCTGTCTCTTTCTCTCTCTGCTATCGCTGCCAAGTAAAGGCGAAAAAAAAAAATCAGAAAAAAAAGAAAAAAGATAAAACAATTTGAAAACACACTCCTGACTGGCATTACAAATGAAGCTGTTTGTAAATATCCCAAACTGAATGAAGAAAACCTGAGAGTCCAATTAACTCTGTTTAAAAACAAGTACAATATCAAGACAACCGCAGATGCTGTGCAAGCTTTAAAGGAAATGGTCCCTGCAGTTCGCAGCCTATTCGATCAGGCAGAGACACTAGTTAGGTTGTTGATGGTGCCCATATCATCTGCTGAGGCACAGCTTTAGTGGATTGCGTAGATTGAAACTATGGTTGCTATCTACCATGAGTCAAAAAACATCGATAGCGTTGCTGTGTGCAATATTCAAAACGAGAGGCTCCACATACTGGACAACAGATAAATTACTCAGCAATTTGTGTAGGGTAATGAAAGGTTAAGAGTTTTTGGGTCCTTCAGGGAGCCTGCTTCTGGACAGTATATTTGCTTGGCTGCACTATGCATATAGAAGTCACTTTTTTTTGTTTTGGATTTTTCCTCCCTTTTCTCCCCAACTGTACTTGGTCAATTACCCTATTTCCGAGCCGTCCCGGTTGCTGCTTCTCCACCCCCTCTGATGATCCGGGGAGGGCTGCAGAATACCACACGCCTCCTCCGATACATGTGGAGTCGTCAGCCGCTTCTTTTCACCTGACAGTGAGGAGTTTCGCCAGGGGGATGTAGCGCGTGGGAGGATCACACTATTCCTCCCAGTTCCCCCTCCCCCCTGAACAGGTGTCCCGACTGACCAGAGGAGGCACTAGTGCAGATACCACGACACATACCCACATCCGGCTTCCCACCCACAGAAAATTGTGTCTGTAGGGACACCCAACCAGGCTGGAGGTAACATGGAGATTTGAGCCGATGACCCCATATTGATAAGCAACGGAACAGACTGCTACACTAGCCGGACGCCCTATAGACCTCACTTCTGATACTTCGATTTGAAAAGTCAAAGGTTAAAATTCATCTGTTGTAGACAACGAACTAACAGTTTGATCATGTATGTTGACCAGTGCTGATCATGTAGGCCTATGTTGACCAGTTTATAAAAAAGTCAGTAAACCCGTCATGACTTTTAGAGTGTTAAACCGTTAGCCCAAATTACTCGAAATGCCTCATCAAGCATAGTCGTATAAGCTTAAAAGTTGAGACCTTTTGGTCACAGTTTGGTCCCCTCCCTTCAGAAAACCCTCCTGTGCCCCTGAGGGGGTGTGTTGGGTTTTCTGGGAGACATCTGTACTCATGTTATTCTTAATACTGGGCAGCAGCTCAATGCACCAGGACAACAAAGGGAGAGACAAAGTGGTAGGAAAAGAGACACAAAGAAAGACATGGCAGAGAGAGAGAGGGGGGAAGAGAGTGGACAACAGACCTACAGAGAGAGGATTAAAATAAGAAAACAAATGAATGAGAGCTGAATTGACAGTGACTCTTGACACCCCCCCCACCCCACACACAGCTGCAGACTACACTGACCAGCAGGACATCATTACTCTATTAACACACTGCAGTCCTGGCTCCTATGGTCCTGTTTGTACCACTTGGATAACAGCCAGCTCTTCCAGGATCTGCCTCTCTGAATCTCTCTTTTCATACTAAAGTGCACCCACTAGTGAGCACTGCTTCTTTCTGACTGAACATCAAACCTGATAGAGCAGACAGCCAGCATTTGATGTCCTGTCAGATTGATTGGGGCTGCTAGCTAGAGGCTGCCCACAGTATTTATTTCCATCCCTTATACTTAAAATGCCCTGCTTAGCCCTCATTAGGTTGCTATGGTAACAGACGCGATGGCAAGGGGGAAGAGGGGGCAACCAAGCATCGCATCAACTGATTAAGAGGATAAGTGCACTACTTATATGAAACACATCTGGAAAACGACAGTTCCTTAAGTCAATGTACAAAAAAAAAAAAAAACGAAAGAAAGAAAAAACGAAAGAAAGAAAAAGAAACGTGACTCTTGGGGGGGTTACAACTCGTCACATGATGCCTCAAAAAAGTGTGTCACCTAATGCAGCAATTTCACTGAACAGCCAATGACAATGCTAGATAGAGATGCAGCAATTTCACTGCCGATACCAATTCCAAGTACGAGTTATTAAGTATTGGCTGACACCAAATACTGATCCAATCCATTACTTTTGCTGAACAGTGCACACTCGGACTATTATTTGGGGTAAATGGTCAATATTTTGAGAGAGAATCAGTTTTTTTTCCACCATTAAATAAATACGGCCTTCCATGTACCAAAAATACAGTAAATCAAGCCATTTTGATTATGTTTATGACATGTTACTCATGGCTTTTGGTATCGGAGTTAACATTTTTTAGATGATACCAGTATCGGTATCAGTGCATCCCTAACGCTAAATGCATAAAATATGAATTATGTAACACTTATACTAATGGTGCTGGTATGCTGACTGGCTATAAGTTAATGTATGTGTTGGATGAGACTCCAGTTTCATAGAAACTTGTCCGACGCATTGCTCCGAGTATCCAAATTCAAACCAGTTTAAGTTGGGATTTGGAAAACCTTTCAAGTAGTAATGCCACTGGCTGGGTATGCAATCGAGTGCTTCTGATGTTTTTTTCTGGTGAGATATATTTATCTACTTTGTTGGTCATATGTGAGAACCAGTGCTGGTTACGTGCCTTTTTTTGAATCCCAGTTGTTCTTCCCCTCCTCTCTGTCGAACAGGAAATGACCCCTGCCTTGTGCACTGGGGTCGTGACTAATTTGTTTGGCTCCCTGTCTGTTGTGCTCTGGTGGGGGCTTTATGCCTCCCTGGAACAGGATCATTGGACCTGGTTAATTGGACGGATGGCTAACCCCTGAGGCCCAACAGTGGGAAAATAGAGGGGAACAGAAAGGCATGGCTGTCTGTCTGTTGTAGTTCCTCTGACATCCACCCATCCAGTCTGCATTATCAGAACAGCTCACTGGGTCTGAGGATAACTACAGCACTGTACATGGTGGCCCTTATCAATATTCATCAGTTACTGATTACATCAATATTCATCAGTTACTGATTAGATACTAATGAACTTATTGGGTTGGAGTAAACATGCAAGAAATATCAATCTCACACTCTAGGAAAAGTATAGAAAATAAAGAAATTTAGGTCTTCTATGTGCTAACTGCTGTGTCAGTCACGCTTTGCTGTGACCTAGCAAACATAATTTTCCAAAAAACAAAACGAAACGGATGGTGAAAAAGTACGGCAAGCTATGGAATCACACCTGCGACGGTATTCATCAATGTAGTAAAAGCTGGTCGTAAAATATGCCAAAACTGTGGGTTGAGGCTGGGTTATGAGTGATAAAAGGTGTTTACAGAGTGCAGCTATAAAAGGCAGCTGGAGAACGTATGGTGGTCCTTGAATGATGGCAATAAAAGTCTGTAATCGCTTGTCATAGTCATCATGTATAATGAGAAGAGAGAGTGAGAGAGAACGAGAGCGAGAAAGAGCGGGAAAGATAGAACGCAATTGAGACACTGAGCCTCAGCCTTGAGATGGTTCTGACTCAAAGAATGCCTCTTGGGATCCAAACAAAGCTAACTCTGCTTCCTGTGGTCAAAGAGAAATATAGAAACAGGAAATAGCATCATGGAAAAAAAACAAATGGAACGGAAGTTACATCACAGCCCGGTTCAAAGGTCAGGATGAACCCAGGGAACAGGGATGGCTTTCTTAAGACGTGAAGACACTGACATATAAAACGTTACAAAGATTTCCACAAGCAGAAATTTGAGAGAATGCGAGCTGGCTCG
This sequence comes from Lampris incognitus, assembly GCF_029633865.1. Classification (NCBI taxonomy): domain Eukaryota; kingdom Metazoa; phylum Chordata; class Actinopteri; order Lampriformes; family Lampridae; genus Lampris; species Lampris incognitus. Next base: position 25,278,266 of record NC_079219.1, on the reverse strand, counting down.
TGGTTCGAGTATTTTATTTCAGCAGAAGCGAAACGTTTTTGCCAAGTAAAATGTCACAGGATTTCACATCATGCTGCTCGTTTGATATCACTGTACCGCTGGCCGCAAAGTATTTCAAATAGCTCATTACTCTCAACATTTAATTGTCAAGAATAGTATGGGAAGTATGGGAATTACAGCTCTTTGAAGAAAGCAGGATCTTACGGCTTCGTTCCTTTCCAAGAACCGTTTCCAAAGTACAGTGCTTCATTTTTTTTTTCTCGTGGAAAGGGATCTATGTTAATCAGTGAACTACAGCAAAGCTTCAGCAGCAGGATTACACCAACGAATCGATCAATACCATGAATAGCTACAGAATACAAATGTATAGGAGCCTCAATATTGGAGGGCTACACAAACATGTAATTTAGCTCGTCCCATCCAGAACCTGCAAAAAAATCTTGCCCCAATAACACGACTTTCCTTGGTGTTTTCTTGTGTCATCGTGACTCATGTCCCGTTTCATCTCATTTAAACTGAAACTACCCACCGACAATTCTGCAACAAAGTTGTATATAGGCTACACATGAACCTCTCAAAGGAAAGGATATCATGTTAAAGAGGCTATAATGTGATACCAGAGTCTTTACTCAAAACTCATCCCATTCCTTTGTTTTTTTTTCTCTCTCATCGTTAAGCTGTCCTCTCATCGTCCTCAGTGTGGAGTTTGCACGTTCTCCCCGTGTCTGTGTGGGGTTCCTCCGAGTGCTCCGGTTTCCTCCCACAGTCCAAGGACATGTAGGTCAGGTGAATCGGCCATACTGAATTGTCCCTAGGTGTCAATGTGTTGGCCCTGTCATGGCCTGTCCAGGGTGTCTCCCTGCCTGCTGCCCAATGACTGCTGGGATAGGCTCCAGCATCCCGCGACCCCAATTGGGATAAGCAGCTTGGATAATAGATGGTTAAGCTGCCACATTCAAAATACTGTAACGTGCATGGATTAGTAGACATGTTGGCCCTTGGCTTAGGGGTCGGACCATTTAGTCGAGCGGTTAGCGATGTCTCCCGCGGTGCGGGAGATACAGGTTCGTGTCCCGGTTGTGGCGGTTCCTGTGGTTGCCCACCGAATTCATTACAATACCATTAGTTGCTATCCTATCAAACCTGAAACCACACGACAAGAGGGATACTTTTTTTTTCACAGTAGTGCATCTCTCTAAACTCAAATGATGATGACAGAATCGATGAAGGCCTGTTTTCATTTGTTCATTTTTATGATGATGATGATTTAAAGTAGGCTTCAGTGTATTCTGTTGGCCTGCACATTTTTTCCCTTGTTCCTGTAGGCCTACCACCCGTTCCTGTTGAATATCTCTGCTGTCCTGTTGCTCTCTTGCACATACACGTCAGATTTTCCCTCCTGTCTATTGCTACCCTCTATTACATCATCTTTTTAATTTTGTTGATATTTAAAGCTGCGTTAAGGGATATTGGAAGTGCATCATGGACATTCGGCCCCCCTGCCCACCCACTCCCTACTGCTCGTTCTCTGTTGCAGGCATCACACTCGAATCAAGTTTATTTGTACAACCCAACATAACAAGGTATTCCTGGAGGGCTCGGCTGAAGAGAAACACCACAAGAAAAACCTTATCAGGAAAAAAAAAATGCAAGAAGCCTCAGGAAGAGCACAGAGGAGGGATCCTTCTTCCAGGAAGGACAGACATACAATAGGTGTCAAATGCACAGAATACACAAAAGTAACAGAATTATAATGTAACATAATAGATTACATACAGAGCGAGGTAATGTGGAGTATATATAGTTAATGCATAGCAAAGTAAAATGCACTGGGGAATAAAAACTCTGCTTTGGTGTTTTTTGTTGACGTCTCTCTGGCAGTGCGACCCGGTCGCCTTTGTTCATACCAAAGAGCCGTTCAAAAGGACCGAGTCGTTCTTGAACGACACAACACTAGTTAAGGAAACCATTGACAAGTTATTATGATTAGATCTGTGCAACACAGCATTACATAACCCCAGTGTTTTGGCTGGCGTATTCACTTGTCTCTCATGGACACTTACTTATCTATCTTTACAGTCCCTAAACTGATAAGCAGCGAATAAAATCTACCAATTGTTTTGGCTTCCATGCTCCACCAAACTGAAGCACAAAACAGCTAAGTGGGGTTGCTGTTAGCCGATTTTTCTTTTGTCAGCATTAGGATATGCCATCACAACACGGATATATTGATGGGAAAATTCATCTAACAGCAGCTTTAAAGCTAACCACATTGCCCACAACTTGCTTTCTCGCAGTCTCCCTGTCTCTCTCTGCCCTTAGAGAGATGTAAATTACACATGGGGGTAGGTTATCAAATATAATGTTGACACCAGAGCAACAGAACAAACATCTACACGTTCATCAGCAGTGAGACAGGGGAAACTAACCTCAATTGCACTGATATATACTCAGCATGGGTCCCTTCCTTCATTAGCTGCGGTTTCCTATCAGCAACTACAACAGTTCATCATAGATGTTCTGTGATGAATGCTAGCCACTAGATGCAAAGTAATGAATTATGGATACGAGAGCAGCAACCGATATTGATAATTCTCACACACATACATACACACACGCACACACAGCTCTTGATGTAGTCTGACGTCGTTAATACGGTGCGAGTACAGTAAGTCAGAGGCCTGTAGGTCAGTCAAAGAGCAGCTATGATAGACCAGGTTGATCTACCTCACTGATTCCCAGCCTCCTTGAAAGGGAGTTCATTGTCACAGAGAAAGACAGAGCGAGAGCGAACAAGAGGGAAATCTACACACACACACACACACACACACACACACACACACACACACACACACACACACACACAAATTGCATGTGATTTTTCAAGTGCCAATTCTGTGATTGTGCTCTCCCCTTCCCCTTACACACTCAAGTGAAGCATGTACACTGAATGCCAAATATCTCTAAATTACCATGGGACTTGAATTCCAGGCTGCACATCCGAGATCCATCACCTCTTCTCTGCAACACTGTCATTTTGCAATACTCCCTCTAGCAAATCAGCTGAAACGGTATGTTGAACTGTGAATAAAGCCATATTCCACAGTGCTAACAATGAGAGAGCTACTGCTGTTGCCCCTTGTTGAGACCAAGTGGAAAAAAAACTGTAAAGTTATTTGATAGCTTTGTCCATTAATATCAAATCTGAAGCCCAACAGCTCTGCTTTGGCTGCTCTCTTTTGACCTCACAATTGCTAAAATCCTGCTTCACAAGGCAAGTCCATAGGCTCAGTGTAGGCCAGTTATTTAGACGATATCCTGTTAGCTGGACATTATATCAATATGAGTGGGTTTTTTTGTGGATTTCTCCCCAATTATACTTGGCGAATTACCCCACACTCCGAGCTATCCCAGCTGCTGCTCCATCCCCTCTGCCGATCCAGGGAGGGCTGCAGACCACCACATGCCTCCTCTGATACATGTGGAGTCACCAGCCGCTTCTTTTCACTTGACAGTGAGGAGTTTCGCCAGGGGGACATACTGCATGGGAGCATCACGCTATTCCCCCCCAGTTCCCCCTCCCTCTCGAACAGGCGCCAGGAACGACCAGAGGAGGTGGTAGTGCAGCGACCAGGACACATACACACATCCGGCTTCCCACCCGCAGACACGGCCGATTGTGTTTGTAGGGATGCCTGCCAGAGCCGGAGGTAACACGGGGATTTGAACCAGCGATCCTCATGTTGGTAGGCGACAGAATAGACTGCCACGCCACCCGGATGCAATATGAGTGCCTTTAGAAGTTTCACACCGAGGAGAAAAAACCAGACTGAAGGCAGGGAGTTAGGAAACATTTTGATCTACCGTATTTCCAGGACGACAGTGTAAGTCACATTCAGCAAAAATCGTGTTGTCGTGAGGGGAAAAAAAAAAAGCCCCAAAACAAAACAACATAGTTTAAATCGCTTCGGTGTATGGCAGTGCAGTATTTTTAATCGAGAAACAGTCCCATCTAGTGGCTTCAGTTGAAATGCAGTGTATTGTCCGACAAAATTACATTGCGTCACCTTCTTAAAATAATGGCCTAAGTCATATTTTCAAGTTTTTCAAAAAACAGAATAAATCGAAACTGAAACAAAATTTGTCAGTTTATTCTGTTTTTTGAAAAACTTGAAAATATGACTTAGGCCATTATTTTAACTGCGCTATGTGGCCTACTTTGTTTTCTGTCTTATCAGTTCTGTTTTATATGTCTTATCAGCTTTGTCTATCCATATATGAAAGGAAATGTATGTTGCACTATTTGTCTATTATCGCAAAAACCTCTGGGATCAGCATTCAATCAAACGGAAGAGCAAAATACTGCAAATACCGCAGAACCAAGCTGCTCTCGTTTCGTCTTTCCTTTCCTTTCCTTTCCTTTCCTTCATCTTTTCGTCTGCTGGTGGATATAAGAACCTCGAGCCATAAATGACATGACCCAGAGTCAGCTGGAACGCACCCACAATGGAGCCTGTGAAAATCATTTCACTAGACCGGCTTACTACCTAAAATAGTTGTCACTTCAAGGCCACAGCACTTCCTCACTTTTTCTTTGCCTCAATGCACCACACAAAGGGTAATCTGTTCTTCTCTAAGTGGTGATGCGAGGTAAGATGAAATCCACTTAAATGACCTCCTTGATGTGGAGACAGAAATAACAGCAGTGGAGTTCCCTGGTTTGCCCTCGATCAGGAAGACGAAATAACACACCTGACAAGGGTGTTATAAAAAGGAGAAAAAAGGGCGAGGATAAAAAAAAGGATTAGTCTGTTGCCTTACCTTATTCATATGTATGTGTGTGTGTGTGTGTGTGTGTGTGTGTGTGTGTGTGTGTGTGTGTGTGTGTGCGCGTGTGTTTGTTCGCCAGCTCACATCCCTACCACTTGGTGTCTGTCAGACTCTTAACATCTGTAACTTCACTGTGATCTATGATCCTCTGTCATTAGTTGTGGCCAAGTCATTACAGCTGATGGACTTACCGCTGAATTAGCTCTGCTCTATATGGAAGTTTGTTTTTTAAAATTTTTGACCCCCTCCCCTTTTTTTTTTCTCCAATTGTACTTGGCCAACTACCCCACTCTTCTAAGCTGTCCCGGTCGCTGCTCCTCCCCCTCTGCTGATCTGGAGAGGGCTGCAGACTACTACATGCCTCCTCTGATACATGTGGAGTCGCCAGCTGCTTTTTTTCACCTGACAGTGAGGAATTTCGCCAGGGGGACATAGCGCGTGGGAGGCTCACACTATTCCCCCCAGTTCCGCCCCCTGAACAGGCGCCCCGATCGACTAGAGGAGGCACTAGTGCAGCGACCAGGACACACACCCACATCCGGCTTCCTAACCGCAGACACGGGCAATTGTGTCTGTAGGGATGCCCAACCAAGCCGGAGGTAACACGGGGATTCGAACCGGTGATCCCCATGTTGGTAGGCAATGGAATAGACCACCACGCTACCCGGACGCCCTTACACGGTGGTTCTTAAAGACCCCCTCCAATGAAAATCAAGTTTTTAACCTTGTTAACATGTAGATGGGCGGCGCAGTGGCGCAGGGGTTAGCGCAGTCGCCTCAGAGCAAGAAGGTCCTAGGTTCAAGCCCCGGGGTAGTCCAACCTTGGTGGGTCATCCCAGGTTGTCCTGTGTGGAGTTTGCATGTTCTCCCCATGTCTGCGTGGGTTTCCTCCGGGGGCTTTGGTTTCCTCCCACAGTCAAGACATGTAGGTCAGGTGAATCAGCCATATTAAATTGTCCCTAGGTATGAATGTGTGTGTGTGTGTGTGTGGGGGGGGGGCCCTGTGATGGCCTGGCAGCCTGTCCAGGGTGTCTCCCCACCTGCTACCCAATGACTGCTGGAATAGGCTCCAGCATCCCCGTGACCCTGGGAGCAGGATAAGTGGTTAAGATAATAGATGGATGGACCATACAGCTGTGATGTTAGGCTAATATTACAAGACATATCGGGAGCAAAATAAGCAGTGAATACAATGGCTGAGCATATCTGCTTTGAAACGGCAGTGTACCAAGGACAGATTCAAAAAAACAGATTCAGTCAGGCAGGATTTCACACATCACAAACCTAAGGAATCAATCCCTTTAACGGACGGGGTGGTGCTTTACATATTATGTGCACCCGCTTTGACAGTACGAGCCAGAGGAGAAGCCAGGAGTAGCTCCTTGTCGTAATTTTGCCAGCTATGTTTCACTACTTTCCAAACAATGGCGGAGACATGCTTTGTTTTTGGCTGCAAATATACAAACGGAGAAACACCGAGTCTTCATTTATTACCGAAGGATCCAAAAATCAGAGAAATGGGTGCAGTTTATTTAGAAAAATTCTAATGTCCCAGCCAACTTCGAGAGAAAACGCAGGTGTGCAGTAGCCATTATCAAGAGCAGTTTTGGACATTTATCACCAAACCAGATGCGTTTGGACTGTGCCAAGCTTGGGGACCAGCAGGCAAGCAGGCAGATGAACTGGAGAGTGGCAATACTAAAAACAATGAAAAGGTGATTAGACTAACAAGCAAGAACACTGGGAAAATACCCTGAAATATTTGCAGAGCAGCCGAGCGCACGAGGCTAACGTATTTGCTCAACGAGTGGTTGAAGAGCCAGGTTTCTTATACTGCTAGGGTTGATGAGCTTGATGGAAAGCAGGTGTGTAGCTGAGGTAAGGTGAATGTAAATTAGGGGAGAGAGAGAGAGAGAGAGAGGGAGAGCGAGAGAGAGAGAGAGAGAAAGAGAGCGAGAGAGAGAGAGGGGATGCAGGCTAGGTGTACGTGGAGGGCGTGACAGAGACTTTCTATGGTATTCAAAACATTTTTTCCTGGGGCATCCAGGTAGCGTAGCGGTCTATTCCGTTGCCTACCAACATGGGGATCGCCGGTTCGAATCCCCGTGTTACTCGGGCGTCCCTACAGACACAATTGGCTGTGTCTGTGGGCGGGAAGCCGGATGTGGGTATGTGTCCTGGTTGCTGCACTAGCGCCTCCTCTGTTTGGCTAGGGCACCTGTTCGGGGGGGACTGGGGGGAATGTGTGATCCTCCCACGCTACATCCCCCTGGCGAAACTCTTCACTGTCAGGTGAAAAGAAGTGGCTGGCGACTCCATATGTATTGGAGGAGGCATGTGGTAGTCTGCAGCCCTCCCTGGACCAGCGGAGGGGGTGGAGCAATGACCGGGACGGCTCGGAAGAGTGGGGAAACTGGCCGGATACAATTGGGGAGACAAAGAGGGAAAAAAAAATCTTCCTAACGGTGCATCTGAGGGTTTATCTTTGCTGGCGAGTGGGACCAAGGTTTTTCTAACATTAGTAACATATTATTAGCTGATAAATGATGTAGTCAAGCCAAAAGCTCATGTCATCTATAACTATTGCATTTGTAGAGAGCGATGCATAAAATAAAATACATTAACATTCTTATACGTCCACTTGTACGCTAACTCGTCCATTTTGCTCTTTGTCAGAATGGGTTTCAGGTTCGTACATATGTGACTGGATTCCTAGGGATATAATCACTTGCCGAGCTGCAGAGGGGTGGGCAGCTGCAGACGAGCGGGGGAGGGGCGAGGGAGATCTGAATTGAGGGCAGGGATAATCTGCATATTCATAGATTCTGGATTTTTTTTTAATGAGAGAGGAGTGGATGTGATTTTAAGAAGTTTAACAAGATAACTGAAGATTGTGAAAAAAAAAACAGACAATTATATCAAACAGAGCATTTTATGTGTGAACACATGACTGGAAGGGGTCTTTAAAGCTCTTTGTTAGGTAGTGTAAGACTGGTACACCTGATGAACTGGCATCAGACATGCTCATAGATCACTGTTACACACCTTAAATCATGACTTACACACAGCTGTATTCAAGATGTCACTCTTACTGCAGATGAAGGGGGAATGAGGAATTTCCAAGAAAGCAGAAGGATGAATTAGAACTACAAATTACTGCAAAGCACAGGCGACTAAAAAACAAACAGACAAAAAAAAGAAAAGAGAATGTTATGAAGTATATCATGTTTTCATAATAAAATATTTTTTTCAACTTCATTATCATCTAAGATATAACCCGAGATAACGCCATTATATGTTTTACACTTCGAGGTGCTCAATATATCTTCCATTTTTACCATTCTGTTGTTTTATCACGCAGCATGTAAATCACCATGACGTCACAGCGAGTGTGCATTCCACCGAGCAGGCTAAAAATAAAACAGGTGTTTCCCACTGCTTCCCCCCAAACCAATACATGGTAACCTATAGTTCAAAGCCACCCTTTAAAACCCGTATATGTGCCCGCCAAGCCTTTAGAGCTGTGTCCACCCTATGGGGTTGAGACTCAGAGAATGACCTTTGACCCCTACATAAAGAAGCCTATTGGAGTACGACAAAAAGGCCGGTAGACCAGCTGTCCCTAGAAGCCATCACCGACGGGCCTCTTGTCTGCAGCAGAATGTGTTCTTTCAGGGGGGATGAGCCAGTCGGACTCTTTCTACGCTGTTGATCCGGCGTAGACTTTCATGATTCATTCCTATGTGCAGCCTTTCCTCCTTACACGTATACATCGCTCCCTCCTCTGTAAGGTAAAGCCCTACAGCAGCGGTCGGGAACCTATGGCTCGCGAGCCATATATGGCTCTTCCGGTGACGGCATATGGCTCCCAGACAATTTTGAGTTGAAAATTATTTTTTTTTCAAAAAAATCAGTTTGGAACTGATTTTAAAATACTTGTGATATTTCTTAATAATACTGTGTCATTTTAAAGTAAACAGAAATTAGTTTTGAAGATAAATTTCACGGGTCACGGGTCACCCGTGGGTCGGGTCAGGAACCAAAGGCTCGCGAGCATGTCCGGGTCATTGTAAAGGTGAAGAAATCAATTTTATCAGATAGCCAACTAGTTTATCCGCTTCAACCCTTGTAACGGAAAAGATGGCGAAAAGAAAAAAAGACGATGATTACCGTGCATTCCAGGCTGCGTGGACAGAGGAATTTGCATTTGTGGAGAGAGCAGGATCTGCGGTATGTCTAATATGCAATGATAAAATTGCATCGATGAAACGGTCAAATATAAAGCGGCACTTCGATACGCACCATGCTTCATTTGCATCGAAATCTCCAGCGGGGGACAGCAGGAAAAGGGCATGCGAGGAGCTACAGCGGAGAGTGCAGACGAGTCAGCAGCAACTACGTGTGTGGACCAAGCAAGGTGACGGGAATTCCGCTAGCTTTGCGGGGGCTTTGGCAATAGTAAGGAATGGAAAGTCATTCACAGATGGCGAGTATGCCAAAACATTCATGCTTGATGTGGCCAATGAACTGTTTGATGACTTCCCAAATAAAGACAAGATAATCAAACGAATAAAAGACATGCCCCTGTCAGCAAGAACTGTGCACGATCGTAGCATCATGATGGCAAATCAAGTCGAGGAAACACAAATTAAGGACATAAACGCCGGGACATACTTTTCTCTCGCGTTAGATGAGTCAACAGACGTTAGCCATCTATCTCAGTGCAGTATCATTGCCAGGTATGCTGCAGGTGACACACTGCGTGAGGAAAGCTTGGCTGTTTTGCCAATGAAAGGGACAACAAGAGGAGAGGATTTATTCATGTCTTTCATGGAGTTTGCTAAAGAAAAAAAACTACCGATGGATAAACTTATTTCTGTCTGTACTGATGGTGCACCCTGTATGTTGGGGAAGAACAAAGGATTTGTAGCGCTTCTCCGTGAACATGAAAAGAGAGCCATCCTAAGTTTTCATTGCATCCTGCACCAGGAGGCGCTTTGCGCTCAGACGTGTGGCCAGGAGCTTGGCGAGGTGATGTCTCTGGTCATTCGAGTGGTCAACTTTATTGTTGCCTGAGCTTTAAATGATCGCCAGTTTAAAGCTCTGTTAGAAGAAGTTGGGAATCATTATCCCGGTCTGCTTTTACACAGCAACGTGCGTTGGTTGTCAAGGGGGAAGGTGCTCAGCCGTTTTGCAGCTTGCCTGAGTGAAATCCGGACTTTTCTTGAAATGAAAGGCGTCAAGCATCCTGAGCTAGACAACACTGACTGGCTCCTGCAGTTTCACTATCTCGTGGACATAACTGGCCATCTGAACCAGCTCAATGTGAAAATGCAAGGTATTGGAAATACAATCTCATCCCTTCAACAAGCAGTGTTTGCATTTGAAAGCAAGCTGGAAGTCTTTCTCAGGGATATTGAAACAGGTCGTCTTCTGCACTTTGAAAGACTGCAACAATTTAGAGATGCATGCTTAGCAAGTGACTCCGCTCAACATCTGGATCTCCAGCAGCTAGCTGGCTTTACGTTCAATCTCCTGCAGTCATTCAAAGCACGTTTTGGAGAATTTCGTGCGCGCACTGGTCTTTTCAAGTTCATCACTCATCCACATGAGTGTGCAGTGGACAAAATCGACCTGACATGCATCCCCGGGGTCTCTATCGGAGACTTTGAGCTGGAAGTTGCTGACCTGAAGGCATCAGACATTTGGATGAGTAAGTTCAAGTCACTTAATGGAGAGTTGGAAAGTCTTGCGCGACAGCGAGCAGAGCTGGCGAGGGAACACAAGTGGACAGAAATTAAAAATCTTCAACCTGAAGACCAGCTGATTCTTAAAACTTGGAACGAGCTTCCTGTGACATACCACACAATGCAGCGTGTGAGTATTGCCGTATTGACCATGTTTGGCTCTACATATGCATGTGAACAGTCTTTCTCGCATATGAGGAACATTAAGACCAACCTACGCTCACGTTTAACTGATGGAAGCCTCAACGCCTGCATGAAGCTCAACCTCACCACGTATGAACCAGACTACAAGGCCATCAGCAAAACCATGCAGCACCAGAAGTCGCATTAAAAGTAAGACATATTTAATTTATTATACGTTAAAAATACTATATGGCTCTCAATGAAATATATTTAGAAATATTTGGCTTTTATGGCTCTCCCAGTCAAAAAGGTTCCCGACCCCTGCCCTACAGCAAAAACATTCAGCTGCTGATACACCACTGTTAAAACTCTTCTGTTTAATCTCTTCCTCGGAGACTCATTTATTTGCTCATGGCTAGCACTGCAGTACATCTAACATCCCGTCTACTCTTACCTGAAGTGTCTACTGAAGTACGCTTAAGGTCTCCTTTCAATATACATCATTTTGTTCTGCAAACCATCACAGACGGGCCGCTATCAACAACTAATAACTCACTGCTGCAGGAGGCCAGCCTATTCCCCAGGCACACATTGTAAAGAGAATATCTTCTTTAATCATGTGTCCGCTTAAATAAAGATTTAACCCAATTAAAAATTAATAGGCCCATTCTCGCATTAGTGTACAGAGCTAACGAGTTCTCATCTTCCACAAGATGGCTCGATTGTGAAAGTACAAGTGCAATGAACTGAGGTCCACGTTGTAGAAAAAAATCAAGTAGCCCAGAGAAACTTTACCTTACGTCATATTCAGCTTAAATACACATCACACGCTTTTCCTTGGTAGGCTGAAGAGGAAGTTCTCTCGGGGCCTCCAGGTAGCGTAGCAGTCTAGTCCATTGCCTACCAACACGGGGATCGCCGGTTCGAATCCCTGTGTTACATTTCACGAACTCCAAAATGGCTGAGAGGGTTATTGCATTGTGACATCATCCACAATAGCTCGCTGGAAAAAAGAAAAACGATGGAGGTGCATTCCCCGTGCCAATCCCGGACAATATGACCCCCTGTGGTCATATGTCCTCCCACCGACCCCGTATTGGCACGCCCACCGGAAGCGCTATTACTCTTTCCATCTCCAACTAAATGAGATCGGTCGATGGCTGTTTCTCTCTCGCTGGGACTAAGAGTAAACCTGCAAATACGCAAGTAATCTAGTGATATACTGGTATATTAGATACTAACTTATAGTTAGATTACCTTTTATCGCCAAGATGTTCGTTAATCCGGTCGATGTCGCCGGATTCTACGCTTGGTGCGGGTGTGTTAAACCGGCGACGCTCCAATGGGACCCCCATCTGGACTGTGTCTCCCATATCCCGCATGTTCACTACACGGGCTACTGAGGGATGTAGACCGTAATGAGATCGACTGCAATTTCTGTAAAACCATCAGAGGATCGGGGCGCCAAAGGTTGGCTGCCCTGTACCGTCAAAGATGGGGACTTGCAGATCCCTTCGCACCTGCTAACGAGGCGGCTAGCATGGTGCTACCTAGCTATAGCCATGGGGCGGAGGCTAGCAACATCCCTCCGATGCTTCCTAGCTACAGTCACGGGACGGCGGCTAGAATTAGCATCCCTCCGGAGCCAGAGGCTATCCCACCATCCGGGGTAGTTAGAGAGGACTGGACCAATGAGATCCTATCTCTCCCTGGTGAATCCGTGGCATGTTATTCGGCGGGTGCGGAACCCGAGGATTCACTGCCTGAGGAAGTAGACGATCAGGGCGTGGAAGACGACCAGCCAAGTTCGTCTCAACCAAACAAAGATGGCGACGCCATGCAACGTGGGTCCGAAACATTCCTCGCCAGTTTCCACGATCTATTCGCGCGAGCGGTCAAGTCTGCCGACATCGTTACCGAGCCGGGCAATCCTCAAGATCCGGTGGTAGCCGATTTTCCACGAATGGCAGAGAGGGTCAGGGACTCCACTCTACCACCTTATCCTCACATCGAACGAGCGTTTAAGCGGGCGGAGGCGGATCCGCTACTTAAATCGTCCTCAAAGTTCAGTCAGAAGGGGGTTGATGTCTTAGCAGTCCAGGTTAGGAACCTGAACTACAAAGACTGGAAAATTCCGCAACCAGAGAGGGACGTTTTATCGTTCAACCCTAACACCAAGGTGGGGTTGAACGATACTCCCAAACACCCTTCGCAGTGGGGCCAACAGGTGGATCGTTACGCGTGTGATGCATGGCACGCCAGTACACATGCAGCTGGACTCGTCTCAACAGCTGGGATGATAACGGCGTACATGCGCAAGCTCTGCAGCCTATCAAACGTCGAGCAAAGCAAAGCCGCCATCGCTACAGCAGGTATCGACGGGGCTGAGTTCGGTGACGTAGTGGCCAGCGAAGCAGGTTGTGAGTACATCTTGGAAATGGAACGCATAGCTTACTCCCTTGGATCGCTGCTGTATTCCATCGCTCTAGAGTGCGGTTCTAGCGCAGCTGCCTCCACCCTTTTGCGCAGACGTCTCTGGCTAGAGACAGCCGGGGTAAAAGAGGAATTCTGCAAGGAGTGGATGGCCCACTCCTGCGCAGGGTACCAGGGCCTGTTTGGAACAACCCCGGACATTATCAGCAAATACAAGGCCGCCCAGGCCGAGCGCGAAACCTTGCACAAGGAGCTTCTCCCGATGATGAAGAACCCGCCTACCCCTAAGCCCACGGTGGGCAAAGGACAGGGGGACAAGCCTGCGCGCAAGCAGAAATGGAGAGAGACTTATCCAAAAAGAGGTGGTAAAGCGGGGCGCGGGCGTTGACAGGGCTCACGTCTAAACTCCCAGTCTTCCACAGAACCAGCGGCCAAGGCGGCCAAGCCGGACAGCACAGACACTTCCAAGAAGGGAGCTGCCAAGTGACGTGTTTCGGCAGGATGTTACGACCCACACCAACAGACTGATTCCAGAGCCGTCTCCGGCAATATAGATGCTTGTTCAGGGGACACAGCGTGCGCAGGGCTAAACACTGCGCCTTTTATTTTGGTTTCTGATGCACAGTCTACTTGTTCTATTCCAAAGGTTGTGAATGTGAATAAAAGTTTTTATGTTGGTGATGATGGTGATTGCGTATTAAAAGGTTTGAAACGCAAGTCTGATTGTCTGTCTGAATCTTTAGGTAAAGATGATGATAACAATGTAATAACATCCCTGCTGGAAATATTGGATAATAATGACATGAGCGCAAATGTGCCCCTGGGAGGGGACTATGATGCGACAATGTTTAGTCTCTCTGATGGGTCAAATGGTAATTTGGAAAGGTTTAAAACGCCAATTCCCCCATTTGGGTCTCCTTTACAAGGACGAAGCCCCCCCATGGATGCAGGGCATGGCAGGCGGGGCTTCCCCAGACCCTTTACGTGCAACTTACGCGCGCTACCTGAACAGCAAGGTACAGGAGGCAACGAGACCTCTGTCACGCATGTTACACAGGTGGAAGGAATTGGTCCCGTCGGCTTCTGTTTTGGATCAGATAGCCCACGGACACCAAATCCTTTTCGAGAACGGTATTGTACCCCCGTACTTGGGAATAGTGCATACGGAACCGGGGTCGGTGGCCGAAGCACAAATCCTAGACAACGAACTCACAGAGTTACTCTCGAAAGGGGCAATCACGGTGGTTCCTCCCCTAGAAAGAGAAGACGGGTTTTACAGCCGTTACTTTCTGGTCCCGAAGAAGGATGGGGGCATGCGCCCAATCCTAGATTTGAAACCCTTCAACAAGTATGTAGAGAAGGTCAGTTTCAAAATGCTACGCACACCGGTTCTGCTGTCAATGGTGACACAGTCCGATTGGCTAACTTCGGTCGACCTAAAAGATGCTTTCTATCATTGTCCGATTGCAGAAAGACACAGAAAGTATCTTCGGTTCTGTTACCGGGGTCAGTGTTACCAGTACACATGCCTCCCGTTCGGATATCGCCTCTCTCCTCTGACATTCACAAGGTGTGTGAAAGCAGCGCTCGGAGTGTTGATGCGCAAAGGTATGCGCTTGGCATGGTTCCTAGACGACCTGTTGGTGTTGGCCCGGTCGCCGGAACAAGCAATACTCCATACTCAGGAGTTGATGGAATTCATGGAGTACATGGGTTTCACTATCAACATAAAGAAGAGCGCGCCATGGCCTTCGTGCCAGGCAACGTATCTGGGTCTGAGTTTGGATACGGTATCCATGCGCGCAACCCTTACGCAAGAGAGATGGCATTCCACCAGGACCACGTTAGCACATTTCGTCCCGGGGACATATGTCACTTATCGGATGATCAGGAGGCTGCTGGGCCTTCTGGCATCGGCTCACCAAGTTGTTCCTTTAGGTCTGTTGTTCATGAGGAGACTGCAATTGTGGTTCGCAGTTCACTTCTTGAAATACGGCAACGAACGCCGGTACAACAACCATCTTATCCTGGTCCCGCGCGTGGTAGCACAGGACCTAGACCACTGGAACAGAGCCTGCGTGGACATGTCTGGGGTCCCTATGGGCCCCAGGGGACCCGAGATAACGATTTATACGGATGCGTCCCTCTCGGGTTGGGGGGCCATCCTTGGCTACAAAACAGCGCGAGGAGTGTGGCCGTCTGGGGAGAAGGTCCACATCAACGCGCGCGAGACGGAGACGATTTGGCTGGCTACCCAGCATTTCGCTCAGGATCTCGTAGGCCGTCACATACTGATAATGACAGACAGCATGACAGCCAAGGCCTACATCAACCGCCAAGGCGGTATGAAGTCCAAGCGTTGCAGAGAGTTGTCCATGCAAATTTGGATTTGGGTCAACAGCAACGCGCTATCAATCAGGGCGCTTCATGTTCCTGGGAAGGACAACAAAGCAGCGGACATCCTCTCGAGAGGCGGCCCGCATGCGGACAATTGGAGCCTCAACCCAGCCATAGTGGCTATGATCTGGGAGAGGTTCGGGGTAGCTCAAGTGGATCTGTTCGCATCGAAACTCAATTACAAGTGCCCTCGTTGGTACTCGATGCTCCCGTCCGACCTAGCGCCGTTGGGGGTCAACGCGCTTGGACTAGATCCATGGCCCGAGGAGATGCTTTACGCATTCCCCCCGCACAGGTGCCTCCTAGACCTGGTGGTCAAGTTCGAGCGCACAGGGGGTCGGTTAGTTCTCGTGGCCCCGTACGAACCGAGCACCCCTTGGTTTCCGCGAATAGTGCCCTGGATAGTAGGCGAGCGGTTCGACGTCCTGGAGTGGGCAGACGTGCTCACGCAAGCAGGAGGGCTGCTACGGGAGGGCCCCTGGATAGGAGGCTCCCGATTAGCGGCGTGGATGCTTACAAAGCCAGGCTCTTAGCTATGGGACTTAGTGCGCAAGTGATTCGTGTCATCTTAGCGGCGCGTAAAGACTCCACGTATTCCAGGTACCAGGGGTACTGGAATCGATTTGACCAATTTTGCGCTGAACGCAACATGGACCCTTTGTCAGTAGGGATTGGCCCTATACTGACTTTTGTGGAGGTCTGTAGGAGTGATAGACTATGGTCTTTCTCCTCGGTCAGAGTCTGTGTATCGGCTCTCACGTTCTTCCGGGGGAAGATCGAGGGTAGCACGGTTTTCACGCACCCGCTCATGACGCAGTACCTGTTGGGTGCTAAGAAGCTCTCAGCTAAGGAGCTTACGAGAGCTGAAACTTGGGATGCTTCCCTTGTTCTGCGCGCACTAGAGAAAGATCCCTTTGAACCCATGTCTACGGCAGACATGTGTTATGTCTCGGCTAAGCTGGCTGTGCTCTTGGCACTTACCACCGCAGCGAAGGGTTGTGAGCTCACTGCACTCACCATCAAGGGGATGGTGTTTTCTGGTGATCTGATGGTCACGCTCTTTACAGACCCCAGCTTCGTGCCCAAAACTGTGTCTGCCCTGACGCGTAGGGCCCCGGTGGTGATACATGCGTTTCATCCGTCACCGGTGACTAAGGATGAGAAACGCTTGCACCTCTCGTGTCCTGTACGGGCTTTACGCATTTACATGCGGCGCACAGCAGATATTCGTAGGTCTGACAGGCTGCTGTTGACCTACAGAGTGAGCAAACCAGGTTATGCCCTTTCCACCCAGAGGCTAGCACACTGGCTGGTGGATGGTATTACGGAGGCGTATACCAAAGCGGGTAAAACAGCTCCTAAGCTGAAGGCGCATTCTACCCGAGGGACTGCTACGTCGATAGCTGTGTTGCCAGGTATCGACTGCGAGGTCATCCGCCAGGCGGCGGTTTGGAGTGGTGAGACCACTTTCTTACGGCATTATTACCGGCACGTTAAGGTGCGGTCGGTTGCCGACGCTGTTCTGGAGCAGGCCTCTTAGGATGCTCTCATCAGAACGCCTACCCCTTCCCACCAGGGGTTTGAAGGGTTCATTGGACGGCTAGGGAACGGAGGCACGAATCCTGTCGTTGTTCAATGCAATAACCCTCTCAGCCATTTTGTCGTTGTTCATATAACTAGGGTTCGCTTCGCGAACCCAAAGTTACATTTCACGAACTCCAAAATGGCTGAGAATAGAGCCGTTCTCCTCCTACCCGGGCCACAGGTGTGGTGCTCATTTAGTTGGAGATGGTTCGACTTACAAAGAGGAATAGCGCTTCCGGTGGGCGTGCCAATACGGGGTCGGTGGGAGGACATATGACCACAGGGGGTCATATTGTCCGGGATTGGCACGGGGAATGCACCTCCATCGTTTTTCTTTGTTCCAGCGAGCTATTGTGGATGATGTCACAATGCAATAACCCTCTCAGCCATTTTGTCGTTGTTCATATAACTAGGGTTCGCTTTGCGAACCCAAAGTTACCTTCGGCTTGGTCAGGCATCCCTACAGACACAATTGGCCGTGTCTGCAGGTGAGAAGCTGGATGTGGGTATGTGTCCTGGTCATTGCACTAGCACCTCCTCTGGTCGGGGCGCCTGTTCAGGGGGGAGGGGGAATTGGGGGGAATAGCATGATCCTCCAACGTGCTACGTCCCCCTGGTGAAACTCCTCATTTTCAGGTGAAAACAAGTGGCTAGCAACTCTACATGTATTGGAGGAGGCATGTGGTAGTCTGCAGCCCTCCCCGGATCGGCAGAGGGGGTGGAGCAGCAACCGGGACGGCTCGGAAGAGTGGGGTAATTGGCCAGATACAATTGGGGAGAAAAAGGGGCAAACCCCCCCTCCCAAAAAAAGAGTAAGCCCTCTGGTTGTCCACTGGCTGGCGTTTAAGATGGGTATAGGGAAAGCTATAAGATGACTGAAGAAGCCACTTCAGCATCTGCCTAGCGGATGCCTTCAGTCAGCCAGACTTCACCTCAGTTCAGTTCTGCTTGGTAATGGCTGCTTCAAAATTAGAATGGTAATTAAACGAACGCGAGTTGGAATTTGGTGTAGTGCCATTGTAAAAATCGCCAGCTGTGGAACAAAAAACAAACAGCTAAGTGGACGCAACAAAGCATTAGCAGGCTTATTATGTCCTCAAACCCCAAGTGTCAAGTATCCATTGCCCTTCGCTGACATTAAACTCGCCAAGTGAAGGTTTTGCTCCCCATTTTAGACCGGAGTCTGTAACGTCAATGGTGCTCACACTAAGTGGGTGTTTATGTAAGGCCACCACCTAAGTAACGTGTCAGAGTAATGTGTTGGACAGCCGCCTTTTTATCGTCACTGTTTAAACCCAGAGTTTAGAGACTGTTTCCACTTCGAATGAAAGACATGCATAAAGCTCAACTGTAAAATGAAATCTCAAAACAAAATCGAACCTCTGTTTAAATACACCTTAACTTTTTAACACTCAGAATAAACTGCAGAAAGAAAGATGCACCATAAGATATTGTTTATGGCCTACAAGCTTTTGCAGTACAGCATAAATAAAGGCTGACAATTTTCTGTAGTGTTTGACAGGTATGGAATGAATATTACATCTTACATGGTGTGCTTTTCATTTGAAATTTTACTAAGTAAATGTACATTGAAGATAAAGGGAGAGAGGGCTTGCTTGATACAGAGCTATGGTGCTGCAAATACTCCATCACTAAAAGCTACCAATGACTTTACACCTGACAAAAGCAGAGAGGATTTCAGATTTAAAACACCTAGCCGCTTATCTGAGTGTCTTGCTCTGTCTATCTCAATCCTGTCTTTCTGTCTGAGCCAGATCATAAATCACCTGTTACATAAACTACCTTCCAACCAGTTTCCACCACTGTTATGTGAAACTCATTGCAGTGCAACACAGGATGTTATAGAACCATGGTTCATAGAGTTCAACACAGCCAAACTTGCAAGAGCTGAGTCTAGTCAAGTCATGAGTCGTGATGGTCCAGCATTGTGTGTGTGTGTGCATTTGTGTATAGGTGCAGTAGTATGCATGTGCACGTTATTATGTCCTTGTTTTTTCAAATTTTACATGGGTACAAAATCTTATCATTTAAAATGTATGCCTGGCGTCTGTTGCATAAAAATAACAGGGATGAGGAAAGATTAAATCTGCAGTGTGATGAATTCACACCTAAAAAAGCAGGGCTCTCAGCAGATAAATAGTTGCCATCTTTTTTAAATCCCCATGTACAGTGAGCGTTCCAGCTTAATGGTGTCCCCTTGCCCCCAGGCCGGGGGAAAAAAAAAACGGACTCGGGGCGTTTTAATATGGCTTTTGGGACAATCATGGGATGAAAGTATATTTTTGCATTAAGCTGTGTATTATCCTGATTTGGCAAACTCGACAATAAAACATGAAGAATTGTCATAGATCAGTTGTGAGTCTCGTCCACTGGCCTTATATCCCGTTTACTGGAAAGTGAACGGGATATAATTCTGCAGAAGCTGGCATACTATATTATATTCTGGAAAACGTTTGGTCAATCACAACCAAGGTTAACAAACAGTGTCATCTTTATGTTTCTGGTTCGGATGCTTTCAGAAGACGTTCGGGAAAAGCCAATGCACATGACTCACTTATGATTTAGTTTTTTGGAAAGTATTATCTTGAACGCGGGTATGGCTATAACAATTTGTTGGTAATTTTCAAAAAGCATCCATCTCAATTCCCAACATGGCACTCAAAATGTTTTATAAATCACATACTGAGCCACTTCCATGATTTGTGGGTTTTATATAATCTCAGAATCAAGTGCAGGAATGAACTAAATGGCATAGTTACCCAGAATGGGAAAATAATTGGAATCAGGCAGATGAGTTTGTCTGATCTGTGTGAAAGGAGGGTTTTGTAGAAAGCTCAGGTCCTCCTCTCAGACTGCAGCCGTCCCACTGTACTCTCAGTTTTCTGCTCTTCCATCTGGTTTATGTTACAGGCTGCCGAAACTGAAGTGTAACCGATATAAATGGTTACTCCATCCACAATCAAATTAATTAACAGAGACCTCTGAGGAACTTGTACACTTTCGTCTCTGTACAGAAATGTTTTCCTCATTTAAGTCCTCGTGTTATCTGCATGTTCTATGTTCTGCATATGTTCTGTGTCACGGTGTGCTGCAACCAAACCACACCTTGGGGCTATAGAACTGAACAGAACTGAACTGAACAGAAATATGGGATAGTGAAGTAGTGAGCCACAGCCTTGGGGCAAGAAATATGGAAGTTTTCACCCCTCAGGTAGCAGGGGACAAAGGGGAGGGAAATGCAGGCTACTGGAGACGTCTAAGCACATTACAGATGTGTTTCCACTTAATCTCGCATGGCTAAATGCCACTTGGCACCGCTTGGGCTGCTTAACTAGTTAGCATGCTGGAGTTTTGTTTGTTATCAACCAGACAAATCGCTCCACTAACTATAACCGAACGGCTATGCATCACCACCACAGAACTGCAAAACAGCTATCAATCAGTCAATCCTGTCTAACTGCAACTATGAGTTACAGCTTTAGGGAGATAAAAATTGGCTTCAGGTCGATTGATTTCAGAGTTCGGGACAGTAATAAGATGGTAAGGAAAAAAGTTCTGAGACCTGACAGTACAGTTTACCTCACTGTCTGGTTGCACTAACTGGAGTTGTGAACCAGCCATCCATCCATTATCCAAACCGCTTATCCTGCTCTCAGGGTCGCGGGGATGCTGGAGCCTATCCCAGCAGTCATTGGGCTGCAGGCGGGGAGACACCCTGGACAGGCCGCCAGTCCATCACAGCCAATGCAGAATAATTTGGCTTTTAAGGGTGATAAACCTCACGCAACACTGGTTTCTCATTTACTGCACAAACAGACACACACACTTATTTTAAACACCAACATATCCACCCACAAGGGTCAGAAGACAGCATGCAAACATACAAATACATGTTTGTCTCACATAAACATCCAAGTATGCATGTATACACAATTGAGCAGACTTGCTTACATTAAGAATATGCACGCACGCACGCACACACACACACACACAATATGTGCAGATATATTGACAGACGCATCTGCCAATCATATATCTATTCCACCTAAAAGCGTACAAAACTTTCTCCTACAAAACATGCATATACTCACCAACACACACAATGACACACATACATGGGCAGTGCTGGCGTGTTAGAGTTGTGCCAGTAATAACAGTAAAGCAGATAAAACACAATGGCAGCAGCAGAGCTAATCGCATCCTCCATCTGGGAGGCTGGCTTGAATCACTGCCATCACTGCCTCTGATCTGTTAAAGGGACAGACTGGACCCTGTCCATGGAGGTGGACCTGGAGTCAGATAGACACTGGATGCAAACCACTGCAAACATATGTGTGTATAAATATAGATGGATAGATAGATAGATAGATAAACAGACCATTTATTTCCTGCAACAAAACGAGAGATAAAGCTATTGGTTATTTTCGAGAAGTGCCTCTGGTAGGCTGCTTTCCACACATGTTCCTTTGTCATAGGCACAACAAAGCACACAACTTGAGCATACAAACGCGCACACTCACCCATGCAGGCACACACTCATGCACAAAAACAGACACAGTCAGATGAAATGACTATAGTAGAAAAACTTTGTCTGCCATTTTACACAGTCCGGTGATATTTACACAGGTCATTTCACAACAGGAAGAGGCCGGTTGTTATGAATGATGTCCCTTTGGATTTACAGTACAGGACTGTTGGAGCTGGTTTACTCATGTGCTGTGGAAAGAGTCACATGCACGCATGCATATGCACACGAGCCTTTGCATGCGTGCACACACTCCACAACTCCCCACACTTCTTTTGACTGTTGTGTATGAAGAACTATCCGACGTACTTAGATGTTTGTGATACATGTTGTTTGTCCCATTGTTTTAAAATAGGCTTGGATATCATTTGTGTTTTTCCTAGGAAGCAATGTGATATACAATGGGGTGACAATTCTTGATTTCCATTATAGCAGTTCACCACAAACAAAACAGAAATATTCCTCCTCTAGGAAATGAAGTACTCCAACCCCATTGAGAAATTTCTCTCTAATATTTCAGTCTACATTCTTGCCTGACCTGTTTCACCAACTTGGCACTGCTGGCTGATATGGGAAATATTATTTTCATTTTAATCACAGGGAATTTTACACTATATCGACACATCACAATATCTTCTTATATATATGCAAAAATGACATTTTTATGGATCCAGCTGAGGTTCATCACATTGAACTGTTTGGTAATGTTAAGTATAAGATGATAGCAAACCAAAACCCCTTTCCTAAAGATACTTCCTCAAATATTTCAGACCCTATTTTGTGAGAAATTTTAGGTGGTAGATTCTCGTTATTAATCCCGATATGAAAATATCCAAATTTCACCCTGATAAAATACCACTGAAAGATGATAAATGATAATATTGAATTACTGTCCAGCCCTACAACTTACGTGTTGTTTACGGTTGCCACTTAGCCCCTTCTCAGTCTTTTTAATTGTTTGAAGTATTAAGATATGATAGAATTATCAAGAAATGAGAAAAGAAATCTAATCTAATTTCTAACATGATTTGAGGGACAATCTACTGCACCTCACCTTGCGTTTTATTAGGTTTCAATTGGGTCCAATTATGTCGAAGAGCTGCAACTTTAATACATTAGTATTATGGATGCATTCTCCAAACACCTCTATCAATTTAAATCAGGAACTGCAGAGCTGAAGAGGGAAAGTAAAGCCTGGAAACGGACACATTTTGGAAAACAGGAGAAAGAAAAAAAATGGAACGAGACAGAGCAAGAGCAAAAAAGAAAAAAACTCAGTATCTTCCGATATCCAAACCACCCTTGTTATCTCGTGTCCCCAAGGACTGTTTGCCTGCTCACTGCATTTCCCTTCTCTTCCACACTGTTTGGGCTAAATGTGGGCTGGCATGCTTTTGTCTGAGGCATGCAGGGAGGTGGGTGGGGTGGGGGGTGGGGGTCTTACATCAGACTAAGCCCAACTCTTCCCACACTACCCCCCCTTAAATGAAACTCCCACTCTCTCTTTTACACTCTCACTCTCAAACACACACACACACACACACACACACACACACACACACACACACACACACACACACACACACACACAATAACCCCACCGTAGTCCCGACTCTCAGCCCTCTCTGTCTCTTCTGAGGGGTCCCTTTGGCAGCTGCCCTGCCCCGTCACGGCCTGAGTCCAATGCCCTGGTAGACACAACCAGCCAGCCCCAGCCCACTACAAGCTCCAACATTAGCACCGCTTTGGGGAAAGAACCATATGGAGCTGCCCATCACTTCCAACTGCACATCACATAACACACTGAGCGTCTGGTGGTAAGATCCTTTCTTTCTCTCTCTGTCTCGCTCTCTCTCTATCATTCGCTTACTTCCTGCTGGGAGCTTGAAAAGAGATCTGACTAGGTATGCTGTGTGTGTGTAAGTGAGTAAGAGAGAGGGAGAGGGAGAGAGAGAGAGAGAGAGAGAGAGAGAGAGAGAGAGAGAGAGAGAGAGAGAAAGAGAGAGATAATGAGGAGGAAATAAATACAGTGAGGGAGGGAGAAGGATAAAAAGAGATGGAGAAAGACAGATAGATAGATAGACAGACAGATAGATAGAACAAGAGAGAGGTAAGGAGGGTGAAAGCAGGGTGCTACTAGTCCTGCATGTCTCTGGAGATTAGCAATTGTGACCCACATATCTGAAAACCACAGACACCACGGGCTCTCCCTCTTTACTCCATCAACACCAAACATCAATCTCTCCTTCCTGCTCTTTTTTGCTACCTTTCTATCGCTTTAAAGTTTAGTAAAATAAGCAAACCCCTTTCACTTCCTTATTTAGTTTACATAATCAACCACAAACGTGCACGCTTATGAACACACACACCCACGTGCGCGCACGCACACACGCTCATTCACTGCTGTCTTAGAATTCATCTGAAATACAACTTCCCCTCAGCAAAGTATGTGACTCTCACAGCGATGCAAAAAATGGAAGGCGACACAAGGAGAAGCCTTTCTTCACCGCCTGCAGCTCTGACACACTGTCCACCTCTCTGGAAGCAACCAGTGGCTGATAAAGCACCCACGGCGTACACAATACACACACAACAGAAACGCACAGAGAGCTTACCTCACTTTGTAGATATGTACACGCCTTTCAGAGGTCCATTCCCCAGCACTCTCTATCAAAGCTAGGTATCAGCTGCAGCACTGATGGAAAAAAGCAACAGGCGAGATAGAGAGAGCACCAGAAAAAAAAGGGAGACTGCGGGTGAGAGAGACCAAGAGAGAGAGAGAGAGAGAGACCAAGACAGACAGAAAGAGAGGGAGAGAGAGAGAGCAATACACAGCAGGAGGACGGGAGGAGGAGGAGGGAAAGCAACTCTTGCTGACTGACTGGGTGACTGACTGAAGCACAGCGAGCAAGAGATCGACAACTCCCAGCCACTCACTGCCGACTAGGAGGTTTGCTGGAAGTCCACAGCTGCCGAGTAACAAACTAACTCACTCCTCTGCCTGCCTCCCTGGCTTGACGTCAGCAATGGTCACATGACCTCTATGGTGTGGTGGGGAAATGAAAGGGGAGGGGGGAGAGAGACAGACAGAGAGAGAAAGAAAGCAAGAGAGAAGCCTACGTTACCATGGCAACAGGCATACTGCGCTGAAATGATTTTCAATAGGTCATCACACACATACACACACGCAGTACTATTTCTTGTTGTATAGATAAAGTTGTAAAAAAAAACTTGCTCAGTACTGCAGACTGAGAACAGCGTCAGAATGCCACATGGTGTCCAATATATTTTCACTTCTCAGAGATTAATGCAATCAAAGAGGAAAGAACACAAGACGCACTGTACTTTTGATCCGGCGTGTTGGTCTCTTCAACCGAAATAAGCAGAAAACGCTGATCTTCATATATAGAGCGGGGATTTACTTAATTTGATAACTTTTCATTACGAGATTTAATACTGGCTGCCTGTAGTATCAAGTACACATATGTACTTTAACACATTTTGGCAAATTTGAATAGATTAGTATCTCACTACAGGGACAAGTTCAATATACTTGATCTCATGAACAGTAAAATGTAATATGCTTCAAGTGATTAATAAATAGTGTTGTAGTGTAGTGTAGTGCTGGGTTTTTTCTTGGCTCTCACTAACACTCTGACATGTCGGCTAGCGAGCCGGCTGTCCGCTTTGATCCATCCATTAATTTGACAGATAATAGTTTTTCTCTGCTTCCTTTCTAGTCAAGAGGCAATGTTCCTATAACCGGTCCACTTGGATACAATTCTCAATCGCAGATACTTCCATTTCAGTTTTTGGATTTAATAGAGATGTTATAGAATCAGAATCAACTTTATTGGCCAAGTGTGCCGATGCACATGAGGAATTTGACTGCAACTGCATCTATAGCCCTTTTTTCCACTCAAATGTAGCTTAACTGTGTCATGATATGCTACTTCAGTACACTTTAACAACTAATATTACTGGGACCACTACAGAAAATTGCAGATGAAAATTTAATATCCAGGAATTCACATTCTAGACACTACTGTCCCTGTAACAAATTGGCCACAATTTCCAACATTGACCACACACGGTCCAGCCATATACTAGGTTTTGACCTAGTCTTGTTCATCAAAGGTAGGGGAGGTTCAGTGAGGTTGAATCTAAATAGGTTTTACACGCAAATTAGAACTAGAATGAACTCTAAGACCAATCTGCAATCACATCAACGTGAAAAAAAATGTTTTAGATCTAAATTCATTTAAAACAACTTTTTTAGGTCTTGCAGTCACTTTGTTATAGCCTCCTCATACTTTCAGTGCCTGCACTCCCTACATCCCTAGAAAAGAAAATGCAAGAATAAAATGGGAGCAAACAGAGAAGAAAGTTAAACAGATTTTAAAAAAAAGTTTAAGGGGTGCAGGGAGTTAGAGAAGGTGCAGCTTCAGTTTCAAAGCTCGTGTCATGGGACAACTGAGAAGAGTTTCAACAGCACAACGGTTTAAAGCGTTTTATTCTGTATGCTTGCCAGCAGATCAAACGATGAAACTGACAGAGGCACACAAGTGTTGTGCAGATGTGACTGTAAGTTACACTTATGTCCCATAAGCAGATGCAGGACTAGACAGACATGTTGTCGTAACTATGTCAGCGTTAATTATGCACACTCAACTCTCTTGGCTAGTAGCGGTAAAAACGTTCAGCACAGACGTGAGAACCTGAGCATCTGTCTTTAAACAACTTTACAGTCCCGACTCAACTCACGTTGCAAATAAAGCACATTAGGTTTGACAATGACAAAACGACAACACGGTTTGACAATTCCCCACATCACTGAATTACTTCTTCTGGAAAACTGCCAGACATGTCTTTGCTACTGAGAAGGAAAAAAAAATCCACTTGCGATTTGGTAATAACAACAATTCCAAGTGTAATTTTACTGTCTTGGGTGGCCCTAATCAAAATGCTGCCAGTCTCGGGGGCATCTAGGTAGCATGGCGGTCTATTCCGTTGTCTACCAACACGGGAATCGCCGGTTCGAATCCCCGTGTTACCTCCGGCTTGGTCGGGCATCCCTACAGACACGATTGGCTGTGTCTGCGGATGGGAAGCTGGATGTGGGTATGTGTCTTGGTCGCTACACTAGCATCTCCTCTGGTCGGTCGGGGTGCCGGGACTAGGGGGAATAGCGTGATCCTCCCATGCGCTACGTCCCCCTGGTGAAACTCCTCACTGTCAGGTGAACAGAAGCAGCTGGTGGTGCCACATGTATCGGAGGAGACGTGGTAGTCTGCAGCCCTCCCTGGATCGGCAGAGGGGGTGGAGCAGCGAACAGGATGGCTCGGAAGAGTGGGGTAATTGGCCGGATACAATTGGAAGAAAATGGGGGGAAAAATCCCCCCCCCCCAAAAAAAATATCCTGCCAGTTTCATATAGCTCATATAACTGAGATAATATAGCTCATATTTTTTCGTGCTTATCAGCATCTTTTGTGGCAATTTAAGATTTAATGAAATTGATGATTGTCTTACATGTTACACAAACTGGCAAACCTGCACTTAGTTTTTGAACATCTGTGCCACCCACACCCATGATACAATGTATGGTGCAGTGTGTTTCAATTTTCTAGGGCAGCCCATGTAACCCCCCCCCCCAAAAAAAAGAAAAAAAAGAGGGAGGCATCTGTGGGAAGCGAGAACAATGAGGGGGACAAGCAACATCCCTCCTCGTCCCTTCCCCCCACTCACCCAAGCTGTGTGTATGGGACAACTTTGGTTCCATCATCTTCATTTCAATAGCAAGTGTTTGCTGGCTGGTTGAATGGGCCGCAGTGGGGCCCAGAGTAAGGAGGAGAAGAGCAGGGTGGGGCGGGACAGAGGGGAGCAAGGTCAGCCCAGAGAAAGCCCCCTTCTCTGGATGACCGTGTGCAAGTAAGTACATATGGCTGGACCTGCCTTTGTGGGGGAGGGAAGAAAGAAAAAAAGGCTGTATTAAAGAATGAAGAAACTGGAAGGAGAACTATGGAGAAGAGAAGGTGAAGCAGAGAAAGAGAAGGAGGGAAGCGACTAGAACAAAGTTCAAATGGTAAATAAGACGCAGACAGACAGACGGTGCAATGAAAAGGAATTTAATAAAGCCTGTTATTTGGACAAATGAAATTCCACGGCTGCAACGGAGGGGAAAACTAGAGGCATGTTTACCGGCTTAGGGACAGAGAGTGATCCGGGGACACTCAGGCTCAGGGACAGAAACGACAGTCTGAGCACGGATGATGTAAGTAAAAGAAACGAGAGTGTAATTGTCAGACGGATAAATTATTTACACTAAGAGCTGAGCCCTGGGATTAGCTTACTCTGTCTGGGAGGTGACTGTGTGTGTGTGTGTGTATGTGTGTGTGTGTGTGTGCGTGCAAGCCTACACGAGGATGTTGAATTTGCAACAGGCACTAGAGGGAATTCCTTCCTCCTGAAGACTCAGGAAGCAACAGCATGGGCGGAAGAGAAAACAAGTTTTCATTCCAAGGCAAACCCCCTCAGAAGTTGTCCCTCTGAAAAGGAAATACCTTCAACGCAGCGCAACAATCAGAATTTCACTTCCACGTACTTCACTTACAGCCAACAAGTTGTTGCTAAATTCAACTTTAGTTATAAAACTACTTTGAAAAACAGTACCAAACAATGGGCTTTGTCAACTCATTTCTGGAGTTTCTTTTTTTCCTCTCTCTCTCTCTCTCTCTCTCTCTCTCTCTCTCTCTCTCTCTCTCTCTCTCTCTCTCTCTCTCTCTCTCTCTCTCTCTCTCTCTCTCTCTCTAATAATCGAATAAACACCACAGGGAACAATAAACTGACTGCTTCAGAAAATATCCCCCAGTAAAAAAAGATTACTTCAAACTTCTAGCTGTGGATATTAAGTCCCTCCAGATAGTCTTCATTGCCAGATTATTATCTTTACACAAAAATATACCGAAAAAGCTAAAAAAAAAAAAAAGGCAAAACTTAAATCATTAAAAAAGAATATGTAACTTTTAAAATGTATATTTATGAACTGTACATCTGGCAATAAGTTATAGCAACATGTGTCATTAACACTTTGTTTAAAGCGACACCAATACACTCGCTTAATGTCGAAAATAATTCAGTCAAAGGCAAAGATTATTTTTGGAAAGCTTGCCTCAGAACTCAAAGTATACTGGTATCAAAGAGTTCTTATCGGGGATTCAGAGGCTTGACTGGAGGTGTTAGATAATAAGAGATTATAGGGCAGCCAGATTGGGAATTTCCAGAGCTACTAACAAGGTTTGATTACTCTTATCTAACCAGTCAGTGTAAATAACAAGCAGGCGAGCGCACATGCAGGCTCATGCCCGGGGGGGAGGGGGGAGAGGGAGAGAGAGAGAGAGAGACAGACAGACAGACAGACACACACACACACACACACAGCGATGTATAGCGAGATATTGGAATGTGTAAAAGTTCACTGAAAATCATCAGGACACAAACATTCTTGCTAATGTCGCCTTCGTCAGGTGAAAGCTCCTGGTAAGACGTTGGTTATGCTAGTATAGGTCAAAATAGTCATGCTATGTATCATTCTCCCTTTTGCATGCTTAAATGCTGCACTGTTACTCTGCCCCCAAGTGCCATTATTTGGAAAACCCTGCATGCATAATGCACAATAGATATTGCATGAGTGGATGTTTACACTGACCTATCTCTGTGTGTGTATTAAACATATTTTTAAATCTATATGTGTCCCTTTTTTATATTGTATTTTAAGCTTGTGCAGCACTTTGGTTAAACTGTGGTTGTTTTAAAAGTGCTATATAAATAAACTTGACTTGATTTGACTTGTGTAGCGTGCAAGATGTGTTGGTATACAACGAAAAGTTGTATGAAAAGTAATTAAAAATCAAAACTAAGAAAAAAATGCATTGTTTTGAATACAGAGTGGAACAACAAACTCAAAGGGAAGGATTCATAAGAGTTAATCCCTCCACCATAAAGTGGATTTTAGAAGAGTATGGAGAAAATATTACAGAGCTACCATCAAGATCTAATCAGCGTGCTAACTGAAAGCAACATACTATTGTTAAGCTACAGAATCGATATCATCATCATAGCTTCTTCTTCCATTTTGTTCTTCTTTTTTTTTTGGACCCCCCCCCTTTTCTCCCCAATTGCATCCAGCCAATTGCCCCACACTTCTGAACCATCCCGGTCGCCGCTCCACCCCCTCAGCCAAGCCGGTGGTGGTGGTGGTGGGGGGGACTGCAGATGACCACATGCTTCCTCCGATACACGTGGACTCACCAGTCGCTTCTTTTCACCTGACAGTGAGGAGTTTCCCCAGGGTGATGTAGCGCTTAGGAGGATCATGCTATTCCCTCCAGTTCCCCCTCCCCCCCGAACAGGCACCCCGACCAACCAGAGGAGGCGCTAGTGCAGCGACCGGGACACATGCCCACATCCAGCTTCCCACCCACAGACACCTGACCAAGCTGGCGGTAACACGGAGATTCGAACTTCTTCCATTTCTTACAAATGCTACCTCTCCCAGAGCCTTTCAGCCAGACCTAAACAACTCTCATAACAGCACTGAACTACTTACAATCATAGTTTTCATTCATTCATTCTATTAGCTGCATCCTGTGTAAAGTGCATGAACACAATTCAATACTAAAACATCAAAAATCCTCCCTTCTGCTGATTCTCAGGACAAGATATTGTCAAAAGGGAGTTCCTGACCCTATCTGTGTTTATCTTGGAGTCGTCATAAGAATATTTAACATCAACTGAAAGAAAATTTTTTCTTAGATTATCTCCACACCCCATATAACTGTATGAACAAAGACACGTTATCCTACAGCCCACAGCTGCAGTCGTTGAGCCTTTCATGAAAGGTGTGTGCAACACACAGCTGTCCAGACAGTTTCATATCGGTGCAGTAGGTTGATTCACAGCTTGCCGAATGGAGTAGACAAGAAGACCTTAATTCTTTTCTTTCTGTGTTACGTAACTGCAAGACGTGAGGTGGGCGAGCGATGCACTGTACTGAACTAGCTAATCCAATGTACCACACAGCTTGCCAAAATCATTGACAAGAGGATCTTAAATGTCGAGCTGGTTGTGTAATTAAGAGATGACGTCAATGTACACTAATCCAGGGCAGAGGTAGTCAACATTTAAGAAACCAGCCATCTGCGTGTGTTAAAGAGGGCAAAAAAAAATAAATCTTTTTTTGGATTTTTCCCTTTTCTCTGCAATTGCACCTGGCCAATTACCCACTCTTACGAACCATCTTGGTCGCTGCTCCACCCCCTCTGCTGATCCGGGGAGGGCTGCAGATGACCACATGCCTCCTCCGATACATGAGCAGTCACCAGTCGCTTCTTTTCACCCGATAGTAAGGAGTTTCGCCAGGGGGATGTAGCGCGTGGGAGGATCACGCTATTCCTCCCAGTTCCCCCTCCCCCCTGAACAGGTGCCCCAACTGACCAGAGGAGGCGCTAGTGCAGCAACCAGGACACATACCCACATCTGGCTTCCCACCCGCAGACACAGCCAATTGTGTCTGTAGGGATGCCCAATTAAACCGGAGGTAACACAGGGATTTGAACCGGTGATCCCTGTGTTGGTAGGCAACGGAATAGACCACGATGCTACGTGGATGCCCCAACGGCAACAAAAATTCTAAAACTACATCTAATATATATACTATAAATATCCATGTGTGTGTGTTTATGTGTGTGTGTGCAAAGACTAAAAAGACTTATGATGTAAAGCTGGAGTGTTACTCATGCATTAAAGCTGACGCAATAGCATCTTCACATATTGAAAACGTGCAACTTTTCAGCAGGTGATGCAGACAATAAATCCTGATATTCTGTGTTATTTTAGCAGATGTACCTTCAAAACACATCCCCCTGTTCAATCAATTCAGGACTTGAGATTCATGAGAGGAACGTAATATTTAGCAGCCCTGGAAAGCTGATATGGAGTGCACTCACTGAGAATAAGCACCTTCTTAACCCCCTTACACAGATATTTCAAAATTGACTGATTGATTCTCCAGTGTGAGAGAGAGTGTTTGTGTGTGAGTGTGTGTATGCGTGAATGAGTGAGTGAGTGAGCAAGAGAGCGAGAGAGCCAGAGAGCCAGAGAGAGAGAGAGAGAGAGAGAGAGAGAGAGAGAGAGAGAGAGAGAGAGAGTATGGTGCATCAATCCTGAGTGGAGTATATGGATGATGGGAAATCACGGTTAGAGGAAAAACAGAATGACTCACCAGGAGAGAGGAAGAGGAGGTGGATGAAGGATGGCGGGTACACATACATACATACACACACACACACACACACACACAATTTAAGGATATACACACAAATATATTCATGCAATAAACATGCACAAAAACAGTACAAAACGTATTCACACACACTTGCACACAATTGCATACATTCACAGACAGGACTGGCACAGCTCCCTGTGAGAGGGGGCGAGAGAGAGAGAGAGAGAGACAGACAGACACAGACAGACAGAAACAGACTTCCCACCATCTTTGTCCTTCTCACTCTTATCTTGGGCTAGCAGCCTGTTGTAGTGAGGAAGCACACTGTCATTCTGTTAACTTATTACAACATTACCAACTTGTCAGGGCTCTGGGTTGTCAAGAAAGTATTTTTTGGAAGGTCATGAGTGTCCCATTTTCCCTGAAGCAGATTTATAAGGAAGTCATAATGGGAGGTGTGCTAGCGGTTCAAACTAAGTTAAATCATAATTCATTAGTGGATCTCAGTGAAAGAGACGAGGATGAGATTAGGGGCTCTAGTTTCTGGACAGCGCAAGGCCAGCAGTAGTGTTAATGCAGACGTAGTGACCATTTCATTGGGTGCAAGGTGTTTTTTCTCTTGCTTGGGTACGTTTGCTAATTTCCGGGCTCACTACGACATCACTTGCACCGAAATGGCCATGGCGGCGCAGTAGAGGGTGTGTCAGTCAAAACCAGGTGGCGCATTGCTAGTTTGGTGTCAAATAAAACCAAATATTACGCCTGGTCAGCCCACGTCTTAGCACAGACACGAGTGTTGTGTGGTAGTTTCCAGGCAGTTTAGGCAAAGGTCTACTAAGAATAGACTTGTCCAAAATCACAAATGCCACTTTTGTGGCATGTGGATTATTGAGCATGCTCAAGCCACAGTAATGTTGGCCTATTTTGTGAACAATTTAGATGATGACTACTGTCCTAAACCTTTTTAATCACAAGACAGAATATTTTCACATGTATCACTGTCCAACATAAAACAGTCAATGTGCGTCATTACACATGGAAAACAACATGCTGACTGGGATTTCAAAATTTCAATTGAGCTCATTTAACCTGAAAGAACGAACTGATTGCCTAGGCTAATCAATCCATGATCACAACTATTTAAGGTGTCCTGCTGTGTTAGTAGAATGAGCAGGAAAGAAAGACGCTGGCGAGAACAAAGACATGGTAAACGGTAGCCTGTCAAATAATCATGTTTGTGTGTTGTCTCATATCACAATGGAATTGGTGTTAATGTCTGTTGCATGCACACTTGGTGACTCTGCACCTCCCGAACAAGGACATCAGTTTCCTCCTGGGAGAAGCTTTTCTTTTTCTTTTTGGATCCCCCCCCCTTTCTCCCCAGTTGTACCTGGCTAATTTGCCCCACCCTTCCGAGTCATCCTGGTCGCTGCTCCATGCCGATCCGGGGAGGGCTGCAGACAACCACATGCCTCTGCCGATACATGTGGAGCCACCAGCCGCTTCTTTTCACCTGACAGTGATAAGTTTCGCCAGGGGGACATAGCACGTGGGAGGATCATGCTAGTCCCCTCAGTTCTCCCTCCCCCCCGAACAGGCATGCCCGACTAACCAGAGGAGGCGCTAGTGCAGCGACCAGGACACATACCCACATCTGGCTTCCCACCCGCAGACACGGCCAATTGTGTCTGTAGGTATGCCCGACCAAGCCGGAGGTAACATGGGGATTTGTACTGGCGAGCCCCGTGTTGGTAGGCAACGGAATAGACCACCATGCCTAATGGACGCCCCCCCCAGACCATTATTTTGAAGTTAAGATGCTTCAATACTTCAGAACCATTGGCACATGCAACCGTCGATGTTAATGAAGTAAATAAATTGCTTATAAGGAGTTGTCAACCAGGAAGTCAATAACAGCATTAGGTTCAATGTACAATCTGTCGTGTCTCTTAAAAAGTAAATAAATTGCTTATAAAGAGTTGTCAACCAGGAAGTCAATAACAGTATTAGGTTTGATATACAATCTGTCATGTCTCTTAAAAAGCGTCTAAACAGAATTCATGACTCTGCAGATTCCCCAGCAATAAAAGAACAAACACTTCATGCATTTAATATTTAATGACTCTTTAACTCTCATTGGCAAGCTAGACCTGGATATATTTTTACACAATGCACAGGTGGCTGTATCTTTATGTATGTGGGGGAGAAAACACCACCTGTTACATAATCCATTTGGCTGTATTTTTGTGTAGGAATTTTCCAGAAATGGGAGCGTGAAAACTAGGAAGTTAGAGAGTTCAAGAAAGATGTCTCATATAACACTTACAGTCTCTCAAGAGCACCTCAAGAGCTTTTACAACCCACTCCCTGCTTGGTGATTCAGGGACTATAAACAGAAGCCAAGGCGAACTGATGACCAATCACTCCCCCTATTGTTCCTTATAGCAGGCCAGACAGCGGGTCCAATGCAGAGAGAGGATAAACCATAGCACGCTCAGGCTGTCTCCCTTATCAGAGAGGAGCAGGAGCATGAAAAGGGCACTACCTCCTCCAAGTCATTCTGTATTCTTCTGCTCATTGGTGCTGCTTGTTGACACACGTGTGTGTGTTTGTGTGTGTGTGTGTGTGTGTGTGTGTGCGCATGTGCACAAATATATAACTGTGCATACACACACATGGAGGTAGCAAACATGCATGCACACAAAAAGAAACACACATCCACTGTGTTGTCCGCCTGAACAAATAATATCGACACAGGAATGAATGGTTGCAGCTTGCCTATCAAGCATCAGATGACACATTGTGGGCACAGGCAGTCAAACAGTACACATTAGAACGGTGGTGAATATTGTCAATCATAGTTTAGTAATCCATTTAAGGAGCACCTCGAATCTATACATAGTGATTGTGCTTCAAATAATGTAATCGATATCACCTGATAATGAAACCAGGCAAAGGTAATTAGTTACTGCATAAATATCACAGTCTTAGGACCAGTTGGTAAAATAAAAGACAAAGCCACATGATATAAAATGTTTGTTTTAAGAAATTCAAAATAGTAAAAAAAAAAACAAACAAAAAACAAAAACAAAAACAAAAAACAGTATTGTGTATGATGATGAGCCTGGATTTGTAAAGATGTAATAGTTGTTTGTTTCACATAAAATAAAGTATACAGCAGAATGGGTTACTTTAGAGGATTGATAACCTTGCAGTCTGTAGTGGTATAAGATAAAGAAATAAAGGCAACTACAACATGGATCCATTAAAGTTAATCCCATCTATTGACAGAATAATGATATGATCCATTCTTAATCTTTTATCTTTCCATGCACTGAAAACACCACATTAACCTGCCCATCGTCTCTTCCATCTCAGAGATCACCCTGCCGCCATTGATGCCAAACCTAGTAGGTCAGCTCTAACATTTTTTAGACATGTTTTTACACATGAAGCCAAGCTGACAGAGGAGTTTGGACAGAGAAGCCTCTCTTATCCCCCCCGCGTCTGGTGTGGGAAAATGGCGGCGCGAACTTATGTTTGCGGCGGCCTCACCCAGTACTGTCCATGCAGTGTCTTTGTAAACGTCTAAGTTTGTGTCTTCGTTTGATGGCTGTGAGAGCTGGCACTGGATCGGCTGGGGGAGCCTAGTCTGTTGCGTGCTGTAGGCCCTGGGACCACGGGCCCTGATTGGAGCATCGCGTGAAGAGGAAACACTGAGGGCGGTCTGACAGGACATGGAAGCAGGGCAGACTAAGCTAACTGCTAGCCCATGCAGACCAGCAGTTCTGATAACACCGAGGGCGGTCTGGTGGCGGCCTCGCCTAGTGTTGACTGTGTTTTTAGTGTCATCGTGTGGAGTGCGGGGAGGTGTGTCGAAGGTGTCTGGCTGGGAGAGCTGGCATTGGATTGCCTGGGAGAGCCTGGTCTGCTGTGTTCGGTTGGCCCGCGCCCAAAGAGGAAACACAGAGGGTGGTCTGACAGGACCAAGTGGGGTAGGCTAAACTGCTAGCCCATGCACATCGACAGTCCCGACAGTCATCCTGGCTGGCGTTCGTTTACTTGGACAGTGATTTTTTTGGAGTTTGGATGTACACTATATATACAAAAGTATTGGGACACACCTCTTAATCATTGAATGCAGGTGTTTCATTCAGACCCATTGCCACAGGTGCATAAAATCAAGCAGCTAGCCATGCAGTCTGCATTTACAAACATTTGTGAAAGAATTGGTCGGTCTGAAGAGCTCAGTGAATTCAAGCGTGGTACTGTCATAGGATGCCACCTTTGCAATAAGTCAGCTCATGGAATTTCTTCCCTGCTTTATATTCCACGGTCAACTGTAAGTGGTATTATTGAAAAGTGGAAGCGTTTAGGAACAACAGCAACTCAGCCACGAAGTGGCAGACCACGTAAAGTCACACAGCGGGGTCAACGAGTGCTGAGGCGCATAGTGCATAAAAGTTGCCAGTGCTCTGTTGACTCAATAACTGCAGAGTTCCAAACTTCCTCCGGCATTAACATCAGCACAAAAACTGTGTGCCGGGAGCTTCATGGAATGAGTTTCCATGGCCGAGCAGCTGCATGCAAGCCTTACATCACCAAGCACAATGACAAGCGTCGGATGAAGTGGTGTAAAGCACGCTGCCACTGGACTGTGGAGCAGTGGAATGTTCTGCGGAGTGACGAATCACACTTCTCTGTCTGGCAGTCTGATGGATGAGTCTGGTTTTAGTGGATGAGAGGGGAACGTTACCTGTCTGACTGCATTGTACCAACTGTAAAGTTTGGTGGAGGAGGGATAATGGTACGGGGTTGTTTTTCAGGGTTTGGGCTAGACCCCTTAGTTCCAGTGAAGGGAAATCTTAATGCTTCAGCATACCAAGACATTTTGGACAATTCTATACTTCCAACTTTGTGGGAACAGTTTGGGGAGGGCTCTTTTCTGCTCCAGCATGACTGTGCCCCAGTGCACAAAAGCAAGGTCCATTAAGACATGGTTGGGTAAGTTTGGTGTGCAAGAACTTGACTGGCACGCACAGAGCCCTGACCTCAACCCCATCAAACAACTTTGGGATGAACTAGAACGGAGATTGTGAGCCAGCTCTTCTCGTCCAACATCAGTGCCTGACCTCACAAATGCTCTTCTGGATGAATGGGCAAAAATTTCCCACAGACACACTCAAAAATCTTGTGGAAAGCTTTCCCAGAAGAGTGGAAGCTGTTATAGCTGCAAAGGGGAAACCAACTCCATATTAAGGCCTATCGATTTAGAATGGGATGTCACAGAAGCCCCTGTAGGTGTAATGGCCAAGTGTCCTAATACTTTTGTACATATAGTAAAAGTGTTCTCGTAGTTTTCGGATGTGTTTTTGTCTTTGTGTTGCACTGCTGTGGGCTGGGGGAAATGATATTTCATCTCATTTCATGTATGCAAGTACATGAAATGAAATGGCAAATAAAGTGTTCATGATTCCTGACATGCAAACCTTTTGTATATCAGACCATATGTGTTAAAAGAGGTGATTTTACCACTAATCTAAAAAAATCTAAAATGGGATTTTGTGATACCTAGACAAGGATCTACATATGCCTATAGCTCCTGCACTTTCCAAAGGGATGACTGTAATCTGGTATTTACAGCCTTAGTAACAGCTAACAGATGTCCTACATGCCATCCTCAGTCTAACAAAATTAACCTCTGCAACTTCAACAGTCGTCTTGGAAATATGGCACACTGTGTTTCTACTTAGCTTTTACATTAGCATAAGCGTAGCATGAACATGCAGATGTCAGCAGTGACTTTGCTGCAGCGTGTACACATGTTGACGCGTGTACAAAAAGCATCCGCTTGCTCTAAGTTATGTAGATAACCTCTTGACTGTGTGTGTGTGTGTGTGTGTGTAGCGCGATAAGATAAAGAAATAAAAGCAACTAAAATGCAGAGCCATTAAAGTTAATCCCATCTATTGACAGAATAATGATATGATCCAGACTTAATCTTTTAATTTTCCATGCACTGAAAACACCATATTAACCCTGCCCATTTTCCCTTCCATCTCAGAAATCACCCTGCTGCCATTGATGCCAAGCCTAGTAGGTCAGCTTTGGGTTTTTTTTGGGACATGTTTTTCCACATGCAAACCTTTCATATATCAGGCCATATGTGTTAACAGAGATGATTTTATGACTAATCTCAAAAAAAAATCTAAAAGCAGGATTTTGTGATACCTAGATAGGGATCTACATATGCCTATAGTTCCTGTGCTTTCCAAAGGGATGTCTGTAATCTTGTATTTACAGCCTCAGTAACAGCTAACAGATGTCCTACATGCCATCCTCCATCATTAACCTCTGCGACTTCACCAGTTGTCTTGGAAATACTGCACATTGTGTTGCTACTTAGTTTTTACATTAGCATAAGCGTAGCATGAACATGCAGATGTCAGTAGTGACTTTGCTGCAGTATATGTGTATAAACACGCTGACGCATATAAGAAAAAAAAGCATCCGTTTGCTCTAAGTTATGCAGCTAACCTTTTGACTGTGTGTGTGTGTGTGTGTGTGTGTGTGTGTGTGTGTGTGTGTGTGTGTGTATATGTGTGTGAGTGAGTGGCCACGAGTGGATGGGTGTATGTGGTAGTGTTTGATAAATCAAAGCTAACGTGTGCATAGCACAAAGGGTTCGAGAGCCTGCTGCTAGGGGTATGCAAGTCAATTTTTTCCAGGTTGACTAGTGGGGAGGTTGTCTGAGCTAGTAATCAACTAGTCAGTCTCCAGAGAAACCTTTCAATTAAGCTCTACTTTTCCTGCACCTTCTTACTTCAGTGAAGACTTGTGATTTTTTTTATGTAGGTCTACACACATTCACAATAAACAGATGCATGCATCCCACTGCTTACTATCAATAATCATTTCTCTTCACACACAAACACACACACACACAGACTCCTCATCTAAGTGTGTTTGCATGTTTTTGTGAGTTTGTGTGTGTGTGTGTGTGTGTGTGTGTGTGTGTGTGTGTGTGTGTGTGTGTGTGTGTGTGTGTGTGTGTGAGAGAGGGTGTGTGGGTATCTGTGTTTAGTCTTCCGTGCTGGAAATTATCTGTGGGTCTGAGAACTGTGTTGAACCCCTTCAACTCGCAGAAATGTGGGAAACAACACTTGAGCATACACAGTGTTGCATCAATTAATTCAGTTCAAACTAATTATGTAATGTTAAATCCGCCAAGCCATTCTCTTGTTCATTACCCAAGGAACGTCTCCAAGCCATTCACAAACAAGAATGACTGGCATGTATGACTTCAGTGGTGGCTATTTTCTTGTTAGCTTGGGGAAAATCAGACTAGATTATCAAAATCAGATATAAGCATAATGCAATTTCTAATTGTCAGCAACTCTGTTCACATCCCGTTCTTTCTTTGACTATGTCTTTGCTACAGATGCCGCTCTTTTCTTGTGTAACCTCAGTTCATTTGTTTGTCTAATACTTTACAAAATGTAGACTTTTCTTGAAGAAAAATGGGATACAAACAGTTTTTGTTGTTCTTTTTGTTATGACGATAGTAATACAGATTTATGCAGACTTCATATTTCATCCTACCAAGCTGTAAATAAGTGCTGTCCTTTGACATTGGAATGGCCTGCTTTTTAGAGAAAATATTTTCAAATTAATCAGGAATCATATGAAATAGTTTCGTGCTTGAACCTTCTATTTTTAGGCCAAAGCAGAGGGGAGAGGCTGGGAAAAGTCCCAAATCGAAGCTTATCTCCTCCTCATCTAAAATAATGCCTCTAAACAATTTATAAAACTTTAAGCCTGTGTTCTTCAACTGGTGGGCTACGACCCAAAAGTGGGTCATGGACTCATTCTGAATGGGTCGCGGAGTGTGTGGCCAAAAAAAGAAAGAACACCCCCCCCCCGGTTTTAACACTAGAAGAGCCAAACGTTTAATTCTACATCAACGTTCAGACAAACGTGGTGAATATGTGCCTACCAGAAGGGGGTGCTGTGGCTGCAAATGTTCTCAGTCAAAACCTACTTTTAATGCAAAAGTATTAAACACCATGCGTATAAACTAATCTACAAATCCTGTTGTTTTGTTTCAAACACAAAAAACAATCAAATCAGTTTCAACATTTTTTTTGTGGATTCCCCCCC
Organism: Lampris incognitus; assembly: GCF_029633865.1. NCBI lineage: Eukaryota > Metazoa > Chordata > Actinopteri > Lampriformes > Lampridae > Lampris > Lampris incognitus. Next base: position 25,238,162 of record NC_079219.1, on the reverse strand, counting down.
CCCCTTTCCTTCCCAATTATACCCGTCCAATTACCCCACTCTTATGAGCCATCCCCATCGCTGCTCGACCCCCTCTGCCAATCCGGGGAGACTGCAGACTGCCACATGCCTCCTCCGATACATATGGAGTCGTTAGCTGCTTCTTTTCACCTGATAGTGAGGAGTTTCACCAGGGGGACGTAGTGCGTGGGAGGATCATGCTATTCCCCCCAGTTCCCCCTCCCCCCTGAACAGGCGCACCAACCTACCCGAGGAGGCATTAGTGCAGCAACCAGGACACATACCCCACACTCATGTCTGTAGCTTCCCACAGCCAATTGTGTCTGTAGGGACACCCGACCAAGCCCGAGGTAACACAGGGATTCGAACTGGCGATCCCCGTGTTGGTAGGCAACGGAAGAGACCGCTACGCTACCCAGACGCCCCCAGTTTCAACACTTTCATGTTGTAGAGATCAGCCAACAGACGCTCAAGCCTTTCCTCTCTGTAGTCCATCCATTCATCCATTGTTATGATTTCTTCGAAGCGGCTCCTTGACATTGTTTCTCTGAAAAAAAAAAAAAACCTCCAACCAAAAGCTCTCAATATTCAGGTTTTTGCTACCATATATTCCATGAACATATCCAACGCAAGCTTTTAGTTCATTAATAGACAACCATAGACGCTGTGCGCCTCAGTCACAGTACAATCCCTGACATGCCAGCATGACCATGTCAAATAAACAAAGAGCGCAGTCGAGTTTACTGGATATTTTTGTTTAGGCATCATCAATTGGAGCTGTCTCCATTTAGAATAGCATGCAATGTAGCCTAATTATGCCGTCTCGCGCCGTCTCATGTCTCATATCGTGCCGCTGATCTATCAGAATCTAGTAGCAAAGCGAGGACTTCTTGTGGGTCCATTCGTTTTGTTGTAGCCATGACTAAGTGTTAAGCAACAAATTGTTTACTCCCAAGTGTGTTCCTAGCTTATCTTAGGTGAGTGCATAGAGCTTTACCTCTTTGTAATTCGGCCCACAATTATGCATTTTCCCACAAACAATCTTTATCATCGTCATCACACTATTGTTCCAAGGCCATATCAATTATACTTTGCATGAAGTTAGCTTCAATGGCTGGCAATTTAGACCGTTGGCACTTACAGTTAGAATGAGGAAGCCATAGGAGAGCACACACATTCACACGCTGCACATTCACGTATTGTCTGGCTGAAGAGATCGTCAATAGTCAAAGTCAATCTTTCCCAACTTTAGGAACACATGCATTTAAATCACAAGTACTCTGGGACAGTCATGGAAGAGTGAGTCTCTTGCATTTTTAGCTTTGGAGAAATATATTCTTTTAAGGGCCTGCGTACATTAACGTGTGCTTTGGTGCAAGTCAAAGCAGAGGAACAGGTTGGACACTGAGCATGATCACCCCAGACTCTGAAACTCTTATCAGGAGTAAAGCACATCCCCAACTATATCTCATTAGCTTCCCCAAATGCCTGTCAAGTGAAAACAGCCCATTTAGTAGGCCTGCTCAGAGATATTATCATGTGTGCAAACACAGTTATGATGATCATTTTATTCATATTAACCAGGATCAGCAGCACACAGTTGTGAAGTTTATACTCATCAGTTTATTAATCAGGATCAGTTTGTTATTGCTAGAGTAATGTGCTCTGAACACAGGGATGAAAATATTTGTTTATTTTATGCTTAAAAAAGGTCATGATGACATTGTGTATGTGTGTTTACTAGCCCATTTTTGAAATAAATTTGTTTGTTTTTAATTCTATAAAAGTGGGTCGCGACTTAATGACTATGGGAAAATGTGGGTCCCAAGGCTCAGTTTGGCCTGGAATTTGATCTGAAGGGTTGCAAACATAGAATACGTCTGCTCATACGTCAGCTATATTCAGAAATTATTTTGCTGTTCTCATCACTGACTTCTGTGACAGTTGCTATTTCTTGTTTTTTTTCCCCATCCTTCTTTTAGAAATGTCGATACAGGGGTGTCTGGGTAGCGTAGCAGTCTATTCTGTTGCCTACCAACATGGGGATTGCCAGTTCGAATCCCTGTGTTACCTCCAGCTTGGTCCCTACAGACACAATTGGCCGTGTCTGCGGGTGGGAAGCCGCATGTGGGTATGTGTCCTGGTCCCTGCACTACCACCTCCTCTGGTCAGTTGGGGTACCTGTTCAGGGGGGAGGGGGAACTGGGAGTAATAGCGTGATCCTCCCACGTGCTACATTCCCCTGGTGAAACTCCTCACTATCAGGTGAAAAGGGCGACTCCAGATGTATCGGAGGAGGCATGTGGTAGTCTGCAGCCCTCCCTGGATTGGCAGAGGGGGTGGAGCAGCAATTGGGACGGCTCAGAAGAGTGGGTAATTGTTCGGATACAATTGGGGAGAAAAAAAGGGGAAAAAAAAGAAAATAAAAAAAGAAAGAAATGCCGACACACAAAATCATTTCCGTCTAGTTTGCTAATTCAAAGGGTCGGCGCTAACTTTCCTGCTTACAATAGAGTGAAGATTTGTTCTAGCTAGCCATTTTAACTGGCTATGTTTCAGCAACAACATCGAGTCTATTTTGCTTCAACAATGTCAGTGATAAATCTCCTTCTGCAGTCTCAGATTGGAAGAGACTCTGTTAGTTGTCTTAATAAAGGAATTTACACAATTCATATCGTTCCATGTATTTGATCTGTGCATTTGAGTTACATAAGTGACTACAAGTAGCTCTGAGGTCACCTGTGATGTGAAAGCGCAACAAAAGTTTGCTTCACTTACTATGTCAATGAATTAAGATTTATAGTGAGTAGATTTTGCTTAAATTTACAAGTGTAAATTATTCAAAAATCTAATGGAAGTTGTTACCAAACTTCTTTGAAGTAAATCTTACACATCATTTTTGTCAGTGCACAACGATGTACAACATGATATATTACGTAGGTTGGTTGGACAGTCTACTATTTGTAGGTTCAAGAGAAAATAGGTAGGTGCAAAAATGATGGAGGCCCTCCCTACCTGTATTTTAACACCAACCCAAAGCTATGACATTTAGAGAGGGCAAAACATGTAAAGCTCTAAGGGTCAAAATGGTTCAGGAAGCTGCATGCCCACAAACACTGTTATAAACCATTATATAAGGAGACAGACTGATATAGTTTAAGCAAAATCCCCCACACAAACACACATTTCGGTAACAGTAGAATACAAGTGAACAGTTGTGGCCTGTATTATGGGATTAGTACGTCTGGATCCATCTGATCAACAGGGTGCATCTGTACCTAATTTTCTCCTGCTACAGTATGACTATGTCTGAAACTGCACACTAGCCATACAACTCACACTACTATTGATATGGAATGAGGATGTAGTGTGTTTTACAGACCTTTTGTGTGTAAGAAATGCTTGAATATTTTCTACAATTACACTCATTTCTGAGTATACATCCCACAGCTGTGTCCAAATACACTATGTATTACAGACTACTAATATACACCATATACCAGCGTTTCCCAACCCAGTCCTCAAGGAACCCCTATCCTGCAGATTTTCATTGTAACCCTGCATAGGTAGCCCTGCTTGTACTTACTCAATCAATCATCTCACAGCACTTAATTATGCAAGGTGTGCAACATCTGACATAATTCATTGCTGATTGGTTGAATAACTACAAACAGGTACCTATTCAGGGTTGCAAAGAAAATCTGCAGGATAGGGGTTCCCTGAGGACTGGGTGGGGAAAAAATGCCATATACTAACAGTATTACACACTGTCTAGTATGTGCTATTCCTTCAAAATGCATTTAATATGTGGTATAATTATATTATCCTCAGTTAACCTGCGTAAGCGAGGGCAAGTGGGTATGGCTTGTGCAACCTATAACTCCATGTTAACCATGCAAGGCAGTGATTTTCTTCCAGAATAGTGTCCAGTTGATTCATACTGTATTTTTGGGCCAAAATAGTATACATCCTGGCATCTTTAGAGCTGTGGTTCCCAAATGGTGTACCGCCTGAGGCAACTCCAGGTGTGCTGTGGGATTTTGTGACAAACATACACGTTATCGTTTCTGAAGCCCTGACGAAGACCTACAGTGGTCGAAACATGTTGGCTTTTTTAATGATTCAGCCACTACAATAAAGGCTTTTTAATATTTTCGTTCCTCACTGCTTTTTCTTATATTTGAAGTGCCTGGATTGTGTTCTTGTTTTAGCCATAGATTATTATTGTAATATACTACTACTACCACTACTAATGAGGATGAGGACGATGATTATTATTATTATTATTACTATTATTTTCAGCTGCTCCCGTTAGGGGTCGCCACAGCCGATCATCCGTTTCCATCTCTTCCTGTCTTCTGCATCTTCCTCTGTCACGCCAACTGCCTGCATGTCCTCCCTCACCACAGCCATAAACCTCCTCTTTGGCTTCCCTCTTTTCCTCTTCCCTGGCAGCTCCATCTTTACCATCCTTCTTCCAGTATACCCAGCATCTCTCCTCCACACATGTCCAAGCCATCTCAATCTTGCCTCTCTTGCTTTGTCTCCAAACCGTCCAACCTGAGCTGTCCCTCTACATGTCCACTCGTTCCTAATCCTGTCCATCTTCATCACTCCCAATGAAAATCTTAGCATCTTCAACTCTGCCACCTCCAGCTCTGCCTCCTGTCTTTTCATCAGTGCCACCGTCACCAAACCATTCAGCATAGCTGGTCTGTGTATTACTGTAATATACAACTATACAAAAAGTTATGAATGAATTTTTACTTTACTATTTTAGTACTTTTGCACACATTTCCCAATACAGAGGCAAATTCTACACCCTAACATAAATTCTTTTAAAAACTTCCTGTGAAAGCGAACCCCATTTTTTGCCATTTGTACAGTTGTCAGACGGTGGGAACTATTAGTGTGACAAATCAAAGGCCCTGATTAATGCTTTTTTCTCCCCAGCTGCACTCCAGTAACTCTGCCTCTGATTGGCTAGTACACGTTGCCTTCATTGGTTATGTTGGTTAAATTAGGATTAGGCTGGGGATAGGGTTAGGGATTAGCCAATCAGAGTTAGAGTAGGGGCGACTCTTCCCAGAGTGTGGGTGGTAGAAAAAAAAAAGAAAAGAAAAAAAAGCCTGACTGACAGCCAGTGTGAAGGATGATAACAACATTAAAAAAGAGAAATCCGTGAGGGAGAAAATGATTACATTTTGCTCGACAAGGGATGCTGCCCTCTCAAGGCCAGATCTACCTCTCCCCCCTCGCTCTCTCTCTCTCACACACACACACCTACACTGCATATACTTTTCTGTCTCTCCCTTTTTTAGGTTTCAAAACCTCATTTCTAATTTTGTAATCTGTCTGGTTTAAATGGGGTGTGTGACCTGTTTGGTTTAAATGGGTGTGTTAATGCTTTGATTTAATTTTACAAAGTTTCAAATGAATTCTTGAATTATTTTGTTAATAAACATTTCATGTCCTGTGATGGACTGGCAGCCTGTCTCCTCGCCTGCCGCCCAGTGACTGCTGGGATAGCATCCCCATGACCCTTAGAGCTGGATAAGCACTTTGGATAATGGATGGATGGATATTTCATGAGTAATATAGTTGTTTGTCAAATTTTATTTGGCATTAGTAAATAAAAACGTTTACAGAGTGACAAGAGTGATAACATGTGTTCTAGAGGCTATTTTGCATGGATATGAATACAGGTGTGTCTTGACATTTTGGCTTGTCCTTTGGTGTGCCTTGGGCAGAAAAAGTTTGAAAACCACTGCTTTTAGAGAACTCGAATTTTCCATACTACGGACACAGTTCCGCTTCCGGTGTGGTAAGGTGGCTGCACGAATTCGCGTTTGCAGCAGCCTCACCCAGTACCATCCATGCAGTGTCTTCGTCCATGTCTGTGTCTAAGTTGTGTCTTCATTTGATGGCTGGGAGAGCTGGCTCTGGATCAGCTGGGAGAGGGGGCAGGCTAAGCTAACTGCTAGCCCATGCAGACCAGCAGCTCCGATAACACCGAGGGCGGTCTGGCGACAGCCTCACTTGGTGTTGACTGTGGTGTTTTTGATGTCGTCGTGAGGAGTGCAGGGAGGTGTGTCGAGGGTGTCTGGCTGGGAGAGCTGGCGCTGGATTGGCAGGGAGAGCTTGGTCTGCTTTGTCCGGGGGGCCCGGGGACCACGGCCCTGCCTGGAGCTGCACCCGAGGAGGAAATGCCGAGGGCGGTCTGACAGGACGCGGGGTGGGCTAAGCTAACTGCTAGCCGCAGACCGGCGATTCCGACATTCATCCTGGCTGGTGTTCGTTCCCTTGGACAGTGATTTTTTTATTTATTTTTGATATATGTGTTAGTTTGGATATGTGTGTTCTGGTAGTTTTTGGATGTGTTTTTGTCTTTGCGTTGTACTGCTGTGAGCTGGGGGAAATTGCATTTCATTTCATTTCATGTATGCAAGTGCATGAAGTGAAATGACAAATAAAGTGTTCCTGACTTTAATCTTATATACTAAAAATAGGCACTGCTAAGTACGCACTAAGGCTATTCGGACATGTAAGGGTATTCGGACACATCCCATGTTGCCAGTGTTACTAGACAAAGATGCCCCATAATGAACAAGAACAGTCTGGAACAAACTTTCTTTGTATCTTTCACTCCAACAAATCTCAAGGGTAAACACAGACACACACATGCATATATATACACATACACTCACACAACAATAATCAAAATACAGAGTGAACTTTAATATTAAAATTTGAAAAGTTGAAAAAAAAAGCAAGTCAGTGGCCATTTCCATTAGATGGTTTTAAGCGAATAGTGAGAGACACCTTTTCCAATACATTACACCAACATGTGCCAACAACATCCAATATACCATCATGGTAAAAACGGGAACAGGCAGAGTAGGCTACTGAAACTGAAAGATCAACTGAGATAATGTTCACACTGGTGTGTGGTTGCAGGTGCCTTCACATTTAATCACCACTTTTTATAACAAACATTTACATGTATTCTATCTGTGATGCATAAATTAGTAGTTCAGCCTCTTAGCGTATCTGTGCACTATCAATCTGAGTCATTTTCTAAATTTGAGAATCACAATACTTAAACAGTTCATATAATATTTAAAACAAAAAGTTCCCCCTTTTTCTCCCCAGTTGTATCTGGCTAATCAACCCACTCTTCCGAGCCGTTCCGGTCGCTGCTCCACCCCCTCTGCCAATCCGAGGAGGGCTGCAGACTACCACATGCCTCCTCAGATACATGTGGAGTTGCCAGCTGCTTCTTTTCACCTGACAGTGAGGAGTTTTGCCATGGGGCCATAGCGTGTGGGAAGATCACGCTATTCCCCCCAGTTCCCCCTCCCCCAGAACAGGTGCCTTGACCAACCAGAGGAGGCACTAGTGCAGTGACCAGGACATGTACATACCCACATCTGGCTTCCCACCTGCAGACATGGCCAATTGTGTCTGTAGGGATGCCCGACCAAGCCGGAGGTAACATGGGGATTCGAACTGGCGATCTCCGTGTTGGTAGGAAACCGAATAGAGTGCTACGCTACCTGGACGCCCTTCGTATAATAAATCTTATGTATTTGAGAAACAGGAGTGGAAAGGCAAGTTCAGTACAGTTTCGAGTTCGACCGTGAACAAACATTTGTCAGAGAACTCAATCATCTTGTATGAGAGATGGGGGAAAGTTACTCAGAAGTGTGATGTGCCATTTGAATATACTGCAGTCTTTTGATATTTTGGGTAGTATGCTGAATTACTTGCATACTCCTCCAGTATGTAGTATGTTTTCTGTTAGTGCCTGGTTTCTGTCTCACTCCCTCTAGGACATCAGAGATCAGCCTTTAAAATGAGAAACGCAATGAACTTTGCCCCTGGAAGGCTGAGAAAGGCTGTGTGTGTTGGAAAGTATTTAGCTTTTATGACTGGTTGATAGTGAAAAGCGAGGAAACATTTGAAAACAGGTGGTCCAGGGAACAGAATAGATAGAGAATTCAGAAGAAGGATGAAATGATAAACAGAAGTCCCATCTGTTTACTGGAACAACTACACAATCACGCCAAACAAGGCTGCACGGAAACAGTCGTGATACCTGTCATCACGATCTTAGTTTACTGTGACAAAAATAACCTGCAAAAATAATGACTTTCACCGTAAACTGGGTGGGAGAGCAATAGAGGGGCACTTACCATGAATTATCGTGAGAGAATGGTTCTAGTTTTCATGTGTTATTTACTACTGACAAGAATTACCATCTAGTAAATATTTAGCATGCTTTTTGAATACACAGCTACATGACCTGCTTTCCACAAGCCAAAATATAACTAACTCAAACACAAGTTAACAAGACCATTGTCATTGAGGGGTTATCCCTGTCAAGATTTTGAAGGTGGGTGTGGGTGAGGGGGACTGCCTTACACAGACTGAAGAACAGAAGAAGTCCTTGGGTTCCTCATCTCTCACTTCCATGTACTCTCTCAAGTAACATGATCGCTCTGTCAGAATTCAGCTTGATAACTCATTCAACTGATTCTACTTTCTGTGATTTCCTCACCTGGATTATTAAGCATGCATAAAGACATCACTGTACTGCGCCTCTACTCCATTAAATCATAAGTACAGAAGCTGGGAAAATACATTATTAAACTATAGAAGACCCACCAGGTAGATATATAACCAGTTATTCCCTTTATCATTTAAGATAAAATGGAATTTGAACTACAGAATAAGATAGACTGCTACCCGACTCTTCTAAGGTCTGGCATAAACTGAGAGGATAATAGGGCCAATTTTAGGCATGAATTACCTCTACCAAAAATCGTGAGGTCTTTTCCAGTCTGAGGTTGGTTGCAACTGATTTTGGGCCCAGATTATCCTGTTGTCTAAGTCTTATCTACAGTGCTGCTTGAAAGTATGTGAACCCCTTGAGCAGTTTAGATTTTTCTGTTGTTTTACCATGATTTTCTTATTCTATCATCACCAGTTTTTATGTATGAAATGTCAGATATATGTTTATCAGTTGCATGTACTTGTTTAGTGGGACTTGTTTAAGTAGCCCAGAAACTACATGAAACATGGAATTAGTGTATGTGCAAAAGTAAGTGAACCCCCAGCTGCATTGGTTAAGTCAAGCAGGTAACAGACTCGGGTGAAACACATTTGAGTGCTTAATTAATCATTTAAGCAGACCAATGAAATCAGACATCCTTGGGAATGGGTTTGGCCTGCACTAATTAAAAGAGAGAGGAAACCAACCAAACCACTGTGGTCCCATACAAATCAACAATGCCGAGAGCAAAGGAGATATCCGAGGACATGAAGAAGACGGTAGTGATAGCCCATCAGTCTGGAGAGGGCTATAAAACCATCTCCAAAAGATTCCAGCTCCACCCATCCACTGTAAGACAAATAATTTACAAATGGAGGGCCTTCAACATGACAGCAACTCTGCCTAGAAGTGGACGCCCATCAAAACTATCACCCAGAAGCACCAGAAAAATAATAAATCAGGTAAAGGCCAACCCACACATCACCTCTAGAGAGTTGCAGACCTCTCTGGTAGCATCTGGGACAAATGTGCATGCGTCTACAATCAGACGAAAATTGAATAGCCATGACATTCATGGGAGGGTTGCTAGAAGGAAGCCTCTGCTTTCAAAAAAGAACAAAGCTGCCCATTTCAACTTTGCCAGAGAGCACTTGGACAAACCAGAGACCTTCTGGATGTCCATTCTCTGGACAGACGAGTCCAAAATATAATTATTTGGTCACAATCAAAATCAACATGTTTGGAGAAAAGCCAACACTGCATATGAAGAAAAGAACCTCCTCCCAACAGTGAGGCATGGTGGTGGAAATGTGAAGGTCTGGGGCTGCTTTTCTGCTTCTGGACCTGGACGACTCCATATTATCCAAGGAATCATGAATTCTCCGGCATATCAACAAATTCTTGACCAGAATCTCCTGCCATCAGTCAGGGAGTTGAAGCTGGGACGAAAATGGATTATACAACAAGACAATGACCCAAAGCATTCCAGCAAAACTACAAAGGAATGGCTTCAGAGAAAGAGGATTCGTACTCTGGATAGGCCCAGTCAAAGTCCGGATCTTAATCCAATTGGAATGTTGTGGCGAGACTTGAAGAAGCTGGTACATACCAGATGTCCCTCCAACCTCTCTCAACTGGCTGAATTCTGCAAGGAGGAGTGGGCAAAAATCCCCGTAAGCAGATGCGAGAGACTGGTTAGTGGTTACAGAAGACGTTTGGTTGAAGTAATGGCTGCAAAAGGAGGAGCCACAAGCTACTAATACAAGGGTTCATATACTTTTGCACATGTTAAATTTTCAGTTTTTGTGAAATAAACCACCTTTGTTGAATTAAATAATGAAAATATATCTCTTTTTGTGTGTGTGTCCATTATCTGGAAGGTGTGCTTTACAAATTGGGATTTGGATGTATGTGTAATAAGCTTATTTTAATGTTTTTTACAAAAACAGTGACCATGTCTGGAGGGTTCACAAACTTTCAAGCAGCACTGTATATATTCAATCTTAAACCTCAATATCTACCAACAAGCCATTTGCAGCTGACCTGGTAATATCAGCCATGTTTGATATTTATGACTCAAAATTGGCTGTGTTCCTTTAGTATGAAATGAACAGCAATGTAAAGGTTCGGACATACTTTTTGGATTCCACGTCCACGGACAGCTGCGGACTTGTATCAGTTGCATGGACGTGGTTCCATGCCTACTACAACTGAGGGTCCACGTCGGTCTGACGTTCAACACATATGCATTTCCTGATCCACAGTTGATGGGGAGGAGGAGGAGGAGAAGAAAAAGAAGAAGAAGAAGAAGGTGAAGAAGAAACATGAAGAAGAAATGTGCAAATGGCGACCTCATGACAGCAAGAAGAGATTTGTGTTTGCTGTTTTTGGCTGAACAACAAGAAAAAGGCAAAAAGAGAAAATATAATAAATACAAGATGAATTATATAAATGTGGGTAATGGTAGATCTCCTCGCATAACCTCTATTCAAAACAAGCATCCATTTTGATATCTAGAGCATGTGCATTCGGTGCGTTTGCTATGCGAACAGTTCGCATGGTCACACATTTTTGGCTGCATGCAGATGTCGGCCCAATGGGTCCGCACGGACCCTTGAGGACATGGGAAAATGACATTTACGTCACGCAGACCAAAGCGGAACGTATGAATTGGCCTTAATCTCAAGGAGGTTGACAGACAATCTCCACTGTTTATGTACAATTTAAAAAAATAAAAAAATAAAAATCAAACAATTACAAAATAATCGTAACTGTCTTATTGTTTTGAGTCCGGACATTTTGAGAGACAGCTAGCAGCTGACCGCAGAAATTTCCACTTACCACTCAGGTTGGCTCCTATTGACTGTTGTGAGTTCTTGTTCCAGATTTCATTGTTGTTCCTCTCACACTACTGGATTTCCAGTCGTAAATATAAAGAAATATTTTGATATCAATTAGGGTGGCCCTGATTGGCTTGTGGGGAGATTGGGAGGCTAAAGATTGCATCTTAAAACCTTACTCTACAGGATAATCTGGGAAGATTTTTGGTTCCGAGCACCCTCAAATCAGGACTGCCACTCTGATTCTCGGATGAGAAAATCAGGCCTAAAATCGGGCTGATCTGTAAGTGTGCACCAGGCTTGAGTCTAATTATTTAGTGTGATACTCCATCCTGACTGATTCATCTTGTGTGTGCATTTTGGTGATGGAAACATAAATAATCCCTGTAATCTGTCTGTAAATATGCGGTCAATTATTTTTTCAATATCAGGTAGATAAGGATTTGAAAAATCCTCTAGTGTTTGCCAGGCTTTAGAGTTTTGTACAGTGAATGTGGGAATGGTACTGATGGTACTGACAATGAGGCAACACAAATCAGGAGTGGACCAGCTGGTCATCGATTCACACCTATGGCCAGTGAAAAGGATATATATGTGTTTGAGGTGGCACAAACAGAGGAACATGAACTGGCGTGTTGCCTGGGATGTTGGAGCCCATGAAAAGAAATCACTTTGACAAACAAGAACTTACTAACCTAAAGTTCTAATGTTTTTTGAGGGCCCCGTGAATCGTCCTACCCCCCTCCATACAGCGCCACTGAACCTGAAGACAGTATCATATATAGGACTCTCTTTCTCGCTCTCTCTTGTGTCCATGTGTCTTTCTCAATTGAGCTACTGTTCATCACCCTAGAAGAAGACGATTTTAATTGCGTTTATTGCAAGTAGTATTTTCTAGCATTTGGAAATAAACTATACATTCAAGATAGCTCTTTGCACTGGTGTCCTTCCTGCACAAGCTCATATACTATACTTGTGACTGTGAGATGCAACTGCAATTAGGACTGAAAGCTGATGATATCCTCTTGTTGCTTGATGAGACGAGTAATTCTCCCGCCTTCCCCCCAGTGAACATAGAGGCCATTTCAGGACACACAAAGTGAAAACAGGCTTCATCCATGTGTCCACCAGAGACCTCTTTCAGAGAGACATTGCTAGCACTGGAGATGAGGGTCTGATTAGCGCTGTTCAAAAACAATAGGTGCTGAGAGCTGGGAGGAGACACCAGACTGCTGTTGCTAGGCAACCAGACAAGTTCCATGACAAGCTCCATGCTGCTTTCTCTTTGTTCGTTTTATTCTAATCCAAAGATCTCATGTCAAATAAACAGGGGTTTTCTGTTTTCAACACTGTTTTTTATTTTCACTGATTTTTTTTGGCTCTCCTCTATGCTCTTGACAAAGCAGACCCAGCTTTTGTATCCTCTCTGTTTTTCTCTTAAAAGGTATAATCCTTGGTGTAAACAAAAGGGTAGTCCCATTATCAAAATAAGAAACACACAATTGGAACTATGACAGGTCTCTTAATACCATGACTAACACTAAATAATAACTAAATCTGAGTTTTAATGTTTTCATTCACCCTATAAGGTTTTGTTTGCATCGATAATGCTTGTAAATGGAATAAAATAAGCTCATATTTTCGACTACGATCAGTTTGTAAAGACACAAAACATTAATTTCCCAATGAAATTGCACCAGCAGAGTTACAGCACCTCGCCCAGAAAAGGGAAACCAGGGCCCCCTCCTGGAGCCAGACCTGGGAGGGGAGCTCACCAGCGAGTGTCTGGTAACCTTAAAAATAATATATGTAAATATACATCTCAATTTTATGTGGTTGAATTAATCACATTGGGCCTTTAATCCTTAATGATTGGTGAATCTAGAAATGACATTGGTGAGCTGTGTAATTCAGCAAAAGGTGAAACTGTTTCAACTTTGGAAAGAGGTGGCGCGCTCATCACACTACACTGGATCGAACACAAAAAAGTCGAAAAAGCGCAACCTTTCTATAGAAAATAATACAAGAATACAGACAGTGCTCTTTTTCTGGTTTCCATTTGACCCTTATTGATCCTCTGATCATCGTGGGAACTGCAGCCCTTAGGTCTCTGGCAGTTAAAAGAACTTGCACAGGTTGAAAAGCAAGCAGATACATGTATGAAACCACTGGGGAGGTGGTATATGATCTCTGGCATTATGGTTTGACAGCATAGGTCAGAGAGGCCTGCCCCATGCCTCCCTCCTCTAATTTGTTAGTATTCCCCCACTCTTCCTCACACATTTTTCCAAATACCCTTCATATCAGAATTTATCTCCCACTCGTCAAATCTGTTTTTTCTATTATCCCAAGCTGACAAAACATTTTTTTCTTGCTGTTTTCGCTTCAAGCTATCTCTCTAACTCTTTCGCTTACCTTTCTCATTGTCACCCTCTCCAACAACCTCTCCCATTCTCCATCACTACCCTGCTTCTCATATCCCTGGTTCTTGTCTGCAGAGCCTTTGTCTTTAGCAATAGCTGGAGCCTGACAGAATGACAGGCCATGACAGCTGTGTGTGTGTGTGTGCGTGCATGCGCTAGATAAAGATAAATTCCAAAAGGGAAATTTCATGGTTTCAAATAACTGGATTTTTTTTTATTTGATCACATAAGCTTCAGTACACATAGAGTTATGCTTAAACTTAAGAAAAGAGTCTGCAAAAGTTTGAAAATGACTGCTTATAGCTAGCTAAATAGATACTTTATTTTTCTTGAGGATATCTGTTCCTTCCTGTGGGTATCTACCTTATAGTGATAGGGAGTTTTGCATGCCACAATGACCCTGAAGGCTATGCGGTCTGGAGAGCTAAACTCCTGTTCGGTTCAACCTTGGTGGACAGGCGGATGGATAATGGAAAGTTACCCAAAACCTGCTGTAAAAAATTCTGTAAAAAATATTTGTTATGGAAATTGTGAAAAATGTCACCTACACCTATTAAAAAGCCTGGAGCAGACTCAAGCTTCCATGGAGGCAGAGTGATCCCCTATGGTGAAAGCCTTTTGGAAACCATGGGCGTGAAAAACAGTCTGCTCCAGCCAAAATGTAACATCAAAATTGGCACATGGAATGTCCGAATCATGTGGGAGCCATCAAAAGGAGCTCAGATCCCCAAGGAGATGAAAAGGTAATGGTAGGGGGCGTCCAGGTAGCGTAGTGGTCTATTCTGTTGCCTACCAACACAGGGATCCCGGTTCGAATCCCTGTGTTGCCTCCAGCTTGGTCGGGTGTCCCTACAGACACAATTGGCTGTGTCTGTGGGTGAGAAGCCGGATGTGGGTATGTGTCTTGGTCACTGCACTAGTGCCTCCTCTGGTAGGTCGGGGCGCCTGTTCGGTGGGGGAGGGGGAACTGGGGGGACTAGAGTGATCCTCCCAAGTGCTACGTCACCCTTTTGAAACTCTTCACTGTCAGGTGAAAGGAAGCGGCTGGCAACTCCACATGCATCGGAAGAGGCATGTGGTAGTCTGCAGCCCTCCCTGGATTGACAAAGGGGGTGGCGCAGCGACTGGGATGGCTCGGAAGAGTGGGGTAATTGGCCGGATACAATTGGGGAGGAAAAAAAAGGGGGGGGGTAATGGTAGAGGCTGAACTGCTGGAGATGGGTCTTTCATGGGGCGAGGCACAACTAGTTGCCAAAGACTGAGTTAGGTGGAGGAACACCATCGATGCGTTATGCCCCATAGTGGGCGAAGAGAAAAGTAAGTAAATAAGTGAGGAGATCTGTTGCCACAGCCTGTACATTAAAATACAAGTTTACCCCATGAATTTATAAACATCCATACACTCACACATGGATACACAGATACCTGGAAAGATAGCTGCAACTGCTCTACTATTCTTTATACATAGGACTGCTCAATGACGCTAGAATCAAATAAAACAATGTAACATACAGTGCATCCGCAAAGTATTCACACCCCTTCACTTTCTCCACATTTTGTTATGTTACAGCCTTATTCCAAAATGGATTAAATTCCTTTTTTTTCTCATCAATCTACATACAATACCCCATAATGACAAAGCGAGAAAGGTTTTGTAGAAATTTTTGCAAATTTATTAAAAATTTAAAAAACTGAAATATTGCATGTACGTAAGTATTCACAACCTTTACTCAGTACTTGGTTGAGGCACCCTTGGCAGCGATTACAGCCTCAAGTCTTCTTGGGTATGAAGCTACAAGCTTGGCACACCTACACTACCGTTCAAAAGTTTGGGATCACCCAAACAATTTTGTGTTTTCCATGAAAAGTCACACTTATTCACCACCATATGTTGTGAAATGAATAGAAAATAGAGTCAAGACATTGACAAGGTTAGAAATAATGATTTGTATTTGAAATAAGATTTTTTTTACATCAAACTTTGCTTTCGTCAAAGAATCCTCCATTTGCAGCAATTACAGCATTGCAGACCTTTGGCATTCTAGCTGTTAATTTGTTGAGGTAATCTGGAGAAATTGCACCCCACGCTTCCAGAAGCAGCTCCCACAAGTTGGATTGGTTGGATGGGCACTTCTTGTGTACCATACGGTCAAGCTGCTCCCACAACAGCTCAATGGGGTTCAGATCTGGTGACTGCGCTGGCCACTCCATTACCGATAGAATACCAGCTGCCTGCTTCTGCTCTAAATAGTTCTTGCACAATTTGGAGGTGTGTTTAGGGTCATTGTCCTGTTGTAGGATGAAATTGGCTCCAATCAAGCGCTGTCCACTGGGTATGGCATGGCGTTGCAAAATGGAGTGATAGCCTTCCTTATTCAGAATCCCTTTTACCCTGTACAAATCTCCCACCTTACCAGCACCAAAGCAACCCCAGACCACCACATTACCTCCACCATGCTTAACAGATGGCGTCAGGCATTCTTCCAGCATCTTTTCATTTGTTCTGCGTCTCACAAACGTTCTTCTTTGTGATCCAAACACCTCAAACTTGGATTCATCCGTCCACAACACTTTTTTCCAGTCTTCCTCTGTCCAAAGTCTTTGTTCTTTTGCCCATCTTAATCTTTTTCTTGTATTGGTCAGTCTCAGATATGGCTTTTTCTTTGCCACTCTGCCCTTAAGCCCAGAATCCCGCAGCCGCCTCTTCACTGTAGATGTTGACACTGGTGTTTTGCGGGTACTATTTAATGAAGATGCCAGTTGGGGACCTGTGAGGCGCCTGTTTCTCAAACTAGAGACTCTAATGTACTTATCTTCTTGCTCAGTTGTGCAACGCGGCCTCCCACTTCTTTTTCTACTCTGGTTAGAGCCTGTTTGTGCTGTCCTCTGAAGGGAGTAGTACACACCGGTGTAGGAAATCTTCAATTTCTTAGCAATTTCTCGCATGGAATAGCCTTCATTTCTAAGAACAAGAATAGACTGTCGAGTTTCAGATGAAAGTTCTCTTTTTCTGGCCATTTTGAGCGTTTAATTGACCCCACAAATGTGATGCTCCAGAAACTCAATCTGCTCAAAGGAAGGTCAGTTTTGTAGCTTCTGTAACGAGCTAAACTGTTTTCAGATGTGTGAACATGATTGCACAAGGGTTTTCTAATCATCAATTAGCCTTCTGAGCCAATGAGCAAACACATTGTACCATTAGAACACTGGAGTGATAGTTGCTTGAAATGGGCCTCTATACACCTATGTAGATATTGCACCAAAAACCAGACATTTGCAGCTAGAATAGTCATTTACCACATTAGCAATGTATAGAGTGTATTTCTTTAAAGTTAAGACTAGTTTAAAGTTATCTTCATTGAAAAGTACAGTGCTTTTCATTCAAAAATATGGACATTTCAATGTGATCCCAAACTTTTGAACGGTAGTGTATATTTGGGGTATTTCTCCCATTCTTCTCTGCAGATCCTCTCAGGCTCTGTAAGGTTAGATGGGGAGCGTCGCTTCACAGCTATTTTCAGGTCTTTCCAGAGATGTTCAATGGGGTTTAAGTCTGGGCTGTGGCTGGGCCACTCAAGGACATTCACAGACTTGTCCCGAAGCCACTCCTTCATTGTCTTGGCTGTGTGCTTAGGGTCGTTGTCGTGTTGAAAGGTAAACCTTCGCCCTAGTCTGAGGTCCTGAGTGCTCTGGGGCAGGTTTTCATCAAGGATCTCTCTGTACTTTGCTTCATTCATCTTTCCCTCGATCCTGACTAGTCTCCCAGTTCCTGCCGCTGAAAAACATCCCCACAGCATGATGCTGCCACCTCCGTGCTTCACTGTAGGGATGGTATTAACAAGGTGATGAGAGGTGCCTGGTTTCCTCCAGACGTGACGTTTGGCATTCAGGCCAAAGAGTTCAATCTTGGTTTCATCAGACCAGAGAATCTTGTTTCTCATGGTCTGAGAGTCCTTTAGGTGCTTTCTGGCAAACTCCAAGCGGGCTGTCATGTGCCTTTTACTGAGCAGAGGCTTCCGTCTGGCCACTCTACCATAAAGGCCTGGCTGGTGGAGTGCTGCAAAGATGGTTGTCCTTCTGGAAGGTTCTCCCATCTCCACAGAGGAACGCTGGAGCTCTGTCAGAGTGACCACCGGGTTCTTGGTCACCTCCCTGACCAAGGCCCTTCTCCTCCAATTGCTCAGTTTGGCTGGGCGGCCAGCTCTAGGAAGAGTCCTGGTGGATCCAAACTTCTTCCATTTATGAATGATGGAGACCACTGTGCTCTACGGGACCTTCAAAGCTGTAGAAATTTTTTTGTACCCTTCCCCGGATGTGTGTCTCGATACAATCCTGTCTCGGAGGTCCACAGACAATTCCTTTGACTTCATGGCTTGGTTTCTGCTCTGACATGCACTGTCAACAGTGGGACCTTATATAGACAGGTGTGTGCCTTTCCAAATCATGTCCAATCGATTGAATTTACTACAGGTGGACTCCAATCAAGATGTAGAAACATCTCAAGGATGATCAGTGGAAACAGGATGAAACTGAGCTCAATTTTGAGTGTCATAGCAAAGGGTGTGAATACTTATGTACATGCAATATTTCAGTTTTTTATTTTTAATAAATTTGCAAAAATTTCTACAAAACCTTTTTCACTTTGTCATTATGGGGTATTGTATGTAGATTGATGAGAAAAAAAAGGAATTTAATCCATTTTGGAATAAGGCTGTAACATAACAAAATGTAGGGAAGGTGAAGGGGTGTGAATACTTTCCGGATGCACTGTACGTAAAGTCAACATGTACAAATTGAGCAATCAAAAATAAGTACCACTTCTTACACAGTTGTTCTACTGTTGCTGCATTGATGCTTCAACTCAAAAGGGAACTGATGCAGTATTGAAGACTGGTGAGGGAAACCATAACAGCTATTACTATACAAATATGACATGTTGCTGACATGGCTTCCACAGAAAAATGAGTCAGTGAGCAGAATTAGCTAATTCCAGTACACAGGCTACATCAAATCAACAGCTATACTTTGTAATTGTGAGGAACCTTGTTCATGAAGGTTATGTTTAGAGCACACAAATACCTTTCGGGCTGAGAAATTGTCAAATTAACTATCCAGTTATTCGTACCTGATACAATAACATAGGCGATACATACATATCTTTTTTTCTGCAAATCATTATGAATCTGTTAATATTTGTGTCTGTTTTTTCTGTCGGATGAACTGTTTTCACTATGCAAAAAGCTACCATACAAATCCATCTTCAGCTCAGCACTCTGCAACCAACACCAGGGAGGGAGGGAAACAAGAAGCTATTGCTTCTTCAGGGTACATGAAACTATGATTTTTACCACAGATAAAAGATAATCCATCGAGTTCAGTTCAATAACCTTTCTCTTAACTCTGCCAATGGCCCTAAATCACATGGCCGTATTTCCCCTTGTAAGGTGCAAGCTGGATCGGCTTAGCACTATTTCAACACAGCCATGATTGAATGCAGCAACACTGGCTGCTTGCAAACAATTTCTAAAATGAGATAAACACTAATGATTCAGAGGTTTATATGAAAGCCCTACATGGCTCTATAGCAAAACTCTTCAATCACAATGATGGGACAGGATGTGAAAGAGGGAGGTAAAAAGGAGAGAAATTAGCTAAAAATAGAGAAACTTCACAAAGGAAGCCAGACGTTTAGCTATGGCATGAGAATATATTCAGTTCCATTGCGTCGCCTCAGAAGCATTTTGGCACGCTGACAACAAACGACTCTGCTGTCAATAAGAGGTTGTTTTCTAATCAGGTGACAGGCAAATCCAACGTTGAAAGTTTTAGGGATAAACTGCCATATTGGTAGATTGGTAAAGATCCCCATGCAGATTTCTCATTTTATACAGTGGTAAGGGATTACACAGTCCCCAATTGTGAAAAAAAAATCTAATCACCGTAGCAATATATTTTCTGAATAATGTCTTGCTTCAGTCTTGCAAAGTCTTTGAGAGAATAAGACAGCGCAGTCAGCTCCCTTTTGGAAGCACAGAGAGCGAGAAGCAAGAACGGGGGAGCCTGCGGAGCTTAGATCTTATGTTTTAAACATGACAAACTAATACCTTACTAAGCTGACAGAGTACCCTTAAAAATAAACTCCTCTTTTACTGTGTGCCCGCATTAATGCAAAGTATCAAAAACCAGTGGCAATGACATCCAAACAGGGAGATATGCAATTCAAGAAATCTATTAGCGATGAGCTGATAGATTTCTGCCAGATAAAGTTTTCTGACAAATTACAAACACACCAATGACACTGACAACTGAATAAGGGGATTATGTAACTCAAGGGATTTACAGTCTATTAGCTATGAGCTACCTCACTCGATTTCAGTTATAGGACTAGAGATGTCTGCCTGGTTCTAACAACTGCGGTAGCACACAGCACCTTCAGCTCTATTTTATAGAGTGACAGATTCCACAAAGGTCGCCATCTTAAACAGATGTATCGTACCACTGTGTGAAAGAGCCATGCTGTTTGTCAAGAACAATGAGCTTTTCTTCATGACTGGAGGCAAATATGATTGGTAAATATCATAATGGATATTTATTCGTCATCATCATCGGCGGTCACTCGGGGTCGAGTATAACCGTCCTCCCTCTGGGTCCTCAGTTGGGCATAGAGGCCGATCCTGGAGCCGTATAATGGGAGGACGCCTGCACGTGACAGCTTTTTACGTGGAGTGGCTGATGCGCCTGCAGCCACCACATGTTCCTTGGCAGGGGGTGGCCAAAGTCCAGTGGCAAAGAGAACCAAGACAATTGGGGACCACCCTCTGTTGCAGCCTTCATCTGTCTTCACTGTTGTTGTGACCTGGAGACATCTTCCACCAGTTTCGCCGTTGAGGTCTTTCTTGGATTGCGCTTCGTCTGGAACCTCCCTCTTGACCAATCTGCCTTGGGTGACCCTACCAGGAGCCAAGCTCCAGATGGCATAGCTCTTGGGATCATTGGTACATGCAAGCTTCTCCACCACGGCAAGGTGGCGATCCAGAAGATTATCTGTTAACAGATGATAGATTCCTAGGGTGGAGTCAGTGGACCGAAGAGCATGGTTGGGTTGTAAGTAACCGTGCTAGCTATTCAGAATACATGAATGAAGTATTTGTATTCAACCCACGTTATGTTTCAAAACACCAGTTTTCAGATTACACTTACTTTATACATTTTGAGAATACTTGTAGAATACTTCCCTCCTAATTGGTGTTGACATTATGGGTGGGAAGACGTCTTAACGCTTCGAGTGCGCGCTCACACAAAAACTGCAATGATTATAATATATCATAGTTCCTGTAGTGTGCGCATTCGTCTGTGTCACACACGTGCGCAGTTCAAGCCTGTAAATTTCCGCTTCCCTGTCATACCATATTTCTCGTTCATGTAACATAATATCTGAATAAGTGATTCTTTTTGAGAATTGTTAATGAATATGCTACTGATTACATTTAGGAGAGTATATTCAGTATTCAGACACAAACACTTTTTCAAAGCATTCTGCCCAACCTTGCTCAAGGGTCAATATAACCAAGGATGTCCTACACAATTTACAGTGCTAGCAAAGGTAAGACATTACAACAGAGCAAAGGAAACCGATGCTAAATCAAATGACTGAACACACACTCATGTCAGGGAAAAGCAGACCAAACTGAGTCTTGTTTGTCATATAAGGGTAACCAGAAAATCCTTTCAAGGTGGGATGATTTATTCAATGTGTGCAAGGAAAGATTCAACGACTTAAATGTGAAACTTGGGAAAGTGTTTCAGTGGCAAGTACCTACTGTCTTTGAGATGGATATATTGTGTGGGGGAAAAAAAAAAGATAGAATAGAAAAAGTAGAGACGACAAAGACATAACAGCGTGGTGTTAATCTCCTAGGACTCCAGCCCAGGCAGTGTGGGTGTCTGGACGAGACACGCTCGCTTGCTATTCGATTGTCCGCTCAATAAAACTAGGATGCTCCAGCAGCGGGTGTCTGCCTATCGTATTCCCTGTGCTATTCTCTACCGTGTACCTCTCTCTCGCTCGCTCTCTCTCTCTACTCTTTCCTACTTGCAGCAGACCGGCTGTCACGATTTTCAACCCACTCATCAGCATTCCTCTCATGTAACTGTCACTCTGAGATGCTTTCATCCTACCTCTCCTGTACTGGCAAACTGGCACATTACGTAAAGACAATGTGGTTCTGATGCATTATTGCAATTACATATATGAGTGTGTGATTAATATGCCCTTGAGCCTGGCTCAGGTTCAGGCAAAAAATAGGTGGCCTGAGCCTCACTCTAGTGTGTGTGTGTGTGTGTGTGTGTGTGTGCGAAGTGTGCGCGCGCACACGTCTTTTCCTGGATCGCCACCTTGCCTTGGTGGAAAAGCTTGTGTGTACCAATGATCCCAAGAGCTATGCAGTCCACAGCTTGGCTGCTGATAGGGTTACCCAAAGCGTATAGGTCAAGGTGAAGGTTCCAGACATAGCACGATTCAACAAAGACCTCAACGGTGGAACTAGTGGAAGGTGTCTACAGGTCACAGTGGCAGTGAAGATGGATGAAGGCTGCAACAGAGGATGGTCCCCGATCGTCTTGGTTCTCCATGCCATTGGACTCTGGCCACCCCCCTGCCAAGGGCCGTGTGGTGGCTGCAAGCGTATCAGCCTCTACACATAAAAAGCTGTCACGCACAGGCATCCTCCCATTTTGCGACTTCAGGATTGGCCTCCATACCCACCTGAAGACCCAGAGGGAGGACGGTCATACTCGACACCGAGTGACCGCCAATGATGACTAACAATTAGCTTGAAAGGAGAAGATTTTCACAAAGATCAAGATTTTCGAGCTTTCCGCGAATAAAACACCCAAAAGAAAATGTGACAAATCCAGCACATGTTGTTTCTTTAGCTGAATTGTATCAGTGTGTATTTCTTGCCTTGGGTTCCTGAATTGGTTCCAAAAGCATTATTTTAGATTCTGAGGGCTGTTGTATGACCTTATAGAGTCGCCCACCAGTGTGAAATCCACCCCACTTCGAAGCTTAAAATTATTAATACTTTATGTTTTAAAAAATGACTAACTGTAATGTTCAAGTTAGTTAGTTAATGTATGAGTGATGCTTGGGCTGTATAATATTGGTAAATATCTTAATTTGAGTATTATCATCATACCCATGGCCAAGGCTTTCTCAACACACATTTTTCAGCCCCCCTCTGAAAACAAAAAGAAAACTTAAGCTGCTACAATCAAACCAGAAAGGTTGTAGATTAAGTATCTATCAACTTGAATGGTCAGTGATGATTTTGACTCATGCCCTTAACCCATACTTAAGGGATTAAAATAATAGATGCCTATTGTCTGTGTGAAAATCCATCTTTAGTTACTGTACACTGATGTCTTCACACTTGGCTGGGAGTGACAGGCGTCGTTCCAGCCACCTTGTTTCCTTGTTCTCACATACTGGGAAAGTCCTCTGCTAATTTAGGGCATGCCCATGGCAGCACAGCCGGCCAGAGTATGAAACCAATGAAACTAATGCTAACATCTCTGTCAAGCCACAGTCAGGCCTGGGCTCTGGGGGGTCAGTGTGGCTGGTTGGTTGTGATGTTATGGAGCAGCATGCATTTAAAATATTTCCCACAAGCTGGTGAATTTATTTCTTATTTTTGCATCAGAAAATGCATAGCAGCTGATGGCAATAGCTTATATGTTATAGGTACATTTTTCACATTTTGGTCTTGCCTTTGTGGGAACATCTATAGATTCTGCTATTCCATTGTTTATCTTACATACAGTGATGCTTGAAAGTTTGTGAACCCTTTAGAATTTTCTATATTTCTGCATAAATGACCTAAAACATCATCAGATTTTCACACAAGTCCTAAAAGTAGACAAAGAGAACCCAATTAAACAAATGAGACAAAAATATTATACTTGGTCATTTATTTATTGAGGAAAATTATCCAATATTACATATCTGTGAGTGGCAAATGTATGTGAACCTTTGCTTTCAGTATCTGGTGTGCGCCCCCCCCGTGCATCAATAACTGCAACTAAACATTTCTGGTAACTGTTGATCAGTCCTGCACAACGGCTTGGAGGAATTTTAGCCCATTCCTCTGTACAGAACAGCTTCAACTCTGGGATGTTGGTGGGTTTCCTCACATGAACTGCTCACTTCAGATCCTTCCACAACATTTCGATTTGATTAAGGTCAGGACTTTGACTTGGCCATTCCAAAACATTAATTTTATTCTACTATAACCATTCTTTGGTAGAATGACTTGTGTGCTTAGGGTCATTGTCTTGCTGCATGACCCAAGTTTTCTTGAGATTCAGTTCACGGACAGATGTCCTGACATTTTCCATAAGAATTCTCTGGTATAATTCAGAAGTAATTGTTCCATCAATGATGGCAAGCTGTCCTGGCCCAGATGCAGCAAAACAGGCCCAAACCATGATACTATCACCACCATGTTTCACAGATGGGATAAGGTTCTTATGCTGGAATGTAGTGTTTTCCTTTCTCCAAACATAACACTTCTCATTTAAACCAAAAAGTTCTATGTTGGTCTCATCCATCCACAATTTTTTTTCTCCTAATAGCCTTCTGACTTGTCCACATGATCTTTAGCAAACTGCAGACGGGCAACAATGTTCTTTTTGGAGAGCAGCGGTTTTCTCCTTGCAACCCTGCCATGCACACCATTGTTGGTCAGTGTTCTCCTGATGGTGGACTCATGAACATTAGCCAACGTGAGAGAGGCCTTTAGTTGCTTAGAAGTTACCCTGGGTTCCTTTGTGACCTGGCTGACTATTACACGCCTTGCTCTTGGAGTGATCTTTGATGGTCGACCACTCCTGGGGAGGGCAACAATGGTCTTGAATTTCCGCCATTTGTACACAATCTGTCTGACTGTGGATTGGTGGTCCAAACTCTTTAGAGATGGTCTTGTAACCCTTTCCAGCCTGATGAGCATCAACAACGCTTTTTTTGAGGTCCTCGGAAATCTCCTTTGTTCTTGCCATGATACACTTCCACAAACATGTGTTGTGACGATCAGACTGTGATAGAGCCCCGTTCTTTAAAACAGGGTGCCCACTCACACCTGATTGTCACCCCATTGATTGAAAGCACCTGACTCTAGTTTCACCTTCAAATTAACTGCTAATCCTAGAGCTTCACATACTTTTGCCACTCAATATGTAATATTGGATCATTTTCCTCAATAAATAAATGACCAAGTATAATATTTTTGTCTCATTTGTTTAATTGGGTTCTCTTTATCTACTTTTAGGACTTGTGTGAAAATCTGATGATGTTTTAGGTCTTTTTTTTTCTTCCATTTTTCTCCCCAGTTGTACTTAGCCAATTACTCCACTCCTACCCACATCTGGCTTCGCACGTGCAGACACAACCAATTGTGTCTGTAGGGATGCCCGACCAAGCCGGAGGTAACACGGGGATTTGAACTGGTGATCCCTGTGTTATCAGTGAGGAGTCAGATGAATGGACCAATCAGAAAGAAGACCACACATCCATATTCAGTCAACACTTTGTATAGTATAAAGACTGGGTCAGGGAAATGAGAGACAGTCAGACTTCGTGAACTGACACAATCTGTTGTTTGTCAGGGATAGGAAGATCTAGACCCAGAGCTCTGTATGCTTTATCCATTTACTGCTAAATAAAACGGATGGTTTTGAGACCGAACATCTTCTCCTATTGCTTTATCAACAAACACGCAGGACTACGCTCTCACATAGATGAAAATGAGTTGGTAGAGTGAGCTGAAGTCCAACAATTGGTAGGCAACGGAATAGACCGCTATGCCACCCAGATGCCCATTTTAGGTCATATTTATGCAGAAATATAGAAAATTCTAAAGGGTTCACAAACCTTCCAGCACCACCGTGTATATGTATGTAGCGTTTTTTTCCAAAACCGTAAAATGGTGTTGTTATAAGTGCTCAACTAATGAGGAACGGAATATCAATACTGATACAGGAAAAAAAGTTTAATACATTGTAGTACAGGCCTGTTTCGTGCGTTGCGCACTAATTAGCAGCTGATGAGTGCGCGATGCACGAAACAGGCCTGTACTGCAATGTATAAAACTTTTTTCCTGTATCAGTATATAATCCAGTTAGTCAAGTAAATTTTCTGAGACAGTACAAGCCTGTTCATGCTCTTTTCATGTTTTTAGCATGAAACAGGCTTGTACTGTCTCATAGAGAAAAAGAAACACTCAATGGTAGGGAAAGTGCTCAACAAATAAGGCGTGAAATAATCCAGTGAACATACCGTGCATGATGAGGCAATAAACGGTATGTTCTTTCCCGAGTAGCTTGATTGATAGCTAATGATTGCTTATGGCATGAAACAAGCTTGTACTGTCTCATAAAGAATTTACTTGACTCATATATATATATAAAATCCAGTGATTCAAGTACATTCTTTAATAGACTTTAATAAATTCTAATATTCTATTAAAGAATTAACTTGAATCACTGGATTAGTTTGCTCCTTATTTGTTGAGCACTTTCCCTACCGTTGAGTGTTTCTTTTAACAGAGTTATAAATAAATATGTGTGTGTGTGTGTGTGTGTGTGTGTGTGTGTGTGTGTGTGTGTGTGTGTGTGTGTGTGTGCATTTGTCTGTCTACAGCACTTTTTGGTTTGTGTAGTCTTAACTGTATACCCCTATGCGTATCTGTCCTTATGCCTTTGCTTATCTGATTATGTTTACCCCTTTGTATGTCTCTCTGTCTGTTTAAACATTTGGTTTGGGGAGTTTGCAGGGCTGGAGTCTGGACACAGGCTAAATATGCTTCACATTGAGGTTTAGCAGCTGTTGTAAAAGATTACTCACATGTTGGATGTTAGCAACATCAGCTGGCAAAAACACCACTGATGCTATTGACTTTATCACACCAGTGGCATTTACTGGTTGTGGAGGAACAAGTTCAATGGAAGTTTTGTCAGGGCAGGTTGCTTCGTACCCAGTAGCTACCAACACAGTTTGAGACGAGACAAGCCAACAGGCATATTCATGTTAATGGATTTTTTTTAATTTATTTTTTTTAGCATGATTTGCTGAATTTAATGAGCTTTTTGAACATTTTAAGATTCAGCTGAACATATTTGACCATGTACATCATTGTGCAGCATGCCAAGCACATCTTCCCATTTATTCATGGTTTATTTCACTGTGCATGTGTGATATACAACATGTACTCTATGTATGCACACTGATAACATTCAACACTGTGGCATACTGAATCACCAGTGCTGCTTCATTGCGTGTCACTGTATTTGTCTGGATACAGTCACTGCCAATTTTGCCTCATTGTATTCACATTCCTCTGTGTGGAGTTTGCATGTTCTCCCCGTGTCTGCGTGGGTTTCCTCCGGGTGCTCCGGTTTCCTTCCGCAGGCCAAAGACATGTACGCGAGGTGAATCGGCCATACTAAATTGTCCCTAGGGGTGAATGTGTATGTGTGTGTCGGCCCTGTGATGGCCTGGCGGCCTGTCCAGGGTGTCTCCCTGTCTGCTGCCCAATAACTGCTGGGATAGGCTCCAGCATCCCTGCAACCCTGAGAGCAGGATAAGCAGTTTCGATAATGGATGCCTCCTTTGGCAGTAAAGATGTACAATTAAAATCAGATATGTTCATTGTGTAACATTTATATTTTTATGTGAAATACATGCATGTATTGTAGATTAGTTTAAAGCCGAAACAGGGAGGAGGAGAAAGAGATGATGGAGAATGTTATCCCTTAAGGGGGGATTGGTGTATAGATTTTTAGCCACCTTGCAGGATTCATTATGAAATATTGCCCGGCAGGGCAGATTTTGCGCACTGCCCTGTAGCACCAAGGTGATACATACTGATAGAAGCCTCTTTCACACATACATTGTAACATTGTTGGAATGATATTTCTCCATTCCCACATACAGCTTCTATCCATAATATTTACAGATGGCGTTTATTCACAATTGAAATGACGGTGTCTTCTGTCTCATTCTCTGGTTGTGCAGGATGTTTTATATTATATCAAAACCTACAGCATCTGTAATTCCAACCTTATTTTGTTTGTTTGTTTATTTTTCGACATTCTTCATTCTTTTATATAACTGCACCACACAGCTGCCAACTGGTTTCATTCTCTGCACAGACTGAAAGAAGTTCTCTTATTTCTAAGTCGGTCCATTTTCCAGATATGTTCAAAGTTCCCTTCCAGAAAAGTTTTAGTTTAATATTTCCTACTTATTTTTTTTTTATTTTATTGCTATTTTATTGTCATTTGACTGAGTTTATTATAGTGCCTTAATTAGGATTTTTGTTCTCTAAAAACCCTAACCTCATTACATCAAAATGAGTTAAAGCACACATAATTCGGTGTTTTTAAGAGAACAAAAAATCGGAATCAAGGAATTTACGTGTCCAGCATGACAAAGGATCCTATTTGACTTTCAATTGGCATTGTTTCCATGGTGCCGGCATGTAATTTTAACACATTACGTGCCACCACCACATAATGCGATTGTTAAGAGGTCGTGGTCATTTCACGTATTTCTGTGAGATCATGTTGACTTGTAGCCCCTTTTCAGAGTTTTTTACTTTTTATGTGGGAAAACCATGTTAAACAATATTTTAATCATCTCATAGTATTTTTTAAACACTGCTCATTGCATGATGTTGTTGAATCAGGGAATTTGTGTGTCCAGCACGACAAAGGATCTATTAGTGTGCGTTCGAACATGTAACTAAAAGTCACCAAAAATGTATTGTCGGCTATGTTGAAGGATAAGAACGCTGTGGGCAAATTGCACTTTAGCAGAAAAATCGTCGTCGTAATCAGACATGCCTTAATTTTGCTTAATTTACAAATGTGGTAATAATAGCGATAAATGTAAACACTTAACGTCTTGTCATGTTTCAAAAAACATTAGGCACCAAGGAGAACAAGCCAAAGAACTGTCAAGTGAGCGACATAGGCTAGGGCTTGCTGCTATCAGTCGAGATCGCCTAACCAAAAAGATTTGAAAAATGATCGTGTTTGCGGTGAGCATTTTTTGAGTTGAGCAGCTGCACAGCCATGGGATAGATAGAACCCTGACAGGGTACCAAGCTGAAAACTTGGACATGGCAAATCAGAAACCCAGAATGAAAAAAGAGATGAAATGCAGGCCTGAAGTGATAGAGCAACTGGACGACAAAAGCAGGCTGCTGAGAAAGAAAATGTGGAAAGAGAGGAAGCAAAGGCTTCAAAACTAAGTGAAACAAGCTTTTCAATTAGAGACATCTTTAAACAGAATGATATTTCCAAACAATTTGATGAAATACCTGATGTTCTGGAAGAGCTATGCCTTACAAAAGATGCAGCCACATCTACAGATGAATTTAGCTTCTTGTTTCAAAATCAGGGAGCACCAGTTAGGATTCCTGACAAAGAAGAATTTTCTAAGGATGATGCTAAGGTTAAATTCTACACTGGTCTTCATTCTTTTGAGGTTTTAAGGAAAACATTTGATTTTGTGGCACCACATGTTTTATGTCAACCAGCAATTTTAACAACATTTCAGGAATTTGTTATGGTCCTAATGAAGTAACGCTTGAATGTCCCACATCAGGACCTTGCTTATCGATTTTCTGTATCGAGGCCAGTTGTTTCAAAAGTTATTAGTGCCTGGATTGAAGCAATGGACGCCAGATTATCACCTCTCATAATCTGGCCAGAATGAGAAGACATTCAAAAATCAATGCCCAGATGTTCTGTGGATGCTTTTGGTCTAAAAGCTACTGTTATTATAGATTGCTTTGAAGTGTTTATTGATAGACCCACAAACCTCCTCGCCAGGGCACAGATGTTTTCCAGCTACAAGCATCACAATACTGTTAAAATTCTAGCTTGTAACAGGCAGTGGCTGACACAGCAGCGGTTGTGAAACATACAATATCTGCTACAATGTTACAGTGTTCACATTGTTATTACGTAATCATACACCAGAGGGCTAATCAAAGTTTGCAGAAAAATATATTCCATCTGGCTGAGATTTTTATATCATGTGTAATATCCGTTTATTTTCATAGCCAAACAAATTTGCCTAGGAACTGCCTCATTAGCAGTAGTCTAAAATTCAAAACCGCTAGGACATCAGGGCGAGGCAACCCGCACTGCACTTGAGTTTATAGTTCCGAGAGTTTTGTTTTGAACTAAGCCTGGAAAACACCAGAGGGGGAAATCCCCGCTGCCGATGGTTCTCAATGCCACGGACGCTGCTCTTGTCAGCCCTCTGAGAGTACGATGATGGATGCCTTTAGTGGCACCACTGGAGCAGGGGGGACCTGTGAGAGTCCGGTCGGGATCTAAGTCCAGACTAGAAAAAAAGTTTACATTGCATACCGCACTATTTGTCAGGTGAAAAACGACGCACCTCATGCTACCGTCATGTTAGCTAAATACATAGTTTACAGTTTTACTATTACCAAACAACTAGCAGCAGCTAGCAACAATCGCCGTTCCCCCACCTCTTCCGGCATGGTTTTATTTTCCCTTAATTTTTCTGACACTTTTCACATTCTAATATTAAAACTACGTTAACACCAACGGTAACAATAATTTCACACATCAAGAAAACCTCTCCAATAATGTCTTCTTTGTCATAAAAAAGTCAAATTCCCCCCTCTCCCCCCAAAAAGATGCTACAGGATGACCTTCATCAAGCTGTGACACTGCCATCTACAATTCCGCATAAACATTTGAAAACTAATATCGCTGCCGCTCTCTCCTAAAACAGAACGTATGGTTTAAAATGGCTAATTGCCAGAAAAAATATAGTTTTTTTCCCGTAAGGATGTTGATAATGAAGCTCAAGGAAAAACAGCATCAATTCAGGAGTCTGAAGTTCAAACAGCCTGCACCACCAACAGTCCAGCACCCCCCCCCCCCCCGTGATTGCTAACATTAGCACAGGGGTGGTGGTGGGAAGCTCTCCATTCACAGTATGGACAGAGAAGATGTGGGCCAAAAAGAAGGAGGCATACCCCTGGATTGACTGTAAGGATGGGAAACTGGGGTGCAAGCTCTGGTCATCTGCTGGTGATTTATCAGTGTTCAAATCAAAGGGTTCCCAAATGGGGGATGAATGGCATCACTACACTGTAATGCACAGCGGAAAGGATAAGAGTGCAATTTTGACTTCGCTGAGAAAAAAGATAATTAAACATAAACAGTCCAATAGCCACACTGCTGCTGAACGTATACACGAGAATGCCAAAAAACAGACCCTGGAGAAAGTGTGATAATATGAATGCATCGTACCTGAGGGCTACATCATGTGCCGTATTCCGTTCTGTTTACTATTTAGCATGTAACAATAGGTAATATTCTGATAACTATGGATTACTGAAGTTACAACGTGCAAATGGGATTGACATTGGCATCGGTTCAGACTACAGATACAGCACAGCACAGATTACAGACCATATAGGTTCAGAGATGCGTAAAAAAAATCTGCCAAAACATCCAAGCCATAGAAGGTAAAATTTCAACTCTTATAGACGAATCAACAAGCCTGGGATGTAAAACTACACTGACTGTGTACCTTAAATGTGAAACAGACAAGAGCTGTGACCCGCATTTTATGTTTCTAGATTGACTGAACTTCCAAACCAAAGAGCCAACACAATTATGGAACATTTGTTGAAATGCCTCAGTGCACATAGCTTCGATGACACATACTTGAAGAAGCACTTGGTTTCATTTGCAAGTGACAGTGCAAGCGTCATGTTGGGGGTGAAAATCTGGCGTAGCTAAACAACTGTCTGAACAGTATCCTAATATCTTGACCTGGCATTGCCTAAATCACCGACTGGAGCTCGCTGTGGGTGACACTGTGTCTGACGTCAGTGGTCTTAACCATTTTCAGGCATTTATGGACAAATTATACACTGTGTACAGCAGATCACCCCAAAATCAACGAGAACTGACAGAGTGTGCTACCAAGTTGCAACAAGTGGGAAAAATCGGCTGTGTGTTGAGCACGAGATGGCCAGTTTTTTTCTGCACCGTGTCTGCTGTTTGGAATAATTTTGAGTCACTGTGTGCTCACTTTAGCTTTGCAAACACAGATGAGAAACGATCGACCTCCAATAGGAAACTGTATGACAGTCTGTTAAGGCGGCTGACTTCAAAGCAGTTCGAGTTAGATTAAGCACTCATGTATGACACATTAAACGAGCTAGCCCTGCTATCAGAATGCTTACAAAAATGCACACCGTCAGTAGCCTATGCAGACAAACTGATCAGACGTAGCATTCGGTTCATTGGTGGACTGGGAGACCAACCAGGAACTAAAGTCCTTGCGGCTGAAATGGCAATATCAGCGGGCAGGTTTGGCACGGCTGTGCTGACAAATAACTCAAAAATAGTTTCCATCGATCGTCAACAGTTTATTAGAAGTCTAAGCAATAATCTGAACCACTGAATGTTCACCACTGCATCAGGGCCAGCAGCAACCTCCCAAGCCGAGTCGGAGTAGGTCCATTTGATTGCACAACTGAAAGTCCTGGAACGCGACAACTGGCCACCAGCACCAGTACCCGGTTTTGGAGCGGTGGAAATAAGTGAACTCTGTAAAAGATTCAGGCTGCCAACTTTTAGAGCAATTAATGGATTCAGAGACTTTATCGTGAGCAATAGGGATGCTACACCTGATGAGCTCAAGCCTTTAATGAATTGCACCAAACTCATCCCATGTAGCACTGCAGAGTGCCAGATGAATCTAATCGTCACCCCGATCCGCACAAAGTTATTGATTGAACAGGTATCCGCCTTGATGTTCATCCAAGTACACAGGCCACCTCTAAACCAGTGGGATCCGACAGGCTATGTGACAACTTGGCTGAGATACCATCGCTCAGCTGAAGACATGAGAATGAGACCTTCAACCGAATCTCTCAGGATTCTCTTCCTGACCCAGTGAGGCGATTTCTTTGACTTTTTTGAACAGGACGTCCTGTGGTCAAAATAAAAACATAAATTGTGAGTAACACTGGTGACTTTTTTTTTAGGCATGGCCTGTTGTGCTTGATGTTTTTTATGGATTACAATCTCAACTTCAAACTTAATTAGGCCTATACTGTGTAGCCCAATCGAAATGACTGGTGTTGAATATAATAATAAGTAGTGGCAATGATTTGACTCCCCCTCCGGCTTGGAGCTACTGCGGCCTGTAATTATAAAAATGAAGCATGTGTCAATGTGCAGCATTCTCTGTGACGATGTCATTAAAATAGCGTCCCCCCCCACTAAAAAAATCCCCACTACACCACTGTTTCTAAGTCACAAAGGAAATATGTTTTATGCAGAAAACTTTCATGTGACTGTTGGTTGAGTTGCATACTGACTCCCACTCACTGTCGCAGTCCCAGGATAAATAGTTGGCACAGCATCAGACTTCAAAACTAATTTCTTGTGAAAACCCAGTGACTTCTGCATTAGTTTATGGAAACACTCCTCACTTAAATGAGCATGGCAGATATGCAGTCTCTACAGATTTGTACGCATGTGAGCCTGATATCTGTGAATAAATTCCAGCTATTTCAGTAGTATAGTGGGATTTTTTTTTTTTGGTAGATAGTGGAAGCGCCAAAAACTGCACTCTACCATGTTTGCTGTCAAAACTTTCACTACGCTAACGCAAACTCGCTCTCTGTACTGACAAGTCCGCTCCACGCAGGAGGTTTCAGGTTTCTTTGCACGCCCTGTATTTGTATATTAGACAGCGATTGGCTTTCGGATTTGTGACGTACAAACTCTATCTTACCCGGGGTACGTTTGAATCTCAGATTTTACGGACAGCTTTTGCTACAGTAGAGGAATGTGAAAACACTGCTCTAGTCACAAACTGCACAGATACAAGTCAGTATGGTCAACGCCAGCCATTTTAGCGGACAAGACCATAAGAGAAACACATTTTTGAGTGGAGGGGTACTGTAAACATGCTCTTACTTTTACCGGTTTACAAATAAATCTCTCACTTCAGAGACAAATACCTGCTGTGAACATGTCATGAATGCATTCCTTATGACTGGTTCATGCACCTGTGAATGCATCTCAATACATCAGTCTGATGAGTTTGTTCACACTATCGTCATTTGGTAACATTTCCATAAATGCAGACTGGCGGTCCCGACAGTCATCCTGGCTGGCATTTGTCCCCTTGGACAGTGATTTTTTTTGGTTTGGATATATGTTAATTTGAATATGTGTGTTCTTGTAGTTCTTGAATGCGTTTTTGTCTGTATGTTGCACTGCTGCGGGCTGGGGGAAACAGCATTTCGTTTCACTTCATGTGCGCAAGTACATGGGGGGGGGGTGACAAAGTCTTCCTGATCCCTGATAAATGTTACGAGGTAGCGAGGTTGCAAATTGCCGATAAAACTTGAACCTGACATGTAAACTTGTCTTGAGGGGAAGTTTATGGGTTAGACGGCATCTGTGGGAAGATGGTGGCGCAGACTCGCATTTGCGGCGGCCTCACACAGTGCCGATTATGCAGTGTCCTTGTCCACGTCTGCGTCTAAATTTTTGTCATCGTGCTAAGTTTTTATTTTGATTGTCGAGTTCGTCTGGATAGGAGAGCTAGCGCTGGATCGGCTGAGAGCTGGTCTGCTGCGGGGCAGGCTAAGCTACCTGCTAGCCCACGGCCCTGCCTGAGAGGAAACACTGAGGCGGTATGGCGACGGCCTCGCCTAGCATCGACTGTGCAGTGTTTTTGTCTGCTTCTGCGTTTTTGTCATCGTGTGGAGTGCGGGGGAGGTGGGTCGAGGGTGTCTGGCTGGAGAGCTGGCGTTGGATCGGCTGGGGAGCCTCGTCTGCTGCATCCGACAGGCCCAGGGACCACGGCGCTGCCTGTAGCTACACCCGAGGGGGAAACACCGAGGGCGGTCTGATGGGAGGCGGAGGCGGGGCAGGCTAGGCTAACTGCTAGCTCATGCATACCTGTCCTGGCTGGCGTTCGTTCTCCTGAACAGTGGAGTTTTTGGATTGTGGGTAGACTGTTGGCTGTTTTTTGTTTTTTTTTGCTTTGTTCTCTCTGTTTTTGTATGTTTTTGGTGGTGTTGTTTTTGGAGGTTTTTGGATGCGTTTTTGTGTTGCACTGCTGTGGGCTGGGGGAAACGGAATTTTGTTTCTTTTGTGTACGTAGTACATAATATGAAATGACAAATAAATTGTTCCTGACTCTTGATTGTTCCTGATGTGTGAACAAGGTTCGAGGTGTCGTCTAAAAGAGGTGTGTCATTTATCAGGTCCAGAAAATCTCTCTATGGCTTACTGTGGAGAATAGTTCAAATATGGCAAATCTACCCAAGAGAATATAGCAACAATTTATTGTGAATCAACCTCATAATTAACTTTTTTTTGGACCAAAATATTCACTTGCGAATTAGCTTTGCAATATGAACTAAATAAAATAAATACACAAAAAATATTATTTTTAATATGACCTCAACAATATGAGTTTTTTTTAAATTATTATTGACAAACATCCATCCAAACCGCTTATCCTGCTCTCAGGGTCACGGGAATGCTGGAGCCTATCCCAGCAATCATTGAGCGGCAGGCAGGGAGACACACTGGACAGGCCGCCAGGCCATCACAGGGCCACTGACAAACATCTACGTGGTAAATTATTATGCTACTTGTCGCTCAGCATAACCCAAAAAAACTCGAATGTATTAAACCTTCATGTTATACATCTAAACCCTCAGGCTATGATTATTTGTGAATGTGGAATGACTGGTATGACATTATTTAGTATCAGACCATGCAGCACATAACCAGACTGTCAAACATAAGCAGTTGGTCCCTCTGACCTTCTGAAGAGCGGAAAGTCATCCCAAACCAACACACACACACACACACACACACACACACACACACACACACACACACAAAGTAGGGCTGAACTGTCCCAGCCAGCTGGTCTGTGCAGCTGACATTTGAATAGGAGGCCGCAGAGGGATATTGGTTTTCAGCTTTAACAGCAGTGTGGGGTGTGTTTGAGGATTCAGTGATGATCACCGGCAAATCATCAAAAACAAGTATCGTTCCTGAGGACACACGAATGGTAGAGAGAGACTACTGCCGGCGTCAGATCAAACCTCAAATCTGTCATCTATCTTTACGTTTGATGGTCCTCCCTTCTCTTTCTGTTTATTTGTCATCAGTCTCTATCTTTTCTCTCTTTCTGGTTATAGTAACGGTTATGTGGTTATATTTTACCTCCTGTACTGTCTGCTTATTTTCTCATCTTACTTTCAAATGGAGTGAAGTTTTATTCGATCTGTTCTGATCCAAGCACACAGCATGGCCTTGATTCTGTAATCCACATGGACAAACTATTCGAAAATTAATATATTCTTAATCAGTCAGATCTATCTGAACAAGTGCTCTAAATCTGATGTCCATATGATTTATGGACAGTATAGGAAGTATTTTTTTTTTTAACTATCAATGCTGATAGGATACCATTTTAAATCATTCAAGTAAGTCATGAAGACAAACTGGGACTGGTGCCATCAGTCGCTGGTTTTCTGCCTTCCTCTTTTTTACAAAACAGTTCCCCATATTTATATGCATTTCTGCATTGTAAACAGATATACTTTCCATATCTGCCTTAGTAGAAAAGTTATATAGTTATAAAAGTTATAGTGCTGACAAGAGAGAAAGGGATCATGTGAGTGGGATTTAGAGCCAAATGCAAATATTTGATATATGCTCGCTAAGTCACCATATGCTACGAAAAGGCAAAAAAACAAAAAACAAAAAGGCTGAAGGTTCAGAGGAGAGTGTTTAGTGCTGGCATTTGACAAGTTTTATATCGGTTATCCTTATAGGCTGACACATAACTTATTTTGATTGGATGGACGTGCATAGCTGTCATTACTCATAGGTCAGTGAGAAAAATCTGACCAATCACACGGCCGGGTGTTACCCGCCTGTCATCCGTGGACTGCTGGTCTGTGCCTCATCCCTGACAAGCAGAAACATTGGGTGCTTTCCATTCAGCGTCATTTCTTTCTGTTTTGCACAGTCCCTGTGCTTTTCCTCCAGCAGATTAAAATCAAATTACAGTTTTTCTCAATTGCTCTGGCGCAATTCTTAAATGATAATGAATATTTTCCAGACAACATGTGCCAACCTCCAAATGCCTGCGCACTTGTTCGCAACAGATTTGAATTTCTCATTCTTTTAAACAAATTGCAAATGTTTTGGTACATCCATGCAGATGAGTAATTACAATTGTATACAATTTGCACAATTACCAACTGAATATATTTTGCTGATCAAAAATTGTTGCTTCTCAGTTGAATAGTTGTACTCTCCAAAACATGCATGAATTCTTTAATTGTGTCATCACATGCACAATAGCCCATTCAATTGTCCAAATCTGTCAGCATATATGAACATCATTACAGTAATATGAGTTGTTTTTTTGAAAGGTTCGCTGAATTAGTAAATTGATATCTTTCCAAATATCAACTATGTAAGCATCTAGATAGTGTTGAAAACACAGCAGATGACCATGAAACAACTCTACTAGGTACCATTTGAGAGGAACTGTGATAGAGCGAAGGAGAAGCAGTACCAGTATGTTACAATGTTACAATTTCATTTAGCAGACGTTTTATCCAAAGCAACATACACTACCGTTCAAAAGTTTGGGATCACCCAAACAATTTTGTGTTTTCCATGAAAAGTCACACTTATTCACCACCATATGTTGTGAAATGAATAGAAAATAGAGTCAAGACATTGACAAGGTTAGAAATAATGATTTGTATTTGAAATAAGATTTTTTTTACATCAAACTTTGCTTTCGTCAAAGAATCCTCCATTTGCAGCAATTACAGCATTGCAGACCTTTGGCATTCTAGCTGTTAATTTGTTGAGGTAATCTGGAGAAATTGCACCCCACGCTTCCAGAAGCAGCTCCCACAAGTTGGATTGGTTGGATGGGCACTTCTTTGAGCAGATTGAGTTTCTGGAGCATCACATTTGTGGGGTCAATTAAACGCTCAAAATGGCCAGAAAAAGAGAACTTTCATCTGAAACTCGACAGTCTATTCTTGTTCTTAGAAATGAAGGCTATTCCATGCGAGAAATTGCTAAGAAATTGAAGATTTCCTACACCGGTGTGTACTACTCCCTTCAGAGGACAGCACAAACAGGCTCTAACCAGAGTAGAAAAAGAAGTGGGAGGCCGCGTTGCACAACTGAGCAAGAAGATAAGTACATTAGAGTCTCTAGTTTGAGAAACAGACGCCTCACAGGTCCCCAACTGGCATCTTCATTAAATAGTACCTGTTAGAGCCTGTTTGTGCTGTCCTCTGAAGGGAGTAGTACACACCGGTGTAGGAAATCTTCAATTTCTTAGCAATTTCTCGCATGGAATAGCCTTCATTTCTAAGAACAAGAATAGACTGTCGAGTTTCAGATGAAAGTTCTCTTTTTCTGGCCATTTTGAGCGTTTAATTGACCCCACAAATGTGATGCTCCAGAAACTCAATCTGCTCAAAGAAGTGCCCATCCAACCAATCCAACTTGTGGGAGCTGCTTCTGGAAGCGTGGGGTGCAATTTCTCCAGATTACCTCAACAAATTAACAGCTAGAATGCCAAAGGTCTGCAATGCTGTAATTGCTGCAAATGGAGGATTCTTTAACGAAAGCAAAGTTTGATGTAAAAAAAATCTTATTTCAAATAAAAATAATTATTTCTAACCTTGTCAATGTCTTGACTCTATTTTCTATTCATTTCACAACATATGGTGGTGAATAAGTGTGACTTTTCATGGAAAACACGAAATTGTTTGGGTGATCCCAAACTTTTGAACGGTAGTGTACATCTGAGAGTTAATACAACACAAGCAAGGATCTAGTCAGGAGGCGACAATGCAGTAAGTGCCAAAAAACTAGGTTCAAGTCTGATAGGACATATAGGTGTCAACAGGCAGTACATAAAGGCAATGCATAGGGTGCATAGAAGCGTTTTTTTTGTTGTATTTTATTAATACCATCAGGTGTGGAGGTGTTGGAGAAAGAGCTGTATCTTTAGCTTCTTCTTAAAAATGGACAGGGACTCAGTGGACTTGAATGGAGTTTGGTAACTTGTTCCACCACTGGGGAACTACAGAAGAGAAGGGTCTAGCAAGTGACTTAGGGCCCCGTTGTATCAGAAGTGCCAGGCGCCTTTCATTGGCAGAGCGTTGTGAGTGGGACTGAGTTTAGACCTGAATGAGGGAGTTCAGGTAGACAGGAGCCGTTTTAGTTGCTGTTTTGTAAGCCAGCTTTACTACTAATACTACTATTACTTTTGGCTGCTCCTGTTAGGGGTCGCCACAGCGGATCATCCATTTCCATCTCTTCCTGTCCTCTGTGTCTTCCGTTATTCACACAAGCCACCTGCATGTTCTCCCTTACCACATCCATAAACCTTCTTCTTCTTTGGCCTTCCTCTTTTTCTCTTCCCTGGCAGCTCCATATTAAGCATCCTTCCCCCAATATACCCAGTATCTCTCTTCCGCACATGTCCAAACCATCTCAATCTTGCCTCTCTTGCTTTGTCTCCAAACTGTCCAACCTGAGCTGTCCCTCTAATATACTCGTTCCTAATCCTGTCCTTCATCACTCCCAATGAGCATCTTCAACTCTGCCACCTCCAGCTCTGCCTCCTGTCTTTTTGTCAGTGCCACTGTCTCCAAACCATATAACATAGCTGGTCTCACTACCATCTTGTACCATCTTCCCTTTAAGTCTTGCCGGTACCCTTCTGTCGCAAATCACTCCTGACACTCTTCTCCACCCACTCCACCCTGCCTGCACTCTCTTCTTCACCTCTCTTCCACACTCCCCGTTACTTTGAGCAGTTGACCCCAAGTATTTAAACTCATCCACCTTCGCCACCTCTACTCCATGCATCCTCACCATTCTGCTGTCCTCTTGCTCACTCACGCATATATATTCCATCTTACTCCTACTGACTTTCATTCCTCTTCTCTCCAGTGCATGCCTCCACCTCTCCAGGCTCTCCTCAACCTGCACCCTACCCTCGCTACAGATCACAATGTCATCCATAAACATCATAGTCCATGGAGTCTCCTGCCTGATCGCATTCATCAATCTGTCCATCACCATTGCAAACAAGAAAGGGCTCAGAGCTTTTTTTCCCCTTGTTTTGTAAGTGAACATTAGGGTTATGAATTTGATGTGGGCCGGGCAGCAACTGGAAATCAGTGGAGGGATACAAACAGCAGGGTGACGTGCTGTTTTGGGTTGGTTGGAGACCAGATGTGCTTGCCACATTCTGGATCATTTGCAGAGGTTTGAAAGTGCATGCAGAGAGACCTGCCAGTAAGGAGTTGCTGTAGTCAATGTGTGATATTACAAGGGCTGGAGTTGTGCTTCATGCTCAGACAGGTAGGGTATGTACGCATGCAATATGTACCAGTATGTAGAGGTAAAGCAGTGATGTGTATTACATACTGTATAGTGTTAGGGGTTTTCCTTCATTATGGCCTGTATATACTTACAGTATATAGGCCTGTATACTTAATGAAGTTGAAAAGAAGAACACAGAACATTTTTACTTTGCTGTAACTGCATGATTCTACAGTAAAACTGGTTTGATGCTTATTCTATTATAGAGAATAATGGAGCTGGAAGGAAGTGAAATCCCTCACACCCTTGTGTTTGTGATCAGGCTGGTTTTAATTTGGCCAAAGGCGGGAGACATGGCCGAAATATTATAAGCCACTGAGCCATGATGGATGTGCCAGCTAATATCACTATGTGTGCTGCAATATCTGACAATGGTGTGAGTACACATATTTCCAATACTGGCCCACATAACAACCAGAAACTCCCAATGATTTCAGACACCCTCTACAGAGATCTTATCCCCGAGAATGAGAGAGGTTTGGTAAGGCATGACTTGCCAACTTTTGTAACTGTGTTGGATAATATAAGCTTCCACCAGACAAATGTCATCAGGGAATGGTTTAATGTCCACCAAAGGATGCTGATGGTGTTCCTTCCACCATATTCTCCATCAGGAATCCAACCAA
The DNA here is from genome assembly GCF_029633865.1 of Lampris incognitus. Lineage (NCBI taxonomy): Eukaryota > Metazoa > Chordata > Actinopteri > Lampriformes > Lampridae > Lampris > Lampris incognitus. Next base: position 25,197,181 of record NC_079219.1, on the reverse strand, counting down.
GGAATTCTTTTCTACATGGAGGTGGAAGGTGTATGTTCATTGGTCTCAAGACCAAATGTTTCTGCTTGCAGCAATGGATGCTGCTTGTGATGACATCACAGCAGAAATTGAATGCAGGGGATGGTTGCGGCATGCAAGAAGATTTTTCCCCCTTGCATCACAAGGGGGAAAAATCAGGTGTGATGGTGATAAAAATCTGTGGCCAGACAGACAGGAACGACAGGACATCCAGTACGCGGAGTCTTTAGTGTAACGCGCCAGCTTTACTGTGCTAGAGTGTTTGGCTATATATATTACGGTTTTTTTCCCTGTTTTGTAATGATGTATTTTTGCATTATATTGTGCTGTCCAGGTCTCCTAATTAATGTGGTGTAAGACAGTTCCCTTACGCAACAAAATCCATGGAAATATGAGTGCAATGTGTAATGCAAAACCTTGTAGTGTTGAAATCTTCATCTGAATAGTATTCAGTTTGATAGACAAAAATAACATTGTAGTTCAGTAAACATTCAGGGTCAATGAAAAAAATAGGACAAGACTGCAATGTGGAAATAAGGAACATTTCCAGGGTTCACTGCCATACTGACAAAACATCTAAACATTTTGACCACCATCGTTTACACACTGCCGAATAAACTTTTAATTTTGGGAGCATTGACTTTTTATATGAGACAATAACTTTGGTGGAAAACATTAAATGTTTTGGGTGAGTTGTGAGCTTCTGCAGGTGGACTATGGTGTGGTGCTACACAATATAAACTGTTATGACAAATGCACCTAGAGCTTGGGAGGATGTTAACATGGCTTCAAGAAATGAGCAAAAGCAACTGAGAGAAACTGTAACTATAAAAAGCAAAATTTACAAAAACCAAATTAAACTCAGTAAATGAAAAGTAAATGAAGTTTAATTCACCTTTGATTTAAATTAGATTTAATTTAAATAATAATATCATAATAATATTAAATTATACTGGGCAAATGGAGAGACACAGATGGATAGATAGATAGATAGATAGATAGATAGATAGATAGATAGATAGATAGATAGATAGATAGATAGATAGATAGATAGATAGATAGATAGATAGATAGATAGATAGATAGATAGATAGATAGAGATAGAGGGCCTCTGTCATGTCAGCATAGGGAACATGTGAGGCAGCATCTCATGTGCTATTGTGGTCTGTCACATGGGAGGTTTATCATAGTTAATGATGGGAAACACAAAACAGCATCAGATGGGTAACCACAATCTATGCAAATTGGTAGTCGTGTTTTTTGAAGTCACATGTACACAGTAGATGCTAAAGGCCAAATATAACTAAAACCAAAGACCAAATAAACAACAAATGTTACAGTAAACAGTTTTTCAAGTTTAAGGCCTAAAATCACTAGTATCTAGCAACATGTGGCTAAATTTTACTTTATTACTCCACATTGCCGTTTCTAATACAGCCCAGTTTTGAACCTCTAAAAATGGACAACAGAGATGAAAAACAGCTTTTTAAATAAACAATCCATTCCATCAGCATGACCATAATTGCAGCAAAGCCCAGCAGGAGCCGTACTTTCTTGGAAAGCTCAACAAATACAGTCGATCAATGCCTACGGGTTGTCCTTTGCACACCAACCACAGCAAGCACTTTACACTTCGTCCATTACAGTTTGGAGCACAAACAACATCCCTCACAGTCTCCATGGATGAGTCCCTCCAGATCCAGTCCACCATCTAAATGATCGCGAGTGGATCATTTCTAAAACTCTCACCATGCTTACAGGCCCTGCCAGCTCCTGCTGGACGTAAGCCACCGAACAATAGACTTGGTAGATCTCCTGAACCCGGGGGCGTCCGGGTAGCATGGCGGTCTATACCGTTGCCTACCAACATGGGGATCGCTGGTTTGAATCCCCGTGTTACCTCTGGCTTGGTCAAGCATCCCTACAGACACAATTGGCCATGTCTGCAGGTGGGAAGCCGGATGTTGGTATGTGTCCTGGTTGCTGCACTAGCGCCTCCTCTGGTTGGTCGGGGCGCCTGTTCGGGGGGAGGGGGAACTGGAGGGAATGGCGTGATCCTCCCACATGCTACGTCCCCCTGGTGAAACTCCTAACTGTCAGGTGAAAAGAAGTGGCTGGCGACTCCACATGTATCAGAGGAGGCATGTGGTAGTCTGCAGCCCTCCCCGGATCGGCAGAGGGGGTGGAGCAGCGACCGGGATGATTCGCAAGAGTGAGGTAATTGGCCAAGTACAACTGGGGAGAAATAGCCAAAAAAAAAAAAAAAGATCTCCTGAACCGGTTTGTCCTGCGCTCTGAGGTCCCCATCCCACATGCTCCTCAACTACTGATTAATGATTAAGACACTGTTAATGTATTGCACAAGTTTTGTCATAGAGATCATCGCATATATCCCCAGGATAAATGGGACGAGCAGCTAACGTGAGACAAACAGTCCTGTGTTTCCACAGCAAAAAAAACCCCCCCAAAAAAAACCCCAGTCTTTGTCATGTGGCATCAGACAAACCTAACACGACTCGGCGTCATTACCTGAGCGAGCCATGTAGCAACACAAACAAACATTAAAAACTCATAAATCATTGTATGAATGTATGGAGTGAGTGGGTGTACTGTGCCAGGCTATCTCCTGTGAGCAGCAGGCAGCATGCCATGTTCATCACTTCCAAGTTGTCACCGCTACATCTCCACTGTAGGACGCATGAGGCTGACAGCTGACAGCCCTGTTTGATATGAGATCAAGAGTGTGATGAAACCAACACACTGAGCTGGAAACTGGAGGACGTGTGGGATAATATGCTCTTTCCTCTGTATAGTGTTTTGGAGACGTTTCATGAAAGGCTTGTCTGGACATTTACATTTCAGTATGTTATTTTTCTATCGCTAGGCTCTTGTCACATTGTGGGAATTTGTCTTTTAGTTTCCCTAAAATGGTTTGTTAGCATTCCTCGTTGCAAACCGGAGAGCATTAGCAGCTGCAACTTTATATTATCTGTGCCCTGGATTTCAATATGTAATGTTATTAATACTAGAAAGCCACTGTAGGGAAACTTGATGACAAATGTAAAGCTTTTTTCCATGATGTGTGTCAGATACCGAAAAAACATCAATTCTAATTCAAAATATCTTGTCATTTACGCGCAGATATTACTTAATTGTAAAACATGTTTGCACTTGCTCTGCCTTACCAATGCAACTCATACTCTCATTCTCCAAATCATTCATCCGTGATCACAAACAACTGGGATCATGATTCAGCCTGTACAGAAGGGGCTCTGGATAAAGTTAACATAGGTCCAACTGGATTACTCAGTTTTTATTGATATTAGATGGCTGGCTTACTTTTAAGAAGAGGAGAAAGGATGGCCTTTAACACTAGCCCAAAATAAGACAGTAACAGTGTCTATCACCGCAGACACCAGAATACGTATAGTACTGCACACAAGTTAATGGACCTGAGACTTGTGGGTTCCAGCATGCAGGCTTCAATACTGATCACCTTTGAATGGTTCTCCTTCAAATATTTTTACACTTTCCTCTTAGATATTGCACTATAACATTGAAGTTAGCATATGCAAAATAGTGATCAGTTAACCAAATGAGAACCATGACCAGAATTGAGGTCCTAAAGTTAAATGTCACATTCAGAGGCCATATCTTCCACAACATGAACCCAACTTGAGTGAACTGACACAAAATTTAGCAAATACGACATTCTACATTGCCACCATTGTTCGTCTCCATCTGCTGCCTCATGTCTCCCCTATGAGGCACCCTTGGAGTAGCCTGCAAAGCTGTGATAGGAATCATCACTTTATATCCCGGCGTGTCTTTCTGAGATTTCTCTCAGTGGGAGGATAGAGATATTCACAAAGTGCCTTCAGTGTGATCAACTTGCAAAAGTTGTCTGGCTTGCAAAGCAAAAATCACATTTACTCATTTTAAGTCCAGCCAACAAGGAGCACCACATCCACCCATCCATCCATCGTCCAAACTGCTTATCCTACACAGGGTCACGGGGATGCTGGAGCCTATCCCAGCAGTCATAAATGCACCCACTCATGTTATTCACAATTCACAATTTTATGAGGCCAATTATTAACAAAAAATAAATCTTTATATATAGAGCCATCTGTCCACTGACACATGAACCTACCGAATTGTATTTCTATTTATGTATATCTTTCTTTCCAGAATCTTTTTATCAAAAGTTCCCAGGGTTGGGCAAACATATTCCACATTGTTATAAAATATAAATCAATGTATAACATATAAAAATAATAACAATGACAATAATAACAGTAATAAAATAAGACAACTCCCCCCACCCCCTTGATTATCTAAAACAGGTATACGGCACAATGTCTAGAAATCACGAAATAAAACTAAAGATGAAGCTATTTCCATAAACTCAGGTGATATTTTTCGTGTCAAGGGCAGAGTTAGAGTGCACGTCATTCTGTCATTTGAACATTATGAAAGTATGTCAAAAAGCATCCCTGGCGTCTCCTTGGAGACATCTACTTCGAGACTGCCGGCCGGAGAGATGCAGTTGGCGAACGCATGCAGTGCGAGGGTGGGTGTTTGAATCAAAAATAGGGACCGATTGGCCACTAAATTGGAAGAAAAAGGGAAAAATCAGAAATAAATTAAAAAAAAAAAGCATCCCCGGATCTTCTAGAACTTCTCAGCACCACTGACTTAGAAGCGTATCATCTCCAAGTTAAGGCAGGACGTTATGTCTCGAAGCCACTGACTACACGTGGGAGAGGCAGCATCTTCCCATTTTTGCAGAACTGTTCATCTCACCAAGAGTGAGGCAAAAGCAGCCATGCGGTACTCTGCAGATTACAGATGAGGATCGTCTCCATCAGTAATGCCAAACAGAGCTATCAGATGGTCTGGGTCTAGATTCTGCTTTAAGATGTTGGATAGGGTATGAAAGACGTCTCCCCAGATTTTTTTTGTAAGTGAGGGCACAGCCAGTAAATATAGATCAGGATAGCAACATTGTTTTTGCATTTGTTGCAAGTGGGGGTAATATAAGGGTAGATGCCTTGGGGGGCATTTGGGTTGCGTAGTGGTCTATTCCGTTGCCTACCAACACAGGGATCGCTGGTTCGAATCCCCGTGTTTACGCCGGCTTGGTCAGGCGTCGCTACAGACACAATTGGCCGTGTCTGCGGGTGGAAAGTCAGATGTGGGTATGTGTTCTGGTCACTGCACTAGCACCTCCACTGGTCGGTTGGGGCGCCTGTTCAGGGAGGAGGGGGAACTGGGAGGAACAGGGTGATCCTCCCACGCGCTACGTCCCCCTGGTGAAACTCCTCACTCTCAGGTGAAAAGAAGCGGCTGGCAACTCCACATGTATTGGAGGAGACATGTGGTAGTCTGCAGCCCTCCCCAGATAAGCAGAGGGGGTGGAGCAGTGAACCGGACGGCTTGGAAGAGTGGGGTAATTGGCCGGATACAATTGGGGAGGAAAAAAAAGGAGGGGGGGCAAATCCAAAGAAAAAAAGACGTGTTTGGGTATGTCATAGTTCTCTGACAGTTGGTTGAAAGAGATAAAAGTTTTCTTTGAACATGTCTTCACACAATCTGATGCCTTTCCTGTGCCAGTCCTGAAAAATTGAGTTATGTCGAGATGGGATGAAAAGATGGTTGGAAGCAACACGACTCAAAAGAGAGAGGTGTCTGTAGCCAAAGGTCCTCCTGAACTGGGCCCACACTCTCAGGGTATGCCACAAAACCGGGGTGTCTACTGATTTAGTCAGAGAGTAGCTAAGCGGTGAACCAAGGAGTGCTGGAAGCGAAATATCCTGGCATGATTTCAGTTCCAGAGATGTCCATTCTGCTGTTGGGCTGAAGGTAGAAGTGGTTCCAAAAAGCAAGACAGCGAATGTTAGCAGCCCAGTAATAGTGGTGGATATCAGGGAGCCCCATCCCCCCCTGTCTCTTTTGAGCCTCTGAAGTAGGATCTTGCCTACTTGTGTCTTCTTATTTTGTCATATATATGAGGAGATAACAGAATCTAGTGAAGCAAAAAATTATTTTGGGATGTATATTCATTTTTATGGAGCTTATTCATCTGGCAAGGGACAATGTAAGAGGGGACCACTACAGTAATAATGTATTAATTTGATTTAGTAATCATGAAATGTTCTTGTACAGTCTTATACTGCTGATCACAGAGGCTGACGGATTTCATTTGCTTCCGTTCAAGTTATTCCTCCTGGCAAACTTAAGTGCAGCCCTGCTCATTTCAAATATTTGACTGTCACACAAGTACAAAAAAGGAGCGGCTGATTAATTTCCCTCATTTTTCAAGTGATGTATCCACATTTGAGTTTGCTCTGGCAAGAAATTACAAGCCCTTGAAAGCATTTCCTGATCTGAAAAGCTTTTTTTGGCCAGGGCAACCTCAAAACAGCAATTCCTGTCTCATAATATTTCACTAAACTGCACTAAAACTAGCTGTGCTTCCACACTTCCGATTTCTGCAGTCACAAATATTGACCATGAACACAGAAATATCTGGTGCATCCTAGTCAACCTACAGTAGGGGAGCAGATCCAGTTTAAAGTTAAGACACATTGTGTGATACAAACCAATAGCTGTGTTGTTGTTGCCAGTGTTGAAGTGGGAAAAACAAGTGTGGTACTGCCCTTGTTGGCATTTTGACATGCATAACAGCAAACTGTTGGGTATTATCAAGTTTGGAATTTCTATCGGGAATAAAATGTACTAAGAGCTATGCTAATATACGTATTGATGATTTTCACAACACATATTACTGAGATCAAAAGGACATGGGTTTCAATTATAAACTAGCAAGTTACAAATAAGATCTCTTAGTGGCGATACACAAGGAAAAGACCCAGTACTGGATGAGCAAAAAATAGAAGTACCAGTACAGCACACTGGTGATACCATCCCACTTCAACCAGTGATTGATCCAATAATCGCAATAACAGCTGCTGTGGAAGTTTCCAGTATTTATCCTGCAGTGGTACTGTGGAATTCAGCGGCATGCCTTTATCCAAAGCACGTTTGCAAATGATTGCATAAATATGTAACAGGTTTCAACCCTGGCACTTCACAATGGAAACCCACACTAATAGCCCTCCAGGAGCACTGCTTAAATGTGTCAAGTCAAAAGCAATGCTGACCCAAACATAATATTCTTAATATGCATTACTTGACATGTATACACATTTACTGTGACAAAAAAAAAGAGACAAAGGGTGTGTCGTACCACTTCCCTAATTACATTTAACCAGATCAACAAATATTAACTAAAGGCAGATGTGTGAAATGCGTACCTGTTTGACTTCTAGATATTCTTGATGTGGTCACTCTGCCTGATGATGTTTGCTCTGTCCCCGGTGTCAGCTCATCTGTCTCTCTGTATAAACAACAGTAATGTGAGAAATGCACTTTGTGTGTTGTGTAGCAAAAGGCCTGCATTCATCTCCTTCTTAATGCATCTACATCTCTATAGTGCTGCTATGCTTCCAAACCTACAGATAAACAGCATATATATATATATTAAAAAAAAAGAAAAAGGAAGCGAGGTATACTTTCAGAAAGGTAAGAAAGAAATGTTTCCAACTATGGAGAGTGGTTAACTTGAGGCTTATGAATGCAAAATCACACCATCTAATCCCACTGAATGTCTGCAGGAGGGCAACGAATCTCCCTCAGCTACCATTTCATCGCTCACTGTAGGTGATGGATACCAATAAAGCCATTTTATTCAACATTGTATTCTTTAAAATGAAATTTGTTCTCTGGATTAAACCCATCCTATTATATAGGAGGAGTGGGCAACTGCAGCGCCCGTGGATCAACTCCAGTTCTTCTTTCCATTGCCTTGGTCAGGGGCACAGACAGGAGTATTAACCCTAACTTGCATGTCTTTTTCATGGTGGGGGGAAACTGGAGCACCCGGAGGAAACCCACACAGACAAGGGGAGAATATGTAAACTCCACACAGAAAGGATCTGGGACGGCCTTGGGTTCGACCGCCGTTTCTTCTTGCTCTTGAGGCAACAGTGCTAACCACTGGGCCACCGTGCCGCCATAATTATTCAATAACACTCACCATTACTGTCTTGAGTCTCAAAACTGAATTGTGAGCTTTCGTGAACAAAATGTGAGTTAAGAGCGAATCTTGGAAAACCTGACACTCTTGGAAGCAGTGGTGCACCTGATGTTAAGTACAGCAGGTGGGGTTAATAATATACATGGGCTGTACTGTTACCTTGTCACCCAAAATCAATCAGATGTAAGTAAACAGTAAACTCTGAACAGGTACTGCAGGACAACAGTGTAGCAATAAACACAGCAGTGATGCAACCACAAAGTCTGCAACCAGCCTGCCTTCAAACACAGGAAGCTGGAAGGAGCACTTGTCAATAACGCGTTTATTGATTAGTAATTGTTAGCGTCGACAAACGGAGAGCGTAATTACAGCGTTACCGTCGTATAACGTTGTATAAGTGATTTGTTGTCATGTATTTAAATGGCCTTGATGCGTGGCGACACGCACCAAAGCCACAGCGAACACTTCTGCACGCATGCCTTCTAACACCATTTCCTGGACGTTATAACCGTGTCCGTGAAATCACATTTTATTTGCAAAGTCTTCGACAAAAAACAAAACAAAACGAAACGAAAAAACAACACTGTCAGCTCCTGAATGACGGAGGCTGGTTATTATGGTCAGGCTTTTAAACAGTACCGCGGTTGATTAGTACGGAGGCTGTCCACGCTGGGAGGAAATAAGTCACTTTAAGCGACTGTAAAAACATTCAAACGAGGTGGGGAAACTCACGGAGCTCCGTCAGGAAAGACCTGAGCCGGTCCTCTCCAACCAAGTCTCCTCACGGATGGAGGAACACGGGCACCATCCCACAAGTGTTGGCGGACCCCAGCTCATTAGACACCGCCGAACCCATCAGGCGGAAAGACTGTCCCGTTCATTGAAGGAGGCGGGGCATCGCAGCGCACGAGAGGGAGGGCATGCTGGACAGGCGGCCATAAATATGACCTGGTGCTATATTTCTGAATGAATTAAATATCCAGGAGTGTGTGGGTTATGCAGTGGGCACCGTCAAAGTAATCGTCTTTTAAAACTGGGTGGTGGGATGAGTGTATATACTTTCAAACTAAACAGTGGTAGGACGCGTTACACGCTTCACATCGCCATTTTGTAATGGGCTTGGTGACATCTAGCGGCCAAACGAGAGAAGACAGGGCGTTTCATCCCGTGAGACGTTCCCTGGCGAAATGAAAAAACGATACCCTACAACGAAATGTTGGTGCTTCAGGTTAAAAAAAATGCTATTAGTACAAAAGCTTTTTTAGGTTATGCAAGGGAGCCCTCAACCTGCGGCACAAAAAGGGGGGGGGCGGCAAGTAGCCCCGGTCTCATTTTAGTTTATAGGCCAGCTGCCCTATAAAGCACATTTCTAGAATTATTAAAGGACAAATCTACCCATCACAACATGCAGCCTAAATTGACAATCCAAACAATACACAGGCTAGCTCAAATTTCTGTTCAACATTCAACAAACTATTTATGGCAGCTTTATACCTAATCATGACTTATAAGAAGGGGACTATTAAGTATTTATTGTCAAATTAAATACCCTAAATGTCAACAGACAAATTTCAATCAATCAATCAATCAATCAAAATGGTTGCAATGTGCCCGGTTTGACATTCAGGGTGTTTACTGAATACAACATATTATGTTCACTATAGATTCGGCCACCAGGTGGTAATGGAGTACTGTAGCCCGACCAATGATGGAAAATGGTCTGAATTTGTTTTTACGATTTCACAATGAAGCATTAGGTGACAATGTAAAAGATCAGGTAACAAATGTCATACTAGATATGATATACAGGTAAGATATATAGACTGATTTCAAAAAGCCCTTTTGTCCAGAATTCACTGCAGTAATATTACATTTTATATTTTACGTTTAGAAGGCTAAGTCGGCTATACACACGTACATCAATCTAAGTGCAATCATAGAAACCCACCGGAAAAGAACATTTGAAAGGAGAAATTGAATTAAATTCTCTCTCGCGCGCTCCGTGTGTGTGTGTGTGTGTGTGTGTGTGTGTGTGTGTGTGTGTGTGTATTGTACCTCCTAATTGCACTTGTTCAGTTCAGACAAGGTGTCTGAAACATGGCCAGTGGTTTTTCGACCTTTGTCAGATTGCAAAATATACCATATAACCCATTTCATTTATAGACCTGGTCAGAAATTGATTTACAAGATTGTTGTCACCGGGTCCAATACTCTATAGGGCTACCACTACACCACACAATCCCACCTACCCATACATAGGCTACATAAATGGTCAATCTTTGCAATTCCTGAGTTTTTTTATCCAACTAAAGTACCCTGATTGACACATGAGTTTGTGCTTGTAGGAGTCTCCTATCACATTTACAGCATTCATCAAGGAAGTCTGTCCATTAATCTACTCTCCTCTTAATGAGCAAAGAGGCAATCAACAAGATGTGATGCTAGGATGGGTAATACATTCTGCAGGAATACTAATTAGGGTTTTGAAGGGTCAAAGACCTGCATGTGTGACATAAACCAAACTGTCACATGCTTGTTGTCCTCAGCTTCAGCTGTTCGTTACGCAGCCATGCAGAGCAACAGAGGAATCTCTTGAGCAAGCCTCAATATGGCCTAAAGGTGTATTCTAAAATAAGAAATATGCATTTAACATAAATCTGCTATAATAATGTAAATTGTGATCATATCTCTCATAGCTCATATAGCAATTATCACAACAATTTATTTTAATGGAACAGAGTTAATGCATGCAGCATTAATATGAGATTATGAAAAAAAAATTTTGGAGAACATCTCAGCATTGTAAAAAGTAATGTAAAGATTTCATCATCTATTATGCATATTGCCCAGAACTCCCTGTAAATCCTTTTTTTTTGTCTTACTGATTCTTAATCACTGTTAATCACAATCAACTGTCTAGTAATTGAAGTAGGATGAATGAAGAATGAGGGGCAAAATGACCATTCTTTACCTCAACAAAACAAATAGAATGAAACCGGATAATTGCTATAATGAGTAAGACTCAGTGATCAGACATTAACATTGAAATGGCCCGGGTGTGTCTATGGAGGGGAGACTTACGGTAATACTGGGGAAAGCAGAGAAAGACTGGATCTGAGGCGGATAACTCACAGAGAGCCAGCTTACTGGGAAAAGAAAGGGGAGTTCGGGGGGGGGGGGGTGCTGGATAACAAAAGCTCAAATGTATGAAATGGGCGAAAAAGTTTTTCAATTATTTCGGGCACATTTTGGAACATGAAATTGCAAATTATGTCAACAATGATTCCGTAAAATTGTTATCTCCAGAAAAGATTTGCTCATGCCTTTTAAACCATGCAGCATTTCTAAATGAATTAATTAGGCGATCACAGTAATTACTGTTTATATTGTTGTTAATGAGCCCAAAGGCAAGCGAGCTGCACTCATCCAAATTACAGTCATGAGGCACAGAGCCAAGGAGAGGGCTGCATGCCACACGTCCCCCCAAACTTCCTGTTGGAGAGACAACCAGACGGAGGATCAGGATATTCTCTATCTTTTACTCTTACTTCCTTTTGTCTTGTACATGTAATTATTTTTGACAATCTAATCTATTAAAAAAATTGCAAAGAGAAAGGCAGCTGTTTTCACTTCCTTTAAAGACTTGCTACACAGAGCAGTTATCTGTGCATTTGAAATGGGGACACACCACAATCATAATGTCATTTCCTTCATTTTCCTTTCCTTTTTTTATTACCTTTGGCATCCATCTTGTGTGTCTCCTCTCTGTCTGTCAAAGTGGTCTGACATTTTCCGCCTGCATCACAGCCACATTGTATTTCATCACATGTAGAAGGTATCTGTAGCACAATAGCGCACCTTTATAATGAAAAGGTCTTGTTATAAATATGATGTGCCGCAGCAGCAGATAAGTCTATCAGCTTCTGCAATCAACTTGTGTGCAACAGCGACTGGGTATACACATGCATGCCTTGCATGGAAACTTCTCGGTTTTTGCCTTTTATTCGTAAAAACGCCAAAGCAATAGAACATACACTCACTGGCCACTTTATTAGGTACACCTTGCTAGTACCGGGTTGGACCCCCTTTTGCCTTCAGAACTGCCTTAATCCTTCGTGGCATAGATTCAACAAGGTACTGGAAACATTCCTCAGAGAGTTTGGTCCATATTGACAAGATAGCATCATGCAGTTGCTGCAGATTTGTCGGCTGCATATCCATGATGCGAATCTCCTGGTCCACCACATCCCAAAGGTGCTCTATTGGATTGAGATCTGGTGACTGTGGAGGCCATTTGAGTACAGTGAACTCATTGTCATGTTCAAGAAACCAGTCTGAGATGATTCGAGCTTTATGACATGGCGCGTTATCCTGCTGGAAGTAGCCATCAGAAGATGGGAACACTGTGGTCATAAAGGGATGGACATGGTCAGCAACAATACTCAGGTAGGCTGTGGCGTTGACACGATGCTCAATTGGTACTAAGGGGCCCAAAGTGTGCCAAGAAATATCCCCCACACCATTACACCACCACCACCAGCCTGAACCGTTGATACAAGGCAGGATGGATCCATGCTTTCATGTTGTTGACGCCAAATTCTGACCCTACCATCCGAATGTCGCAGCAGAAATCGAGACTCATCAGACCAGGCAACGTTTTTCCAATCTTCTATTGTCCAATTTTGGTGAGCCTGTGCGAATTGTAGCCTCAGTTTCCTGTTCTTAGCTGACAGGAGTGGCACCCGGTGTGGTCTTCTGCTGCTGTAGCCCATCTGCCTCAAGGTTCGACGTGTTGTGCGTTCAGAGATGCTCTTCTGCATACCTCGGTTGTAATGAGTGGTTATTTGAGTTACTGTTGCCTTTCTATCAGCTCGAACCAGTCTGGCCATTCTCCTCTGACCTCTGGCATCAACAAGGCATTTTCGCCCACAGAACTGCCGCTCACTGGATATTTTCTCTTTTCGGACCATTCTCTGTAAACCCTAGAGATGGTTGTGCGTGAAAATCCCAGTAGATCAGCAGTTTCTGAAATACTCAGACCAGCCCGTCTGGCACCAACAACCATGCCACGTTCAAAGTCACTTAAATCACCTTTCTTCCCCATTCGGATGCTCGGTTTGAACTGCAGCAGATCGTCTTGACCATGTCTACATGCCTAAATGCATTGAGTTGCTGCCATGTGATTGGCTGATTAGAAATCTGCGTTAACGAGCAGTTGGACAGGTGTGCCTAATAAAGTGGCCGGTGAGTGTAGGTCCTATTGCTGACTACGTACCATGCATATTATACTAGTGTACAGCTTGAATGGAGGTCAAGCACGTTTCCTCCCAAGCCACCTATTGCACGCTGCGTAGATAGGCTGATGATCCTCATACCTACTACAGTGATGTTTTGCCCCAGCTATGACCCTCAATCTCTTCATGTCCCCCTCATCTCTCTCTATATACCTCTTTCTCTCTCACACCCTCTCCAATATGTCCCTACTTTTCCCTCTCCCTCTTTTTTGTCCTCCTTTTCCCTCTCTCCATACACCAAAATTGTCCTCCCACCCCCCCAATATGTCAGACCCCCCTCATCCGATAATAGTGGTCTGTATGGATGTCAAGGGGTTCGTTCGGCTTGTCAAGGTGTTGACCATGGGGTGATAAAATTGTGTTGCAGTGTGTGTTTGTGGGCGTGTGGGAGAAAGAGACATGAGATAAATGGATTAGATATATAGATAGATAGATAGAGAGAGAGAGAGAGAGAGAGAGAGAGAGAGAGAGAGAGAGAGAGAGTTGCATGTTTGTTTCTTGGGTCACCCAGAGTTGATGGAGTCTTCCTGCTGCCCATTGTAACAGAACAGGGATGGGATCTCCTGTTTCCTTGGCAACCATGCTGATACCCCCCCACCAACAAACGCGTGCGTGCGCACGCAAGCACGCAGGCACGCAAGCAAGCACACACACACACACACACCTGTCTCCATACACATCGACAGCGTCTGTACTGCTGACTGAGATGTGTCAGACAAACAGTGATAAGACACTGGTCTCAGTAATAAAGGATAACCGTGAAGGAAAGCCACAGTTATTTTCAGAATGGTGTTTGAAGACCTTTGTTTTGTAAAGACAAGAGGAAATAAATGGAGGTGGCTAAAGCAGCTGTATCCTGCAGCTACTTCTCTGGAAGCCACTGTTGGTTGTTAAAACATTACTCTGTAATACTCCATGTTGCAGCAATACCAGTCTGTTCCAGTGGTGTGACATGAATGTGTTTTGGTTTCAGTCGTAGCATTAATGCGGCATATCAACAATAATGCATTACATTTATTACCGCTAAATATGAGATTAAAGTTGAATAAACCAAGCACCTCCACCCACCAATTCATCTTTATCACAGCTCTCATTGTCCTCTCAGTTGAAAATGGCATGCTCTGAATGAGAAGCGATTCAAAATGCTAGGGAATTTACTTTATGTTTGGCAGGATTCTCCAAAGATGATTTCATGAAGCCAAAATAACAGAAATAACAGATGTCGAAGTGAGATGGTAGAGGTAAGAAATGATGCAATTTGGCGTCTGGGTAGCGTAGCGGTCTATTCTGTTGTCTACCAACATGGGGATTGCCAGTTCGATCAAATCAAGGATAAAGACATTCCTTTCTGGGAGGTTTAACTGTTCATTGGTTTACAACAGTAAAAATGTCACTTTTGATTAAGACTGAAAGAAAATAATATTGAACAAGAATTTGATTTTTTTTAAATTTTCTTAATAGTTAACTATCTCTTTAATGTAATTAATTCGTGTTTGTTATATTGTCATTCATTCTCTTTCATTTATAAATAATAACTTACAAATTATAGCAGAAGCTAATTTTATTTATTTATTTATTTATTATGTGCATTTACTTAAAACAAAGGGTTGACATTTATTTGAGGGAGGATACGTTCCAGTCCATTAGTTAATTATTTGGACTTAGGTAGCATACTACTACCAGACCCTGGAATAAATTTCCTGTTACAGTACAATTTAAATCTGGTCTCATTTTGATTTATTTCTATTTAGAGAGGGACAAATAGATACTTGGTTACACACTGTATAAGGAAAATTGGAAAAAATTGATGTAAACTGTAAATAAATAAAATATGCATCAGATATGCTGGAGTCTAACCTGCTATTTTAAGATAAACATATGTGTATAAACATAATCAAATCCAATATTTTGTCCACAAAAGGGAAATAAAGACTCACCGAGGTATAAGCTACAAACATATGGATAAACGACTAAGGTATGTATTAAAGGTAAGTATTTAAACACACTCAAAGGTTGTTTTATAACCAACAATTCAAGTTTAGCTGACTCTCATGTCCGCACAATATCAGCAAACACACACAATACACTATACACTAATACAACATAAAATGTCATCCAAACTCAAAATGACAAAAGATAACATTAGATAGGGATCTAGATGTTAACTTAACTCTTAACCTACCGACAACACTCTCAAAGGATGAAATGTAGCAGGATGTCGGCGAATACTGAAGCCATGAGGAGATGATCTGCCATGCTCTTGCTTATTCTCTTTATCTACTGCGAACTAACGCGAGACTACCTTGTTCCTGCCAGACTTCACGAGATGAGATCATCAGAACTGATGTCTCTTAAAGAGACAGTACGTACTGAAACGGGGACTTCTTCTCAACTATTGACACAACACTCCCTGTTCTGGTTTCCTAGGATACCACTACTACACTACTACCACTGCTATCCAAACATGAGGGGGTAGACTCTCCTGGTTTGTCAGAGAGCAGAAGTGAGACTATTTCAGATATAGGTCTAAGGAGCAACTTCGTCCCGTCCTTGTCTGCTATCTTAATTTCAACTTTATGAACTTTGCCGTCACTACTAAGGAAAGCCTTATTGACGTGTCCCAAAGGCCATTCATTTCGCTTAGAGCTCATTTATTATGCTCAACGTTAAACATGTATACGGACGGAGCCTTCTGTCTGTACTCTGCATTCATTTCATCCGTATTTCTGCACATTTTCTGGGAGCTTGCGGATCCGTACAAATGGAGCAGTACCACCGGAAATACCACAGGAAATTGTGGGGGCAGTGTTGCACAGTGCAGTTAATAGCTCACGTGCGACCAGCCAGCAACACACAACAAAGAAGACGAAGAAATGGCGGAACTTTTTGAGGAAAGGCTGTGCGAGTTAGTACGCAGTTACAAACATATCTATGATGTTACCTTGCCTGGGCACAGAGACAAACAACTGCTAAAGAACAGCTGGGAGGAGACTGGACATGAATTGGGAGGGAGTTGGACAGCAGCAAAGGAGAAGTGGAGGTCTGTGCGGGACCGATTTGTTCGAACCCACAACAAGTCCATGAGCAAACGGAGTGGTGATGTTGCTGATGGGGCGAATGATCCGCCAATTCTTCGGCGTCTGGGCTGGCTCAAGGCATACGTTAATCACCGAACAATGGCGACCAACTACCCAAATAATGATATGGTGAGTTTCTTATTTAACATTGTGTTATTTGACAAACTAGCTGGACGTTTGCTATGCTGTGCTGGCCCAGTTGACAATAAATTATTCATGTTTTTCTCGACTACTTCGTAAAAAATTATGAATTGCACAAAAAATAATTTGGCACCTATTTATTCACACTGCTAACCCTTTGCATGTGGCTTCTTTGTTGTTCCAGCTACCAAATGATAATGGCGAAGAGACAACAACGCTGACTCTGTACACCGTCGATCCCTCTTCACCTGAGTCAAACTCTGGCACATCTTCTGATGTGGCAAGCCTTCCTCCTCCTAGCCCAGCTGCGACACCATCCCATGAGAAAAAGAAGAGAAAGGGATGCCAGGAGCCAGATCCAGTCGACACAGCATTCCTACAAAGACAGGAGGAAATTCGCTAAGAGACAAAGGCAAACAAAAACATGTTTACCGCTTTCACGGCCTACCTAAACACGTTTCTGCTGGAGCTTCCTGAAGCTGATGCCAAACAGCTAGTAAAACACATACAGGGGCTGATGTTGTCTTATTATTAAACCACAATGCAAATATGTGAAATGATACATGATCATGATCTCCTCCACTGTCGCCATGTTTGCTCTCTTCTTCTTCTTCTTCATGTGAATTTCCGGCAGCCTAGACACCTTACTTCTGAACTCGGAAGTGACCTCTGAATTTAACTCTGAACTGCCCTCTAGTGGATGTATTGCTTAAAAACCATGCCAACGTAAAACACGGATGGGAAGTATGTGGGCAGTGACGTTTAGAACATTTGAAACGGACGTATCTATTTATGTTCGTAAAAGGAGCATAAATAAGCCTTTAGTCTGACAGTCTTTCATGAGGACTATGCTCCCTTCTGCAATGTTTTGCCTGTCAGACTGCCACTTCGATCTTGGTTGGAGCATAGACAAATACTGTTTCCGCCAGCGATCCCAAAAGGTGCTGGCCAGACTTTGTACTTCCTTCCACTGATGCTTATAGAGGTCCTTGTTGTCAAATTCACCAGGAAGCATAGGAGGAGGACCTGCTTTTTGAGTGAGTAGTGTCATAGGGGTAAGCATGAAAGGCTCTTCCGGGTCTGTGGACACTGGGACCAGAGGTCTTGTCACAATAGCTGTCACCTCAGCCATCATGGGAGAAAGGAACTCATGTGCAAGCCTAGACGATCCCAACTGAAAGATCAAGGAATCCAAGATTTTCCGGGTGATTCCGATCATGCGTTCCCACGCTCCCCTCATATGTGATGCATGGGGTGGATTGAAAATCCAAACACATCCTTGATCTGTGAGATATCTCTTCACTTTGGTTTCATCAAGATTAGAAAGCATATTAAATTCGCGACAGGCGCCAATGAAGTTGATTCCCCTGTCCGACCGTATCTGTTTGATTGGCCCATGGATGGCTATAAAACGCCTCAGGGCATTTATGAAACAAGAAGCGTCCATGGACTCAATGATTTCCATGTGAATAGCTCGGATGCTCAGACAAGTAAATAAGACGGCCCATCTCTTGTGATTAGCATGGCCACCTCTGGTTCTGTGGGTGGAGACAGTCCAGGGCCCAAATACATCGATGCCAACATAGGAGAATGGGGGGGGGGGTCAACACTGAGTCTGTCTGTGGGGAGATCAGCCATTTTCTGCACCTGAAAGCTTCCACGGAGCCTGCGGCAAGTAACGCATTTGTAGATAACGGAACACAGACATCTCTTGGCATCCACTACCCAAAAACCTGCTGTACAGACAGCACACTCTGTGAAGAGTCGCCCTTGATGTTGTGATTGCTCGTGATAGTGCCTTACCAAGAGTTGTGATGTGGTGTCGTCCTGGAACTGTGATGGGATTCTTCTCCTCATATCTAATTTTAGCTTGAGATATGCGCCCACCTACCATAAGAAGACTTTTCTCATCTAAGATGGGGTTCAGTGTATGAAAGAGACTGTCCCTTGGTACATCCTTGTGGGTTCTGATGCACTAAACGTCTTTTGCATAGATTTCCTCCTTTACAGCTCTGATTATGACATTCTTGGCTTGTGTCAGCACATCCACAGTGTACACATTTTCACAATGATTGCATCCTTTGCAGAGTCTCAAATCTTCAGATTTGTCTCCTTTGAAGAGACGAGCAATGTATACGAGACATGTTGTAGCCCGAGAGAGTGTCTTCCAACTAGAGAAGTGCTCAAAGCGCTGCGACTTAAGACAGTCTTCTCTAGTGGCAGTACGGAGAGTTGACACCCGAGGACGAATCTCAACATCGTCATTTGAATCCACAAGGTCGTAGGTGTCTGTATTAGGAGACATCCACCCTGGTTGCGTCAAGAATGTCGGACCTGTAAGCGATGTAGTATCCTTGAGACGAGCTGCTGGGACAGACCTTGTCGCATGATCTGCTGGATTCTGCTCAGTAGATACATAGTGCCACTGTTGAGGGTTGGAGCATCTTCTTATTCTTTGGACTCTGTTGTTCACGAGGACATAGAATCTAAGCCTTCCATTGTAGATATATCCAAGGACGACCCTGCTGTCTTTGAAGAAAGTCACTGCATCTAATTTTAAGTCCATTTCCGATGTAATGAGCTCTGCAATATCCGCAGCTAACACAGCTGTGCAGAATTCAAGCCGAGGAAAAGTGCAATCTGGGCGAGGCGCCAGCTTTGCTTTCGCAAGGTTAAAATCTGAGTGGTAGTTTCAATCCATGTCCAAGACCATAAGATAGGCAACGGCAGCTATGGCCTTCACGGAGGCATCAGGGAAGACACAAAGCTCTCTGCATTGTGCAGTCTGTAGAGAAGCTTGAACATAGGGCCTAGAGATTTGAAGGAGTTGGGAGTTCTTTTAGAGAATCTCTCCATTGTTCCCACTGTTCCACTTTCTCTGGAGGCAATGGTATGTCCCAATCACATGAGTCAGCTGTTAGGTATGATGACTGGTGCTGCAAAACCAAGGGGTTCATACAAACCATTCACTGTTGACAGCAAGATCCAAGTCCCTGAGATCACTGGCATGATCCTCAAGAGGAAATGCTCTCATCACTTCTTCACTGTCTGAGGCAATTTTATGCAGCCTCATTTTGGAACAAGCTAACATCCTTTGTGTCCTTTGCAGGAGATCAGTGGCAGCCGTTGCAGTCGGTAGTGACTTTACTCCATCATTGACATAGAAATCTCTTTCTACATATTCCCGAGCATCCGTTCCATACTGTGACTCTCCTTCTCGTGCTGCCCATTTGAGATTGTAAATTGCCACAGCCAGTGAAGGGCTATTGCCAAAGATGTGGACCTTCATTCTACACTCTATAACGTCCTGATTAGGGTCGTTATCTTTGTACCAGAAGAAGCGAACAAAGTTTCTGTCTTCAGGCTGAACAAGAAGCATTGGAACATCTGCTGTACATCTGCGGTAATAGCAACAGCTTCTTTCCTGAAATGGAGGAGTACTCCGGGGAGGCTGTTGTTAGATCAGGGCCAGTTAAGAGGACGTCATTAAGAGAGACTCCAGCGTACTGACAGCTTGAGTCAAAGACGGCCCTGATTTGGCCCAGGTTTCTGGGATGGTAAACCCCAAAAAGGGGTAAATACCAACATTCTTCATCTTTCTCAAGGACAGGGGCTACCTCTGCATGGCCTTTCTCTAAACCTTTTCCATGAACCCAAAGAAATTATCTTTTATTTCAGGCTTTCCACTGAAAGAGCATTGCAATGACCCATAGCGCTGCAGTGTCTGAGCTTTGTTGTTGGGCAAATGGCGTCTTTCTAGTTTGAAGGGAAGAGGAGCCACCCAGTTGTTCTTGTCATTCTATAGACACTCTTCTCCATGATATTGAGGAAGATGGCATCTTCAACAGAAGGGGCCAACTTGTCATCATCCTTTGTCCTCTTGAACAAATCACATCCAACATGGTCTCCCTTTTCCTCTTCAGGTGACTTCTCCATGTGAACACCTGTGTGGAAACCTGTCATGTTGCTGTTATTGAATTTCTCTTTCACATTGTAGAGGTTGGGATATGGTTTTAAAAGATGGCAGACCATTCTCCAGAGTATTTGTAAAGAAGATGTTGGCTTTGTCTGGCTTGTGAACCTTGCTGATGCAGACATTACTCACTATAACCCACCCTAAGTCTAGTGTCACCCAGGTGTACTGAGGTTTGTGAAGGTGGTCTCTTTGGAAAATCTTGTTCTAAGGCTTGCCTCGTCAATACCTTATCCAGTGGTCAGTACACCCAGGTGTACTTCTGTGCATAGGGGGTATCATGTGGCCATTGATCTGCTTACCCCCTTTATGTATCCTAATGATGTCCCTTCCGAGGAGAAGCAAGATTGGGGCTTCAGGATCCAGTTACGGGATCTGACTGGCAATAGTCTGCAGGTGTGAATGACCAAGGGCAGCTTGCAGTGTGGGAATCTGAACGGTCATTTGGAATCTGGTTGCACTCTATCAAGGTTGGTAGAGGGAGGGTGACCTGTCCATTCATTGATTCCACCTTGAAACCCTGCACTCTTCTCCCAGCTGTCTCAACTGTACCAGCACAAGTTCTAAGTGAGTATGGAGCACTGTCACCTTTAATGTCAAAAAGGGTAAAGATGTCTGACCTCACCAGTGATCTGTTGCTTTGATTGTCAACAATCACACAGGCTTTGATTACCTTCCCTCGCTGACCACTGGGAAAGACTTTGACGAGGCAAGCCTTAGAACAAGATTTTCCAAAGAGACCACCTTCACAAACCTCAGTACACCTGGGTGACACTGTCTGGGAGGGGATCAATTTTCTCCTCCCCACCATGCTCCTCTGGAGCGGTGGGAGCCTTTGTGCACTCTTTGGCAGGCCCAGGGTGTAGTGCTGAGTGATGCCATTCACTGCTGCATTCAATTCATTGGACACTCTTCACAGTTCTTTGCTTAATGTGTTGTCGACACTACACAAAGCAGATACCATTTTGTTTCAGAAAGGATATCCTATCTTCGAGGAACTTCTCTCTAAACACACGGCATTTGTATAGAGGGTGTGGCTTATTCTGTATAGGACAGGGCTTAGCAGGATCAGTCTATGTCTTATGCTTATAATCTGTTGGGGAGATGTCTGAAGAAACTTCCGTTTTGTGGACTGAGATGGGCACTTGATTAGTGGGCTTGAAAGTGTGTCTTTCTGGCTTACCGTTATCAGCACTGGGTAAGAAGAAACTTGGGTCATTACGCATCTTTTCTTGCTAACAGAGGAAGTCAACAAGCACCATGAATGGTGGGAAAGCAACCTTATGTTGCGTTTTGTATGTGTAACCCAGTGTCATCCACTTTTCTTGTAAGCAAAATGGTAGCTTTTGCACAATGCCAATTATACCCTGAGCCGCGTCTAAGCATGCTAGGCCTGGAAGGTGTGCCTCTGATTTTGGTGCTTGGAGTTCCATCAGTAAGTCTCCTAGCTGTCCGAGCTGCTTGTAGTCTTTATTAGAAATGTTTGGGAAGCTGTCAACTCTTTCTAGTAGCGAGTTTTCAATGACCTCAGGAGCTCCACAACATTCATCGAGACGTTCCCAAATCATCTGGAGGCCACTTACTGGGTCGTTCACATTCACAGCTCTTATGCGTTTCTCTTGTACTTCTGACTCTGAGCCTAACCACTTAACTAAGAGGTCCATCTCTTCATTTGCTGTCAGGCTGAGGTCTCTGGTTGCATTTAAGAATGACACTCTCCATGATCAGGGTGCTCATTGAACTACAGTAGACCCGTAGTGACGAGTTCACGTTGCGCCATAAAGTTGACAAAGTCTGCTGTATTCTGTTGCTCACCTTTGTTTGCCTGTTTTGCTGTTACATGGTGGTAAGCATGGGGAGGCTGTGCGTGTGGACAGTCAGCATACTGGTGAGCATGGTATTATTGGTCAGCTGACAGCTGTGGGCCTGCACACTGGTGAGTATGAGAATGTGGGTAATCATAATCATCTGGTTGCCGACTATAGCTATAGAATGGGTTATAAGACACTTCTCTTTTGGGTGAGTGCTGCCTGCTGGGGGTTAACTTAGCAGTGTTTGCGCTGATGTCAGTTACTTCTCTCTTAACTCCACGCATGTGTTGATGAGAGAGATCCACTTTGACACTAGGAATGTTGTCCATGGACAGCCTGCTTTGCAAAGGGATCTCTGCAGGTGTAAGGTCCCTGTGCTGTAGTTCTGGTGTCAAATGCCTAGCCTGTAATTCAGCTTGTTCTTGAACATACTCTTCAACACGTTGTGAGGAGTCAAAAGACTGACCTCTATGCACACTGTGGTATTTACAACTTGACTCATTCACAAGTGCCATTGCAAAGGCGTCGGCTTTGACTGTTGCTACTGCTGCTTCTCGTTGAACATTTAGTACATCTAAACGTGCATCCAAGCATCTTTTCTGCATCCAAACTGGCTTTTGCCATTGTTATCCCCATTTCTTTTTCAGCAAACTGGATTTTATCTGTAGCTGCCTCAGCTTCAGCTCTAGCTTTAACTGCAGCTGCGCTACTAGTAGAGCTATGAGAGCACTTAGATGATGAGGAGACCTTTGATCTGGTACCAAAGGAACAGTGAGACGGCGTTTTGTTTTCTTCCATCATGTATTGCATACCTGTCCATAGACTGCTGTGCTGACGTTGGCTTGCTCTGCGACGTGACAATGTAGCAGTGGAACTGGTCTTGTCTGCTGAAGATCAGTCTGCCGGGGAGTTGTTGTTTTACTATTCTGTAACCCGCATGCGTCCTGCATGAGCCAACAGACAGATAACTCCTCCCCTAATCACCATGATGACGACGACATTCAATTCAACTTCCTTCAGTACAGATGCTCCTCGGGGCTGTGTTCTCTCCCCCTGGCTCTTCTCACTTTACACCACCCACTTCACATCCACGGATAACTCTGTGAAAATAATAAAATAAGCAGACGACACAACCATTGTAGGCCTCATCTCCAACAATGAAGAAACTCAGTACCGCACTGAAGTAGACCAAGCTGTGACTTGGTGCGCAAACAGCAATCTTCTGCTTAAAACCCACGAACTCATTATTGAGTTCCGATGCATGCCGAATCCTAAAACCAGGCACGGATCTATGCACAGGCTTACCTGGGCTTGAGTCCAGGGGCCAATCAGGAGAGAGGGCCTATGATAAAAGGGGAAAACATATATACTTTCATTTTTTTAGAGGCTCCAAGTCCGAAATCTCCCCCGAATCCGAGCCCCCTCCCCCTCCAAATGGTGCTTGTAGTCTATCGTCGAAATGGCAATGTGCGTCTTTCATGTTCACGTTACCTTAGCTGACCCTGGGTTGTAGGTGTATCTAAATGCTACCTTAGCTGACCTCGTTTATAACCAATCAGGGGCCATGTTCTGTTCAAAAGTGGCAGCAAAATGCTTGTCGCCCTCAGTTTCACAACTCTACAAATCGGACACGCAACGCGGGTCAAAACGAAAAAAACATTCTGATGAATCATCGGAACCTGACTGTCACATGTCAATGTCAGCCAGACAAACATTTTCCGTGGGGGTCTTCACTATCATTGACAAACTTGTCGCGGAGCTAGATTGAAGGTATAAGTCGTATAAGGAGGTTAACCACAACTTTCGATTTTTAAACAATCTACATAACCTCTCCCCACAGGACCTTCGTTCTTCTGCACTTAATCTGCAAAAGAAATACCGCACGGATTTGCAAAATGATTTTGCGGATGAACTGGCCCAGTTCAGGGAATTCATCAGAAATGAGGAGAAGAAATCTGCGAAGACATTGCTGCAGCTGCTGAGGCAAAGGAATCTACAGGCTGTGTTTCCAAGTATAGACATTACACTACGGCTATTCTTGACTTTACCGGTAACAAACGCGGGAGGTGAGAGATCTTTTTCAAAGTTGGCTCTGGTGAAAAACAGACTGCGATCTAAAATGCATCAGGGGAGACTGAACTATTTGACTTTAATGTCACTTGAGAGTGACCTGCTCCGGGCCCTGGATTTCAGACATAATCACGGATTTTGCAGCCCGAAAAACCAGGAGGAAATGCTTTTAAGGTAGGCTTTAATTTGCTGTATTTGTTTAATAGCAATAGCTAGCTACTACTTAGACAATGTTGTTCGATTGCAGGTTGACACTGACCATATTGCTAACTGTTGGATTGTGAATTTGACTGGTAGAGTGTGCCCTGACAAGTTGAGGGAGTGACTTAATGTGTGTTATAATTCTGATTTCACGTTGCAGTGATGCATTCTGACAATAAAATGCGACACTGCTGTTTGTAGCGCAGACGGTATTTCAGTAAAATGTAGAGGGGTTGTCTTTATGAATATGGTGTAGGTGAATTGAGATGCAATACACAATTAAGTCAGTTTGTTTTCATGCAGAAATGTATGTGTTTTAGATGGGGTATAGGGGCCTCAAAAAGGTGGGCAGCCCAGGGGCCTATGGTTGGTTAATCCATGCCTGCCTAAAACACCCATACAAATGAACGGAGACCCCATCATCACCACCGACTCTTTTAAATTCCTTGGAACATACATCAGCAATAACTTGGAAGTGGAAAATTAACACTGAACACATCATTGCAAAAGGTCAACAATGACTTTACTTTCTTAAGCAGCTTAAAAAAATACCAGATCAAACATCAACTGCTCGTTCTGTTTTACTCAGCCATCGGTCTTTCGGACTGAGGCCGTTTCCAAGGGCAATGCGATGCCGGGCGCCATCTTCCAAGGATCAGAAGCATTGTTTCCGTTTGCATAAATGTTACTTGGCTAACGTTAATGTTATGGATCATTAATTGTTCGTATCATAGCAAGCTAAATCGATCAGAGCTAACTCAAATCGTATCCATGTACAAAGTTAGCCAATGTTATCATCACCCATCTAATGCAGTTAATTGGTTTAACAATTCTGTGCCTGTGAAACTGTATGGTAATGTTAGCTACGTAACGTTAGCCAATGTTATTGGCTAACGTCTCTTTCTCTAACAATGTTAGAGAAAGGAAAGCTTACCTTTGTGAAAATGCAAAGAACACACTAACATTGCTGCCAAAATGTATTTGAACGTGATCGATTTGTGTCTCACTGCTGCAACCCAGGCCATCCTGCGCCTCTTGGTTAAGTCCTCTATGTTCTTTCCTTCGCTTCTCTTCCACGAAGGGAAAGAAAAAAAGTGAAACCCATTCTCGAGTTTAATCGGTCTTTCAGACTGGGCCGTTTCCAAGGGCAATGCGATGCCGGGTGCCATCTTCCAAGGATCAGAGGCATTGTGACATCACGACCGAAAGACTGATTATCGAGTCCATCATAACATATTCTATTACAGTAGAGTACGGCAACATGGACAGTCAAACACGGAAAAAACTGCAGCGGACTGTCAACAGGGCATCCAAAATCATAGGCAACCCACTCCCCTCAGCTGAATCTCTACATACTAACCGGCAAGCAAAGATCATCTCTGACTCCTCACATCCTGCTCATCGCCTCTTCCAGCTCCTCCCCTCAGGGAGGCGCTACAGGTCACTGTCCACTAAGACTAAACGCTTCGCAAACAGTTTTTTTCTCCTAGCCATAAGGACTCTGAATTCCTCCCTATAGTCCCCTCCACACCCACCATTGGCATAAACACCACCATTCACCTAATTTTTATGTGTGATATGTTTATTTTTGTTATTGTGTAACTGTATTGTTCGTGAGAATATGTGAAGTGTCTGTTGTTGTCCATGTATGTATTGTGCTGCAGAGTTTAAAGTGTAGCAAAAACAAATTTCACTGGCCTTGGTTGTGTGGCTAATAAAATTATCTATCTATCTTTAATGGTGAATTAGAGGTACGGTAAAACTGTAAAGATACAATACCATGAATGTTTGTAAACTGTACATAAATAAAATATGCATCAGATATGCTGGAGTCTAATACAAACCTAATAATACGTAAACATAACATACATAATCAAATCCAATATTTTGTCCACAAAAGGGAAACAACAAATGAAATTAAGACTCACCGAGGTATAAGCTACAAACATATGGATAAACGACTAAGGTAGGTATTAAAAGTAAGTATTTTAAACACATTCAAAGGTTGTTTTATAACCAGCAGTTAAAGTTTAGCTGACTCTTATGTCCGCACAATATTAGCAAACACACACAATACACTATACACTAATACAATATAAAATGTGGTCCAAACTCAAAATGACAAAAGATAATATTAGATAGGGATCTAGATGTTAACTTAACCTTCAACCTACCTTAACCAACTATGCAGTAGGTATCATACCTACTACGAACTACTACAAGATTACATTGTTCCCACGAGACTTCACGGGATGACATCATCAGCACTGAGGTCTCTTAAAGAGACAGTACGTACTGAACAGGGGACTTCTCAACTACTGACACAACATGTGGGTACACTGTTTTGGTATTTCACAACACTCAGCCTGGTGTGTCACAATTCAGAGTGATCTACACTGATACTACCATGGTACCCTCCAATGTACTGTGGTGTATGGTACCTGAGCTGTTACCATGTTGGTACCATGGGTCTAATGCGATTATCATGATATGTAGTACCATTGTAAAAGCCTATCTGAGGAACCATGTAGTACCATGGTAATAGCCTATCTGAGATACCATGGAAATATCTGAGGTACCACATTTAGATACCATGATATCGACCATGGTAATATCTGAAGTACCTCAATGCTCCCAATGAGCAGTTGTTGTCTTGCACATCTTGCATAGTTGACATGCCATCAGCGTGTGGGTGTGCGCGTGTGAAATAAGTGTAAAGCGCTTCGAGTGGCTGTTGCAGCTAGAAAAGCGCTATATACAATGCAACTTGATTGATTGATGGTGTGTATCATGGTAATGTCCGAGGTACCATCGTGTGTACCATAGTAATGTCTGAGGTACCATGGTGTGTACCATGGTAATATCTGAGGTAAGATGGTATGGTACTGTTATGGTATACCATGGTATGTACTATAGTTTACCATGGTAAAATTTCTTATGGGGCGGCTGGTGACGCCGCATTTAAAAAGGGGAGGGGAGGGGGGTGGGAGAAATGATGCAATTCAATGACAAACATGAAATATGAAGCTGTGAAACAGGGACTTAGGATACTCTGTTTTTTTAAATCTTGGCCCACTTTGTGTTCCCAGTGGAATTCAACTTAATGGTTACTTGCATTGATGCGAATTTGTCAAAACCCAAAATCACACTAGAGCTGTCATATCTTGCAAAGCCAAGTGATAAATAAGTGGACTGTCATGCTTGCCTCGGACACAGCTTAAATACAGTGCTTCTCTGGCATCATTGTGTTGAGGATGTTATGCTTAAAGGGAAGGACAGGTGCAGTACCACACGCGAGAACAACACCAATCATCAGCAGCGATTGAGCCATAGCCAGTCTCAAACTGTTCTGACTGGGACCAGATGTATCGCGGAATCCTATTTGCAGAGGGTCACTCCATGAAGCAACACACACACACACACACACACACACACACACACACACACACACACACACACACACACACACACACACACACACACGTTTAAGATACAGAAGAATAGGGAATGGCGTTTGCTGTTGTCTTTCTCCAGAACTGTCACTTTCTTAATTAACAGTAGTTTCCGTAGCCTTTACCACCAGCTGTGGGCCTGATCCAATCAGTGACACCGGAGGGAGAAAGATGTGTGAACAAGGAACCAAGGAAACTAAAACCAAACCAGATTAGAATATGTTATTCTCTTGATCTGGGTGAAATTTGAGCTGTTGTTTGGAATACTGAAGATAAAAACAATGTGGGACATTACGGTAATCATTTATGAGGCTGTTTGTGCTCTGCATTCATATTGCACGGTACTTGAAACCACAGTAAATACATGCAATCTTAAATCCACACTTTAATATGTACTTGTGACAATATTCACACCGAACTAATTAATACCTTACTCATGACAATATTTAAATCACATTAATCCCCCCAAAACAAAACCTCACCTCATATACAAAAGCAAACTATATTTGCTAAATACAGATCTACCATTCTCAATAAATATTGAATGTAATTATTCAAACGTTGAAATATTGATAACTTTCAGCATGCCCCCATAACTTTAGACGAATATCTGAATACATGCTCTCTCTTAATAATGCGTCTGGCTGCCTTATTATTCTTTAAGCAACACATTTCAAGGGATGAAAAACAAGGAAGCTCAAGTTTAACAGAACTATGGGGAAGAATAGGATGCAGAGGAAGCTCACACCTGGTTGTGTGAGTGTGTGTGTGTGTATTATAGCGAATTCAGGGGCCAGCCAGGACGCGAACCTGGGTCTCCCGCACCGTGGTCGACCACGTTAACCAGTCGACTAAAGGGTCCAAACCGTTAGCTAAGGGCTAGCGAGTTTACACATCCGTGGTCGATACAGTACCCCCCTCCTTCGGGAAGCGCGTCCCCATGTTTCAGCATACCAACTCCCACACACCTCTGGGCACACGCACTTCCAATAGCTTCACGGTCTCACCGTCCCACTTCTGACACCAATGTAGCGAATTCAGGGGGCAGCTGGGAACCGCCACAGCTGGGATAACCAGTCGACTAAAGGGTCAGACCTGTTAGCCAAGGGCTAGCAAGTCTACACATCTGTGGTCGTTATACTAATATAAAGACAGCGCCTCCAATTTTGAGGCCATGGTTCTCTACCGGAAAATGGTGGATTGCTCCCTCTGGGCTGGGGGTGAGTTGTTGCCTCAAGTGAAGGAGTCAAGTATCTCGGGGTCTTATTCATGAGTGAGGGTAGGATGGAGCGGGAGAATGACATGCAGATTGGTGCATCAGCAGCAGTAATGCAGATGTTGTACCTGACCGTTGTGGCAAAGAGGTAGCAAAGCTCTCAATTTAGCAGTCAATCTTTGTTCCAATCCTCACCTGTGATCATGAGCTTTGGGTAGTGACTGAAAGGGTGAGATCGCTGATAAAAGCAGCTGAAATGAGTTTCCTTCATAGGGTGCCTGGGCTCAGCCTTAGAGATATAGGGTGAGGCGCTCGGACATCCAGAGGGAGCTCGGAATAGAGCCGCTGCTCCTCCTTCGCATCAAAAGGAGCCAGTTGAGGTGGTTCGGGCATCTGATTAGGATGCCTCCTGGGCACCTTCCTATGGAGGTTTTCCGGGCACGTCCAACTGGGAGGAGACCCCAGGGTAGACCCAGAACTCGCTGGAGGGACTACATGTTCAATCTGGCCTGGGAACGCCCTAGGATTCCCCAGGAGTAGCTGGAGGTTGTTGCTTGGGAGAGGGACATCTGGAATACTTAGTTTGCTGCCACCGCAACCCGACCCCAGATAAGCGGCTGATGATGAGATGAGATGAGATGAGATGAGATGAGATGGTTTATTGCTTTCATTGCATTTTTGGGGAGTGACATCGAGTAAGCTGGGTAAATTAATCTTGAAATGCACTCAATTTTTGTGAGAAATATTCGGCAAATAATAGAGATGTCTCTTTGGGGACCACGAATTCAGATAACATTTTAATTTATCTAGATTATTCCAAATGTTGAGATTTTCCAGTGTGTTATCCTTTGTAATGTGTATACGTAAGTATTTCACAGTTGATTTAACAGGGAGATTGTGAATTGCTGTCAGAGGAGAGTTATGACTTGGAAGAATTTCACATGTTTTAAGGTTTAATCTTGAGCCAGATTCATTAGAGAAGAAATCGACTGTATTGATAATTTTTGGAATTTCATTTTCATTTTTCATGAATATGGTTGTATCACCTGCCAGTTGGCTGATCATCAGCTGTTTGCCTAATAATGTTAGTTTTTCAAAATCTGAATTTTTCACAAGAATGGAGAGCATTTCCGCCGCAGCAATAAAAAGCAGAGGAGAGATGGGACAATCTTGTTTAATTCCTTTGTCAATTAAGAATCTTTGACATGGACCTTGTGGTAATAAGACTGTGCTATTATGGTAGCCTTATCAATGAGTTTAAATAAATTTATAGTTTTGTATATAGAAAATGTTTCTCCTAATCCAAACGATTCTAAAGTACAAAACAAACTTGTGTTCAATCGTGTCAAAGCCTTAAAAAAAGAAAGATAAAACCTTCCTCTTCAATCAAATAGTTGCAAGCCAATAAGTCAAGTACAAGTCGCATATTGTTATGAATTGAGTGTCTTTTTATAAAGCCTGCTTGTGTTTCCAAGTTAATTTGTGTGATACCGGTTTTCAATTTGTTTGCATAGTTATGAGTTTGAATTTTATAGTCATTATTAAGCAGGGTTATGGATCTTAAATTGTCGATTAATTTTGGATCTTTATCAGGTTTGGGGATGAGGGTGATGATCCCTTGCTTCATAGTAGTTGGAAGAATTTGGGTTTCGGAGATTTCTATTAACATATGGAAAAAGTTCTTTGAGATAGTCCCAAAAATGCTTACAGAAATTACTTGTTAAACCACCCGAACCCGGGGATTTGTCTCAAGATAAAAATTTAATGGCTTCTTCACCCATATGGATTTCTGCATCACATACATGTTTGAAGCTCTTGTGCACTTTACGGACCAATTCCTTAACGTGCTCAAAGAAAGCATCAGTATCTGTACATAAAGAGTAGAGTTTACTGTAGAATTGGAAAATTTCATTAGAGATCTTATCAGGATCCGCACATTCTTGATTATCGATTAGCAGTGCTGTTACAGCATTCCGCTCGTCTCTCTTTTTTTAATCTACAGAAATATGCTGAACTTCTTTCCCCCTCTATCCATTTCGCCCTTGATTCTTTGGCTTTAGTAATGTAAATTTTTCCTAGCGAGGACTGCAGGAGAACAAGTTTTTGATTGTCTTTCTCAGTGAGGATTTATTACAGATATAATTGATTTCTTTAAGAACGTCTGGGATTTCACTCTTACCTAAAACAACCATGACGGCCGGTTTTTAAACTCTATATTCTGTCAAGATAAACGCCCAATTGAGATATTAATGCATTGCAAATGTTAGTATGTCTGTTAGGAAACGACTTACACCAAAATTAACATTTTAACAACTATAATAATATTTTAAACAATTTAAACTTCAGAGAGACATGGTCGATCTTCAATAGCAAAATAGAATGAAAATATTACCTGAAAAACAAAAGGGAAAACACATGTTGCTAATCTACAAACATAACTAGGCTTATAAACTTGAAATGTAAAAAAAAAAAAAGAACTGAAAATAAATATTGAAACGGTCCCAAACAATGACAGGAACTTAAAAACTACTAGAACAACCACGGGTTTTAAACTCTATATTCTGTCAAGATAAATACCAAATTGAGATATTAATGCATTGCATAGTATGTTAATATGTCTGTTAAGAAACGACTGACACCCAAATTAACATTTTAACATTACATTACAGTCATTTAGCCGATGCTTTTATCCAAAGCAACTTACAATAAGTGCATTTAACGTAGGAAATCAGGAAAACTACTAGACATCAGAGGTCATAAGTGGATCTAAACAAGCATCTAAGAGCAAAACCAGTTCTAAAGTAAGAGTGCAAGAAAGAGATTTTTTTTTTAATGAGTGAATACAAAAAGTGCTAAGAACAAGTAACAGGGTAGTAGTTCTTAAAGAGGTCAGTTTTCAACCTGTGTCGAAAGATGGGCCGTGACTCCGCTGTCCTGACATCAGTAGGGAGTTCATTCCACCACTGTGGGGCCAGGACAGAAAAGAGCCGTGACCGGGTCGATCGGCAGCAAGGGCCTCTGAGCGATGGGGCAACCAGGCGTCCCGAGGCAGCAGAGCAAAGTGGTCGGCGGGGGTGTAGGGCTTGACCATGGCCTGGAGATAGGAATGAGCTGTTCTTTTCATTGCCCTGTAGGCTAGCACCAGAGTCTTAAACTGGATACGAGCAGCTACTGGGAGCCAGTGTAGGAACATGAGAAGGGGAGTTGTGTGGGAGAACTTAGGGTGGTTGAACACCAGACGAGCTGTAGCTTTCTGAACAAGCTCCAGAGGTCTGATAATGGATGCCAGAGCGCCAGCAAGGAGGGAGTTGCCGTAGTCCAGCCGGGAGATGACCAGAGCCTGGATGAGCACTTGTGCCACCTTGTCGGTGAGGAATGGGCGAAGCCTCTTGATGTTATAGAGGAGAAATCTGCAGGAGCGAGCAACCGATGCAACGTTTTCAGCATACAACAGTTGGTCATCCAGGATCACACCCAGATTCCTCACAGTCCGATTTGGCGTCACCACGGTGTTGTCAATGGTGATGGCCAGGTCTCAGTGCGGGCAACCTTTCCCCGGGAGGAACTTCAGCTATGTCTTGTCCAGATTGAGCTTCAGGTGGTGTGTCACCATCCACTCCGAGATGTCAGTCAAGCACGCAGCAATGCGTGTCTCTACTTGTGTGTCAGAGGGAGGAAAGGACAAGATCAGCTGGGTGTCATCGGCATAACAATGGTAAGAGAAGTCATGCGACCGAATAACAGAACCCAGGGATGTTGTGTACAGGGAGAAAAGGAGAGGACCCAGAACCCCAACCCTGTGGAACGCCTGTAGTCAGTCTGTGAGGCTCCGACAAAGATCCCCCCCATATCACCTGGTAGGAGAGACCCATCAGGTAGGTTGCAAACATTGAGAGTGCAGAGCCTGTGACACCCAGCCCCTCGAGGGTAGAGAGGAGGATCTGGTGGTTCACTGTGTCGAACGCAGCTGACAGGTCCAGGAGTATCAGGACAGAGGAGAGAGAGTTTGCTCTTGCAGAGGGCAGCGATTCTGTCACTGCAAGGAGGGCCGTCTCTGTCGAGTGACCCACCCTGAACCCAGACTGGTTGGGGTCCAGGAGGTTGTTCTAGTGGAGGTACAAAGAAAGTTGGTTAAAGACAGCACGTTCGAAAGTTTTGGATAGAAAGGGTAGAAGGGAAATTGGCCTGTAGTTTTTGACATCAGAGGGGTTAAGTGATGGTTTCTTGAGAAGGGGGGTGACTCTAGCAGTCTTAAAGGCAGATGGAAAGCATCCTGCCTAGAGGGAGGTGTTGATGAGGTAGGTTAGATAGGGAAGGAGTTCAGGTGCTATAGACTGAAGAAGAGGGGAGGGGACCAGGTCAAGGGAGCATGTGGTAGGGAGACTGGATGTGATGAGGTTTAGAACCTCATCAGGGGAGAGGGGAGCGAGGTGGGATAGGGTGGGACGTGGAGAGGTGAAGGAGGGTGCAGAGGGTGGGATAGTGCAAGCAGCACTAACCGGGTGGTGAGAAAAGGAGGATCTGATGTCGTTTACCTACTTGTCAAAGAAGTTAGCGAAGTCATCAGGGAGAAGGGAGGACGTAGGAGGAGGAGGAGGTGGGGGTTGAAGAAGTGTAGAGAAGGTTTCAAAGAGTTTCTTAGGATTAGAGGCAGAGGATAGAATGCAGCCTTAGCAGCAGAAAGGGAGGAGGAGAAAGTAGAAAGAAGAGACTGGAAGTTGAGAAGGTCCTCTGGGAGTTTGCCTTTTCTCCATTTGTGCTCTGCCACTCTCAGGCTCCATCTGTCAGTACGTACTGAGTCGGTCAGCCAAGGGGCAGGTGGAGTTGGGCGTGCAGGCCTGGAGGTGAGGGGACAGAGATTGTCCAGAGAAGAGGAGAGGGTAGAGAGAAGAAGATCAGTAGCAGTGTCAGTGGGTAGAAGAGAGAAAGATTCAGGTGTAGGGAGGATAGAGGTAACAGAGGAAGAAAGATCAGTGGTGGAGGGAGAGTGGAGGTGTCTACAGGTGGAAACCATGTGGGTAGGGGAAGGGGCTGAGGGGGGTGAAGAGAGGGAGAGAGAGTAGGACATGAAATAGTGGTCAGAGACCTGGAAGGGAGTAACAGAGAGATTGGAAATAGGACAGTAGTAAAGATAAGGTCCAGCTGGTTGCCGGCCTTGTGGGTAGGAGGAGAGGGTGAGAGGTGAAGGCCAAAGAAGGAGAGGAAAGAGAGAAGAGGATCTAGCTTGTTGGTGTGGATGTTGAAGTCACCGAGAAGGATAAGTGCAGAGTCATTAACAGGGAAGTGCGAGACAAGTGTGTCAAGCTCCCCCAGAAACTCACCAAGGGGGCCTGGTGGGCGGTACACAACCACAATGGTGAGTTTGACTGGATAAGAGACAGTAACAGCATGAAATTCAAAAGAGGGCGGAGAAAATTGTGGAATGGAAACAAGAGAGTATTCCCATTTCAGGGAGATCAGCAGGCCAGTACCACCACCCCGCCTCCCAGCTCTGGGAGTGTGAGAAAAAGAGTACACATCAGACAGAGCTGCAGGTGTGGTAGTGTTTTCTGGCATGATCCAGGTCTCAGTTAGAGCAAGAAAGTTGAGCGAGAGCAAGGATGTGTAGCCTGAGATAAACTCAGCTTTCGGCACCGCAGACTGGCAATTCCAGAGCCCTCCCGTCACCACTTGCTCAAATGAGTGGAGAGAGTGGGATAGATGAGATTGGTAGGGTCACAGCGCCTAGGAGTGACCCAACGTCTATGCCAGCCCCAGGAAGAGGAAAGGACAAGAATGCGAAGGAAACACATAGTCTACACTAGGTACATAAATACAGACAACTGACCGGATCTAAAAAGAGCAGTCCGTGCTTGACGAAGTCTTGGCTTGAAAAAGTCGCGCTTGTGTTGGTTTACTCTAGCCTTCGTTCAATCTAGGCTTGTTTGCCTGATGATTGGAAGCTGATGTTTCCAAGTAGCAGCAGTGATTTAAAGAACACTGATTGCTAATTGTCTGCCATGAGTGCAGGCCACACCCTGGCCACTTAACACCCAATTGGCCAAAGAGGTACACTGAAAAGAGGCCTATTTCCCAGAAACTGGACACTTATGTAAAACTCTATCAAACCTCACACAATACTACTAAAACTGCAAACAGCATGTTACCAAGGAATATATTTACAAGCTAAAAGGATAACCAAGTCAGAACAGCTAGGCAACAAGAAATATTTAAGGGCACACTAGGTGAAAAACAGCTACAGCTAGAATAAGTAAATAAGACAAGTTAGTAAACAGAAAAAGACAGCTACAGCTAGGATAAGATCCCTCTAGGAACCAGCAGCAGATGTATAGATAGACAAGAGGAGTAATACTGAAGCAGCTGGAATAAGACTAGTAGCAACTTGTTAAGCAAGAAAGATGATACTTACTCTATTCTAGATGAACCAGCAATTCAGAATCACTCCAGAAGTTAAAATGCACACTCAACTTCATTGCTATTGCTATATGCAGAGAAGTATGTAGGAGTGGTGCAGGATACGTATGAGGGAAGTGTGACAATGGTGAGGTGTGCGGTTGGAATGACAGGTGGGTTCAAGGTGGAGGGGGGATTACATCAAGGATCGGCTCTTAGCCCTTTCTTGTTTGCAATGGTGATGGACAGGTTGACGGACAAGATCAGGCAGGAGTCTCCATGGACGATGATGTTCGCGGATGACATTGTGATCTGTAGCGAGAGTAGGGTGCAGGTTGAGGAGAGCCTGGAGAGGTGGAGGTATGCACTGGAGAGAAGAGGAATGAAGGTCAGTAGGAGCAAGACGGAATACCTATGCGTGAATGAGAGAGAGGACAGTGGAATGGTCAGGATACAAGGAGTGGAGGTGACAAAGGCATTGGAGTTTAAATACTTGGGGTCAACTGTCCAAAGTAACGGGGAGTGCAGTAGAGAGGTGAAAAAGAGAGCGCAGGCAGGTTGGAGTGGGTGGAGAAGTGTGTCAGGAGTGATTTGCGACAGAAGGGTATCAGCAAGAGTTAAAGGAAAGGCTTACAAGATGGTTGTGAGACCAGCTATGTTATATGGTTTGGAGACAGTGGCACTGACGAAAAGACAGGAGGCGGAGCTGGATGTGGCAGAGTTGAAGATGCTAAGATTTTCACTGGGAGTAACGAAGAACGACAGGATTAGGAACGATTATATTAGAGGGACCACTCAGGTTGGACGGTTTGGAGACAAAGCAAGAGAGGCAAGATTGAGATGGCTTGGACATGTGCGGAGGAGAGATGCTGAGTATATTGGGAAAAGGATGCTGAATATGGAGCTGCCAGGGAAGAGGAGAAGAGGAAGGCCAAAGAGGAGGTTTATGGATGTGGTGAGGGAAGACATGCAGGCAGCTGGTGTGACAGAGGAAGACGCAGAAGACAGGAAGAAATGGAAACGGATGATCCGCTGTGGCGACCCCTAACGGGAGCAGCCGAAAGTAGTATATATATATATATATATATATATATATATATATACACACTACCGAAGATCAGAAAGTCATCATTTATTTCAAAAACATAAATTATCCAATGACCAAAAGTATCCCTTTTAGTAGCTAAAATTTCCCAGGGAAATTGTTTAGAAGAATTGCAATTCCTGCTGATCTATTTGTACCGTGACTAAAACATATTTTTGCCCATTGGTTTGACCAGAATTTTTCATCCATGTCCTTTGAATGAGTTTCTTGAAGAAGAAATCACTGTGCTTTTTGATTTTTACAAAACAGGAATGCCGATTTTCTTTTTATATTATCTCTTCGACCCTTAGTATTAAGTGAAACATAAGAGAACATAAGAAGACATACACAAAAAGGGTGTAAAAATTTAAAATTAAAATTAAAAGAATTTAAGGATATTGGTTTTTTGGAACTAAAGACTGTTGTAGTGCCCCTCTCTGGAACTACTGAATACAACAAACTCTTACTACTAAACAAAAATTCTTGTCCTCAAATTGTGAAATCTAATTAAAGTGAACATATATTTTTATGGTTTCATCTCGTTCTACCAGCTGACTTTTAAAGTGCCAACCTTCGTATGAGGTTAGGTAAAGGTTAATTCACTCGACCTCCAAACTGAGATCTCATTAAAGTGTAAAAAAATTTCTTTCTTAAAACATAATATAAACCTTTAGAAAAGTATTACGGTTTCAGAAGAGAACATATCAGATGTGCTTATTAACATAGAACCATGCATTCAGTGGCAAAGTGAATGGACTCATAGCCACCGTAGAGCTAACCCAGCTAACATTATAGGCTTTAGTTCATAGTTTCCGACGTGGAACCCCTGAGGATTTACCAGATAGTGCTACGAGCTAACGTTTCCAAGTCAATGCTCTGAGATTCTGTGACTACACGGACAGTCTCGCCACCATTCAGGAATCAGGAACACTAGTCATTTCATTTCATGTACTTGCGTACATGAAATGAAATAAAATATCGCTTCCCCCAGCCCACAGCAGTGCAACAAAAAGACAAAAACATATATCCAAAACTTACAAAAACACATATATCAAACTACAAAAAAAAAAAGAAAGAAAAAAAAATCACTGTCCAAGAGAAGGAACGCAGGCTGTGAGGCTGACTGTCGGGACTGCCGGTCTGCATGGGCTAGCACATTCAACACACCTCCCCGCACTCCACACGACGACGACGACGACACTAAAAACACAGTCAACACTAGGCGAGGTGCCTTCAGACCGCCCTCGGTGCTCGGTGTTATCGGAACGGTCGGCCTGCATTGGCTAGCAGTTAGTTTAGCCTGCCCAGCTTCCCGTCAGACCGCCCTCGGCGTTTCCTCTTTGGGCGCAGCTCCGGGCAGGGCCGTGGTCCCTGGGCCCACAGGATGCAGCAGACTAAGCTCTCTCAGACAACCCAGCGCCAACTCTCCCAGCCATCAAATGAAGACACAATCTTAAATGCAGACGTGGACAAAGACACTGCATGGACGGAACTGGGTGAGGCCGCTAAAAACGTAAGTTCGCACCGCCATTTTCCCACACCGGAAGCAGACACCTGTGTACCATCTAGTTCCTCCCTGGAGACAGAGAGACCGGTATAAGCTGCAGATTGAACTCAGAACTCGTTATCAAGGTACCACACTTTTGTTTTGTTGCTCTATTGAGTGAAGCGGCCAAATAGTTTTGGGCCTCTCCGCTCCCAAGCATCAAATCAGGCCTGCAACAGGAGTTTATTTTAATATCTGCCAGCTTTTGTGTGTGTGTGTGTGTGTGTGTGTGTGTGTGTGTGTGTGTGTGTGCGCGCATGCGTGCTGCATGTGCATGCTTGGGGAGTGTGAGCCCACTGATTTTGTTATGAGGTTAAATTTGAGGAAATCTGAATTTCATTTGGATTGTGTTTTACAGTTGAAGAGAATTATTCCTGTAACTCAAGTTATTGAGAAGAAAGGAAAAATGAAACTTCAAATAGACCAAACATTATTTCATTTGTTTGTTTTATAACATTTATAATACATTGATAAAAGTAAACAGGAATTCATTATTTTAAAACTCATTCCAGTGTGATGTTTGGTTATTCCTTTTAATAGATGTATTAATTAATATCAATAATATTAATATAGGTATTAAAACTTAGGAGCTAGATAGTAGTGACAGTTTCATAAAAAGGAGTTTTATTGCAGTAGCATCATTCCAATTGCTCAAAGGTTGATTAGTGTAAAGATGTGATAGGATTATGTAAACATAGCCTAATAATGAGTGTCACGGTTCATTAGCGGTACTTAAAGGGACTCAAGACAATAAAAAGGGTATATAGGTAAAAGAGAAACAGGACCACGTTATCTAAGTATTATTTATTGTACATTAATTTAAGTGAATTAAAGAACTCAGGTCCTTCCCTGATTAGACTAGGGATAAGTGGGCTACATAAATGGACGCACCGCTGGGATAGGATGTGTCTTGTGTTTCTAATTGCCCTTGGTCAGGGTCAATAGCTTAGTGACCATAGCAGTTTATAACAATACATGAAACATGCAGAGTGTCATACGATGGTCGTAGACAAGTTGAAGAACTGGTGTCGAGGAGAGGCACTGGTTGAGATTCACACATTGCTGACGTTTGTCCCAGAGAACAGACTGTACAAATAGAAGACACATTGCAGAATATAACGTTTCTTGGACGTGCATCAGTTAGGGAAAGAATGTTGAATGAAACGTCAAGTGGAGTACTAGTGCAGTAGGCGACTGCAGAGAAAAAGCGACTGATTCAAGCATCCTGGCGGAAGTGTTATCACCAGAAGGATCAACAGCATGGCCAATCTTCATTGTAGCTGAAAGTTTCGGTGCTGAGGAAGCCTTTAACAGAAAATTGAGTGCTCTGCTACAGGCTGAGGGAAAATCTATGGATGATGTGCAGGCTTTAGTTATAGGACCACAGCCAGCCTCCTCCTCCACAGAGTCAATGCTTCGTGCTGTTGGTGACCTGTTACACAAAGAGACGGTCATTCCATGGGATGCAGGCTTCTGTTTGATCGGGCCTGTCTGTATTGGTCTCATCTGTCCTTTGAATTATCTTCTCCAGATATGTTCTGTATGTGGCCCGTCACACTCAAGATTAGAAGACTCAGTTGATGTTCCCCACGCCATTTGCTCTGAGTAGTCTGTTATGGCTCTCTTATGTCTATTACAAACATTTACTCGAGCTTCTGGTCTGGTCTGCAAATCCTCGGTTTGTCCAACACTGGAATTCGCACAAACTCTCCTATTGGCAAGAGATTATCTCTTTACAATGTTTTCAACTTGCCTTTTCTGCTCTGGGGTTTCACCTTATAAACAGGCAGGTTTATAACAGGCAGGTTTATATGTCGTGATCTTCTCTATCAAGACATAGGGAACATCACACCAATGATTCTCAAGTTAATGTTTCCCTTTGAGGCCAAGATTTTTCATCAATACTCTGTCACCAGGCACTAGGTTCTGAAACCCAAGTCTGCTGTCATATACCTGTGAGGGCAATTCATATTTGATGTTTTCTTACTTTTAATCTTTCCCCATGTATGACCTATACCATGTTTAACTTTATTTTACATTGTTTAGATAGTTGCTTAAAGTCCACGCATAATAGGACAGAGTCTTATAAGGCATCTTCCCCAGGTGCACAAATAGAGACCCTGAGAGTCCCGTGACCCTGAGGCCCTGAGGGCAGGATGTGCAGTTCGGACAATGAACGGATGGCTGCCAAACTGTTAGTTGATGGCAGAGAAACATCTGGGAAGTTCATTCGAAGGTGGCAAGGCCTGAAGGGACGGTCTTGGAGAATTACGACCTGGAGAATAAGGACGAGGGGAGACCTGACCTATGAACTCTCTGAGCAAGCTCTGATATCGATTTGGGTGACAGTCCAGCAATATAAATTAGCTACTTCTTCCAACCAGGATGAGGGAAAAACTCCGAGTACACACCATTATGATTGAAACAATAAGCATGTTTGTGCTGCATGGTATAAACTGAGTGGGTTCTGAGATCAGGGTGCGCATTCAAGCACCTGGGTTTGAATGCACCTGCTCATTGAATATACATTAAAATCATGTGACAATACTGTAAAAGATTTTTGTCTTGCTCCTCATTTAATGTCAGAGTGGAATTAGATAATTGCCACGACAATTTGGGGGCTCGTCCGAGATGCCTAACTCATATTCTTCTTTGACCCACTCTCTGCATGGAATCTGGCTGGCCAGTCTGGTGAAGGAATTGAAAAATCGCCTAAGACCCAGGAGGTCTACCTCCCCTGAGGACAGGGAGTCAGCTCAGCTGACTCCGGGGTTGAGAGGAGACGGTTGTGAGATTGTGGGGAAAGGAATTGTGTGAAATGGCTTTTTATTTAACTGAGGATACAGTACTGAAGACCACGTGAAGACGTCTGAAGGTAATGATATTCCCTTAGGGGTGACGACCCATTGGCAAAGGATATAATGAACAATGTCAATTGAATGGTCATGCCAGGAAATTTCCAGGTAAGAGTGACTGTAGATTGGAAGAATGGGGAAGAAACAAAGCAAACTTTTAACTGACAAGTCTTACCTGATAGGATGTGTAAAAATTATGTGTAAAAGACATGGTGATGACTCCTGTAATCAACTTACAATGTGGGAAAAGACATTTAGATTTCCTGAAACTGGTAGTTTTACTGTAAAACAGCTGCAAAAAAAACCCCAGCAGGATAAGGATAAGATGGGAAAATATGAAAGTAAAAAAAAGGGACAGGTAAAGTGATCTTAAGCGCTCAAGTTGTGGAAAGAGGAATCAGAGAAAAGAAGCACGCAAAATAATAGTGAGAAGATATATAAGGGTGGGGGGGACAATTAATCACTGTCCTTGGCTTTCACAGAAGTACCTGGATCTATTCCCCGTCTCTGCCGCTCAGCAGAGACCCATAGACCAGCCGTAACCTGCCGCAGATCAACGACAGCCTGCCTGTCTATATCGAGAGGCCCGAGAACAGCTGGCTGCAGCAGCAGAGCCCGTTACATGGAGCCCAGCGACCGTCCCGCCTCCACACCAGCTGGGTACAGCCGGGATGAAACTGACCGTTATAACTGGCAGACAATGCCGATTATTGGTGCCATGCAGAGGGACTATGTAGCAGAATGAGAGAGTTTCCTGGCCACCATGAGACGGGAGACAATAAAGGTCTGTAGACAGCAGCCTGGAGAGACTGTCTGACTTTTTAGTCAGATTGACTGAAGTTTTCAGGGAAAACAGCGGTCTAGCACCACCAGTGCCGCCGAACGAAGAAAATGACTCCCCGTATGAACGGCAGTTCAAGACCTGTTTCCTGGACGGCATGGAGGAAGAAATCAGCCGTCAGGTGCGTAAACACTGTGAGGGCTGGGACAGAGCACGTTTGACTGCTGTTTAAGAGCATGCCATCCATGTTGAAACAATATGAAACTCTCAGAGACAAAAGCACAACGAGCCAAAGCCCGGTTGACTGACAAACTTCAAATGGCGCAGCTGGCGCAGTTCCAGACTCAGCACAGCCCCGACAGGGGCAGAGGGAGAAGCAGAGCATGGCGGTCCCCCTTGGAGCACAGGTTGAGTGCCGAGTACAGTACCCCACAATGCAGGCTCTCTGGTGTTGGAACTGTGGGGCCCCTGATCATTGGGCGAAGGATTGTACCGAACCAAGGAGGAGAAGGGAACCCATTGGATATGCAGTGTGTACTCCAAAGATGAAGCGTGACGGGTCCGCGGTGGTGTAGCGGTCTAAGCATCGGCTCTGTGTCGATGCAGTTGCCCACTGGGGACCGGGGTTCGCGCCCCGGTCTCGTCAGATCCGACTATGGCCGGACTCGACGAAGCAGCGATCATTGGCAACGCTGTCTTCGGGAGGAGGGCGGAGTCGGCTTGTGTTCGTCACGTGAATGCGTCTCTGTGTGTGTCGGAAAAACAGTGGTTCGGCTTGGAGTCGCCTTGTCACGAAAGTGGCGAGGCGGTCTCCTTCGAGACTGCCGGCCGGAGAGATG
Organism: Lampris incognitus; assembly: GCF_029633865.1. Lineage (NCBI taxonomy): Eukaryota > Metazoa > Chordata > Actinopteri > Lampriformes > Lampridae > Lampris > Lampris incognitus. The sequence continues at coordinate 25,154,329 of NC_079219.1, read as the reverse complement.
CAGTTGGCGAACGCATACAATGCGAGTGTGGGTGTTTGAATTAAAATAGGGATCGATTGGCCACTAAATTGGGAGAAAAAAGGGAAAAATCAGAAATAAAAATTTTAAAAAAAAAGATGAAGCGTGACTGGTGGCGGGGACGCGGGAGATTCTGGAGTCTGATGAATACACCCCCAACACCACACACACACACACACAAACATACATTACAGCCAAAGCATATTCAACATGACAAAGGTGAGCACAATTGAGAATTTACCTGAAATGATTTTAGAAATGGCAGAGAGGGAAAAAAAACAAAAAAAAATATATTACGTTTTGGTTGACTCCAGAGCTAAGGTTTCAGTAAAAAAACAAAATGAATTTCAAATGCCTCGAAATTGAGTGGTAGATATACTGACACTGTAGGAGCATCAGGTGTTGCAGTGAGAGAATTATATACCACACCATTGTCGGTCGTCACAGAAGACGGGGTGACAGAATAAAACACTCTTTTTTCTTTTGCAAATGTTCCCCTGTAAATCTGTTAGCCAGAGATTTGGTGTGTACATTGGGCTTTGTATTGCATTGTACAGAGGGAAAAATTAAGGTCACTAGAGTATTAGATATCCCAGGTCAGTATGTAAAAGTAGGGCGTTTCAAGCCATAGTACATATATCAATGTGATCTGCTGCTGTCGAGGCCAGGATCAATAGCCTCTGATTTGCTTGAAATATCACACACTCACATGTCACCACAGCAAATGTTCACGTAAGATTCTGATTTGCAGGGCCGGCGTGAGGCAATCAAGCGCTCAGGGCAAAACAACGAAAGTGTGCCCCCCATGTTGACTTCACAAACACACGTGATAAAACCCCTCATATTACTGCCAGCTATCTAAAACCAGTACGCTGTTAACTCCAACATTAAATGAAGGTTATAACAACGTTACCTACCACACACAATGATGGCAAATAAGTATGGTGATAGGAGTTAATACTAATATACTTACCAATACTTACCACCTGAGGGCAGTAGCCACAAACGTACCTACATGTAAGCTATACCAGTATTGTCTTTAGTAGTCTGTAGGATTGTGGCAGAAGAAGACACCACACGATACTTGATGCACATGTTAGCTGAGTTGTCACAGTACTTTAATAAATAGTTGTAACTGTTGAACCCAGGTTTCTTAATTTATAATAAGAAACATTGCATGGTACCAGGAGTAGTCCAGAGACAGCTGTCATGGAAAGTTTGAAGGCAACCGACGCTGTGAATTGAACTGGAAATGCGGACTACGAGTGGCGGACGTTCAAATAGCGATTCATGCTGTCCCTGCAAGTCCTCGGACTGGATGACAAACCGAACGCATGGAAGATTGCACTGCTACTTACCGTCGCGGGACCTCAAGCATTGGAGGTATACAACACGTTGGTTTACACAGACGCAGCTGATAAGGACACATTCGTTGAAGTTGTCAAGAAGTTTGATAAACACTGTTCGCCTAAGAAAAACGAGACATTCAAACGGTTCATTCAATTAGTATTTGGCATTAGTGACAAGAAAGTGGGGGAGAGATTACTACGAGAAACGGGCCTTACCTTAGCTGGAGCTGTGAGGATATGCCATGCTAGTGAGGTAGGTCTACAACATGCTAGAATGCTCGGTGGTGGCGCGAAGGAAAGTGAAAAAGACATCGCAGCGATAGCCACTGTGCCTGCACGGGCACAGAAGCAGAGAACATCATGGGAGTCGAAACAGCAAAAGGGCTTAGAGACTTTTAATTGTAAAAGATGTGGCACTTGACATGCACCAAAACAATGCCAAGCTTATGGCAAAGTCTGTGATAAATGTAAAGGACAGAATCACTACGCGAAACAATGCTTTTCCAAGGGGAAACAAAGCCGACGTGAACGTGTGCATGCAGTGGAAGAAACTGATCTCTGTAATTCATTCTTCATGGGAATAGTAGCGCAGGAAGATGTCACGCCTAAAGGGAGAGAACAGTCAAGTTTGAACAGAGTTGATCAGGACAAGCGGACTGTTCCATTGCATATAAACAGAGCTGTCATTCCTCTCAAGTTGGACACAGGAGCAAAGGGTAACTTGATGAATGAGCTGGACATCAAAGCCATGAAGGTAAAGCCACGCATTCGTCCAAATTCTATTCCACTCAAAGCCTACAATGGACAGCTCATCAACACCAAAGGCACATGCAGACTCAAGGTGAAGAGTTAAAGGAAAAGAACACAACCTCATGTTTGTAGTAGTTCCAGAGGGACACGACTCACTGCTAGGTGACCAGGCATGTGACAATCTAGGCTTAGTCAAGAGGGTGTACAGCATCAATGTCAGTGCACAGAACAACGTAGAGTCAATAGTGGATCAGTATCCAGACAGCTTCAAAGGGTTTGGTGTTTTACCATTCACCTACAAGATACAGCTAAAAGATGATGCACAGCCAGTCGTCCATGCTCCCAGGCGGGTTCCAGCGCCTCTACGAGACAAGCAGAAACAAGAACTCGACCGAATGACGTCACTGGGAGTAATAAAAAAAGGTGGAGGAGCCAACAGAGTGGGTGAATTCGATGGTGTGTGTCAAGAAACAGAACGGCGACCTACACTCACCGGCCACTTTATTAGGCACACCTGTCCAACTGCTCGTTAACGCAAATTTCTAATCAGCCAATCACATGGCAGCAACTCAATGCATTTAGGCATGTAGACATGGTCAAGACGATCTGCTGCAGTTCAAACCGAGCATCCGAATGGGGAAGAAAGGTGATTTAAGTGACTTTGAACGTGGCATGGTTGTTGGTGCCAGACGGGCTGGTCTGAGTATTTCAGAAACTGCTGATCTACTGGGATTTTCACGCACAACCATCTCTAGGGTTTACAAAGAATGGTCCGAAAAAGAGAAAATATCCAGTGAGCGGCGGTTCTGTGGGCGAAAATGCCTTGTTGATGCCAGAGGTCAGAGGAGAATGGCCAGACTGGTTCGAGCTGATAGAAAGGCAACAGTAACTCAAATAACCACTCATTACAACCGAGGTATGCAGAAGAGCATCTCTGAACGCACAACACGTCGAACCTTGAGGCAGATGGGCTACAGCAACAGAAGACCACACAGGGTGCCACTCCTGTCAGCTAAGAACAGGGAACTGAGGCTACAATTCGCACAGGCTCACCAAAATTGGACAATAGAAGATTGGAAAAACGTTGCCTGGTCTGATGAGTCTCGATTTCTGCTGCGACATTCGGATGGTAGGGTCAGAATTTGGCGTCAACAACATGAAAGCATGGATCCATCCTGCCTTGTATCAACGGTTCAGGCTGGTGGTGGTGGTGTAATGGTGTGGGGGATATTTTCTTGGCACACTTTGGGCCCCTTAGTACCAATTGAGCATCGTGTCAACGCCACAGCCTACCTGAGTATTGTTGCTGACCATGTCCATCCCTTTATGACCACAGTGTTCCCATCTTCTGATGGCTACTTCCAGCAGGATAACGCACCATGTCATAATGCTCGAATCATCTCAGACTGGTTTCTTTAACATGACAATGAGTTCACTGTACTCAAATGGCCTCCACAGTCACCAGATCTCAATCCAATAGAGCACCTTTGGGATGTGGTGGACCGGGAGATTCGCATCATGGATGTGCAGCCGACAAATCTGCAGCAACTGCGTGATGCTATCATGTCAATATGGACCAAACTCTCTGAGGAATGTTTCCAGGACCTTGTTGAATCTATGCCACGAAGGATTAAGGCAGTTCTGAAGGCAAAAGGGGGTCCAACCCGGTACTAGCAAGGTGTACCTAATAAAGTGGCCAGTGAGTGTATGTGTGTGCATGGATCCGATAGACCTGAATGCCAACATAAAGAGGGAAGATTACCAAATTCCAACCCGAGAGGAAATAACAAGTGAGATGGCTGGTGCAAAGTTCTTCAGCAAGCTGGATGCATCCTAGGGCTTTTGGCAGATAAAACTACATGAGGATAGCACAAAGTACTGTAAATTCAATACACCGTTTGGCTGCTACTCTTTCCAAAGGGTGCCTTTTGGAATCTCCTCTGCTCCCGATGTGTTCCACAGTACCATGGAGCACATCATAGAGGGTCTTGACGGGGTACATGTGTATGTCGATGACATTGTGCTATGGGGATCCACACTGGAACAGCACAATGAGAGGCTCCTCAAAGTGCTCCAAAGCATCCAGAAGTATGGACTAAAGCTGAACAGAGCAAAATGTCAAGTTTGGTGTGAGCGAAATCACCTCTCTGGGAGACAAGTTGTGTGGAGCACGACAAGAGCAAGGTGACAGCAATACTGGAGATGTCCAGGCCCGAGGATAAAAAAGGTGTGTTGAGAGTGCTGGGAATGTTCAATTTCATCGGCAAATTCATACCCAACCTGTCCTCAAAAACTGTGCACCTGAGAGAGCTGTTGCATGACAGAACCCAGTTCAAGTGGACTGAGGATCATTAAAAGGAATGGACATGACTGAAAACCACTCTCACAACAGAACCAGTGCTGACGTTCTTCGACCTGTCCAAAAAGATAAAGATATCCACTATCCATTGAAAAACGGGATTGGAGCGGTGTTACTACAGACCGATGGAGAACAATGGAGGCCAGTCGCCTACGCATCAAGAACAATGTCCATGGCTGAATGCCGCTATGCACAAATTGAAAAGGAGTGTTTGGGACTGGTATATGGCTTTGAAAAATGCCAGTTATTTCTATAGCTTACCAGCGTTCGTGGCAGAGACAGACCACAAGCCGTTAATGGCCATCATCAAGAAAAATCTCAGCGAGATGTCACTGTGAAATCAAAGACTGATGATGAAGCTACAGCGTTATGATTTCGACCTAATCTACACACCGGGTAAGCACATTGTGCTCGTTGATGCTCTGTCCAGGGCGATGACACAGAGTGAAACGCGCAGCGGGAGCTCCACAGAGACGGATGTGACTGTCCCACGTGAACCTGATTACTAAATCACTAGCCGTGTCTGACATGAAATCCAAGCAGATTACAGCTGAAACAGAAAAAGACACAGGCCTACAGAAAGTCATCAAGAATCTGAATGAGGGTTGGCCTAGAGGTGAATGTCAACAGTATTACAACATCAGAGCTGAGCTGAGCGTCGTCAATGGGCTTCTACTCCGAAAAAACAAAATTGTCATTCCTCAGTCACTGAGACCAGAGATGCTGAAAAGGCTGCACGAGGGGCACCTCGGTATGGAAAAATGCAAGAGACAGGCCAGAACAGCCATTTATTGGCCAGGAATCAATGCAGACATTGATAGGTTGGTCTCAAGCTGTGAGACCTGTCTGAAGTATCACGCAAAATAGCCAAAAGAGCCAATGGCAATCACAGACCTATCAGACGAGCCGTGGCAGAAAGTTGGGACTGACCTGTTCCACCTGGGTGGAAAGAATTACCTGCTGGTGATCGACTACCTGTCAAATTATCCAGAGATGGCACTGCTTCCCAGCATGTGTGCTACTTGTGTGGTTAGACACATGAAGTCAATATTTGCAAGACATGGAATCCCACAGATCGTCTACAGTGACAATGGACCATGCTACAGCAGCAAAGAATTCCAGGCCTTCGCCAAAGAGTATGACTTTCGACATGTGACCTCAAGCCCCCAGTATGCACAGTCAAATGGTAAAGCAGAAAAAGGAGTTCACATAGTCAAACAGCTGCTCAAGAAAGCGCAAGACAGCTGCTCAGATCCATATCTAGCTCTGTTGAGTTACCGAGCCTCGCCGCTTGAACATGGCAAGTCTCCTGCTGAGATTCTGATCGGACGTAGGCTACGCACCACACTTCCCTGCACTGAAGAGCAAAAGAAGCACAAAGAGGTGAAACAGAAACTAAAGCATCTGCAAAAGAGACAAAAAGCAAACTATGACAAGTCATCAAGAAGCTTAGTGCCACTGGGAAGACATGACACAGTGAGACTCGAAGATTCCAACAGGTGAAATAAGAAAGCCACTGTTCTGAAGAAAGTAAGTCCAAGATCCTACAGTCAGAACAGAAGATGGTAAAATCCTGAAGAGGAATCGAAAGAGCTTGCTGAAAACACAAGAGACACTGCAAGAACAAACAAATGAAGAAGATCCAACCTGCAGCGCATCCGCTGAACGGCCAGCTGAGCAGAGACACACATCACCTGCACACTCACCTGAACACTCACCTGTGCTGAGAAGATCGACACCCAAGGTCAAAGCACCTGACCGGTTGAATCTGTAATGTAAAAAAAGAAAAGAAAAACGCAAAAAAACTGAGCTGTATCCTTGTGAGTTGTCTTGAAAGAAAGACTGAAATCAAACATGAACACTTAGTAAAAGGAACCGGGTTATGTTGTTAAAAATAGACATATATGCTTGTTTATGCTGTTGAAAAAATAGATATATATATGTTTGTTTATGCTGTTGAAAAAATGTTGTTCATGCTTGTGGATGACAAGAATGTTATTATATACAGTTTGAAGTCGCTACTAAGGCTAGATGAATAGTTTGATTGTGTATAGCTACATCTAAAGGAAAGGGGAGGTGGCGAGAGGAGTTAGTACTAATATACTTACCAATACTTACCACTTGAGGGCAGTAGCTACAAACGTACCTACCTGTAAGCTATACCAGTATTGTCTTTAGTAGTCTGTAGGATTCCGGTAGAAGTAGACGCCACACGATACTTGATGCACATGTTAGCCGAGTTGTCACAGCACTTTAATCAATAGTTGTAATTGCTGAACCCACGTTTCTTAATTTATAATAAGAAACATTACAATAAGCAGGTTACAGGCTTTACAATGAACGAGGTACATGCGCTGTACGGCTCATAGGCGCTCGCTGCGCACTGGTTGAAAGTCAGTGGCAGGCGCTGTCACGCATATCACTCTGAAAACACATTGTTTCGTCAAGGAAATACAACGTTTAACTATCCCTGTGGTTCTAAAGACCTGCCTTAAATTAACACCGTAGTTATTTGCGAAATTAAATACACACACAGCTTTTTTTTCCATTTCAAAATAAAACCGTTATAATGACCACTGTCAGCTGTAACGCGTCTTGTCAGAGCATCGTTGGTTAATTGTTAAACAACTTCCATATTTTCATATGGTTATTTCATGTTACTTGACTCTTGTATCTTTTCAACAACATTTCATATTCATTTCGACGTTGAAATGATGCAGCGTAACACAGTGACACACACAGGCCTAGGCGTATCCCATGCAGTATATAATAATAGGTTGACTCACCCCCTTATAAGTGGACCTTTCTTGATTTGGCTGCAGCAAACTTCAATTATCTCGGAGTAATCCAATTTGCGAGATATTTGGTGCTCAACTGCAATTTCGGCTAGTCCATTCTGACGGTCTTGAGACATACTTGACCGCAGGTAAGTTGTCATGAGTTTGAGTTGTCTTTTCGAGTGTACGGCGTCTATTTTGCGCCCCACTTAATTTCGACGACCGTTTTATTTTTTGTGGTCTTGCTTTCTGTGTTAGCTAGCTTATGAACACACAGACACAGTATGCTAGCACTAACACACACCAACGTTTGAGATGGAGAGGGCGCAATATATACATTTTTTTCAGCGGTGGCGCAGCGCCCTTTGGCGCCCCTAATGGCTTGGCGCCTTGGGCAATTGCCCAGTTTGCCCAGCGCATGCGCCGGCCCTGCTGATTTGCATGCCACAGCCAATGTAAGTGAAAGAGTTGAGGGGGAATTTGAGAAACTTTGGTTCAGACAAGGAAAAGAAAATGATTTTATGACTAGTGATTGGATGTATTGGGATGATGATATGTGCGCGTTAACGGTTGTGCCGACCCCCGCTGTAACTCAGCGCCACTGTGTGTGTAACTCGACACCACATGTGCCTCTATTCAAAACAGATGACGCCCAGTGGGAGGATTTAGGGCCGAGGGTCACTCAGTGTTCACAAGACCACATGTGGGAGACAAGGATGTAAGCATGCCCATTTTAGAGCACTTTTTATGGGAAAACGGACTGTGCATTTAGCACAGAGCAGTAAATTCAACTTGAGGGGGTGGAAAATTTTCCCCCAGTTAACCACTGACTCATCAGAATTGCAAGAAGTGCCACAAATATATTGGGCTACGATAATTACGATGTGGGGATTGGTTAAAGGGGCTGAACCCCTCCATGTGACACCCAAGAGCAGTACCATCCATGTTAGGCACAATATCTGTTCAAACCAGAGGCAGTAATAGGTCATTATCCCATGTGCTCATTCACCAGTGAGGACACCTATCTTTCCAGTTAAAAAGATAAGGCAGGAGAATCAGCAGGCAGAGTGGCAATTCATGCAAGATTTACGAGCAGTAAATGCAGCAGTGTCTGTGTGCACCCATACTCTCAGTACTGGTTTGCTTTTACATTTCAAGGTAAAACATATATGTGGACCAGGATGCCACAAGGTTATGTTGAGTTCCCAGCAGTCATTCACAGGTTTTGCATGCAAGTCTGGAGAGTTTAGATCTTCCAGCAGGGAAGGTATTATTATTTATTGTACATTAAGTTAAGTGAATTAAAGAACTCTGGGCCCTTCCCTGATTAGACTAGGGATAAGTGGGCTACACGTGGATAAGCTGCTCACAGCACACAAGATCAGAATGCTACCCTTACCGGTTCAGCGCAAATTAGCCAAAAAGTCAAACAAAGTGAGTGACTGGGGAAAAGATTCAAACATCTGCCAAGCCAAGGAGACTCAAGTATACATCTCTGCAGTTGGTGGACCAAATCAGCGCTAAAATGCGAGGGAATATCAGTTGATTTGATGGTTGACGAATTCCAAAGGCTAAATGAGGACTCAAAAGTGACACTTGACGTTGCTTTATTTCTCCTGCATGTGTAAGTATGCAGTAGTTTTTTAACATGCTAGCCCAATTACTTGCTAACGTCATACATATTCTATATTATCGAAAAAAACTCATCACGAGCATGTTGTTTGTTACATTTCAGCCACCGCAGAGACAGGGAGAGGTGAGGAGCGACGTATAGCTGTGAGCAGCACTGCTGTATGACCACAGGCGCTCAGAAATTGTTTAATGAAGCTTTAATACGTTAAAGGATGAGTCCATTTTTTACAACCTGGGCCTTATTTTCTTTCCTTTTTTTGCCTTCAATAACATCAGTTATTATATCATATTACTCACTTCATTGTCAAGATTTTGGATGTGGGACTACTGATAGACACAGCTTTACAACATCATCTCATAGGGCAACTGAACATGAGTGTCACATGTTTCAATAAGTCCATTTCAACCCAATTATCTAAACCACATATTCGGAAGTGGCAGCAAAAGTGCAAGTTAATTATTATGAGGAAAGTCCAGTATTATTGATGGTCAGTTGCATTACTACGCTACTTCCTGATCCAACTTGCAGGAATGAGCAACCTATACTTACTGTAGGCAGTTATTGATAAACTACCAGCAAAATAGAGAAGTCGTAGAAAATGAGAAATCCTGTACATAGTTATCCAAAGGAATTGAATCAAGTGCAACTGGACTTGGTATATATCCGTGAAGACGTTTCGCCTCTCATCCAAGAGGCTTCATCAGTTCGTGCCTTTCTGACTAGACCAAGCTAGTCTGACTGGCTGGAGTTTCATCACCTGCCAGTCAGACTAGCTTGGTCTAGTCAGAAAGGCACAAACTGATGAAGCCTCTTGGATGAGAGGTGAAACGTCTTCACGGATATATAACAAGTCCAGTTGCACTTGATTCAATTCCTTTGGATAACCATGACCTGGATGAATGAGAACATTCACAGACCTGTACATAGTCTAGCTGAGGCACTAGGACTTGTTGTTGCTGTTGTAGTTGTTGTTGGAAGGTGTAAGGCTTGTTGCCCTGTAAGATGCTGTTTGAAAGCCGAGTCCAGCATTGGTCCAATGTCCAAAATCTCTAAAATGAAGGCGGTGAGTAAATTTTTATCATAGCAGATGTGCACAGTGGCAAGACCCAGTTTGTAAAAAAACAAAAAACCCTGATTTTTCCATTAACTAATTCTGGGGGGGGGGACCCTGCTACGCTTTTGAATAAAAGGAAAACAATAGGTATGAAAGAGATTGTGTTTGGATTTTCTATTGTTCACTATGTCAAGGTTTAGAGAGGCCATTATTAGATTTAAAACGGACCGAAAAAGAAGCAGAAAAAAGGGGGAAAAGAAACTATCGGTGCATGAAATTGATAATAGTGTGCTCCCTGTGACAATCATAAGATTTCAGAGTCGCTCTGCTGAGATTTCATATTCTTTCCACAGCCAGCCTGAACTCTTCTGCTACCTTTACCTCCACGTTCACCCTTACATGAGGCATCGGTTGACAGTGTGAGCTGCCTAAAATACTGACCTCAAACATGGGCAAGAGAAGAAGTTATTATCGACACTTGTAGATTTGCCTACTGGCACGCCATACAAGCAGACTTGCCTTATAATATGCAAGTGTAAATTCTATCTGTTACATTCACACATTGTTTCCATAAACTTAGTGCACATTCTCAAACATCCCAGCATAACTACCACAGGTCCACATCACACCCATGTGGACAGGCAGAGATGCTTCATCCAGTGTTAATCAACACAGCATTAAAACAATTTGAGGAACATTCACGGAGCAGCAGGTCTGTATATTTTTTCCCCCACAAAGTTATTAAACTTTGAAAATCCAAAATGGTCAAAATTAAGGCCTTGGTCGTTCTAGTGATATATATGCTTTAGCCAATTATTCATACAGTACGCACAAAGCAGCCCTCGACCCCAAATGTCCATATCTTTACAGTCTCCAGTTTAAAAGTCAGCCATCTTTCCATTTAATTGTACCATGTGGAAGGACACTGAGGGTATGTTGGAGCGATTAAATAATTAGATGTCACTCCTATGATTGGTATCAATTTAGACAATGTACAGAATAGAGTCCAAATGGTGACGGAATTTATTTTTTGTTTGTGTTCCACAAATAATTTCCTGAATAATTTCCTCCCCATACACCGGTGGATTTTCTGATTTACGACATAATGCACATAGGAGAGAGAGTTAGCACATCTCACCATTGGTGTCACATCATCGGCACATGAAATGCATTCGCAGCCTACAGAATCACAGAGTAGCCCAAATGCATCGGAGTTTTGCTGCATGTATTTCAGTCCTCCACAATTACCCTTATTTACCCCTTATTGTTGCTGCTGAGATGGTGACTGGTTAAAACCTACAATAACAAGACTTGCAATTAGCACCGGCCAATCAATGGCATAATTGCAAAGCGAGACTGATGGACTGTAAGGGGAGAGAAGTGTTTGCTGCCAGCACCATATCGATTTACCTCAAACCAATTAGTTGGTTTCCACAGCTCTGGAGGACTCGTCCCCAGCCATCTGCTTCAATAATATAAAGAGGAGATGCGGAGACAAAGAGAGAGAGGGAGCGAGAAAGAGGTAACATGCAAAAACAGGGTTTTACCATAGCTACATAGGCATGATTCCAAGTCATAACATGGACACAAGTACATTACATACGTCCTAGCCTGATGTGCCCGCTAATAAATATGCCTGGCCTTTTATGCACCTCATGTTTGCCTACGAACTTATGACAAGATGACTGTATGATGGGATTCACATCTTCTGAGGAAAGTCAGGCCAGACACCTTCCACAGAGGACTGAATTGCTCCAAAGAATCGATGCTTTTTTTCACCGCACATTTAAGGAATTTGCCCTCTCAGACAAGTTGTGCGATACAGCGACTTCCAAACCCAATGAAGTCTTCCTCTCTGCTCGTTATCGCCCCATTCCTCAGGTGATCCAGAAATGCAGGGAACACAGAGAGCAGGCAGGGTATTGATTTGGAGAGCTATTTCCAAGATGTCTCTCTCCATCCGTGGGGTAGTGATGTGCAAAAGGCCAATCGGTTCCCAAGAGAGGCCAGTAATGCAGCCCCCCCCATGCACACTGGTATAATAATAATAATAATAATAATAATAATAATAATAGAGCCACTTGAGATCAGCAGATTGACATTACAGCTTTTTTTTGGTGTGAAAGTGCAATCACAAAAAAAAGAAAGAAAGAAAAAAATCCCTGCTTCTCACAGGAAAAAATGCTAAATGGATCCCTAATTATGATGACCTTCCCTGAAAGGGTTGGTCCGTAATTGGAAAACAGCTTGACAGTACCGGCGCTCTCCCTTAGAAGAAAAATTGAAAAGGAGTACGGAGAGAGCTGAGAGAGAGAGAGAGAGAGAGAGAGAGAGAGAGAGAGAGAGAGAGAGAGAGAGAGAGAGAGAGAGAGAGAGAGAGAGAGAGAGACAAAGAGAGAGAGAGAGACAAAGAGAGAGAGAGAGAGAGAGACAAAGAGAGAGGGAGAGAGAGAGATGGAGAGCAACCGAGGCGATGAGGGACTCGTGAGGGTGACCAATTTTGGCATTAAAATGGCAAAATGATGAGATTGATAAGAGCCTTTTCCCTCTGTGCTTCCTCTCCCACCTCTCTTTCAGGGGGGGAACAAGTTGTCTATACAAACACCCGGGGGGGGGGGGGATGGACCAGTGCTGATGGCACAGTGAGCATGGCGAAGGGATGTCGTTGAATGATTAATTCTAGCAATAAATATTTCACGGGGATACAGAAGAGAACCACTTTTTATCAGATTTCTCCAGAACACACAGGCCAGTTCTTGGCTTTCAGCATCCCTCTTGTTCAAAGCTAGAAACAAACACGCTTCCCCCCGCACGGCGTCTGATGAGCCCGCTGCCCGGCAAACACGGCACCACCGATTTGTCCCGGACAGCGTGTGTGACGTCACTGATGCCATCGCACGAGGAGATAGAGATAGAGGAAGGAAAAAAAAAACTAATTTCTGTCCGGAATGAAGTCTTTTTAGATAAGTTAGAGTTGGTATTTTTTTCCTCTCCCATCTCATTTCCTCCCGTGCCATATTCTACATATTTCATGTCTGCAGCCGAATTAACATAGGGTGACTGTATTCATTAAACTGCACCATCAGATTTTTATCTATTGTTCGTGGCATTAATTTTTCCTCAGATTCATCCGGTTGAGACTCACGCACACGCACGCGCGCGCGCACACACGGAGAGAGAGTCAGAAGCTACACTGCCTGTCTGCTTTACTGTTCTTCCCTCTCCCATTTCTTCTTCTTTCAGAAATCATCACAATGGTGCCGCGAGCGTGAGGAGAAAACTGCTTTCTCAAGCACACTCTCCCCTGCCTTTATTGTCTTCAACAAAGCCAGTTTATTAATCCAAAAAGGGGGGGGGGGGCGAGAGAGAGAGAGAGAGAGAGCAGGGCGGAACAGAAAGGCAAGTCAGAGCAGTTTTCAGTTTCATCTTATTTTTTTTATTTTTTTTTTCTCTTTGAGAGCTGAGGACTGGAAAAAAAGAAATCAATTATGGAGCACACCTGAATAATATTTTGAGCACTCAGCCGCCCACTTGCCTCCCATCCCCGAGAAAACCAAATTACTCAGCAAACTTATCGCTTGCCGTAGCAGGTCTGGTATTAAAGAAAACAATCAAGCGGACCTGGATTAATCTCTGACAGGCGCCTTATCTTTAACTTGCACCTTTGTTATTTTCTGATGAGCTGCTCCTTTTTTTTTTTGCCCGCCACATTGTACCATACCTCACTGCCCCCTTTCATTTTCTCTATGGGCCACAGTGGAGGACCTTTCAGTTTATTAAAAAACCCCTTTATTTGTGAAGAACAAAGAGGGGGCGAAGGCAAACAATAAGGTCAGGCAATCTCCTTTCTGCCAGCAGTCGCTCACCTGTTATTTGGAGTGTTATCAGTGCTCGGGAAGGATTCGCTGTAGGTGAGAGAGACGGACGCGTGCTGCTGCTACCGCTGGTCTGAAGGCAAAAGGGGAAAAAAAAGAAAAAGAGAAAAAAAAAGCTGATTGACATATAGCAACCCCCGGCCAAGGACCTTTTCGGTGGCTCTTCATATCAAAAGAAAAGAGGCCTCTGGCCGCTGCACTCCTCTCCGCCGGTTTGTTTTACAGGAAGTGAAGATTCAGAGGGCAGCACTTTAGAACGTACGCACGTACATACACACACACACACATACACAAAGCAATGAAGGGGGTGCGTGTGCAGATGCCTGCACACACACACACACACACACACACACACACACACACACACACAAAGGCAATGAACTGCGTATATGCACACATGCCCACACACACACACACACACACACACACACACACACACACACACACACACCCAGACACACACACAGAAAGGCAATGAACTGCGTATATGCACACATGCCCGCACACACACACACACACACAAAGACAATGAACTGCGTATATGCACACATGCCCGCACACACACACACACACAAAGGCAATGAACTGCGTATATGCACACATGCCCGCACACACACACACACACACACACACACACGTGCGTGCACATGCACGCACACACTTTTCTCCAGTATCATTTGATGTATTCCAATGGCCCTGCTTACTGCTGCTGTAGCCTCATTCAGCCAGCGGCTGATAGAGCTGAACAGAGGACACAGATGCCTTACAGATTGCTCTTCATCACTTTACTGCTGACCCTTCCACCTCCAACCATCTGTCCTTGACAGCCTTAAACAGGGAAACACCTGCCAGTGTGGCTCATGTATTTGACAGTCACCGAAAGTATTGATGGCAAGGAGGGGATGTGTAAATTATATGAACTTAAATGTTAAGCAGGTGGGTGATTCTCTGAGGTGGGTGCCTTTTGGCTCTCACCATTTTTGAAAAAATTACCTCAAGTTTTTTTTTATCGGCGATCACTACATCTGATAGTAAACGCGTTAAAACTTTGAGAAAATATATTTTCCCACCTCAGGCAAAAAATGCTAATCATTATTAGACATTTCTTTCTCACTAATAGTCATTTTGAGTTCAACCCCATCACAGACGACTTGGACCCTGTGTGAGCATGATTTTAAAAGAGATTCAAGTAAATTCTTGCAGAACCTTAATAATGAGATATCCCTTGTTTAAGATAACTTATTCTAAATACAATGTATAACCGCTTATCCTGCTCTCAGGGTCGCCAGTATGCTGGAGCCTAGCCCAGCAGTCATTGGGCACCAGGCAGGGAGACACTGAACAGGCCGCCAGGCCATCACAGGGCTGGCACACACACACACACACACACACACACACACACACACACACACACACACACACACACACACACACACATACACATACACATACCTAGGGACAATTTTTTAGTATGGCCAAGTCACCTGGCCTACATATCTTTGGACTGTGGGAGGAAACTGGAGCCCCCAGAGGAAACCCACGCAGACATGGGGAGAACATGCAAACTCCACACAGAGGACGACCCGGGACGACCCCCAAGGTTAGACTACCCCGGGGCTCGAACCCAGGACCTTCTTACTGTGAGGTGACCGCGCTAACCACTACGCCACCGTGTTGCCTATTGTTGTTTTTAAATACTCAATTTTAAATGATCAGTATTATTTTTAAATACTCAAATTTGACTGCTAAAGCAGATAATTAGAACTTTATCTAAGATCAGCCCTCATATTTTATCAAAAATCTGCATTAACGGTAGAATTTGATTAGACTTTCATATTATTTCTTATTATCCAGTAAATTGTATACACAGTCCAACAACCATTAACCTCATATTTCTCGTTATCATCAAAATATTAATAAAAACTTATCATATAACAGGGTTGAACTCAGCATGACAGGGTTGAAAATGATAACAGGGTTGAAGGGATGACAATATTTCAATACGGTATGGATTTATTTACCTGTGAAATTAATAATAGTAAAAAAAATTATTAAATTTGATGGAGGACAACAGTCAGATTTTTCAACTGTCATGAAAAAACTTGAAACAAATAAAACATTTGATTAAGTACTTAACATTTAATATTAAATCAAAAACATCAAGCATAAATTCATCAAAGACGTCAATGAAGTGGATCTGTCCATATGGTCAACAGTAAAGAAAAAAAAGTACAGCATAGGTAGTGTGAAAAAAACTAGCTTGCTGGAATCTCATTTTGATTTAAACTAGCTTTTAGTACAGTTCAGTAAAACTGAAATTAACTCTAAAAGTTTGACTGAGTGTGATCCAAAGTGCACTGCTTGGGTTTCAGAACTGTACTTGCAGGTGAAGTTCTCTGAAAAATCGATGTGAATTAAGCATTCATCAGTGCCCAAACGCTCCCTCAGCTCATGGTAGTAGGCAAACTGTTGCCTAATATCGAAGAGATGCTTCTTGAACTTAGGTGTGTGTGGAACTGCTCAGCAAGTTGCCCCTGGGTGCCCTCAACATTTTGTTTAACAGATATCTTTACTGTTGGTCCCTTCTGATCATTCATGTTTTGCCTTCTCTTCTGTCCCTCACTGAGTATAGGGCACCTTTTCTGCACTGTCATATGTACTCAAGAGGGGAACTGTTTTGTCTTTGCAGTTTTCCCAGTCCCCATACATACAATCCTTGCTGGTGGTATCACAGCACACAGGTTTCACAAGTCTCTCAAGATTTGGAGTTTCAATGAGCTTCTCATGCAGCTTGCACATGCATGTCTCATGGTCAGACAGGGATGGGTGTACAACCCAAAAGGGATGTAGGTAGCAAAATGCAGGATAACGAAATCTTCATATTGTTCTCTGCTAGAAAAGTTCCTGTGAAGGTTTGTCATTGTGTCTACAAAGAACCTTTTTTGCATCTTTACTTTGTCTCTTGTAATAGTTTGTTTTCTCCCTGTAGTCATCCTGCTGACATCAACTCTTGTAAAGAAGGTCATTACATTGTTCTAAACAGATATAGCGGCATGCCTGTTGACAGCCTTTCTGTTAAAGTTGCTCAGGCTTTTACTCTTCAAAACTCCAATGCCTGTTCTGACCGTCTCTGCAGCCTATACTTTTTGATGATCTTTCCCACAGCAACCTTAGATATGATTTGCTTATCTCTTTCATTTCTGGCATTCTGGCATTTTCTTTTGATGGCGGTAATAAGGGATTCATGGAGTAGTAAAGTTATTCTGATTCTGCTGTTCACAGTACAGTTCTGGACCACTTCACGGACTTTGGATCTCGGAGATTCATTATGTTTTGCTGATCGCTGAAGCCGCTTTTTGTACTTTTCTCCTTTTTTGTCCCTTTTGAGTGCATATTTGAGTTTTTCTATTTCTTTGTACAGTCAACATAAAAATCTCACATGGCCAAACACCTATAAACACTTACATAGACAGTATATGTACACCCACTCACTCACTCGCACATTGACTTAGTTTACTTTTGGGGTGACCCTAACCCCCAGACTCATATTCATTTCCAGGAGACTTATCCTAACCCTAACCACTACTTGCCTAACCCTACCCATAACCTACCCCTGACCTTAACCTACCCCTAACCTTAACCACTGACCCAAAAATCAGCCTTTATCCAATTGGGTCACAGCTTTTGTCCCCAGTTGAACAAGAAGTCCCAGTCAACTGGTATGTTTTATGTTTTATGTTCTGTTGTCCTTGCTTTTAAATGTTCTATACGTGCTTTGCTAAATGTACAGTATTGCCATTCCATTTTAATGTATCTTGTGTGTCTTGTGTGTCATTCACCTGCCCAGGCACTACCGTTGAAAATGAGCCAAGATGGCTAAACTGGCACATTTACAGAAATGTTATTAATGTGCATTGTCCTTGTAACTTTAAACTGTATAAAAAAATAAGTATCTAGTATAAATTGTGTCCCTGAAAGTAGGCGAAGTCAGAATCACACACACACACACACACACACACACACACACACACACACACACACACACACACACACACACACACACACACACACACACACACACACACACACACACACACACACCCTAATGAAATACCCTAACCTTGAGGACCCAGATCTGGCTTGCTCTGCATATTGATTATCAGGATTATCAGGACTTTCTGGAGGGGTGTTGATATTCCTCAACAAAGCTTCCCTTTTCTTCTGTCTTTTTTTAATTAGCATTCCAGCATTACTCCACATCTTGGGCTTGTCACATTTAGCTCTTTCACCCAGATCCCTGATGCTTTTCTTTTCCCCTGCTTCAGTGTCTTTTTTCCACCTCTCACGCTCACTCCTGAGAATTTTTTTCCCTTCTCTCTGGGTCTGCATCCCTTCTTGCCCTGTACTCTCTTTGCCTTTCTGCTGCTGTTTTTGCCATTGTGATGTCTGAAAATATTGGAACATAAGAGCGCATTAACAATTATTTCACATCAAAGTCTATAACTGAGTCATCTACTAAGAAGTGTCACACCAAACATTCAACCCTGTCACAATGATTCAACCCTGTTACAATAAAAAATGTGACAGAGTTGAATGTGACGGGGTTGAAGTTTTTGGCCAATAGTAGCCATAACTCCATATTTAGCTAAAACATTAGCATCACATGGAATTTAAATTGTAATATTTTGCAACACTGCTGTTAATTTTTTTTTTAATAAAAAATTGTTTACTTGCTATCATTAATTCATACAACAGAGCTGAACTGTTGAGCCGGACAATCTCAATTTCACCATAAAAGCAATGAAATATTGGTAAGAAAAGACTGACACTTGCCTTTCTTTGCAGCACCTTCGCCAAAAGACTTGTGTGATGTCACTTCCTGAATGTTGATGTCACAGGGACTGATCCATTATTTTTATAGGGAGTAAATGTTATATAGCGTGACGGGATTGAAAACAAATTGGGTGACGTGTATACATATTGCAATTTCATTGGTAATTCGTGTATTTTTTCAGAAAATTTATATTTTTGTTAAAGTAGACAAACAAATGATTATATTAACAAAATGTTGGTTTTAATTGCATTTTTTATTTGTTTTTAATTCAGTGAAAATGTAATGATGGTCAGTGAGGACATGCAAACATGTTTGTTTGTCATCTACTATTAGACAGCCCATTATTTAAAAATGAAATACAAAATATTTTATTTTATTTTGAGTTGTAATACAAAGACACATAGTTCCATTAATTGATGGCTTAAAATGTCTTTTGTGTTTCCTTTAATTGAAAATCTTTGAGGTAAAGCTGGGGGACTTAAAGGGCATACGATTCAGAGAATCACCCAGGTATCACGACAATACAGCAGGTATGTCTGACTTTATGTAAAATTTGTATGTTTTAGTGAAATAAATGTAACTTCAACAACACTGATGAATCATATTTTTGTAACTGAATATGGCCAAAACAAGAAAAAATTATTAAATACAAGATTAATAAAACAATCTTTGATATTGTATTGTCTCTAATATATTCTCAGCATCATTATACTTTATCATCTCTTATTTCACCTATGCAAGTCAATCCTTGTGTTTAAATCTGAAGATTGTTGTGTTGTAGTGTTGTTATTGTTGTTATTCTATGTTAAGTACACTGAGAAAACCATGAAACCGGAGTCAAATTCCATGTATGTGCAAACTTATATGGCCAATAAACATGATTCTGATTCTGATTCTGTATAGATTTTGAAAGGTTGATGGGGAAAATTCATGGGTTTTTTTTTCAAAGTAGTGAGACAGAAATCAAATCCCACTTTGCACAGTTTTGCTCCATTGTTGCTGCACTATTGCTACCATTCAGAAACAAGGTTTAGTTTTAATGGTTTATAGAATAAGATTATGTCGAGGCCCAGGAACCAATGAAAATAATTAAAGGAAAGGAAATGGACTGGCATGACATAGGTATAATCCGAGGGAACCTTTTATTTTGACTGGAGGTCACTTCTCTCTGCATTCCAATGGAAACTTCCCAGTTGCTTCTGTACTTTCATCTTATCCCATCCAGCCTCAATTCCATTAAGTTCCCCCGTACAAATCTGAAGCAGCATCTATTGTGACAAGTGTGTTCACCTTGTCCTCCTTATCTCCCTCTTTCCAGAGCTTCCTCTCCTCTCTCTCTCTCTCTCTCTCTCTCTCTCTCTCTCTCTCTCTCTCTCTCTCTCTCTCTCTCTCTCTCTCTCTCTGTCTTTCTCTTTCTTTCTCTTGGTTTTCTTATCTCCCTCCTAAAACCTATTGGATTTTTCCTGGAGAAATTGTCTTTCCCTCTCTCTTTCTCTTACACTCTGTCTCCTGCATTTGTTCTTTGTATGCAGATGAAAAATATCTTTACATAGCAATAAAATACCAAAAATATAATTGATTCAGCTCAAATATCTTATCTTAAATTCAAATAGCTGTTTTTTTCCAGAATAATTACAAAAGATAGGTGACGAACAACTTTCTTGTATATCTTCCAGGTAAAACTGAAATAAATTGAGACTCCCAATTTAAACACAAAGCTGCAAGATATGATTTCTCAAACTTTCCTCTTAATTACAATGGTGGTACTAATATCCCAGTTATGATGTCAAAAATTTGGCTTTATGATTTTGGCCTCTTCATTAAACAATCACATCAGCTCTATATTAAAAAATAAATAAATCTAGTTTTCGGAAAATCTTCAGGGTTAGACATGTCCTCCTTCCTCCTGTCAAAAAAAAAAACCGAACAGAAAAGATCCATTCGTTTGTATTTCAAGTTCAAGTTCAACTTTATTGTCTATTAGAATACAATGAACACCTCAGGTTCCGGTTGCCAGGTGCGGTCTGTTTGTTTGTGGCTCTGCTTACTTTTTAACTTTTAACAGCTCCTACAGACCTTTTGGATTATTTAACTGATTTCATGGTTTGCCTGTTTTATGTACCTTTGCCCGATCGCAAGCCGGGTAAGGCGTCACAGCGGCGCAGTGGTTATCGCTGTCGCCTCACAGTAATAAGGTCGTAGGTTCGAACCCCGGGGTTGTCCAACCTTGGGGGGGGGGGGTTCTTTCTGTGTGGAGTTTAAATGTTTCTCCCTGCGTGGGTTTTCTCCGGGCGCTCCGGTTTCCCCCACCATCAAAACACATGCATGTTAAGGTTAATACTCCTGCCTGTGCCCCTGACCGAGGCATGGCAAGACGACCTGGAGTTGGTCCCCAGGTGCTGCACGGCGGCTGCCCGCTAGGAGCAGTGGGCATTTAACCCATCCTAGCTGTGTAGCTCTCGGATGGGTTAAATGCAGAGGAAGAATTCCCCCACGACATCAAAAAAAAAGTAGTTGTGGCGGACACTAGGGGCTATGCCTCTCACCCAGCAGGACTGTGAGCTGGGGGCGTGGTTTACGTTCCCGGGCTCGCCGGTGCAGGGTTGTTCCTGCTGCAGTTGGTTTTTGGAGTTGAGGAATAAACATCAAACTCGCCTTGGTCTCCTGTGTTTTTCCTTATTCCTGCCACATAGTAAATAAATAAATAAATAGTTGCACTGACGCCTACACTGCTAATGAGAACCGCGTGGACTCAACTCTCAGCTGACAGAGCTAACGGCTAACTTCCGCTTTATTTTCTGTGAACGTCGATCAACCGGTTTAATATTACTATGCCTTGCGAGGACTGCCTAAAAGCAATAAATGTTATTACGAACCTTAAAGATGATATCCGACGGCTCTCAGATGAGCTCTGGAAAAAACGACTCTCTTTTATCCAATTTTATTGACACCATAGCGACACAGTCTAAAATGATCTGTTATGAACTCAGCCATCTCCGATACCATCCACTGGGACCCATCATCTCGTTGCCGGCCCTCCTCCTGCTCCACTCCCAGCTCACAGGCTACCTTGTCGGATGTGGTAGTCAGACATGGCAAGACGGAAAGTCCGCAAGCTGTCTCGCGTCCGCCCATAAACCTTTCACTTCGGTTTACCATACTACCGGCTGGTCCCATGCTTCACTCTGTTGATGCCCCCATAGTCGATGCTGTTCCCGTGGCCGATGTTGCTTCTTACCGCGTGGAAATGGTCCCTGCTCCAGCTGGGACTACTCCTGCCGCAATGGCTGCCCCGGCTATTGAGGTGTCTGACCCCCGGGTTTTCAAAGTGGGGGCCGCCAGGAGGCGCTAGGGGGTCCGGGAGAGGAAAATGAAAAATGCAGTTAAAAAAACTAGTAATAAAAATAAATAAAATATATAAAATATAATAAGAGTAATAAGAAAAAATACTAAAAGAAAGAACTGTTGATGAATATTGTAAAGCACAAATGACAATGAATGTTTGGTTAATAAAAGAAAGAATATTGAATATAATACAACTGAGATATTATTTGAAATGTAAATTAAATTAATATTGCATTCATAAAAATAAGGAAATATTAAGAAGCTGTATGTTTGATTTTTTTATATTTGCCAGTGTAACTTAATTTTTTTAAAAGCCATGTTGCAATAAGGGGGGCCCAGCCAGAGGCTACGGCTATTAAGGGGTCCTTGGCATGGAAAAGTTTGGGAACCCCTGGTCTGACCCACCTCTTGCTACCGCTGCCACCGTGGGTCCTCCTGCACTGTCCTTCCCGGCGTTCAGACAGGTTGGTCACTCGCAGTACCAAGGCCGCTTCAGGCGCTTCCTCAGGCCAACAACATTCATCCCCTCCTAAGACTCCCTGACAGTGCTGTCAAGGTGGCTTTTGCTTGTTGCTCAAGCTCATCAAAATCTTCCCCGATTTTGCTTAAAAAAACCTGAAGTGAACCGTACAAACTTGTACGAGTACTCAATAACAGTTCTGATTTCTGAATGGCTTTGCTGACCTTGTGAAAATGACCTAGCACACGGGTTCAAAAATGCAGCATAAACACAAATTCCAGTTCTTCAATTTTCTGCAAAATAATGTTAGCTTGAAGCCTTTTATCACCCTTCCCATTAACATCAGAGCACAAGCACTGTAACTATCCAAAATGATTGTAAGTAACGTGTCTACTTATTCCTGTTCGTTACACCACCCCTCTCCTTCGGGATAACAACAACAACTATCCAAATCAATACAGAAATCAGTTAGTATCAATGTGTGTTCAGATTGTTGTTGTTATCCCAAAGGGAGGGGGGGGTAGTGTAACGTACACGAATTAGTAGACACGCTAGCCCTTAGCTAACGGGTAAGATCCTTTAGTCGACTGGTTAACGTTGTCGCCCGCGGTGCGAAATATACAAGTTCACATCCCGGCTGTGACGGTCCGGTCTGACGGCCCCCCGAATTCGCTGCAATAGTTTCTGTGGGTCTTGCATGTGCCTCCCACCTAGTGTCTGACAAATATTTAGGCGCTTTTGACTGAGGTTGCAGAAATGATTTTAGAGTCGCCCGTCTCTTTGTGGAGGATGAAAAGAAGGTATACATTTCATTGATAATGTCAAAACACTTCACTGCATCAAGGCAGCACTCAACAGCCGAATGGTCCACGAAGTTTAAAGAGTGACCAGCGCATGGAATAAATCTTGCACAGTTGTTTTTTCGATGATTTTTTTTGCTGCATACCGTTGTACCTACCAGCCATGTTGGCAGCATTATCGTAAGACTGCCCTCGGCTTTTTCTAAAGTCAATTTCAAGCGCAGTAGTGAGATAGTTAAACACTAAGGCAGCCATGCGTTCTCCTATGTGGACTTTTAGCTCAAGGAAAGTTAAAATCTCTCACTTGGTAAACCGTCTTCAGGTACAAATCTGATAATTAAAGTCAACTGATCAGTATGTGAAATGTCAGGGGTGGAATCTACTGACAAGCTGAAATATCAAGCCTTTTTCACATCAGCCAGAATTGCGTCCTTAAATCATTTCCTCACATACAGTTTTTGACCAATAAAAAGGGGTTCCTACTCCGGAATTTCCATACCGATTGATAAGAGCTATTAAAAATGGATCAAATTTTGCTACTAGTTGTAAAAGACCAAGATAATTGCCGTTATTTGGAGATCCAAATTGTTCATTGTCTCCTCTGAATAGTAAGCCTCGTTCTACAAGAGTGCATATTACAGCGATAATTCTCTCCATGACATGCCGCCAGTACTGCTGTTCTGCTTTTATTTGCTCCTCTAGCTTTGAAGTTAACGTTTGTCCTCTCATCTGTGTTAGGTAGGTCAACATGGCATGCCTGTGCTTCTCTTGAGTTTTCATGAGTTTGGATAAGATAGGAGTTTTGCCAATCATCAAACCCTTCAGAAGCTAAAGCTGTAGCAGAAGATGCAAGGTTTGGAAAGAGTTTACAAACAAAGCAATAAATCCGGCCTTTTGAGGGAGAATACACAAGCCACTCTTGGCTATAGTATGTTCCCCCATTGACTTTTGTTGAATAAAAAGAGCTTTTGTGCAAAACCTGGACTGTTTTTTGTACACTCGCTTGGAATTTGAAAATGGTCCACAACGATGCTGAACTTGAGAGGGGCCCCTCTCTACCCAATAGGATACTTCCTCATGTGATAATTCTGTCCACAAACCAACGTCTATTACAGTACGTCTATGTTTGGCATTGTGGTGGACACGTATTGGGGACAGAATTCAACCCAGGAACTAAGGGTTAAGTCAGGGTTGCCCTGGCAGGTTAACGCAGGGTTAAGTTATGGTTGTCCAGCCAGTTTTCTGGGTATTCTTGCCGCCTCCGCTCAGTCGAGCTGTGGTTTTGTTGTCTCTCTGATTTACCGTGGATTAAAGAAAGTTGCCTACACGGCTAAAGTGTGAACCTACGGTCTTCTCCGTTCCTTCGGCCCTACACTGGTGACCCCGACGTCGGTTTTCGGATAAGTTTTCTGAAACCACACACATTATGGCTACGAACGCCGTTGCAATTAAACTGCCGGAGTTTTGGGAGTCTTCCGCGGCTACGTGGTTCACACAGGCTGAGGCACAGTTCGCGCTCAGAGACATAACAGCAGACGAGACCAGGTACTACTACGTAGTGGCAGCGCTGGGGGGCGCTACGGCTTCCAGGATAAGCGGTTTCATAACCAACCCACCGGCCGATTGGTAAATACGCCGCACTTAAACATCTCCTTGAAACTTTTGAACTGTCAACAACGGAGAGAGCACGTCGGCTCTTCGCAATTCAGGGCTTGGGAGATGGCAAACCATCGGAGCTAATGAGCAGGATGTTAAACCTACTGGGTCAAGAAAAGCCATGTTTCCTGTTTATGGAGCTGTTTCTGCGCAACATGCCGCCCCACGTCCAGGCTGCGCTCGCTAACTCCACCATCACTGATCCCCGTGAGCTGGCAAAGGAGGCTGACCGATTCTTCGTCGCTACACAACGTTCCTCCCATGCCGGGGTGCTGGCTCCTACCTTCACTGGCCCCCCGCCGACATCGCGGGCGTGGCCCGACGGTGGCGCCACAGCATCAGACCACTACAAGCCCTCTGGACTCTGTATGTACCACGCTCGATTTGGTGCGAAAGCTAAACGGTGCCGTTCCCCCTGCAACTACAGGCCGACGGGAAACGAGAGGGCCAACACTCAGTAGTGGCCATGAGTGTTGGCGATACGAGCAGGCTACTCTTCATCCTCGACACCATCTCCGGTCGGCGATTTCTTTGTGACACGGGCGCACAGAGAAGCGTGCTCCCTGCTACTGACGTCGACATCATGGGCGGGGAGCGGGGCCCCCAGTTGGCGACGGCTGACGGCAGCCCTATCCACACCTACGGCGTGCGGTCTGTAGAACTGTGTTTTGGTGGACAACGTTTCACGTGGGAGTTCGTCATGGCCAATGTAACGCTTCCCCTCCTCGGAGCTGATTTTTTGTGCGCTTACGGTTTGCTAGTGGACATTCAGAACAGCCGTCTGGTCGATGCCTTAACCTTCTCCTCCTTCGCATGTACGCGGAGGGAAGCGGCCTATGCAGGTCTAGCCAACTCTCTCTCAGAGGCAGACAAGTTCAACCGCCTCCTCGCTGAGTTCCCTGACCTCACCCAGCCTACCTTCTCTGCACCCACCGCTAAGCATGGGGTGGAGCATCACATTGCTACGAAGGGGCCCCCGGTCTACGCCAGAGCCAGGCGTCTCGACCCCGCCAAACTCGCCATTGCCAAGTCTGAGTTCGAGCACCTGGAACGCATGGGGATCATCCGCCGCTCTGACAGCCCGTGGGCGTCCCCACTCCACATCGTCGCTAAGCCTGATGGAGGTTGGCGCCCATGCGGGGACTACCGCCGACTAAATGATGCCACCACGCCCGACCGCTATCCTGTCCCGCATATCCAGGACTTTTCTGCAAACCTGTCTGGCAAACGCATCTTCTCAAAAGTCGACCTGGTCCGTGGTTATCATCAAGTTCCCGTGCACCCCTCGGACATCCCCAAGACAGCGGTGACTACCCCATTCGGCCTATTTGAATTCCTACGAATGCCATTTGGACTCAAAAACGCGGCCCAGTCCTTTCAGCGGCTGATGGATTCAGTGCTCCGTGGCCTTCCTTTCATCTTTGTCTATTTGGACGACATACTCATCGCCAGCGCCTCCGAGGAAGAACACCTGTCCCATCTTCACGCCCTCTTCACACGCCTCAGCCAGCATGGGTTGATCGTCAACCCGGCGAAGTGCCGGTTCGGGCTGACGGCCATTGATTTCCTCGGGCACCGCATCACTGGGGACGGGGCGGTCCCCCTGCCCTCAAAGGTGGAAGCGGTGGCGGCCTTTCCGTGCCCCCAAACAGCTCGTGCGCTCAGGGAGTTCATCGGGATGGTGACATTCTACCACCGCTTCATTCCCCGAGCCGCCTTTATCATCCGGCCACTGTACGAGGCGCTGAAAGGCAAGTCCCCCAACCAGGCGGTCGACTGGACAGCAGAGCAGGACCGTGCGTTCACCGAGACTAAAGCTGCGCTCTCCCAGGCTACCCTGCTAGCGCATCCTTCACCTACAGCGCCTATTTCCATAACCACGGATGCATCGGACTATGCTGTTGGTGCGGTTCACGAACAGTGGGTGGGGGGGACTTGGCAGCCTTTGGCCTTTTTCAGTCGCCAGCTTACACCCCGAGAGCGCAAGTATAGTACTTTTGACAGGGAACTCCTCGGTCTCTGGCTCGCCGTCCGGCATTTCCGTTTCCTGCTAGAGGGCCGCGAGTTTACTGCGTACGTGGACCACAAGCCCCTCACGTTTGCCATGTCCAAGACGGCTGAGCCATGGTCCGCTCGCCAGCAGCGACAACTCTCCTACATTTCGGAATTCACTACCGACATCCAGCACATCGCTGGTAAGTCTAACCAGGTAGCTGACTGCCTCTCTAGGGCAGTGATTGGAGCGGTCCACCTAGGCCTGGACTATGCACAGATGGCCGCTGACCAGGCCACGGACCCGAGCATCCTCCGTCTCCGGACCTCCGACACGGGGCTCCGCCTGCAGGACGTTCCTTTCAGCGACACAGGTGTCACCCTCCTGTGTGACGTCTCCACAGGACAGCCCAGGCCCATCGTCCCGCACAGCTGGAGACGCCCCGTATTTGAAGCTGTGCACGGCCTCTCTCATCCAGGCGGTGAGCCATCCGTGCGCCTGACCTCTGCTAAGTTTGTGTGGGAGGGACTTAAGAGAGACGTGAAAGCGTGGGCCGACTCGTGTGTTGCCTGTCAGCGGGCTAAGATACACCGCCACATTAAGGCGCCCCTGGAACGCTTCGCAGTGCCGGAGAGACGATTTGACCATGTCCACGTCGACCTGGTTGGTCCCCTACCCCCCTCCCATGGGTTCACCTACCTCTTTACTGTGGTGGACAGGACTACGCGCTGGCCTGAAGTTGTTCCCCTAGCATCCACGACGTCTGCTGATGTGGCCCGGGCTTTTATTGGGTCGTGGGTCTCACGTTTCGGTACGCCTTCCGACCTTTCATCTGACCGTGGGCCACAGTTTACCTCAGAGCTATGGAATGCTGTGGGTGAGGCTCTGGGCGTCAAGCTTCATCGCACTACCGCCTACCACCCTCAGGCGAACGGCCTATGTGAGCGCTTCCACCGGTCCATGAAGGCTGCGCTTCGGGCTACTCTCAAGGACTGCAACTGGGTCGACAAGCTCCCATGGGTCATGCTGGGCCTACGGACCGTCCCGAAGGAAGACCTACAAGCTTCCTCTGCGAAGCTGGTGTACGGCACGCCGCTGCGAGTCCCAGGCGATTTCATGCCCAACGCAACGCGTCCCTGGTCAGCTGTGGACCAACGAGCCTCCTTGCTGGATGGGGTCAGAGCTTTCACACCCGTCCCTACTGCCCAACACGGCGCTCCGGTGTCCCAGGTGCCCCAAGGTCTGCAGTCAGCGGACTACGTGTTCATCCGTCACGACGCACACCGCCCCCCTCTGCAACCCCCTTATGACGGCCCCTTCCGCGTCCTGGAACGGGGAACTAAGCACCTGGTGGTGGTTTTTGGGGGCACGGCCGAGCATGTTTCAGTGGACCGAGTTAAACCCGGCGACCTGGACTTGACGCAGCCGTTGGAGTTAGCCCAACCTCCTCGTCGCGGTCGTCCCCCGGCTCCGCCTCCTCCCCCCGTGGAGGCCCGCGCTGCCTCTTCTGCTCCTCAGGCCGACCTCCACAGGCCCGCGTCAATGCCTCCCAGAGACACTCCGGCCCCTGTTACCCGGAGCCGCCGCGGACGGCCTGTCGTCCCCCCGCGCCTGCCTGACTTCGATTAGTAGGGCGAATTCTGGGGGGGCTCATGCGGTGGACACGTATTGGGGACAGAATTCAACCCAGGAACTAAGGGTTAAGTCATGGTTGCCCTGGCAGGTTAACGCAGGGTTAAGTTATGGTTGTCCAGCCAGTTTTCTGGGTATTCTTGCCGCCTCCGCTCAGTCGAGCTGTGGTTTTGTTGTCTCTCTGATTTACCGTGGATTAAAGAAATTTGCCTACACGGCTTAAGTGTGAACCTACGGTCTTCTCCGTTCCTTTGGCCCTACAGCATCATATATCTGCTCCTGGCATACCCTGGACTTGGTGCGCTTACCAGGTGTGCGCTGAAAAATTCTGACTATCCACATTATTTTCTTGTGGCTCTTTAGCCTCTCCTTGTCCAGAAAGTGACTCATGAATTAGTTTTATACTTTCATTTTGAGCCGGCATCGTGGCTGCTTCCTCATAGTCAGCTTGCTGTTCTGCGTCCTGCTTCACTGTTTCTGTTTTGGGGAGGTTTTCTTCTGGTTGAATGTTAGTAGTTGGCTGGATAGCTCCATCACACTGATTTCCTTGTGTGAGTATTGTAGCGAATTCGGGGGACAACGCAACCACAGGAACTGCCGTGGCCGGGAAGCGAACCCGTATCGCCCGCACCACAGGAGCCATCGCTAACCGCTAGACTAAAGGGTCAGACCTGGTAGCCGGCAGTCGGCAGCCACGTTACAGTATCAATGTCTCTGCTTCACTGCCGGCACTTGTTGCTTCTGTCAGTGGCTGACACAAGAAAGCAGTGACTGGTCTTAACTTCTTTACCATATAATTTTCTAGTCTCTTGCGCTTGCTAGCACCACTTTCAAATCTTTTACTCGTGCTCAGATTAGAATCTGAAACTAAAAAATAAACTTAATCTTCAACAGTTATTAGAAAGGAACGCATGAAGGAGTGCTCTCACAAAATGGGGTCCCCTTGAGGTAAGAAAAAAAAAATATCAAAAAATGAACTTTTTTCTGTATAATATTTGGGCAACTTTTCTTACAGAATTGTTCCTTACTGACAATTATATTGCAAAATCTGAATCAAATCTGCTTCCAAAAACCGTTTACAAAACGAGTACGCTTTTTCCTATCGTTAACAAAGATGCTATAAATCAACGTGGTTTTATTCGCTAACCTGAGTGATGAAAAGGGCAACACCCTCTGCAGATACTTGCACAGCTGTGTTTTCAGCTTATCTATCTCACTGCTTTCCTGGAAGGATAAAATCACTACAGAAACCAATGCTAGTGTCGAGTTATCGCCTTAAGACGGTATTGTTCTGAAATGGAATGCAAGGGAAATTACTGAAGGGTTGTTTAGAGACTACACTGCTTTATGACAGCATGTGTAAGAAAGGCCTATGACAGTGTCAAAAATATTATATACCTTGCTGGAGGCCCCCTAGATTTTGAGGCCCTAGGCTTCAGCCTGCCGAGCCTATATATGTAGGTAAATCCACCACTGACTGTGATAAAAGTTCCTAGAGTTTTGGTACTCATACCAAAACTCTTGAGATGCTTCAGACGAATTGACTACATTAGTGCAGACCTCTGGGCTCCCCAAATCTTGCATTTTTATCACTTATGTCAAGTTCAGCAGCCCAAGTATTTGTGCAAACTAGAAAATTGATGTTTAACCGGAGTTTTGATCAGCTGTCCTTTAAAAGCTCAAACTGTTTAAGAAGCCCACTTTCTAGCTTAAAGGGTAATTGGATGGCTATAGTTCTTAACCTACTACTTACTTAATAAAATCCAGACACAAGATCCGCTTCAGTAGCACAGTGTACCATCTACTGTATGTAATACACAGTTTCAACTTGTCCCAGCACACTTTTGAAAAAGGACAATATGGAGGGTGAAGGTTGAGGTGGGCCAAGGGGGTGCACATCTAAAGCCAGGGCCATGGCGATACACCTCTGTGAGAAACTGTAATTACATTTTACTTTTTGCACGCTGACACCAGACAATCTCGAAATCTCCATTTCTACATACATGGCCAACCGCTGTGGGGCCGACAGCATAGTTGGTCTTTTTGTCCATTGATAGCCATTTGGTAGAGTTATTTAGGCCAGTGCTGAAAATATATTGGGTGTTGATAAGGTTGCATCAGGTTGCTACTATGTTGACATGCTACAGCTCAAAAAACATGATTTCAAGTTTAATTACAGATATAGCATGCGCTTGTCTTCGTTCTCCTGCTGACTGCCCTGATATTGTCCTTTACTCCCACATATGTGTGTGGGCACACTAAAGCAATTATTAAAGCATGCACACGCATTCACACACACACACACACACACACACACACACACACACATACATGCACAAGCTCTGGCTGTGAGACCTTGTGATAATTTTCATTAACCTCACTTTTGTCTGCTTTTGTGCCTTTCTGTAACGCACGTGAACAATCAATTTGTGAAGAGCGTTCAATAATTGTCATGAATTCAATCTTTCTAGCACTGACAAACATTTAGCTGTGCCACTATTTCCTGCAAACAAGAACTGGGTATCTTTATCCAACAAATGGAAATGTTTTGAAAATAGTCAGAGGGGCGGATAACTGGTTGTCTGGTAACCACTTGATTAAGACACTCTAGTTTGTATTATATTTACTCTCAATTCCGCTTCGAAGCATTTGAGAAAGACTAGGCTCTAAAGCGACTCCTACAACATATATAACACTATGTATGTACCACACACACACATACACAAGCACACACACACACACATACACACACACACACACACACACACACACACACACGAACAGTCTCAGGTCTTTTTGTCTAGATGAGGAAGGGCACAATTTGAGCTCAGCGTTTGGTGACCCTGAGCGGTGCTCCAGTGAATGCCTGCAGCCACCATCACATCCTTTTCTCAGTGTGTTATTTACAATGCTTATGGTCCATTTTCTTTAGTGCTGGGAGGCAAACTGGAAGCCACAAGAGCTATTCTCTTTCTTTCGCTGCTCTTTGCCTCTAGCTCTTTGCCTCTCTCTCTCTCTCTCTCTCTCTCTCCCTCTCCCTCTCTTTCGCTCTCTCTCTCCCTGTCTCTCTTTCGCTCTCTCGTTCTCTCTCTCTCTATTTTTCGCTCTCTATTGGTCTCTCTCTCTCTCTCTCTCTCTCTCTCTCTCTCTCTCTCTCTCTCTCTCTCTCTCTCTCTCTCTCTCTCTCTCTCTCTCTCTCTCTCTCTCTCTCTCTCTCTCTCCCCCTCTCCCTCTCTTTCACTCAGTCTGTCCGCTGTTTTCCCTGTTCCTTCTCTCTCCTTATCCTCCATCCTCCACAGCCGGGGCGCCATTGTGGCCCAGTGTGTGTATTGTTTGATGTTTCTATTGAAGTAAATAGAAGCAGCAAACACTTGACACAGTTGTTAAACAGTGTCTAAATGTCTCCTAACGCCACATCAAACACTATGCTAATGTCTGCTGCATTAGTGATAGGGAGAGCGGCAGAGGGGAAGGACACACAACCAGCGAAGCAGAGCGCAAACCAAATCACAACAACACCAGGCAATGCACCATGAAAAAACACTGCACAATATGGCATGTCACAGCACAGTAAAACACAACACAAAATAAAACAAAACAGCACAATGCAATGCAACCCAACACAGCACAACACAATATGATACAACATGACATAACACAACACAATCCAATGTAACATCATAAAACGTGGCACAACACAACATAGTACAATAAACTTAATACAATGACACCATGGCAACGCCACGCACTGCAACAAATACGTGACTCAACACGACACAACACAATACAACACAAGGCTATGCAACGCAATGAAACACAGCAACATAGCACAACATGACACAACAGAAAGCAATGCAAGATAATAAGTTGCAATACAATACAACACGCAACCCAACTTTACACTGCACAACACAACATGATATACAACATGACACAATACAACACAATTAAAGATGGTAATATACTATGCAAAGCGATACAACACAACACGTCATACTGAAACGCACTGCAGCACAACACGACACAACACGACACAACACAACACAACAATATCCCCACCATGTATTGTGTATTGTACATAGTATTCTTGGATAGGTTGTTTATTTTCTCATTTTATCTCTGCTGCTATTCATTCGTTTCTTCTCCTTTTATTTTATATTCTCTCCTCGTGTTCTCTGATAACGGCATTCAGATGGGAAGGCAGAGGAAGAATTTTACTGCACAGGGAAACTTGTTTTAAACTGCATATGACAATAAATGCTTTGACTAGGCTTGAAATATGAAACAACACGATGCAACACAACCCAGATGACACAACACATCACAACACAAAACAAAACAACACAACACAACATTGTACAACATGACATATCACAATGCAACACGGATCAACACACTAAAACATGACATGGATATGATGCGAAATTCACAACCCAACAACAGAACTAAACATGACAAAACACAATATATAACCCAACATCGAACAACAGAACGTATCACAACACGACACAATGTAATTCAACATGACACAATACAACACAACAAGACAATTGTATCTCAGATGAAGGTAATGAGGGAAGTGCTTCTTCCATGATGCTCCTGTGTGTTTTATTGCCATTTAGCCCTCTGAAACCTGGGTGACACCTGGATGACACCTGGATGACAATGGCACAAGTAAAGACTGTAATGATGAATAATATGTAGATACACTTTGGCTTCAGATCCATCTTCCTCCTGTCTGCTTTTTTGTGTGTGTTTTCCACTGGTTTTATGACAGCCAGCGAGCTATTTGTTTGGATTCACAGAGACGGCCGGACAGATGAATTGCCACACGTTACTCCTCTAAAGCTATCAGTGATTTGACTTTCTCAAATCGTTATCGTTAGCAAGCGAATACCATCCCACCCTTATGTCCAGTGTCCAATTAAACTCTCCCACAGCCAACAGGGTAGATTTAGTGCTTTCTCTCTCTCTCTCTCTCTCTCTCTCTCTCTCTCTCTCTCTCTCTCTCTCTCTCTCTCTCTCTCTCTCTCTCTCTCTCTCTCTCTCTCTCTCTCTCTCTCTCTCTCTCTCTCTCTCTCTCTCTCTCTCTCTCTCTCTCTGTTGCTTTGTGTATCACTGCATGTCCATCAACCTCGGTTGACCCTGATGCTTTTTTTCTGTTATTCACTTTTGTTTCCCTCAGACAGGTCCCACCCACCATGTCTGGTAGAGCTAGTGAAGGTGTGTGTGTGTGTGTGTGTGTGTGTGTGTGTGTGTGTGTGTGTGTGTGTGTGTGTGTGTGTGTGTGTGTGTGTGTGTGTGTGTGTGAGGGGGGGGGGTTATGACTTCCAGAGTGATGGTTTGACAGAAGGTATGATGCTCTCAGAAGGCTGCAGCTTTCAGACCTTGCTGTCATCGTAGAGTTTCTATTTTTTTTCTTAAAAGGGAAGAAATGAGTTGGCCTCCAACTGCTCTCCTCTCTCTCCCTCTCCCTCTCTCTCCCTCTCTCTCTCTCTCTCGCTTTTGTTTTGTTGCACTCTTGCTTTTTTCTCTTACTGTCTTGTCTCCCTTTCTTGTTATGTCTATTTCTCTGTTGTTTTTTTCCTCTTTCTCTATCACCTCCTCTTTTGATACCAATATTTATCACCAGGAAAAACAACAACAACAACAGCGAGACAGAACAAAGGCAGAGCAAATGAAGGAGTCATTCAATGGATGATAAGGAGCAAATGGTGAGCTGGCGAGGTGATCAGCACACCTTACTCAGGTCAGTTTTTGGTACTAGCGATAGAGACGAGCATTAACTGGGATAACACGCTGGACCATAAACCGTCTCTGAGCCAGTCAGGGTTAACGAGAGGTCTGTGGAAGAAAACCCCTCCTCCAACTTTTCTTTCTTGCTTTTCTTTTATTATATTTTATTTATTATATTTACCCCCTGCCCTTTTTCTCCCCAATTGTGCTTGGCCAATTACCCCACTCTTTCGAGCTGTCCCGGTTGCTGCTCCACCCCCTCTCCCGATCCGGGGAGGGCTGCAGACTACTACATGCCTCCTCCAATGCACGTGGAGAGTCGCCAGCCACTTCTTTTCACCTGACAGTGAGGAGTTTTGCCAGGGGGACGTAGCGCGTGGGAGGATCACGCTATCCCCCCCCCCCCCCCCCAGGAACAGACGCCCTGACTGACCAGAGGTAGTTGAGGATTTGAATCCTCACCATTGCATCCGAGGGGAAATGCGCCGTGCTTTTTCGGTGCTACCCGTGTTTTTGATGTCTGCAGGTTTTCATGCGGTCGACTCTCGGTGCTCCCTGCCCACTGAGGAGGAAGACGGCTAATAAATTAACCAGTCTCTCAGGTTCCCGACGCTCAGAACTAGAAGTGATGGATGTGAATAAATGGCCCATGGAAGAGCAGTGGGATTCATCCACTTGGTTTGGGCTGTCCTCTGTGCCATATTAGATCAGTATGTGTGTCAGCGTGATGTGTCTTCTGAAAATGTAGGCCACGTCCACATAGAGGATAGAAGAATAATACTTTGCACAGATCTACAGCGTGCTCTCTCTCTCTCACACACACACATATACACACACACACACACACAATGGGGAGTGCAGCCTCAATACCACTGACAGCAAAACATGTCTGATGGGACAGGGACTGTTTTATTTGACTGAGTGGATGCAAGAGAAATTCACAAAAGTTGTCCCCCCCCTAAATTTCCCAGAAATACAAAGCATTACACACAGAATACATTTATTACCTCTTTAATCTTTTGCAAGTTGGATTTTGCCGTTGCATTATTTACACTGATTTCCCAGTGCAAACCCCCATTTTTACAGCTTTGCAAAGCTGTAATGCCCTCCTCCATAGAAAGGAAGGATAACGAGCTCGTCTGATTGCAAGGAAGAACTGGAGCAGGCACAGAAAGACAAAAAAAAAAAGTAAAGACACTTCAGGTGCATGTGTCTTCATGCACCTACAGGGAAATAAACAACAGTTTTAACATCGCTGACCTGTTTTTCCATGTTGTGCTCAAAGTGCTAATTTGGGGCCAACAAAAGTTATTGCACAAGTTCAAGTGAATTTTTGCTGAGAGCCAAAGCAGACCAGCCAGAACTGTAACCTCAGATATGACACTTCCCAGAGGTAGACACTGGTTTTGCACATTTTTTTTTTACCTTTAATGCACACGTTGTATACATTTTGCAAATGAGAGCTGCAGCCACCTTCCATCTTAATAGTATTACGGTGTCCCCAAAGTCCGCATCTCCTCCATTGTTCAGCTCAAGGCTTGGTTCTTCATCGCATCGCCAGACTAGATTCTTGCTGCCTCTTCTCCTGCTTTGTTTGCGGCATATTTCTGCTCAATGAACCAAAGTGAACTGTGTAAGATGGGTGTAATAACACCTTTGAAATAATTGACCAATAAAAATCCATGAAAAAAACAAATCATCTTTAATAAATGTCCCCTTGGTCAACCTGCAGAGTGACCCATGCGCTGCAACCGGTGATCTGTTGTATGTCTGATAATGAAGTTCCCATAAGCCACAGTCTCCTCCTTCCTTTTTCTAATCTTCTGCCCGTCCTTATTTTAACAACACGCGCACACGCACGCACGTGGCACACACACAAACCCGCATGCATGCGTGCATGTACACCTTCTGTCCTCTTCCCTCAGCAGGGTTAATTGCTGTAGTGGAGGTCCCCTTACACAAACACACAACCCCCCCCCCCCCACACACACACACACACAATCTCACACACCGAAGCCAGGCAGTCATCACACACTGCACACTTGTCCATCACTCTCCCCAATACCCCCCTCCCCCAGTATTTCCCCACATCTTTAAGGCCCTGTCATACAGGAAGACAGGGAGGAAGTCACATACACACGTATGGACAGAAAGACAAAGGAATGAACAGACAGAGAGACGGTCCAGTCAGACAGACCAACAGATTGGTAGACTCGGACGGGGAGCATACGTATTGTTCATACCTGGGAGGAGCATACGGACCCCCTACGGACCTGCAAAGCAGCTCATAGTGGAGAGACACCGGCTGGTGGGGGAGAAGAGGAAGCTAGAGAGGGAAGATGGAGGCCGTGTCTCTCAACAGACAGCTAGAACACTAGATGGAGGTCAGAGGCAGCTGACAAAGAAGGGGAAGGAAAGAAGGTGGTTGTGGAGAGGGGCCGTGATTACAACCAGAGAGACGGACTTATTACAGCCACGGACTAATGATGATGTTCACGCTAACAGGTCGCAACAATCACACCTGAGACCCCACAATTGGCAGCGAGGAGGGCTAATTTCAGCCAACGGGGGGGTCCAAAGAGCTCATCTAATAAATAACAATGCCCCTGGATTCAGACAAGTGCACCTGCGCCAATTAACAGGTTACTAATTGGCCAGCAGAAAGGAGAAAGAGAATGCCCTGTCCGTTCTTCCCTCCAAGGCTTGGTCATTATATTTCACTGCGAACGACTCGTACTTGTGTGCAGGTACAAAGCGTGCACACACACACACACACAGGTGTAAGATTTAGTGACATGTGATGGGATAGTGACCTTAATTTGGTCATGTTATTGCTGAATTGGTATTATTTTCTGTTTGTATATTTTTTTCTAATAATAATTTGATAACTTTTCTAAGCAGTCATTTGACTAGTCAAAATACATGTGTGTATATATATATAATATATATATTTTTTTTTTTATACCTACTATACCAGCTACTTGTTGTCCAGAATGACAACAAATTCTGCTCTTTGTCACAACTGCCCTTCCAACAGCCACCGACTGCCATTTAATTGTTGTGTATTTATTGTAGTGTTCATGTGAGTCTCTCAATTTCTCTCGTTTTTACCCAAGCTCTCCTTCCTTTTTCAGTTTTCCTTCTCTTCCCCCATGTCATGATGACTGTGGGCCTCCTCTCTGCCTCACATCTCAAACAGTGCCCACCTCAGTCACAATCTCTCCTCCTCTCCTCTTCTCCTCCACATTCATTCTCTCCCTGTCTCTCTTTTGTCTCTTTCACCTTCTCATTCTCTCTCTCTTTCTCTAACTCATCCCAATACCTCACCATCTTTAGCGCCCGCTCTTCCTCTCTTTCAATATTACCCTATTCTCTCTCCTTCGCCAT
This sequence comes from Lampris incognitus, assembly GCF_029633865.1. Taxonomy (NCBI): domain Eukaryota; kingdom Metazoa; phylum Chordata; class Actinopteri; order Lampriformes; family Lampridae; genus Lampris; species Lampris incognitus. The sequence goes on along the minus strand of NC_079219.1, from coordinate 25,116,671 downwards.
CCCTATTATGCTCTTTCTCTCTCTCTCACTCTCTCTGTGTCTTTCTCTGTGCAGCTGCACACTTAGAGACCCTTGCTGCATTATTCTTTTAATAAAGGCCAGGCCAGGAGGCTAGGAGGCAGAGGATGGAGACAAAGACAAGCTCATCACTGCTACAACAGCCTTCAAACCTCATTAACGCACACACATGCACGCACGCACGCACGCACACACACACACGCACACATACACACACATACATATCAGTTTTGCACGCATGTGCATATCCACCCCATGTATCATATATATGCATATGCAGATATTCTAATTTTGTTCCATGTACACACACACACACACACACACACACATATGCACACATACTTGTTCATACCTCCTATCATGATTATCCATCAGTCCACCTTCTCCACACACACACACACACACACACACACACACACACACACACACACACACACACACACACACACACACACACACACACACACACACACACACACACAAAACCTATGCAGCCAACTCACCAACTGTTGCTCCCTCTGATAAGATGTCATTTGACTGGCATTGTCATTGTTGCCTCAAATATCGTTTGCATAGGTCTCCAAGCACGTGACTGTCGTCGTCGTTGGCGTCTCTCGTGTCCGAGGATCCGTTCCAAGAGATTAAGGTGTGTGCTTAAAAACTCTAGGAGCCATTCGCTAAAGCCTTGATTAAAGTGGTGATCAGGCTGCGACGCTGGTCCACACTGCTTGGCCTGGGGAGGATCTAGGTCCATGGCAACACAAGCGTGAAGACGATGGGATCCGCCACAGGTTGCACCCAAGTGATGGTCGGGTTGGGAGTCCAGACTGCCTACTTGTTAGGCACTTAGGAGCCAGGGATGTGTGGGGTTTTTATAACCGCCACTCCGCGGCCCCGTTAGGCTTTAGCCAGCTGAGAGCTGCCCAGGTTACGCCAACTCCACAAGTCAAGTCCGTTCAATACCGTGAGGAGAGGCCTATCCGGGGTTTGTCACGCATGCAGGAATCGGTGGCCTGTACCCTTCAGCCTACATCACGTGACGCTTCAGCGACCCAAATTCAGCAGAATCCACTGAATTGACACCGGCCCAACAGCGGTGGCGTGTTGATGCTGAATCTGTGAGTCCATGGTCTGGTGCAGCCTGCCGTGCAACCCTATACCGTACAGCAATTACGAATATGTGCGATAAAGAAAAAAAGTAGGGATACTCAAAGGGGCGCTGGGGTTGTTTGTGCCACTCAGTCAACTGCTAATGAGTAATCAACTTTCACAGCTTGAGTGTTGCCGTAGTAATTCGGGTTGCACCCCGTGCTCCCCAGCCACGGAGTAGCGATTCATTATCATGGAGATCTGTATAATCAAACAATTAGCAAATCTCCTCTCATCAACAAGGCCTGCTCCCTGTCTGGTGCACTTGTCTGAGATGGGGTGGAGGCGGGTGGAGGGGATGACAGTTGCCGTGATGTTTCCTGGCTGTTTTCCAGCTCGGAGTGTCGCGAGGGTTAAAGAGCTCTGATGAACGCTCGCACACTCGGTGGATGTGTCAGACGGAGGGAGGACAACCACCGGGACAGGAACTGACAGAAACAATGCGACGACGTGGAGGGGGGGGGCGAGAGAGAGAGAGAGAGAGAGAGAGAGAGAGAGAGAGAGAGAGAGAGAGAGAGAGAGAGAGAGCCAGATACTGGTGGCTTTATCAACAACAGGAAGGGATAGCCTGCGACAGAAAGACATTTAAAAAGACAAAATTCGAAGGAGGAGAGAACGAGAGCAGCACACAAATGTGTCCGCCTTCAGGGGCATCCGGGTGGCGTAGCGGTCTAATCCGTTGTCTACCAACACAGGGCTCGCCGGTTCGAATCCCCGTGTTACCTCCGGTTTGGTCGGGCGTCCCTACAGACACAGTTGGCCGTTTCTGTGGGCAGAAAGCCGGATGTGGGTATGTGTCCTGGTCGCTGCACCAGCGCCTCCTCTGGCCTGGCGAAACGCCTCACTGTCAGGTGAAAAGCAGCGGCTGGTGACTCCACGTGTATCGGAGGAGGCATGTGGTAGTCTGCAGCCCTCCTCGGATCAGCAGAGGGGGTGGAGCAGCGACCCGGTCGGCTCGGAAGAGTGGGGTAATTGGCCCGGTACAACTGGGGAGGAAATGGGGGGAGTGTCCGCTTTCATTGTATGTCGGCTTGTTTTTAATAAACAGCAGCGATTCATTCAGACCTTGTTGTAACGCGAATATTAAGGAGAGGAAACACGTCCCCCCATGACGGTACATCTTACACAAGTGCTGTTATAGTAGCTCTCGTGACTAGCTTGTGATAATGTCTTTGAGATGTGTGCTGATTTTTGTCTTTTTTATTTTATTTTTTGCAGCAGATTGATGATATGACTGATGTAATTGTTAGAAGACTAGACTAATACTTTATGTCTATCTCTGCGCAGATGAAGTGGATTATTAAACCGTTATAAAGAATCGTACTGACTACCGAACTTCTGCTGGAGGGAAAAATGCAGGCTCCGTTTATTCGGTAGTTTTGGGAGAAGAAGAAAATGAACGGCGTCTCAGTGACGTAATCAATCCGCGCATGCAAGCGCAACACCGCCCACCTGTGGACAAACAAAGTCGTAAACAAAATAATAGTACACAGTAACACATAGTCATACAAATACGCTGGTGTCATATCTCAACACTCCCACTTATGAATCATGAGCTTACTGTATACCTTTTCTTATTCATAGAACAAAAATAAAAATAAAACTTGGTATAACCCATACCACTCACATTTCACACACCAAACATTGCCTTAGCAAATGTCTTCAGTTTTACCTTGGATGCGGGCTTCGTCATTACATCCGCAACCATTTCGTCTGTAGGGCAATACACCAATGAAATCCTTTCCTTTGACTCCTTGGAGTACACACAATGGTCTGATTGGTTTTGTGTAAAACCATCACCTGTCAAACACTCGTGTAACAGTAAGTTCCAATTGCGGCCAGACTGCTTGAGGCCGTAGATTGACTTCTCTAGTTTACACACTAGTTTTTCTCCCTTCTCAATATAACCCTCAGGTTGTTCCATGTATATGTCATAGTCTATGGGGGCATGAAGATAGGCCGTCTTTACATCCATCTGGTGTAAAATCAAGTCATACTGAGCCGCCTTCTGTAGAAGCACTCGAACACTTGTTAGGTTGGCTGTTGGCGAAAATGTCTCCCCATAATCCACCCCAGCTCTCTGGCTATATCCCTTTGCTACAAATCTAGCCTTGTACTTGTCGTGTCCGTCTATATCTGTCTTTATCGAATACACCCACCTTCCTCCCACTGTTTTCTTGCCCTCTGGCAATTTCGTAAGGGTGAATGTTTTGTTGTCTCTTAGAGACTCCACTTCCTCGTCCATTGCCCTGGACCACTTTTCTGATTCTGGCGATTCCATGGCCTCTTTAAAGGTCAGAGGGACACCGCACACTGCCCTGTATGCATAATCTATAGTAGTGAGTGAGCTGTCATCACTGTCGCCCTGACTATAGTCAATCAGATATCTCGGAGGGTTGCGTTCCCTTTGGGGGTACCTCCCACTGGCTGAGGTTTGTGATGTCACCCTTGGGTGCTCCTCGTCATCATCCTCGGGTGCTGACTGTGTACCGTCAGTCTGTACATTTTTCTGTACTCTAGGCTGAGTTGCAGCTGTCTCAACAGACTTTCTCTCTCTTACCCAGTCTTCTGGGTGTAGACCTGATGTCTGAGTCTCATTTTCACTAGTTGCCTTGTATACAAACTTAACTAGTCTGTGTTTCTGTACTTTCTCTTGGTCAGGGTAGTAGACTAGGTAGGCTGGGCTGTTCTTGTCGTGTCCTACAAAACGCCCCCTCTCACATCTAGAATCTAACTTTCCCTTGTCCTGCTGGTAAGCATAGCATTCTGTCCCGAACTTTTGCATTCTAGCCATGTTGCACTTTTTTCCTGTCATTGCCGTGTATGGCGTAGTGCCTGTGTGCTTGTTGAAGCATCTGTTTCTGGTGTGGGCTGCCTCCTGTACAGCATAATGCCAGAGGCTCTTTGGTAGACACTATCTATTAGCATACACCTTGCCATCTCGAATAGTGTGCGTCCTTCTCTCTCTGCAACGCCATTTTGATGGGGAGATTATGGACAGGACGTCTCATGTCTTATTTTGTTCCATCTTAACAGGGTTTGAAACTCCTTGCCTGTAAACTCAGTTCCATTATCCGACCTTATGCATTTCACTGTCCCATAGGGAGCTACATCTGCCAGAAATTTCTCGGTCGCTTGCACTGTGTCACTCTTTGTTTTTAAGAAATAAACACACACAGCCCCTGTGCACACATCTGTAAATGATTGCATGTACCTGAAACCATTAATGGACTCGTTTGCCACAGGACCGGCTAAATCAGTGTTTACCAACTCCAGTGGTGTCTTGGCTTTGTCTGTAGATTTCCTGTTCCTGTTTTGGGTAAACTTCCCTTCTATGCATACTGCACACTCTTTGTCAGGTTTACACACTTTACCCTTTATATGCATACCATCAGTGATATCCTGTAGCTTTATGATATCGTCATAGTTGCAGTGGCCCATTATCTCATGCCAAGTTTCTATATCATGGCTCACATGGCACTTTTCAACAACACATTCAGTTTGCAAATAGTACATTTTCCCCTGTACAAAAATGTCAAACCTGGTACCATCCGGTGACATCAGGGCATTTCTGCCCTCTTCGAAGAACACACTGGCTCCGTGTGCTTTCGCAGACTTCACAGAGAAGAGCTCTTGGGGGTACGATGGAATATATAGTGCGTTCCGCAGTGTCACTCTACACCGTCGCCCCTCACTGTTGAGCAGACATACCGTAGCATCTCCCCTGCCCTGCACCACACCAAAGGTGCGCTTACCGTCCGCCAGCTCCATGCAGTGTTTCTCTGGCTCGAACGAGCTGTCAAAGCTCTTGAACTTCTTCTTATCATTGACTATGTGGGAAGAAGCCCCACAGTCCACAATCAATCCTGGTTTGAACTGTTGCCGTCGTCCTGGTCCTGCTGAGCTGGTCTCTCCAGCCTGCACTCTGAAGATGTAGTTCTCTTCTTCCGCAGTATTCCCCGGTCCCTGACCTCGACCTGCTCCGTGACCACCGCCGCCGCCGCCACCTTGCTCGCGTGCACATCTGGCTCCATCAGCGCGGTCCTTCTTCTTGCACACTTTGTCCGTGTGACCCTTGATCCGGCAGAAGCTGCACCACACGCTGCGTGAACAGTCCGTTTTCCGATGGCCTTTGTCACCGCATCGCCAGCACACCGTTTGATCATCTTCTCCCTCACAGCGTTTCACTGGCTTTTTCTTAGGCGCTGCGTGGGCCTTCATCACCCTCTCGGACGTCTCGTCCGATGCTGTAGCATTAGCTACATCTTCTGCCGCCTCAAAGTTTCTCAATTTGGCCTTAAATTGTCCCAATGTCAACTCACTGTCGTCATGTGTCACCATTAGAGTGAATGGCTTATATCTCTCAGGTAACCCCCTCATCACCATGGCCATCATTAGTCCCTCACTCGGTGCTTCTCCCGCCCCTTTGAGAGCCGTAATGATTTGTTCAGCTCGGATAATGTATTCGGTTATCGTCTCATTATCAGCTTTCTTTAGCCCAGTCAATGTTACATACAGAGTGACAATCCGGGGTCTGCCCTTACCAATGTAATGTTCCCGCAACACCCGTAGACTCTCTCTACCTTTGTCCTTCGTTTCTCCGAAGATCAGTCCCAAGCTTGTGTTGTCCAATAAAGGCGCCAATGCGCAGTAGGCGTCCGCGTTCCGCTCCTCGTCTAGGGCCTGCTCTTCCGCTGTCAAAGGTCCCGCGGGCTCGGTAAGGATGGTGGTTTTCAGCCCCACACCATGCATGCAACAGAGCATTCGCTCTTCCCACAGTTCATACTCATCGGCCTGTCCGTTGAATGTGGGCCACCTGCTCTTCTTTCGCTCCATCTCCCTAGGTAGCGTTAGCTTAGCTTAGCGTTCCGTTAGCTTCCCGATAGCCTCTCTCGATGCTAACTAGCTTCACACTTGCTAACTTGCTACTCCGTGCTAACCTGCGCGCATCCCGCCATCCGAGGTTATCACACTTCGTATACTTCTTTTATCAAACTACTAAATAATCCAAGGTTATCTGGGCCCATAACCTGTTAGAAGACTAGACTAATACTTTATGTCTATCTCTGCGCAGATGAAGTGGATTATTAAACCGTCATAAAGAATCGTACTGACTACCGAACTTCTGCTGGAGGGAAAAATGCAGGCTCCGTTTATTCGGTAGTTTTGGGAGAAGAAGAAAATGAACGGCGTCTCAGTGACGTAATCAATCCGCGCATGCAAGCGCAACACCGCCCACTTGTGAACAAACAAAGTCGTAAACAAAATAATAGTACACAGTAACACATAGTCATACAAATACGCTGGTGTCATATCTCAACAGTAATGACTTCGTGTATGTGTTTTAAATTGTCTGATGAATTGATTTGTTCAACTCAAGATGGTAACAAATCCTATCACTCAAGCTCTCCATTTCCTGAGATCTGACAGGGCAGAACCGGGAAGATGGAGGATGTGACACACAACAGGATAACTTTCTCTGTCCATTTCATTACGGGGTATCTTTATATCAGTTGGTCTGAGAGCAAATACTTGTGTGTGTGCTCAAGAGCGCACATAAACTGCCGCACACATGCATGCACACAAAGATATACAGATGGATGGCTGGATGGATGATAGATGGGTGGATGGATGGGCAAACACACACACACATACACACACACATAGACACAGCAGTGCAGAGCAGGGCTGAGTGGTTAATCAGATTTCTCTCTAGTGTCCATATGCAGCACTGTCAGGCAGCATTAGACAAACACAGTGCCATTCATGTGTCCACTTGGCATGAGATCCGAGAGATCGGGCGGGGGGGGGGGGGGACAAGAGAGGGGGACAGAGTGTGTTTGTGATCATGTTTTTATGTTTTTTTATATAAGAAAAAAAAACACAGTAAATACAATATATGAAAGTCCTACGGGCATTGCAATTTAGCTCATTTACACTGATGGAGCATAATCGGCATCCACACAGGGAACCTTTGCATTTGAAAAGCTTATCATACGCCTCTCGTAAGGATGTGCTACCTGGATTAGTGGTTTTTGTTGGCTGGGTAGAAGATGTAAGTGATGTATGCTGTCTTCTTCTTCTTCTTTCAGCTTGTTCCCTGTCTCTCAGGTGTCGCCCCAGTGGATTTTTGCCCTCTGTAGCTTTTTGTCTGATGCATCCCTCTCCCGCAGTCCAACCCTCCTCATGTCCTCCTCTGTCTGATCTCCCCATCTCTTCTTTGGTTTTCCTCTTTTTCTTTTGCCAGGTATTTCCATGTTCAATACTTTCTTTCCCATATAGTCTGTGTCTCCTCCCTGTACATGTCCAAACCATCTCAATCTTGTCTCTTTCAACCTCTCATCCATTCCTCTGACCTCTTTGTTTCTCTCCTGGTCTTTTCTAGGACCAGCGCAGCATGTTCCTCCCTGCTTTCTGTAATGTAGACTCTAGCCTCTCTGGTATTGTCACGGCTTCCATAGAGCAAGGCAGGCCTGACCATTGATTTTGTGTACCTTGCCCTTTACGCTCAACGGCATTCTTTTGTCACAAAGTACAGCAGTTACCTTTCTCCATGAAGTCCACCCAGATTGTTTCCTTTTCCGTCCTTCAGATGAGATGTTAAACTGAGGTCTTGACTCACAGTGGTCATTAAAGATCCCATGGCACTTATCGCAAAGAGTAGGGGGTACCCCCGGTGTCCTGGCAAAATTCCCAAACTGGCTGTCTCCATCTGGCCACCTAATCATCCCCCCCATGTAATTGGCTCAATTATTCCTCCCTCTCCACCTTAAGCTGATGTGTGGTGAGCGTTCTGGTGCAAAATGGCTGCCGTGGTGTTACACATTGCTGGTGGTTGAAGTGAGTTACTCCCTTCAATGTTAAGCGCTTTGGGTGTCTACAAAAGCGCTATATATATATGTGTGTGTGTGTGTGTGTGTGTGTGTGTGTGTGTGTGTGTGTGTGTGTGTGTGTGTGTGTGTGTGTGTGTGTGTGTGTGTGTATGTAATGATTATTTATTACTGTCCAGAGTGTCTCCCTGCCTGCCGCCCAATGACTGCTGGGCTAGGCTCCAGCATCCGCGACCCTGAGAGCAGGATAAGCGGTTTGGATAATGGATTATTATTATTATTATTATTATTATTATTAGTTCTTTCATGTTTCCTGTTTTACATCCTGTAGAGCCGAGTCCAAACTATGGACCTGAGGCACTATAGGGCAGATGTCACTTGATTGACAGTACTCATCATAATATGTGAGCTGTTCCGAGTAGGAAGATCTTCTGGACTGCACAGATGTTGATGTTGCCTGGGATACGGTTGGTGAACTTTTCCATTCCCTTCTTCATGAGTCCTAGAGCTCTGATGACCACTGGTGTTGTTTCGGTCTTCATTCTCCACATCCTGTTGATTTCAATCTCCAGGTCTTTGTATTTGGTCAGCTTCTCTGTGACTTTCACTGAGCTGTTTTTTTTCAGATGGTATTGCCATGTCGATGAGCATGCACCTCTTTTGCTTCCTGTCCTTGATAACGATGTCGGGCTTGTTGACTTGTATCCCTCTGTTAGTGTGGATGGGCATGTCCCAGAGGATGGTGACATCATTGTTCTCAGTGACAGTTTTCGGCTGATGTTCATACCACTTCTCAGTCGTCTTGATCTTGTAGCTCCTGCAGATCTTCCAGTGCAGGTATGCTGCTGCCTTGTTGTGCCTGTATATGTACTCAGTCTTTGCCAGTCCCAGGCAGCCTGAGACAATGTGGTCGATGGTTTCTTTGTATATTCTACAGATTCTGCATTTTGGGTCTGTTCCATCTTTGATGATTCGATGGTGATAGGATCTGGTTGCCAGGCTCTGGTCTTGTGCAGCGATTATCAGGCCCTCCACCTCTGCTTTCAGCCCGGTGCTCCTCAACCACTGGTGTGTCTTTTGTTGGTCCACGTCTGCATCTTTCATTCTTTTTGGGTACTTCCTGTGCATTGCGTTGTCCTCACAGGTTTTTTGCAGCTGCCGCTGGCCATGGTGTTTTGCCTTCTGCTTCACTCGTTTGGCGTAGATGGTAGCTGCCTCATTTTCTGTTGGTGTTCTTATTATTATCATTATTATTATTGTTATAAAATAATAATAATGATAATAATAATAATAAATAACAAATAATAAATAAAAGAAAATAATGAAATAATAAAAGGGGGATGAGGAGAGGAGGAGGGCCAAAGAAGAGGTTTGTGGATGTGGTGAGGGCGTACGTGCGGGTGGCTGATGTGGCGGGGGAGGATGCAGAGGACGGGAGGCGATGGAAGCGATCGCCGCGGGTTACCGCTGTGGCGACCCCTAACGGGAACAGCCAAAAGTAGTAGTAGTAGTAGTAGATGACGATGATGATGAAGATGATAATTATTGTTGTTGTTGTTGTTGTTGTTATTATTATTTTCTTGACTTCCTTCTCACCAACGTCTTGTGTCTATATTGTCGATCCTAAGTACTGTAACTCATTAACCTCTGGGACATCTTCTCCCCCTGAGGTCAATCCTGGACTTTCTACTTGCTTATTTATACACAGGTACTCGGTCTTTGTTCTGCTGACCTTTAGTCCTCTGATATCTAGAGCTTCTCTCCAATCTTCAAGATCTCTCTCCAACCAGCAAACGTCATGCTCCAGGTTCTTTCTAAAGATGTTCTGTGAGGCTGTCCATCAGTATCGCAAACAAGAAAGGACTCAACGCCAGTCCTTGATGCAGTCCTACCCTTGCCTCAGTCTCGCTTGTTGTCCCCACTGCACATTGGACAACGGCCACATCGAACTATGGTCCTACAATCCATGTACATGCCTTGAATTATGCTGATGTAATTTTCTGCCACTCCCTTTGCTCTCAGGCAATACCACAACTCTTCTCTCGGTACTCTGTCATATGCCTTCTCCAAATCAATAAATATGCAATTAAATTCTTCCTGTCCTTCAGTGTATTTTTCAGCTAAGACCCTGAGTGCAAATGTCTCACTTCATTCACTCTCTCCCATAACTTCATTGTATGTCCCATCAACTTTATCCCTCTGTAGTTGTTGCAACTTTGAGCATCACCTTTATTCTTGTAGATTGGTACCAATATGTTCTTTCTCCACTCATCTGGCATTTTCCCAGTCTGTATCATGTTGTTGAAGAGTCTAGTCAGAGACTTTATGCCAGTATCACCTAAGTATTTCCAGACTTCTGCTGGTATATGGTCCGGTCCCACAGCTTTTCCATTCTAATTCGTTGCAACGCTTTTGTCACCTCATCCCTTGTAATCTCTCCCACGTCCTCTTCGTTCCTTGGTGGTTTATCTGTCCTTCTTTCTCTATTATTCTATTCATTCTTTAGGTGCCTGAAATAATCCTCCCATCTCTGTAAAATATTCTCATCTTTTGACAGTACTCTTTCATCTGTGTCCTTGATCAGTTTTATTTATTCAACATTACTGCTTGCTCTGTCTCTCTGTTTAGCTGTTCTATAGACACTCACTGGCCACTTTATTAAGTACACCTTGCTAGTACCGGGTTGGACCCCCTTTTACCTTCAGAACTGCCTTAATCCTTCGTGGCATAGATTCAACAAGGTACTGGAAACATTCCTCAGAGAGTTTGGTCCATATTGACATGATAGCAACACGCAGTTGCTGCAGATTTGTCGGCTGCACATCCATGATGCGAATCTCCCGGTCCACCACATCCCAAAGGTGCTCTATTGGATTGAGATCTGGTGACTGTGGAGGCCATTTGAGTACAGTGAACTCATTGTCATGTTCAAGAAACCAGTCTGAGATGATTCGAGCTTTATGACATGGCATGTTATCCTGCTGGAAGTAGCCATCAGAAGATGGGAACACTGTGGTCATAAAGAGATGGACATGGTCAGCAACAATACTCAGGTAGGCTGTGGCATTGACACGATGCTCAATTGGTACTAAGGGGCCCAAAGTGTGCCAAGAAAATATTCCCCACACCATTACACCACCACCACCAGCCGGAACCGTTGATACAAGGCAGGATGGATCCATGCTTTCATGTTGTTGACGCCAAATTCTGACCCTACCATCCGAATGTCGCAGCAGAAATCGAGACTCATCAGACCAGGCAACGTTTTTCCAATCTTCTATTGTCCAATTTTGGTGAGCCTGTGCGAATTGTAGCCTCAGTTTCCTGTTCTTAGCTGACAGGAGTGGCACTCGGTGTGGTCTTCTGCTGCTGTAGCCCATCTGCCTCAAGGTTCGACGTGTTGTGTGTTCAGAGATGCTCTTCTGCATACCTCAGTTGTAATGAGTGGTTATTGAAGTTACTGTTGCCTTTCTATCAGCTCGAACCAGTCTGGCCATTCTCCTCTGACCTCTGGCATCAACAAGGCATTTTTGCCCGCAGAACTGCCGCTCACTGGATATTTTCTCTTTTTCGGACCATTCTCTGTAAACCCTAGAGATGGTTGTGCGTGAAAATCCCAGTAGATCAGCAGTTTCTGAAATACTCAGACCAGCCTGTCTGGCACCAACAACCATGCCACGTTCAAAGTCACTTAAATCACCTTTCTTCCCCATTCTGATGCTCGGTTTGAACTGCAGCAGATCGTCTTGACCATGTCTACATGCCTAAATGCATTGAGTTGCTGCCATGTGATTGGCTGATTAGAAATTTGCGTTAACGAGCAGTTGGACAGGTGTGCCTAATAAAGTGGCCGGTGAGTGTATATGTCCTTCTCTACTTCATGTGTATCTAATCTTTTTTGACAGGTCCTCGTATGCTCTTGCCCTTGCTACGACTACTGCTCTCTTGGGTTCTTTCTTAGCCTCCTTGTATTCATTCTTGTTTTGCTCATTCTTGTGTTTGTCCAGCTTCATTTTGGCTAACTTTTTCTTCTTTATGCAGCGCTGCACTTCTTCCTCCCACCACCAACTGTCCTGTCCCTCCTTTGCAGCCCCTGGAGATTCTCCTTGCACTCGCCTGCCTGCTTTCCTTAGTCTTCCTGCTGTTCTATCCCAATCTTAGTGGCAATCTATCTCCCAACAGTTCTCTTACTTTCACCCAAAGCTTTCTCTACAAGGTTCCTCTTTCAACTTCCACTGCTGAATCTTTCTTTCTGCTGGTCTTTGTACTCTGAATTTGCTTCTTGTCTCTATTTTGCAGATCAGTAGTTTATGTTGTTTTGTTACACACTTGCTTGGTATTACTTTGCAGTCCACAGCTTTCCTCAAATGGCACTTTATGCATAAAACATATAGTCTGTGTAGTTCTGCCTCCACTCTTGTAGGTTGCTGTCTGATCTTCCCTCTTTTTGAAATATGTATTAACTATAACCATATAATTCTTTGTAGCAAAATCAACCATTGACTCCCCACCTGCATTTCTCATTCCAAAACCCAAATTTTTCCATTACATTCTCATCACCGCCATTTTTTTTCTCCCACGTGTCTATTCAAGTCCACTCCAATAAAAATTCTTTCATCCCCTGGCATGCCTGCCATTACATTGTCCAGTTGTCTCCAGAAATTCACGTTTTCTTCCTCATCACAACCAACCTGTGGTGCATATGAATTTATTATAATATTTGCCAGATGTTCATACAAATCCAGCCTCATACAAATCAGCCTATCCGATTCCCTCTTTACTTCTATGACTTTCTGTTGTAGCTCTCTGTCTAGGATTATTCCCACACCATTCCTTTTACTGTCAGTCCCATGGTAGTATATTTTATTATCTCCTCCAATCTCTCTTGCCTTGCTTCCTTTCCACTTTGTCTCCTGAACACACATCACTTGTATTCTTCTCCTGTCCAACACGTCTGCTATTTCTCTCCCTCTGCTTGTCATTGGCCCAACATTGTGCGCCCATTCTAGTCTCGTTCAGTTGTCTCTTCTCTCTTTTCTGTCTTGCTTGTACCCTCCTCTTCCTCGTCTTTTCCTACGTTCCCCAGCTGGTGCATAGTTTTGATTGGTACCCTGTGAGGACACAGCAACAATGGCAGTCGTTGTTAACCGGGGCCTCAATTCATCTGGTTTGTCATTCCTGGTCTTGTCAATCCACTTAATAATAATTGGCAAAATGCTACATCAGATGCCCTTCCTGACACAGCCACTAATGGACGGGTGATGTATGGTGTACGTTTGTCAAAAAGATCTTTCTTTGAGATATTTTTTCTTTCTTTTTGGATTCTCCCCCCTTTTTCCATCTCCTGTTGTACTTGGCCAATTGCCCCACTATTCCGAGCCATCCCGGTCGCTGTTTCACCCCCTCTGCCGATCCAGGGAGGGCTGAAGACTACCGCATGCTTCCTCCAATACACGTGGTGTCGTCAGCCGTTTCTTTTTACCTGACAGTGAGGAGTTTCGCCGGGGGGACGTAGTGCGTGGGAGGATCACACTATTCCCCCAGTCACCCCCCCCCCGAACAGGCGCCCTGGCCGACCAGAGGAGGCGCTAGTGCAGCGACCAGGACACATACCCACATGCGGCTTCCCACCCGCAGACACAGCCAGTTGTGTCTGTAGGGACGCCCGACCAAGCCGGAGATAACGCGGAATTCGAGCACTATGAGCACTATGCCACCCGGATGCCCTGAGACACATTTTAAAATGAATTTTACATCGTAAGATGTAAAGAATAGTATGCATAATGCTTAAATCGTGTAACACAACATGAAAACAGTAAACAGGCGTGATATGGTGACGGTAAGCTAGTTTTTCCTACACTGTGACCTTGTTATGTCACCCCAAATATTCCCAATTTCCCACCTACTACCACTAATAACGAGATAACACTGCTATTAAGTACAGCAAATAGGTTGATATCTTTTTTAAACTGTGCAGTTGTCGCTTTATTGGTACCAACAATCTTCAATCTTCCAACAACCTTCCGCTTCCGGTGTGGGAAGATGGCGACGCAAATTCACTTTTGCAGCGGTCTCACCCAGTACCGTCCATGTAGTGTCTTTGTCCACGTCTGCGTCTAAGTTTGTCTTCATTTGATGGCAGGGAGAGCTTGGTCTGCAGCATCCTGTGGGCCCAGGGACAACAGCCCTTGTTAGATAATGCACCAAATTATTACATTTTCTTCATAAAAAAGTGTAACATCCGCATTTTGTAATAAGTTGTTACATATTGCACCGGTTATTACAAACCTTTTTCTACTCTAACCAGAGTAGAAAAAGAAGTGGGAGGCCGCGTTGCACAACTGAGCAAGAAGATAAGTACATTAGAGTCTCTAGTTTGAGAAACAGACGCCTCACAGGTCCCCAACTGGCATCTTCATTAAATAGTACCTGTTAGAGCCTGTTTGTGCTGTCCTCTGAAGGGAGTAGTACACACCGGTGTAGGAAATCTTCAATTTCTTAGCAATTTCTCGCATGGAATAGCCTTCATTTCTAAGAACAAGAATAGACTGTCGAGTTTCAGATGAAAGTTCTCTTTTTCTGGCCATTTTGAGCGTTTAATTGACCCCACAAATGTGATGCTCCAGAAACTCAATCTGCTCAAAGAAGTGCCCATCCAACCAATCCAACTTGTGGGAGCTGCTTCTGGAAGCGTGGGGTGCAATTTCTCCAGATTACCTCAACAAATTAACAGCTAGAATGCCAAAGGTCTGCAATGCTGTAATTGCTGCAAATGGAGGATTCTTTGACGAAAGCAAAGTTTGATGTAAAAAAAATCTTATTTCAAATACAAATCATTATTTCTAACCTTGTCAATGTCTTGACTCTATTTTCTATTCATTTCACAACATATGGTGGTGAATAAGTGTGACTTTTCATGGAAAACACGAAATTGTTTGGGTGATCCCAAACTTTTGAACGGTAGTGTATATATATACACTCACTGGCCACTTTATTAGGTACACCTTGCTAGTACCGGGTTGGACCCCCTTTTACCTTCAGAACTGCCTTAATCCTTCGTGGCATAGATTCAACAAGGTACTGGAAACATTCCTCAGAGAGTTTGGTCCATATTGACATGATAGCATCACGCAGTTGCTGCGGATTTGTCGGCTGCACATCCACGATGCGAATCTCCCAGTCCACCACATCCCAAAAGTGCTCTATTGGATTGAGATCTGGTGACTGTTGAAGCCATTTGAGTACAGTGAACTCATTGTCATGTTCAAGAAACCAGTCTGAGATGATTCGAGCTTTATGACATGGCGCGTTATCCTGCTGGAAGTAGCCATCAGAAGATGGGAACACTGTGGTCATAAAGGGATGGACATGGTCAGCAACAATACTCAGGTAGGCTGTGGCGTTGACACGATGCTCAATTGGTACTAAGGGGCCCAAAGTGTGCCAAGAAAATATCCCCCACACCATTACACCACCACCACCAGCCGGAACCGTTGATACAAGGCAGGATGGATCCATGCTTTCATGTTGTTGACGCCAAATTCTGACCCTACCATCCGAATGTCGCAGCAGAAATCGAGACTCATCAGACCAGGCAACGTTTTTCCAATCTTCTATTGTCCAATTTTGGTGAGCCTGTGCGAATTGTAGCCTCAGTTTCCTGTTCTTAGCTGACAGGAGTGGCACCCGGTGTGGTCTTCTGCTGCTGTAGCCCATCTGCCTGAAGGTTCGACGTGTTGTGCGTTCAGAGATGCTCTTCTGCATACCTCGGTTGTAATGAGTGGTTATTTGAGTTACTGTTGCCTTTCTATCAGCTCGAACCAGTCTGGCCATTCTCCTCTGACCTCTGGCATCAACAAGGCATTTTCGCCCACAGAACTGCCGCTCACTGGATATTTTCTCTTTTTCGGACCATTCTCTGTAAACCCTAGAGATGGTAGTGCGTGAAAATCCCAGTAGATCAGCAGTTTCTGAAATACTCAGACCAGCCCGTCTGGCACCAACAACCATGCCACGTTCAAAGTCACTTAAATCACCTTTCTTCCCCATTCTGATGCTCGGTTTGAACTGCAGCAGATCGTCTTGACCATGTCTACATGCCTAAATGCATTGAGTTGCTGCCATGTGATTGGCTGATTAGAAATGTGCGTTAATGAGCAGTTGGACATGTGTGCCTAATAAAGTGGCCGGTGAGTGTATATGTATATGTAACCATGTTAAAATTAATGTTTTTATTTTATTTTGTTTGAGTATGAAATATCACCAAATCCTGTCTGTGTGCTGTTATTTGTGTTTACTACATTTTATTTTATGTCATTATTTACTTTTATGTGTTTTACAACGACCGTCATATACGTGTACTGTCGCTTTAAGAGAGAGGTCTTATGGGTACACGGAAGAGGGAACGCGAGAGAGGCCATTTTTGTTTTGTGGGAGGAGTCTCAAGCAGCGATCGAGCCGAGCCACGCGTGTTTCTTACGGTAGGACAGTTTTGCTGGTTGAGGAGAACGTAACCTTGAGTATCCCTGTAAGAAGATACTGCAAGCTGTGGGATAAAATACTTGTTTATCCTTTCTTACATCGGAGTCCCGTGGACGGTTTCTCCTTCTAACGCACACGAGTGAAGTCCGGGCAGTGGTTGAACTTTGACCCCCACGTCCGTAAGAAACACCGCTCCCGCTGGAGGACTGGACGTTTGTCGAAGGGTTTGAAACCAAAATAAATGGCAAGGTGAGCCAAATAGAGTCCTGTGTGTCCCCCCTCCTTCCTTGATCATGATGATGATGATGATGATGAGAGACTGAGGGCCCCCCACAACATCTGGGACCCCACCGAAAAAAGAACACAACGCAGAGCTGATGATGGAAGTGACGGGCGTGCAGCAGGCTGACCAGCATAGAACAGCATAGGACTGCCCCCGTTACATTGGTGCCGTGACCCTCCTGGATCCTGAGAGTGACATCAGTTGCTCGCCGCGGGAGGCTGCTGTCGTCATCAAGCCCCAGACGTCCTCAGGTATTTCTATAGACTGTACGCTCATGTTACAGTGGACTGGAGTTGAGCTGTGTGGACACTGGACAGTCATAGCTGTGGTTACCATGGACTGGGCTTGTGAACAGGACATTTGTATATACTGAAGGAAGAAAAACACACGAAAAAAAAAGGAAAAAAGGTTAATGTTGATGTGATTGAAGGACTCGTGTGAATAATCTATTGATGTAAACTACTGGATATGTGATTAATCTATTGGTGAATTTGTTGATTGTGTGTGATTGTTTCAAATCTCTTAGTGATTTCTAGATTCAATTATTTAAATGAATTGAGCTTTTCACTTTTTTATTTTATTTTTTATTTTATCTGAGTGTTAGAGGTAGGAACATGGCAGAGGGTGGTTCGTACATAGGTGGGGGTAACATTGCTGATCAGGATCTTTTGGATCGCCAGTGTGCTATGGAGAGGGGGTACCAGTTAGATGTGGGTGGGGGTTTACGGCTAGGTGTAGGTAGGAGTTTCGGGCAGCTCTTAGAGGGCGGGGAACCAGACACCAGAGCACCAGGACCTAGAGACCCGACCACATTTGGCACTCCTCAGTTCACCTCCACACGCTACGTAGAACGGGCCAGGCCAGGTATCAGTGAAGGGGCTGTGCTAGGTAACAGCGAGCAGCCAGTGGGTGAGTTAGCCATGCTCATTACTCGGTTAGCAGAGAAGATAGGAGAGTCAATCACTGCTAAGCTGCAGGAAACACAAGTGCTTAGAAACACACACACAGACAGTGCTAGGTCTGCTGAACAGCGTTTGGAGACAGCTCCTAGTGTTAGAGTAGTAATGCAGACAGACGCTAGGGAGCCTCCTATTTTCAGGGGCGATAGCTCTGATAAGTTTACAGTTCATGAGTGGGAGAGCCTTATGACTTTGTATTTGAGGAAGCGAGCCATTCCAGTTAGTGAGCAGTCACATGAGATTCTAGCTAAGCTTATGGGGAAAGCAGGGGACGTGGTGAGGATAAAGCTGCGCAACACATCTGTCGACCACATAGCGAACCCCCACATTATTTTTGATGTACTGAAGCAACACTTTAGTGACTTCACATACTCGAGCATGCCCCTGGCGGACTTTTACAGTACGCTGCCCAAGCCAGGTGAGGACGCTATGGAGTATTGGATTAGGCTTAATAAGACAGTGGAGGTGGCTGACGAATGCTTGAAGTGGCAGGGCCGTAGTATTGAAGAGCCAAGCCACGAGGTAAGCATGATGTTTATCAAACACTGTCCAGATCAGTCTCTTGCCAATGTTTTTAAGTTCAAGTCCGCAGGGAAATGGTCTGCTAGCGAGATCCAGGAGAGGCTTGATGAGCACATGCTGGAGAGGAAGTCCCGTGTTGCTGCAGGTGGACAACGTGAAGCAGGCGCGGTAGAGCATAGGTTCCATTCACAGGTTCATGTCCCTGTAGTCGACATGGCTCCCGACTTGAACACGACCGTGCCGGTGGTGCCATCTCCCGTCCCGGCTCATGCGTCATCTCCTATACCATTTTTTGCAAGGTCTCCTACACCGTCTCCCGCACCGTCTCCCACACCTGTCTCTGGCGGTGATGACTATATGAGGAGTTTGGTGAGCTTGCTAGACCGTTTGGTCACAATGCAGACTCAGGTTCCAGTTAGCGCTGCAGTCCGGACACCGACGCTGACTCAACCGCCAGCTAAAGCCGTAGGGCGGGTGCCAGACGCACCACAGAGGTTGTGCAGGATTTGTAAGTCCCCGGATCACTCCACATTTTCCCACTGCAGCCGGGAGAACCGATGTATAAACTGTTTGTCTCCTGGTCATTGGAAGAGGGACTGTCCTCACCCTCAGCCGCCCAACCAGCTCCGTTCTCAGCCTGGTGGAAGAGCTGGTCGTCAGTCTCGTCCGTTAAACTACTAAACCCACACCTAGAGAGGGATGGTGTGGGTAAAGTAGATGTATCCCTCACTGATGTCTCCGACCTGGCTCACTTGTATGAAGACAAGTGTGCCAAAGCACCTCAGGGTTCACGTATGGTCATTCAGGCGACACAGAGGATTCAGGCTTTCAGTGACTTGTTCTATGCTCCTGTTCTTGTCAACCAGAGTGTGCAGCTTAATGGCATGTTGGATACTGGCTCTATGTCATGCAGTATCAGTGAAAATGCAGTAGAGAAGCTCCGCTCTGGGGGTGTTTTACCTGAGAAGCAGCAGCCTGAAGAGAACATTGTCATGATTGGCTGTGGTGGTCTGGAGACTAGGCCTGATGGTTTTTATGACCTCAACATGCAGCTTTATGGTGTTTCCTTTGTCATACCCACTCTGGTCGTGCCCAGTCAGCATGATGATCTGATAGTCGGCACAAACGTCATTAAACATGTGGCCCATGTACTCAAGAGTGGTACTGAGTACTGGGACATCGTGTCCGGACAGGAACATCCGTCTAGTCCTGGCGTTGAACAGTTCTTGTCCATGTTCACGAATGTAGAGCGCTGGTGCAGTTCCTGAGAAGATAGGTACTGTTAAGCTCACCCAGGCCGTGACACTCTTACCGAGGCACGAGCACTTAGTCTGGGGCAGACTTCCTGCTAAGGTGCCTATGTCAGCTGGAAGCACTGTTGTTGTGGAGCCGACAGACTCCAAGGCCATGCCACGCAGTGTACTCGTAGGTCGACTTGTCACACCGCTCTGGGGTGATAGGTGGGTACCCATGACTGTTGTCAATCCATCTGACAAAGCCATCACGCTGAAAAGGAACTGCAAGTTGGCTGATGTGTTTCCATGCTTGGCGATTGAGGACTTTAATGTTTTCCAGGGACTGCAATCAGTTGCAGGGAGGCATGAGTCCAACGCCACAGATAGTGCCTGTCCGCCTGTCCAGCCGGCTAGGAGTTTGTCAGAGCTCGGACTCAGTGACATTGACCTCAGCTCCTGTCAGGTTAGTGAGGCATGCAAGTCCCAGCTCACTCAGCTGCTCACCGAGTACCATGACATCTTCTCCAGGGACTCTCTGGACTGTGGCGAGGTCACAGGATACACACATCGCATCCATCTGGTGGATGAGCGCCCCTTTCGCTTGCCCTACAGGAGGGTTCCCCCAGCCCACTATCAGAAGTTGAGACAGGTTCTCACTGATATGGAGGAGAAAGGGATTATCCGGAAGTCCTCGAGCGCATACGCTTCACCGCTGGTTATGGTGTGGAAGAAGGATGGCGGGCTTCGGATTTGCACTGATTTCAGATGGCTGAATGCTCGGACCTTGAAAGACGCTCATCCCTTGCCACACCAGTCGGACTGTCTTGCCGCGCTGGGTGGTAACTGCCTCTTTAGTACGATGGACCTCACCTCTGGCTTCTTCAACATCCCAATGCATGAAGATGACAAGAAATACACTGCTTTCACGACTCCCCTTGGGTTGCATGAATACAATCGCATGTCACAGGGCCTTTGTAATAGCCCTGCAGCCTTCATGAGAATGATGATTGGGATCTTTGGGGATCTGAACTTCACGAAGCTTTTGTGCTATCTTGATGATCTTCTTGTCTTCGCGCCGTCAGAGGTTGAGGCTCTGTCGAGGCTCCGCACTGTGTTTCAGAGGTTGAGGGAGAACAACTTGAAACTGGCTCCGAAAAAGTGTCATCTGCTGCAGAAGCGGGTGCGGTTTTTGGGCCACGTGGTTGATGGCGGAGGTGTGTCTGTCGATCCCTCCAAAGTAGAGGTCATCTCCAACATGACAGTGCAGGATCTCATGGAAGGTGATGGGTGCACGCCTTCTGTTCGTAGGATCAAATCTTTCCTTGGTATGGTATTTTACTACCAGCATTTCCTCCCGAACTGCTCCTCCGTGGCTAAGCCCCTGTTCGCCCTTACAGCTGGACAAAAGAGGAGGGGGAGGTCAGCTAAGGATAAGAAGCCCCATGGCAGCTTCCGTAAGCTTACCTCCGCAGACTGGACGGTGGAATGTGGGGAAGCATTTGATCTGTTGAAGACGATGTTACTGGAGTGTGTGGTGCTTGCCCATCCAGACTTTGAGGTGCCTTTCATTTTGTCGGTCGATGCGTCTTTGGACGGACTCGGCGCGGTGCTGTCTCAAGTGCCCCGAGGAGAGTCCAAGGCCAGACCTGTTGGTTTTGCAAGCAAGTCCCTCAGTGCCTCACAGCGGAAGTATCCAGCTCATAGACTGGAGTTCATGGCGCTGAAGTGGAGTGTTTGTGAAAAGTTCAGCCACTGGCTGAAGGGTCAAAGCTTCACCGTTTGGACAGATAATAATCCGCTGACTTATCTCCTAACGAAGCCGAAGCTTGACGCGTGTGAGATCCGTTGGGTGTCTAAGTTGGCGTCTTATACTTTCGATCTCAAACACCTGCCAGGGAAGAAAAACGTGGTGGCGGATGCCTTGAGTCGCGACCCTTTTTCCAAGCCCGTCAGTCAGAGGCTACTTAGGGAGCCCTACCCGGCCCTTGTTCAGGAAGCCGACGGGGTTGAGGGGGACTCTGTGCAGGATGTTTTCAGACTCAGTTGCCAGTCCCAAACAGTGAGTAGTGCGCGATCTGGGTTTGCTGGTGATGCAGCTGAGGTCAGGGCTTTTTGTCAAGCCAAATGTGACTGGCCTGATGCATCAGTATTCACAGCACTCAGTTTGGTCCAGCACGTTCAGCATCTGTCGGGTGGTCAGGATACACTGCCAATGTTATCCACCGAGGAGCTCAGGTTGAGTCAGGAGCAGGACCCCTGCATCTCCAAGGTGTCGCCCTTTGTCGCTGTTCGGAAGCGGCCATCGAGACGTGAGAGGCATGGTGCTGACCAGAAGGTCCTCAGGCTGCTGAAACAGTGGGAGAAGTTGGAAGTCAATGATGGTGTCTTGTACAGGGTGACAAAGGACCCAGTGTCCAAGCAGAGGAGGTCTCAGTATGTTTTACCTCTGAGTCTGAAAGACAAGGCACTGTCTGGCATCCACGATCACGCTGGTCATCAGGGCCAGGACCGTACTCTCTCTCTTGCAAGGCAGCGTTTTATTGGCCTGACATGGAGAGGGATATCAGAGCATATGTCAGATGCTGTCGGAGATGTGTGTTTGGGAAGACCCCAGAGCCAGCTGCTTGCGCGCCCCTGGAGAGCATTAAAACCTCCACACCGATGCAGCTTGTGTGTATGGATTTCTGGTCCGCTGAGGACAGTAAGCAGCGGTCGGTCGATGTCCTAGTGGTTACTGACCACTTCACTAAGCTTGCTCACGCGTTCCCCTGCGCCAATCAGACAGCGAAGCAGGTCGCCAAGAAACTCTGGGATCATGTATTCTGTGTTTCCGGGTTTCCGGAGAGAATACATTCTGACCAGGGCACAAACTTTGAGAGCAACCTGATTGCAGAGCTTCTCAGGTTGGCGGGTGTAGCGAAGTCCCACACGACGGCCTACCATCCTATGGGTAATGGTGGGACAGAGCGGTTTAATCGCACGATGGGGAATATGCTCCGTTCCCTTCCGCTTCAGCAGAAGCAACAGTGGCCTCAGCAGATCCATTCTCTCACGCTCGCGTACAATGCCACTGTTCACGAGACCACGGGTTACGCGCCTTTCTTCCTGATGTATGGGTGTGTCCCAAGACTGCCGGTGGATGTTATGTTCAGGCAGGTTTTGCATGACCCTCACGTTGTTGATTATGACTCTTATGCTCAGTCTCTGCTTTCCTGTCTAAGGAGTGCAATGGAGATCGCTCAGAAGCACTCCACGGCTGAGCAGCAGCATCAGGCGCGACAGTACAACAGATATGCCAAGGGCACTGTCCTGTCTGTCGGGGATCGTGTTTTGGTTGCGAACCAGAGTGAGCGAGGGAAGAGAAAGTTGGCTGACAAATGGGAGAACGGAGTGTACACGGTTGTCGGTGTCAACCCCAATATCCATGTCTACAAGATTCAGGATGCAGAGGGGCACACCAGGGTGGTGCACAGGAACCGTTTGTTGGAGGTCAACTTCTTGCCCCTACCTGAGTTAGATCAGGGTGAGGAGTCCAGTACAACCAGTCAGTTGCTTGACTGCGCAGGGTCCGATGAGGAGGACAGTGCAGATGGCCTGACGGTCTCAGGGGATGCAGTGGGGCTAGCAGTCTCATCACTTGGAGACTCACCTAGATCTGAGTGGGCAGAAGCGGAAGAGTTCATTCCGTCTAGTCTGGTAGTCAGTCCTGTGGGGGCCACTGCTCAGTCTCCACCCAACACACACGCACCACACAACACACATGCACCACACATAGAGGCATCACACTCACTCGATGTAGGTGTTATATCTCACACTGATTCGCACACAGGGGCACCACCCTCACTCGATACAGATGTTGCAGCTCGCACTGTCTCACGCACACAAGTAGAGAGCGATGGTCGGGTTAGGACACGCACAGGGAGGGTGGTGAGGTCAGTGAACAGGTTAATAGAATCTATGGCTCAGATGCCATTTCTACGGAGTGTGAGGGTTTGAACTTTGATGGAGGTTGGAGTCATTCAAACTAGTTTAATGTGAGTTATTAGGTGTCTATCAGACAGGGTTGTTTTGGGCCAAGTGCATGGTGTGGCGTATCAGGCGTCACATTGATCTAAGGGAATTCTGAGACTTGATCAACCTCATTATTTTCTGGACCTCGTAACCGAGGTAGCTCCTAAGTTGACTGGAGGACTAGGTCCTTCTTTTCACTTGTGCCAGTAGTCAGTGATGGGCTTTTCCTTTCCTCTTTCTCTTTTTACCCTGCTGTCAGGATGTTGGTGAATTTCAGGAGGGGTGAATGTAACCATGTTAAAATTAATGTTTTTATTTTATTTTGTTTGAGTATGAAATATCACCAAATCCTGTCTGTGTGCTGTTATTTGTGTTTACTACATTTTATTTTATGTCATTATTTACTTTTATGTGTTTTACAACGACCGTCATATACGTGTACTGTCGCTTTAAGAGAGAGGTCTTATGGGTACACGGAAGAGGGAACGCGAGAGAGGCCATTTTTGTTTTGTGGGAGGAGTCTCAAGCAGCGATCGAGCCGAGCCACGCGTGTTTCTTACGGTAGGACAGTTTTGCTGGTTGAGGAGAACGTAACCTTGAGTATCCCTGTAAGAAGATACTGCAAGCTGTGGGATAAAATACTTGTTTATCCTTTCTTACATCGGAGTCCCGTGGACGGTTTCTCCTTCTAACGCACACGAGTGAAGTCCGGGCAGTGGTTGAACTTTGACCCCCACGTCCGTAAGAAACACCGCTCCCGCTGGAGGACTGGACGTTTGTCGAAGGGTTTGAAACCAAAATAAATGGCAAGGTGAGCCAAATAGAGTCCTGTGTGTCCCCCCTCCTTCCTTGATCATGATGATGATGATGATGATGAGAGACTGAGGGCCCCCCACAACATCTGGGACCCCACCGAAAATAGAACACAACGCAGAGCTGATGATGGAAGTGACGGGCGTGCAGCAGGCTGACCAGCATAGAACAGCATAGGACTGCCCCCGTTACATATATATATATATATATATATATATATATATATATATATATATATATATATGTGCTAGTTTGGATATATGTGTTCTGTAGTTTTGGATGTGAGGTTTTGTCTCTGTGTTGCACTGCTGTGGGCTGGGGGAAAATGATATTTCGTTTCATTATGACAAATATCCCTGATTCCTGAACAAACAGCGAGCTATATTGAGTCATCAACTGCAGGTGCTCACTGACGTTTCTTTTCAATCTCGGGTTTAACCTAATTCCTGCTTATTTCCCATTACACTGACTCTCCTGCCAAAGGTTTCAAAAGCAATTTCACTGTGCCCAAACTCGGCACCATGCACGTCATGCTAGGTGGCCAATCCAGACTTCAGTATACTAGTATCTGTCCATCCATCCATCCAGCATCCAAGCCGTTTATCCGAATTCGGGTCGCATGTCTAAAACTATTTCTATCAACATTTTTTGTTTTAGCTTGTAGCACACATTTAGCGTGATGGAAACCTTCCCATTTCAACCTTGATTTAGAGATAAACGACATGAATTTGCTGCGACACTCCTCCCTTTGGGTGATAGACGGCGCGTGAAGGACTGAACTTCATAACCGTGTGTACTCGGTCTTGCCAAGCTAGTTTAGGTTGAATGTGTTGGTTTAAAGTTGTTATTTCTGTGTCTCGGCAGCATTAAAAGGACCATACAGTACTATGTTGTATATGATAATTCAGTCACACACCAATAAATGTTTTCATTATTAAGTGTAGACTGAGCCCCGATAATGTAATTAAAAAACATTCATACGATGCCCCGTTATTGCTTTTGCAGGAAAACAATATAAATCTCCTCCAGTGAATTATCCACACCAGAGATCAGATTTGTTTGTCTCGCTTGTGATGAATAGTATTTCATAAAGTGAACAAAACTCCCCATTATTCCTACTGCGGCGTTTGCCGAGGTGAGTGCGCCAATGACATTACTGTGTATATTACTTGTGTTTGGAGGGGAATGGGCTATTTGGAAGACATTATACATATGACAGATAACTGATTATATTCAGTCTTTGTAATATCAAAAAACTGTTGCGCATCGAAGACCTTATGCAGGATGTGTGTGTGTGTGTGTGTGTGTGTATGTGTGTATGTTTGTATGTGTGTATGTATGTATGTATGTGTGTGTGTGTGTGTGTGTGTGTGTGTGTGTGTGTGTGTGTGTGTGAGAGCGAGAGAGAGAGAAGCAGACAGTGTGTGTTTGTAATGTGATTTGCAGGTCTGACGTGTCCCACAGTTATTGAGACAGTGGATGAAACCTGGTGCAGGCAGGGCAAGGGGGGGAAATGAATAAATGCATCATGTGTAAATAGATGTAAATAGAGGAATGAGCCTGTTGTGTTACTGGAATGAAATTCTGCCACAACGCGCCATAAATCATATGCTGCGTTGCTCATTTGGAGAACAAAAAGTGGCTGTTTGTATCCTGCTATTTGCAATGGGTTTTGTTTTGTGTTTTTTTCTGAAGGCATTTTTTGATGATATTTCTGTTTCATTTCTGCTTTATTTAATGACACACATTGTGGGGCAGCAGACGAAAGGGAGAAAAGTTGGAGGGGGGGTTTCAATAAACATAAAATATGTAAAAACTTAATGGTTTCTGCTGGCTATGGCTCGACAGCTCGTAAGTCATTGTTGGACTAATGAGGGACAACAATACCTTAACGCCTCCTTTCAAATTCTGCTTGATAATTGAACCTACTTTTGAAATGTTGTTATTTATTTATTTATTTATTTATTGGGGGGGCGGGGCGGGGATTCCCCCCCCCCACTTACGTCACTGTTCCGAGCCGTCCCGGTCGCTGCCCCACCCCCTCTGCCGATCCGGGAAGGGCTGCAGACTACCACGTTTCTTCTCCGATACGTGTGGAGTCGCCAGCTGCTTCTTTTCACCTGACAATGAGTTTCACCAGGGGGACGTAGCGCGTGGGAGGATCACGCTACCCCCCCCAGTTCCCCCCTCCCCCCTGAACAGGCGTCCCGACCGACCAGAGGAGGCGCTAGTGCAGCGACCAGGACACATACCCACATCCAGCTTCCCAACCGATCAAGCCGGAGGTAACACGGGGATTCGAACCGGCGATCCCCATGCTGGCAGGCAACGGAATTGGTCGCTACGCTACCCGGACGCCCGAAAGGTTGTAATTTAAAGCATACGTACAGGGTAGGGTTCGTAACAAAAAAGAAAAGAAACTTCCAAAAATGCACTTTTCACATCTTCTGACATCAACATCAAGCAGGTGAGCTTCTTCTTCTCTTAAGCAAAACCACGTTAAATGACAATTCAATACAGGATAAACCAGAAATAAAAACAAAAACAAAAAAAACACCGAAGGACCATTTTAAACGTACAGTGCATCGTACAAACTTGTGTGATGCAGCGTACTTGTCACCCGTATTATATTACAGTGAAACACATTTTAAATGTATTTGAGAGTTGCACTTGTAACTTTTCCACAGCAGCCCAATATAACCTTATAATAAACATTCATGGCGGCGCACATTAAACGGACCCACGCCCCAGAGAGAAGTGCGCCTCAGCCTCGGCAGCATATTATTCCAGGTGGCTTGTCCAGCGCACCAGGGGTGGGTGTTGTACACTCTTTTTCCTGTCTCAATAAAGGTTTTGGTTGTATCAGCACAAATTAGCATCAGGGATACCTAGCTTACTTCACACAGCTGCCGAATGGAGCGTTAGGGAGAGGGAGCAGGGCGCCGGTCCATCTGTGGAGGGACCGGGTTCACAGTCCCCTGAAACCCACGTCACTTTGGCCTCGTCAGATGGTCCCTTCAGGTGCAGGTATATATATATATATATATATATATATATATATATATATATATATATATATATATATATATATATATATATACACATACACTATACGTAGTATATACGTGTACATATGCATCGGTGTGTGTGTATGTGTGTGTGTGTGTGTGTGTGTGTGTGTGTGTGTGTGTGTGTGTGTGTGTGTCTTTGCGTCTCATTAACTTACAGAGAACCCCTGCACCTGAATTTGCAAACTTGAACACAGCGAGTTGCTGCAGCAGCAGTGGTGCCCCCCCCGCCCCCCTCTAGATTTACGCAGCTGGGATCAAGGTGCTACTACCAGGGAGGACAAATAGTTTATTTCACTTAGAAAAAAAAACACTCCCTCTTGCGAGTAATGCCGTTCCAATATTCTTGTCGTTCTGCTTCTCTTTGTCTTTCTTTCTTTTCTGTTATTCCACTTCTCTTATCGTTCTCTGTCAGTGCCTTCCTTTTCCATCTCTGTTGTTCCCCTTTGCTCTTTTTTACCAAGTCTGAGGCTGATGTATAAATATTTTGCGAATTGCCATCTCTCTCTCTCTCTCTCTCTCTCTCTCTCTCTCTCTCTCTCTCTCTCTCTCTCTCTCTCTCTCTCTCTCTCTCTCTCTCTCCCTCTGCGTGCCTTTCTCTTTGTCAGTGGTCTATGCCCTGTCACGCCTCACATCAGCATCTCCTTATATTTCCAGACCAGAGACCAACAAAAGAGACAAAAAGCCTCACAAACCAATTAGCACCGTTCCTGTCCTCGCTTGGCTCGCACACGCGCGATGGTGTCAGCCACGGAGCTTTTGACGAACACCATCGTACACTGATACTGTAAAAGCTGATGTGTCACCGTGGCAAGAGAAACACCATTAAATGTTTTTACTGGGCTTCGCGTTGAGCTTTCCTAATCTGATTGTGTTCGGTTCTTGACTGTCTCCTCTCGAAAGAGTACTCATTTAAACGCCGACACTATTAAAGTCATGCAGCATGCTAAAGCTCGCTGTCGTAGCCGTTTCTATCCATCGCCTTTCTATTTTCACACCAGTGGCTCTCTTTTAACCCTCTCACGCATGCGGCGCTCGCTAAGTATCCCTCTCCACCCTCTCCGCCCTGTCACACCAGTCAGACCAGCAAGCAGTGCAGCCGTAACCCCTGTCTGGGTATGGCGCCAGCGGCTGGACGGTCCAGACGATAGCGGCTGATACCGTGTCAACACTGACGGCCATGTCACCGGCACAATAGCCCTACAAGAGGGGCTGTGACACACGAGCGGAGACAAGCGAATGACCCGTCCGTGGATTGGTAATATATACCAGCTTAAAGCTGGGCTAGACCGTTTTTTTAGTGGCGTTATGGTAAAAAGAATTCCATAATAACCTTTCAGCATATTGTCATTCAAGTGGTGTAAGTGAAAACTAGACTTCTGCACCTTCTCTTGGCTCTGTATTCAGGCTTTAAGAAATCTAGCCGGGGGGGGGGGGGTTAGCCAATCACGGATCACTTCAGGGAGAGGGCGTTCCTATTGGCTGTTCCACAAATGCAAGATGCACGCGTGCGTGATCAATTCGCGCCCTGTCCCGCCGGTTGCTTATGGTTGTAAGCCTAACCATAAAACTCAACAAGACCATCTCAAAATGGCTGCTTCACATGAACAATATTATTGTAACTTTAAGATTCCCTGGAAAAACAAATATACTGTTTTACACGGATAGATGATCAACCACGATACAAGTTTCACGTGTCTCACTTTGACATTTCCTGGCTGTACACGAGTGTAAGGGGATGAAGAGCGACGTAGAGTCATTTGGTGGGAGGGGCTTCGCGAGGCAGCAGAGAGAGCGAGCGAGCGAGAGAGAGAGAGAGAGAGAGAGAGAGAGAGAGAGAGAGAGAGAGAGAGAGAGAGAGAGAGAGAGAGAGAGAGAGAGAGAGAGAGAGAGAGAGAGAGAGAGAGAGAGAGAGAGAGAGAGAGAGAGAGAGAGGTGGAAGGATTTGCATTGGAATGTTCAATGTTACCTACTGCAGCTTTAAGGCAATGGGTGCTGCTGTAGGATTAGTTTTAAGGTAATAAGGTAATGGATGCATCCATGAATATGATTATGCACACTATATTGTGGGCACATAGATTAGTAAGGAGGTCAGTGTCCAACACCCATCCATGCCTGAGAGACCAACGTTCCCTTCACGTCTGTATTTGGTGTAAGGAACCTGGTACACCTCATGCAAATGGCAGCCGTAGCCAGCCTTTCTCCTGCACGGGTCCTATTGATTCACGCTGTAATCTGGAACAAAGTGACATTGCTACGGCTCAGTCCCTTTCCACCCACCCCTCCAACTCTCCGTCCCCACTCAACCCTCCGCCATCCGTAGAGACCATTAACTTAATGAGACCTGGGGTAGTGGTGGTTGCAGCAGGCTGCTCTCTCTCTCTCGCTCTCTCTCTCTCTCTCTCTCTCTCTCTCTCTCTCTCTCTCTCTCTCTCTCTCTCTCTCTCTCTCTCTCTCTCTCTCTCTCTCTCTCTCTCTCTCGCGCTCAACCATTCTCTCGATTTTTCCTCTTTCATCTTCTTACTCCCTCCATCTTGTTATTTCTTTCTCTGTCGTTTTCTCTTTCTTTCTCCGTCCCCTCGTCTGTCTGTCAGTGGACATGGCGCTGTATTTCCGGCGGTGTTGTTGTATCTGTGCCGCAGCAACGAGGCCCAGTTAGTCCGGAGACACGGGGACAGACATTTCTTTTCATTTCTTCCACCCTAACGAGTTGGTAGTAAATGTTAACGCGCGCGCGCGCGCGCGTGTGTCTGGGGAGCTTGGGTGGAGAGCTGGTAGACAGGAGAGTCGGGGGCTGACTTCAACCTCCTCCTCCTCCTCCTCCTGCACACTCTCAGACAGAGATAATGTGGGAGCTGATAGCAGCCTGGGAGACTGCTGTGGCTCCAAGCACAGATATGGGCCGATAACGCTTCCGCAACCAACACCACCACCTCTCCTAGCTACTGCGTTTTTCTGCCTCCGCGGTGTGTGAGTATGTGTATGTCTGAATGTGCAAGTGTGCTTCAGACTTTTTTGTGTTTGTATGGTGTGTATGTGTGCATTTCTGCATGCATGTGTACTTGCTTATGAATGCCTGGGTCTTTTTTTGTTTTTGCATGTACTGTTCACTGTATATAGTATGTCGATCTGTGCGTGTGTGTGTGTGCGTGCGTGTGTGTGTGTGTGTGTGTGTGTGTGTGTGTGTGTGTTCATGCGTGCCTGTGTGTGCGTGTGTGTCCCCCACATCTGCGACACTAAAGCGACTGAAGCGTTGTGGCTCTGAAAGGTGTGAGTGAGTCTCTCTCTGTCTCTGTCTCCGCAGCACCAGTCATCCCACCAGACATTCCTGCCTCCTCTTTATGGGCACAGTAAAGGAACAGCTGGCTTCCCCAGTAGGGCAATTTCACAATGAGACAATCACAATATATGAGTCTGATCACACACACACACACACACACACACACACACACGTGCGCACGCGCGCATACACGCGCGCGCACACACCCAGGTACACAAGCATAGATAAACGGTCTCTGGGCTATTGCGAATATGTTTCCTGTTGTGTTGCATCGCTGTTGTGTTATTTCACCACCAGACTGTACCAACTGGCCCGCATTTCCTGTCCAAATGCTTTTATGGTGGCTCCTTTCAGCTTTACTGCTGAAATAAACGCAGCGCTTTCCGTGGCCGTGGGTTCGTGCAACACTGAACAATGTTGACTTCCAATTTGATATTCACATTTCCCCCCCGTTCGACTTTGATGAATGGCGAAAGGTGAATCTTTTCGCCGCGTTTCACAAAATCTCCTCTAAGACAATCACATCATGACAGTTCAAATGAGAAATTGATTAATATGGATTGTGATTAACATAATGAGTTATTATCCGGGACAGGTAGAGAAATTATTTAATCAAGCTAGGCTATATTTATCTTCGTTGAACTATGCACCTGTTCGCCTCCTCCCGCTGCAGCTCCACTGCAGCACGCTGGTCTACAGTGGGTTTTCATCCCGGGCCGTGTTTTGAAGGTTGGAAATATGATTGTGTAATATTCTTTTGTCCTTTTGCGCATGCGGATGCATATTTATGAGCATGCACACTCAGGAAAGCGGTGATATACATTACATTTGTTACTGAAAATTGCTTTGTGTACCCTTTTTTATATTTTGTTTTCATTTGCAGGTACTTATCGATCACTTTACCTTACTGAAGTATGCACAGTACCGTCATGCCTTCCAACAAAAGAGGCGGACCTTTCACTTCTATGCATTTAACATCGAATTTTGAGTCGACACTACAGCCTACCCGGTATCATGTAAAACAGCGTCGCACAGCTATAGTGATGCGCTGATGGCGGATAAAAATGTCCCGATGTATGAAGATGCAGACTTGATAGCTTCACGCCAAAACCCAGGATTTGCTTCTTCTTCTTTTTTGGATTTCCCCCCATTTTTCTCCCCAGTTGTACTTGGCCAATTCACCTTATTTTCCGAGTCGTCCCCTGTCACTTCTCCACCCACTCTGCCGATCCGGGGAGGGCTGCAGACTACCACATGTCTCCTCCGATACGTGTGGAGTCGCCAGCCGCTTCTTTTCACCTGACAGTGAGGAGTTTCACCAGGGAGACGTAGCGCGTGGGAGGATCACGCTATGCTATGAGAGGCCGTATAGGCCATATTCCATACTTTAACTCTCACATACTACTGAACTTCCTCTTACATACAACTATTGCATTTCAGTAGTATGTGAGAGGATTTCACATGTGTATGTGGGAAGATTTCCCATATGTACGTGAGAGCATTTCCAGCAGTGTATGTGAGAGGTAAAGTATGGGATATGGCCTATACGGCCTCTCATACTATTCCCCCCCAGTTCCCCCTCCCTCCGGAACAGGTGCCTGACTGACTGGAGGAGGCGCTAGCGATCAGGACACATACCCATACCCGGCTTCCCAACCGCAGACACGGCCAATTGGGTCTCTAGGGACGCCCCACCAAGCCGGAGGTAGCACGAGGATTCGAACCGGCGATCCCCGTGTTGGTAGGCAACGGAATAGACCAGATTTGCTTTTGTTTTCCCTATTTGCTATGCCAAGCTATCACGCCTCAGAAACAGGGCACCACCTTACCCCCGCATTTGTGTCAACGAAGTTGTTATAATTCTCAGAGTTGGTTAGTTCATCCATGGTGATTGAGAGCCATTATTGTGCGTGTATGCTGCAGCTGCGTTCATTCCTGGCTCTCTTTATTAGTTTGTTGCAAACTCGTGTGATGGAGACCAACTGGCAGAGCTCACACTGCCTCCTTCTTAGGGGGCACACACACGGCGTGTGCTTTGATATCCAGTGCATACAAGGGACGTGATGTGAGGTGATACAAACACGCAGAAACACACACAATTTCATACGTACGTGCGCGCGCGCACGCACGTGCACGCACCTGTTCACGTCTGACATTTTCCTGCAGCTGAAGTCTCCAGAGAAATATTGCTGCCAGGCAAAACAGAGAGGGGATAGGCGAATAAAAAGAAAGGGGAAGAACAGGAGGTGGCGAGGAGTGAGGGGAAAAAAAACAAAAAACTTTTACTTTTTTTTATTTCCCATTCCACAAACTGCAGCAATTTTGTCCACAGTTCTCGTTCCTTCGCTCATTGCTCCGCTTTGATAGGTTTCGGTACAAATGCCCGCAGACTGGGCTCTTGGCAAGCAGAGGAACAAATCAATTAAGAGCACCAATTGATACAAAGTCATTTTTTTCCTCTGCATATCGAATTAGAGCAATTAAAAGCTGGCTGTAGCACATGATGTGACAGTAATGGCCATAATGGATTGTCATCAAGGTTCAGACACCAGATAATGCCGTTGTTTATCTAGATGATTGTTCTTGTTTATTCATAAGCTTGGGAATCCCCCCCAGTCCCGTAGCCCCACCACCCTATGTCTAAACAAAAACAGACGTCTGTGATACTGAAAGGTGGCCATCTGTCCAATCAGCGAATCAAGTCAATGAGGGAAACCAGTTTGAGGGCGAGCCCTGATCTGGAAGACATTACCATGTGAATTAGTTGTTGACTGGGTGCCAAACTGTGCAGCCTAATCGCTGCCAACTACATGACAACATTCCCTTAATCGATGGCTTGATATCTATATGGAAACATATGGAGGGATCATTAGGCTGCTGTGCAGTGTGTTGTTTGGATCCGGATCTGAATT
This sequence comes from Lampris incognitus, assembly GCF_029633865.1. Taxonomy (NCBI): domain Eukaryota; kingdom Metazoa; phylum Chordata; class Actinopteri; order Lampriformes; family Lampridae; genus Lampris; species Lampris incognitus. Next base: position 25,083,110 of record NC_079219.1, on the reverse strand, counting down.
GCCACTAAGCTTTGTGTTGTGGCTCCCTATTTATAACTGTCTTGCGCTGGCAAGCATGGAGCTCAACAGATATTCACAAAACTGCTATAATCACAGAAACTTTCTTGACGTATTCCTAGACGAAATCTGCTGTAAAACAATTTCCTCTCACCGTAGAGGGTCACAATTTCCTTTCCAAACCCAGTGTGTCTCGTGCCTAGTATTTAGTTCATTTGTATTGGATATTTACAAAGTCATTGTTCATTTGAGGCGTGCATGCTGCAAGGTTTCAGTTTATTCTCATATCTCTGGGTGCAAGGACAAATGGTAGAAATTTGCACCATTAGCGAGAGGTCAAATGAATTTTTCAATACCAGCCACAATAGAGACAATGCGGTTATCTGAGGCCCCTATTTCTCATCTCAGACGCCGACGTGATTTCTCTTTTGTTTGATGTAGTTTCTGCAGAGCCTCTGGCTGAAAGACGTTCCCCGTTTCAAGATATGCTGGTCAAACACATCAGCTCTAACTGAAGGAATCTGATGATTCATAAAAAATAAAATGTTGGCATAATGCTGCACAATACGGCTCTGCTGTCTGAATCTTATGTATTTACAACAAACTAACTGACCTCAATAATTGTCTCTAGACATCAAATACTGGATGGCCACACACTTTCTTCAGCTCAGTGAGAATGAAGCCATTGGTTATTTTATTTGGACGAACATTATTTCTCCTCATTTTGGACCACTGGCCCCCTCTGTTGTATCACATGTAATATTCAATTTGGGATTAAAGTTCAATGAACAAATCAATCAGGTATTTAAAATTAAGCTTCACGCAGCTCCGCTCCGTCTCCAAACTCGGATCGATTCTCTGTACTTCTGACCAGGAGAAAGTCATCCATGCCTTCATGTCCTCCCGCCCTGATCACTGCAACTCTGTGTTTCGTTGTCCCTCGGTCTTGTTTACCCCATCTCCAACTAGATCAGAGTGCAGGCAGCAAGAGTTTTAACAAGGTCAACAAGGAGGGAGCACATTACTGCCATACTTGCCTGCCTACGCTGGCCGCCTGTTAGCTACAGGGTTGTTTTGAAAATCCTGATGTTGGTCTACAAAGTGTCAAAATGTTCTCCCCCTCCTACATTACAGCGCCCCTGTCTCCATATCACCCTGTCTGTGAGAGAACTGACTCCGTCTGACCAGACTTGTGTCTGTCCCAACATCCAGGACTAGGTGTTATGGGGACAGGCCTTCTCTATTGCTGCTCTCTTCCTCCCACCATCTGGTTCTCCCCCACTACTGAGAGTTTCAGTATTCATCTTAAGCTCCCATATGGTCTAGCAGTTAGGATTCCTAGTTTTTACTCAGGCGCCCCTGGTTCGACTCCTGGTATGGGAGCTACTGTTTGGGCGGCACAGTGTCCCAGTGGTTAGCACTGTTGCCTCACAGCAAGAAGGTCCTGGGTTGGAACCCCAGGCCGTCCCAGCTCCTTTCTGTGTGGAGTTTGCATGTTCTCCCCGTGTCTGCCTGGGTTTCCTGCGGGTGCTCCGGTTTCCTCCCACCATCAGAAAGACATGCAAGTTAGGGTTAATACTCCTGTCTGTGCCCCTGACCAAGGCAATGGGAAGAAGAACTGGAGTTGGTCCCCGGGTGCTGCAGCTGCCCGCTGCTCCTATACAATAGGAAGGGTTAAATGCAGAGAACACATTTCATTGTAAGAACACAGTTCGTTGTAAGAATACAATGTCGAATAATGTGGCTTTAATTCATTAAAACACACTTTGACTCATGAGACTTTAACTGTGTCCAACTCAACCAGCTCAAGAACTTCTCCTCAAGTCTCTGTAGGCCTGTGGTGTCATTATGGGCTCTCTATGTGCCCACGTGCCTTTATTATTATTATTATTATTATTATTATTATTATTATTATCATCATCACTCTGATTTATCTTCCCTAGTGTTTGTCTCTTTATTTTGTTTAGGTTTTCCTGTGTGTGTGCTGTAAAACCCTTCGGATCTACTGTGTTGTGTGTAAAGTGTCATATAAATAAAGTTGGGTTGAGTATTTTTTCAATAAAGAAGAAAATGGTCCATTTTTTTTAATGATTTCTTGTGGTTTCATCATCGACTTCAAGCTTAGAGGATACCTGTAGATGTGTGCTTTGTGTGTCGAGGCGTCCTTGGTATGTTTTTTCATGCGTCTTACTGCTGTAATGCGCAATTTCTTAAATTAGATTTCGGGGACTCAAAAGGGTTTTCAGGCCTATGCCAAGTGCCATCCATAAAGTGTTGATGGACATCATTCCTACCCTGGTGTCTTCTCAAGAACCCCTGCTTGAATGTGAATTAATTATCTCACTGAATTGAAAAGATATGTTCCTGTTTCTCCGACATTGTTCTCTGACTTCCCAAGCCTACGCAAGACCACAAGAGGTGTCATTAACGAAGCTCAATTGGTGAAAAGAAATCTGTTGGATGTCAGGCACTTGGAGCCCGTCCATGCTCACGCAGCAGCTCGCCATATTGGCTGTCAAATGACTACACCTCAGGGTCATGTTCAGGCTGACATGGCTGTGGTCCCAGCACCACCCCTACACATGCACACACTGATGCAGGTGCACACGCAAGCCCCAAAATCCTCTCCGCGCGCGCACGCACGCACGCACGCACGCACGCACGCACGCACGCACACACACACACACACACACACACACACGTGCATACACAGATCCTTTAAGGGGCTTGGCAGACCCGTGATTCCCCCCACTCTAATCACTGTGTTCTCCAGGGGTGCACAGCCGTTCTCATTCTTCCTTGGAAAAGCTTGGCATTTGTCTGAGATCTCATTTCTGTAATTCATCGCCCGTCTCCTGGGAGCCCACATTTGGCACCGACAGTGCCAAGCCCCCCCAACCCATCCACCCAGCCACCTCTCTCTCTGTTACACTTCCATTGCCCTTTCTGCCTTTCACTCACCCTCCCTGTATTTGTTTCAATGTTCCTCTCACTCCCTATTTTTCTCCCCCCCCTCCCTCCTCTCTCTCTCTCTCTCTCTATCGATCTATCTATCTATCCCCCACCCACACTTGCCCCTATAGTGGTGTGTTGCTCGGCTGAAAGGGAGCATTTTAAACCTAAACTGTGGGCTGGTCACTGCTTTGTTTTTCTGTGATTGTTTCTACCAAAACATATGGAGTCGATATGCCCCACCCGCCTCCACTAGTGATGATTACCTTAGCGAGGTGAAAAAGGACACATTGAGTGTCGATGTTCCATAATTCATATATAGTTATCATTCACGCTGGAAATATTTTGGAGTCTCCTCATATTCAGTCATTGTATCGACATCAAGGATAAACCATGACAGCATATTCTCCCCCTCACACAAACGCCCGAGACTCGTCTTCATGCACAAATGCATCAATCCATACACACATGCACACACACATGCACACGCACACGCACACACGCACACACATACAGTGTACGTGCATACAAAATAATAACACCTTTATATTACAAAAAGGACTCATCAAACACTGAAAATGAAACTAACTGTGATTAACCAAGGATCACTAAACAAATAGACCTGCAGCTTCTGCAGATATGCCCTGGTTTAGAGCAGCATTGGGGGGGGGGGGTCAAACGACTTCTTCATAACAAGCCGTTATTCAGAAACGCTGATAAAAAGTAAATGCAGAAAAGATTGGGCTCCGTCTCGCGAGAGCTCCGGCTCACGTTCCTTTGTTTCCGAGCCGAACAGCGCAGGTGAACTGATGCATCTCACATGTTGTTTATGAGTAAACGGCTGTTGGTTGCGGGCATTTTAAGCTAATAGCGCCTTTAAATAGCTGCAATTAGCGAGAAGCATGAGATATTTAATCACTCTAGACCAATTAGTCTGTAATCAAGTAGTGTCCAAGAGCGAGCACGTTTTTGTCCTCCGCTGTTCCTCTCCAAGCACCCCGCCATATATTTCCCTGTGCTGTGGGAAGAGCAGTGATTAACACGCGGGGATATAGGCCCCCGTGGAACACAATAATGCCGAGCTAAATCAGGGAGAGGGAGACACAGAGAGAGAGAGAGAGAGAGGGAGGGGCGAGGCAAAACAGCAAAACCTGTTATTGCCGTTTAACATATGCAGAGGGTTAATTCAAGAGAGAGATGATTGCTGGCATCCTCAATTTATATGTTTGTGCCACGGCCGTGTTGTATAAATTTGTGTAATTAAGAGATGGTGGGTTTCTTTCTATGTGAAACCACACACACTCACACACACACACACACACACACACTCACACACTCACACACGCACATTTGTTGCATTAGTTTGCAAAAAGACATCTGTTGGTTAAGTGTTGATTTAGAGTAACCCGGAAGTAGGGGATTAAACTTTGGTAGACGCCATAATACCCCACATGGAGGCACATAGCCCACATGTCCATTGCCTTCTGGGGGGGGGGGACAAGCGTTTGGAAATGTCCCCACGTTAATTTGGTTTCCTAGGTGTAGGGTGGTGGTAAGGCAGATTTAGGGGCAGCATTAGGTCAACCTGGAAGAAAGGGACGAGAGAATAGCGGACAACAGCGTGGATGTCCTATGGCAGCCCTTTCTTTCAAATTAACACAATTTTTCTTTTTGTAGCTTTTGACTCTGTATCTAGTCTGCCTCCTGGATGATGAGCATGTTGTCCTTGTCAGGGAAACACACAAATGAATGGCATGCATGACATCACACACACACGCACACACACACCTGTTCAAACCTGTAGCTATACTTGCCGTCCTGCAGCATGGCCCGTTTCTTGTTTTGATAGTGATGATGTTGGTGTTGCACACATAATAACATTTCCGAGTGACTGGTCACGGGTTTGGTGTGTCTGCTCCCTTAGCCTCAGCCCAGGCGGACACAGGCTGACCAAGGCAGCTCGGACGGACCTCCCTTATCAAACAGGATGTGATGGTTTCCCACGATCTGGACGTGGGAGTATACACAGGGTGAGCCAGGCAGGGCCCGGCCTGGCCCAGCCCGGCTGAATGGGTACACAGCGCCCTATTGCACAGAGGGCACGAGAACCACCTCAACTAGACTGTAAGAAACCCAAACGAGGACATGTGAACGGTTTGTCCGTAGAAATGATAAGAGAGAGAGAGAGGGAGGGAGAGAGGGAGAGAGAGGCCTGTAGATGAAGTCATTGTAGGGATTTTACTTGTTACAAGCTCGCTGCACCGTTGTGACACTCCCGGCAGAAGTTGGGCAGAGGAGGCAGGATAGATACAGAGCCTATAATGGCTGCCACCTTATAAAACCTCAACAAGTGTAGTGGCAAATACAACGTAGTGAGTTCACAATCTTAACAAAGTCTCGTTCATTCCACAATACAAAGTTCACTTTGCAGAAGAATTTAAGAGCAAGGGGGAGAGCGAGAGAGCGAGAGAGCGAGAGAGAGAGCTGTAGAGGTGTTGAAAATAGAGCAAAAATCCCTCTTCCAGAGTCTAATCAGTATTATTACTGTTAAACAATTTCACATGGAATATCATTTGGTAAAAAGAATATGCAATGAGTGTAGCTATCTAATGTCTATATCTACATCTGTGTCTATACTGATATCTACATCTATTTCTATAGCTACATTTACATTTATATCTTAATCTATATCTCCATCTGTGTCTATACTGATATCTACATCTATTTCTATAGCTACATTTACATTTATATCTTAATCTATATCTCCATCTATGTCTATACTGATATCTACATCTATTTCTATAGCTACATTTACATTTATAGCTTAATCTATATCTCCATCTAGCTAGCTGCTATTCAAGACTAATGCATTTGCCAGGATGTACCACTTGTTATAGATGGACGTCAGTTTGTGTGTGTGTGTGTGTGTGTGTGTGTGTGTGTGTGTGTGCTCGCGTGCATGTATTTATAAATGCAAAGACTAAGTCTCAAAAACTCAGTACAACAAGCAAGATTTTATTTTTATTTATGCCTCTAAGTAAAATTGTTAATTAAATATGTGACTGAAATAAGGATGAGATTGAAAGGGAACATTTTTAGGGGTGCGTGTGAATGGTTTCGAGAAGCAGGAACTGTACAAACTATTAACCTGCAGCACTTTGTATTGAGGAATGAAATCATCAACCTTCCCCGATTCGGGGATGCACATATATAGACATGCTTCCGTTCTTCGCAAATAAATGCCTTCTTATCAGCTGTATAAAATGCTGAGATATCCTGGGAAACACATTCCTCGGCATTCATTCAACAGCCGTGCCTCCATGGCTGCTCCGTTTATATAGTGGTCTTTCTGGGACCGGCAAGGTCTTTAATCATATCAAGACAGTCTAACTGTCAAGCTGGCCACCTGCGTTTTACAGCACACAGTACACACACACACACACACACACACACACACACACACACACACACACGCTGCACATCACAAGGACAGAGCTTGTCAAGGGCAGCTGGGCCTGACTCTCTCACTGGACTATGAACACTCACAGGTGGCCTTATCCTCAGATGTCCACAGCAAAGCACGGTGTGTGAGAGGTGTGTGTAACACTGACAAGGCCTCCGTCTGTCTGAGTCGAAGGCCCCTTTAACCTGTACCCTGCAACTTATTGTAAGGACAAATCCACCGCATCACACGGGTCACCCTCTCCGTCTGCAGGAATATATAACTCTAACAATGACGAGAGTCCTCTTTAACCACTCTACACATCTAGATGTATATATATATATATATACATATACATATACACATACACACACACATCTAGATAGATAGATAGATAGATAGATAGATAGATAGATAGATAGATAGATAGATAGATAGATAGATAGATAGATAGATAGATAGATAGATAGATAGATAGATAGATAGATAGATAGATAGATAGATAGATAGATAGATAGATAGACATAGCACTCTTCTGTTATATATGATCAGGGATTAGCGAGTTTGCTTTTCTTTTCTTTTGTTTTTATTTTATATATATATATATGCTGGGGGTGCAATATCCCATTTGTGTTGTAATGTTGGTAATTAATCAATCAAGGCTTCTTTTTTTTACTGCTTAAATGATTGTGAATCATTTTTGGTGGGAGCAAAATGTTGATGGACTGATCACATATCTGACCTGGATGCAGTATATCACACATTTACATGTTCAGTCAGCCACAGCATTATTCAGTGTGCTCCTCCTCTTCTTCTTCACCTTCTTCTTCTTCATCTTCTTCTTCTTCTTCTTTTTTCTAAAGAAATGTAAATCAGTCGGTGGTTTGAAAATGTAAGTGACACAGCGGCACAGTTTTCATCCATGGTCCGTTACACACGCCTCTGGCTGCTCTCCTCTGTTCAGTGAAAATATTCACAATTTATTTTCCCTTTTATTGCCGTTCGATTCTCGGTTTGCGATCAGATACCGTTGTCTGCAACGTCTTAAAGGCTGTAATAAATGCAGAAGTTGATCTCCGTTACTGTTTATTTATTTATTTAATTTGCTTTGTTTTTTTTGTATTTTATACCTTTATTGGGTTGGGACAGTGGAGGCAGACAGGAAATGGTGGAGCGAGAGAGAGAGAGAGGGGGTATGACCTGCAACAAAGGTCACCGGCTGGATTTGAACCGGCGACCATGTGACCATGCGGCCATGTTGCCATGGCAACCATTCGGCCCCCTTATCTCGGCCACTTACATGCGTTGCAGCTGAGATGTGCAACAGGAAGTTGTCTCTGGGATTCGTTTGGGGGGGGGGGCAGGATGAATGTGGACATGCAGGCAGGACACTGACGGCTCTATAAGATGAAGAGTCCTCACGTTTCATATCGGCACCATCAGACTGCCGCTGCTCGTCTTCATCTGCTGAAGCTATGAGCGTTACTACGTCCAGCACGATGGAGATGATCATGACAGCATAACAAGATTAAAACAGGAAGGAGACTCTTTGTTACCCCAAAATATGAAACCTTACAAATCCCGAAACGTCCTCGAGGACTGATATCGACATTAACAGCATGTTAATATTACTCATAATGGGGCGTCTAAATACGCTATTATTAACAGGTCCAGCTTGATTTCTGTACGGCCATATATGTCACCGTGTCCACGAGCAGAATTCTCAGTATGATGACAATAATGATAATATATAACGATAATATAACAATCATAATAAACAGCTGACTGAAAGAGAGGTTTGTGCTTAGGAGAATTAACGATGCACATGAAGCACACAAAGATGGCCGTGCCGAGACAAAACCTGAGACGACACCATTCTTCCTGGAAACTGTACCCTTTAATTGTTTTGACAATGCCTCACAGGCCAGTGAAGGTCAGCAGCAGCAGCTGACAGGAAGTACAGGTGCCCTCTCCCACTCCTTACACACGGCCGTGAGCTAAGGCCGCCATTCAACGTCATGAAAAATAAGCGGACAGTTTTTTTTCCTTCATTACATTTACACTGGCATTAGCTAGCTACCAAATAGCATTGCCTGATGAATATCATTGTTTTTAGCCTCCACCCTCCCTCCCTCCCTCCCTCCCGCCGCCGCCCGAAAAAGGTGTCTGCCAATCATTAATTCACATATTTCCTCAGTTCACAGCTAAAGAGAAACGGTGTGCTAAAAAGGGAGGAATGGTGAGTGCGAGCACAATTTTAAGGAGGCAGTTTCGAGAATCATTGTGTGTAATTGTGAACACACGCGTCAGAAATGTGCCGTTCAGTCGGTGAGCGGGTCGGCCCTGTGCACCAAGGTCAAACCTGCGTGCGTGCGTGCGTGCGTGCGTGCGTGCGTGCGTGCGTGCGTGAGTGGATGTGGGCCAGGCGGGATCCAGCGACAGGCCGACCCACAGCGCTGAATGGTGGAGGCTGTCGTAGGGAGTGCGTCTGTCCAATACAAAACAGTCCAAGAGGAAGCCGAACCAGAAGCAGCGGAGATGGGTTTGGCGCTCCACCACGCATTTCTTACACACAGGGGGAGTCTGTCGTGCACACTCAGTGTGTGTGTGTGTGTGTGTGTGTGTGTGTGTGTGTGTGTGTGTGTGTGTGTGTGTGCGTTGAGCCTGACATGCTAGCATGTTAACACTATCGCAGAAACACTGCCAACAGTTCGCTGACGTCACGGTGGGAGCACTTTTATTGGCCGAGCATAACCACGTTCATCCACTAAAGACGCAAAAGTGGAAACACAATATTTACAGAGCAACAAAACAGGTTTTAATAAAAATATCTTATAATTACAATAGTCTATTTTGAGCATATAAGTATTTCCTTTCACATACATTTATATAACATTTGTTTCTCTATATGTACAATCTTAATTGTCTTGACTCAGAATTGTTCTTCTTTACAATATTAAACAACTTTAGACCCCCCCCAGGGAATTACCCCCCTCCCCCCCGTTCAACACAAATCATCTATTTTAAACAATAGACGTCCAAAACATGTACAATTATTTTTGCTGTTTAGTAAAGCTTTCAACTGGAGTTTTAGCTATTTTAATGCACAATTCACAAACGGTTTTTCATAATGCTTGTTGATCGAAAAAGGGTTTTCCAGCAAAGCTCGGCGGCGGATCCCACTGTTCACCCTTTCAATATTCAAATCAAGGAAATAAAGTCGTCATGATGACCAGCAGGGAATGCTCTGACACAGACCCCTGTTGAAATTTAAAGTGATATAAATAGCTTTGTTGTTGTTGTTGTTGTTTGTTTGGGTGTTATTCCTCCCAGCGGTTTGACATCCCCTCCTGGCTGTGTCTCCAGTGGGTGTGAGTCCCTGGTGAAGTTTGGCTGGCTTTGGAGCGGCTTTGTGCAGCCTGCACACACCTGTGGAGGGTGGATACACATAGAGGAGAGGAGGGGGGGTGAACTAACAACTCCAGACTGACTGGCGCCATCGGCAAAACACAAGCCATGCTTGATCAACAACCCAAAACAAACCAGGTCAAACAACAACCACAGTTCTTTGGGACGCGTGTGTGCGTGCGCGCGCGCGCGCGTGTGGACCGGGGCGGGGGGGGGGTTGCAAGGTTTAGAGACTCAAGCTGTGCCAGCAGTCAGTAAGACCGCCACCGGGCCCCGTTTTTTGTGTGTGTGTGTGTGTGTGTGTGTGTGTGTGTGTGTGTGTGTGTGTGTGTGTGTGTGTGTGTGTGTGTGTTTTACTACCGAGTGAGAGAAAAGAGACGGTCGCTTCAACCTTGTGTCTACTTGTGAGACTTTGCCACACAAGTGACAGTTACTGCGCAATGCACTTGTCCTCTGCAGATGTGGTCAATTTCATGTTCCTGTTTTCTGCTGCTGTCTTACTGACCGACCTATTGAAAGTACATGTCACCACGGGTCTCGCAGCAGCCCATTATCTCTACCATGTGGTGTTATTATGCTAACGACCACCGCCACAAGCCAGGGGTATTATATATTGACTGGCGTAGCAACTGGACCCCAGTGGCAAACGTGCATCAAATAACAGGGCATCATTTAGACAGAAGTCTAATCAGCCAGTCATAAACCAGGATGGATTCCTGGTGGGAAATAAAACAACGTCACCAATACTTTAAAATAAAATGTAAATGTAATGAGTTAACTTACCGTTGTAGTGCATCTCCTTCAGCGGCATAAAATTGAATCATCCGGCTTTTTTACTATTGACGTCCTCTGAAAATTGATAAGAGAAACGGTTTCAGTTCCCAGCGATAACCACCAAATAAATGCTAGGCCTTTAGCCGACAGAGAGAGAGAAAGGAAAGAAGAAGAAAACAAACAAACAAACAATAAAAACGAAGATACAGGGGAAAAGCTGCAGAGAATTAGCCGGCCACATCTTACATAACAATTTCTCCTATAGTCTATTGAATAACACATGACGCTTATTGTGCGCAGTGGAGTGGGCTGCAAGCTGAGCTACTTCACCTATCCTGTGATAAGGTGGGCCTCTGACACACGCGCACACTCACACGCGCACACGCACGCACGCACACGCACGCACGCACACAGATGCTCGCAGACATTATGATGCAAATCATAAGCCCACAATCAAGTGGCAATGTTGGCGTCGCCAAAAGCGTCTGACGCATTTTGCCCCAACTACTATGGCAGATATTCATAGGGTCCATGTTTTGAAAGAGCTGAGTGGCGTTTGAAAGGACAATGACACATCCTGTAACAAGCATGCTACTCGTGACATGACGCGCTTTGTCTGAGTCTGACGGAAAGACGGGGTGGGGTGGGGGTGGGGGGTTGGACGCATATGGGTCCCGGTTGAAGAGTGCCTCTTCCTCTTATAATAAAGCTTACCTGGTGGTCGATGTTGAGAACCGTGAGCGGTGTCCGGCTGGGGTTGGATGCAGGGGGGCACGTCCCGGTCCGCTGCTGGGGTTGTTTGTTGAGGGATGGGTGCGTCTCCAGCGCCAGCTGCAGGTCCAAGATGTAGTCTATGACATGCTGGAGGATCTCCACTTTGCTGACTTTCTTATCCTGCGGTATCGTCGGCACCAGGCGCTTCAGTCGGCTGTAGCAGTCGTTCATATCGTACTGCAGGCAAAACAGGTCCTCCTCTTCCATCTTGCACCGGGCGATGTTGAGACTGTGCTCCGACAGATAATGCAAGGTGAGATCGTTGCTGCTGGAGGAGGAATCCTTCTGGGGCGGACTGGAGTAATAGCCTTCATTTTAGATAATAACGAAACGCACGGCAGAGAGAGAGAGAGAGAGAGAGAGAGAGAGAGAGAGAGAGAGAGAGAGAGAGAGAGAGAGAGAGAGAGAGAGAGAGAGAGAGAGAGAGAGAGAGAGAAAACCCGAAACAATCACGGGTGGTGTGAGGTATTTACGGTCCTATAAAACGCTGCAGCTATACCGCAACCTAATGCGATCTCAAATCGCCGTAAAAAAAACAGGTAACTTTACAGCGTTTACTGAGAAAAAAATTGCGTAAATGTCAGTCTGTCAACACATCCCGCGGAACCCCAGAGCTTACTCCAGCAGGCACGGCGTGAAGGGAGTGAATAGATGTGGTACATTTATAGAGGAAAGGGGAGGTGCCAGCCGCAGCTGGTTGACAGTTGTGGGCGAGAAGCTGGTCAATCACGAAGCGCCCGCCTGCTCACCGACGGAACAACGGAGCCTATAAAGAGGAGTCTCTCTCTCTCTCTCTCTCTCTCTCTCTCTCTCTCTCTCTCTCTCTCTCTCTCTCTCCTCTCTCTCTCCTCTCTCCCTCTCTCTCTCTCTCTCTCTCTCTCTCTCTCTCTCTCTCTCTCTCTCCGAGTGGTGGTGGGCTGCTTGTCTGCAGGAGAAAGGTGTGTGTGTCTGTGTGTAAGAGGGAGAGAGAGAGAGAGAGAGAGAGAGAGAGAGAGAGAGAGGGAGAGAGAGAGAGAGAGAGACGGGCAGACAGACAGACTGACGGACAGAGGGAGACGGAGAAAGAGAGGTTAAATCGCTCGATTGAGCATTACCGAAAACCCCAGGACTTACCTCTAAACACCATCTCAAACCGAATAGTAGAATTAGCAGAACAGCTCTGTTTGAAGTTTCCTAACTGACCCGGGTTAAAGGCGATAGCCTGAATTCTCCGTCGTTGATGCGTAATTCGCGCCGCCTCATTTTTAAAATTTTTATTTGTTATCGAACAGTCCAGTGTTAGCCATGAAACATCCAGATCCTGCATTGGTTGGCGCATTACAGGGTCTACCTTATCTTAATGGATAACATAAAAAGGGGGGGGGAAAACAGGCATTCGAATAACCAAAGTAATGCAAGTCATCATCCTTTAATTAAAACGGATTATCCTTTAATTAAAACGGATTCTTACACACGCTCTTTATATCTAACGAATTTTAATTCCTGTGTAAAAAATGTTTCTAAAAAGAAGTATGTTGACCTTTATTATTGTTATTATTATTATTATTACTATCACCATCATCATCATCATCATCATCACTTTTGGCCATGGACATCATCACTTTTGCGATGACACATATACAAGTGTTTTAACTTAAAAGGCGAAACAAGTACGCGCTAAGGCGCTTACAGAGAATCGGTGAATGCCCATTTTGGCGGGCTGCCCGCCATTCCTTCAGCCAGCTGTGTGTGTTATTGTGCCGATCACATTCCTCCGCTCGCCGCGCTGCACCGCGCCGCGCCGCCGGGCGGAGCGCGTTTATTCAGCCGCTCCCGCCCGGCAGACTGCCTGGCGCCGGACAGTGACGTCATTCATTCATTCATTCACCCACCTCTCCGGGCCCCTCTTCAGCTTTTCCCTCCACTTCACCTCCTCTGAGTTGGTCCCCCTGCTCTCCTCTACTTCACCCCGCCTCGTCTTTTTTTTTTCTCATGCATTCATTCACGCTTTATTTCTTCCTCTCTTTCTTTCGCTCTTTGCTGTCATTTTTTCATTTTTTTCCTTCCTTTAATTTTTTTTCATTTTCATTCTTGTGTTTTATTCACTTTCTTTCGTTCTTGCTTTCTTTCCGCTTCTCCGCCCTCCTACTCTCCGGCTCTGTCAGGTTGCCAAGACAACATGGATGCTAGACTCATGACCCCCAAGTGCGGCAATCAGCCCCCCCTTCAAGGGTTTCAGCCCAGGACCATGTATGGGGCCATAAGGGCCCGGGAACAGGGATGACACCCTCCTCAGTGCCTCTTTGGAAGTTTAATGCCCCCAAACCTTTACGGGAACTGCCACGGTCTCCTCTGTCATGAATATTGAAAGGCTTAAATGGGTTTAAATGTGTATTTTCCACTTTCTCCCTCTCTCCTTCTCTCTCCGTCTCTCTCGCCCTTCTCTCTTGTCTTTCTGTTGCCCATGGGATTCAACTGTTCTGCTCAGTAATGTGGGCAACAATGTTTTTGTTCTGGGGCAACTTCAAACGGCTCAGTGGTATGAATCTCTGATGTAGCCTTCCCACTCGCAACATGGTCCATGGACTCTGCCCCCACAAACAAATGACAAATGAGGTTTGGAAGAAATAAAACTGCCTGATTTATTTATGTTAGATTATTATAACTTTTTCAGAAGAAAAAAAATATCCAATAAATTGTGATTATATTTAAGAGTTGCAATGCCAACTTTTCCGGTTATTTCAAGGGCCAACGAAGAATTCTGCCATTTCCTTTTTTCTCTTTTTTTTTCTCCGTCCGTCCTGAGCCGTGCGCACAGCCCCTATAATGGGCATATTGACCCCGTGAGAGCTTATCTCTTACCGTGCTTCGCAGTTGCTCCACTGACAAAAGGAAACATGACTGTGCATTATCGTTTTTATCCTTCTTTCTTTGTGCTTGCTTTCTGCGGTTTCTCTGCATATAAACTTCCCTAATTGTAACCCTCCTCTGCTGTCTGTACTTCCCCATGGGATTTTATGGCCCCGGCAGCCGGGGAGCAGAGTGTGGTAGCCAGAGACTCATTACTTGGTCAGCTTGAAAGGTGAATTCTCTTGTTTGTTGTGATGACACAGGTGTGGAGAACATCCAGCGAGCTAAAACTCAGACCAGTTTGGTTGCAATGATTAGAGATGTTTTACTTGAAATAGATCATAAAATAGATCACTTTTAACATCCTTCTGTTTTTGTTTTTTCCAGAAAATAGATCTGATGTTGCTTTTCGGTGCAACCTGTGATAATCGTAAATTGTGGACAATACTGCAAATTTGGACAATAAAAGACAACTATATACATATTTCCCATATATTGCGCGACTTGAAGTGGGAGCTGAACCCCTAGTTGTATCAAATCTGTTTATATTCATATTCTAGCATCCGGTGTGTAGTCGATTGCCAGCTTGACACAATAAGTTGAAATTAAAGATGCATATGCTACATGAACTGGGTTGCCGAATAATACTGTAGTTTCGTAACCATAGCCCATAAGCACGCAGCCATTGAGAAAGCACTCTGTATTTATTCAGTCTGCATCGGTCTACAGGGTTTTATCAAAACGCTATAGTGTTGAAGGCAAAATGCACAGAGCAGCGGTGCAGCAGGCACGGGAAGGGCTTCTGTGACGGCTGTACCTGTAAATGCATTGTCCTCAGCGGGGTTGGCTCCGCGGCTGTGGTGGGAGATGATGACACACATTCTCAGGTGACACAGTTTGCTTAACACCTCTAAGTCCCTCATGCCCAATCTATGGCTTCCAAACACGTGGTAATATGAGAAGCTTAGTCCCCCAGGGCTCCCATTTCACTTTATGCCTCACGATGCTAAGAGGTACTGCACCGCGAGATTAGCCGTACACCTCGCCGAGTTCATCAGAGTTCAATTTTCACGTTTCTCTCTGATTAAACTTTGTTGGTGACATTGGATTTGTGTTCTCAGTGCGTAAAAAAAAGAAGCAAAATCCCCAGCATCGAGGGTGGCATGTAAAGTGAATAGTGTGTTGGGAGATGGGGAAGTGAAGCAGAAATAAAAACAAGAGTAACCTGGAGGCTAGAGAGACTATCCCATATGCAGAAGGTCTTTGGTCGAGTCCCAGAAATCACAGCTCAGCGAGGCCCACATCCTCTGCATGATCACTCTGCACAGTCTTTATATGGATAAGAGCCTGCGCTAATAAATGATCTGAATGTGGAAATGTGACCTAAAAATACAAGTGATGATTAGATTTGCAATTTGACCCGCTATCAGTTGTGGAATAGTTCAAATGTAAACAGATTTTACCTACTTAGAGACGTTGGCTCACTCGCTTGTTGTGGGCTGAGGTGCGCCTTCTATCTGTTGTGCAAAATGCAGTAACATTTTGCACAAAATGTCTTTGTGCTTCATAGATCATCTCCACTAGCAAACCAGTGCCCCATAGGATAGGTCACACTATGTGCATATTTTTCATATTGTGTAATAAATTATGACTATTCGAGACAGTGTGTAGGCTGGCTCTGGTTTGATTATAATGAGAGGTGGTGCTCTTTCTCCATCTCATCAGCTAACACCATTTGCAGATGTAGTCTGCAGTTGTAGATCAGTTCATGGTAGGATCGATCATGGTTTCTAATTAATACTTATGGGTGGACTGGCTCTCTCCAAGGCTAACCAGTATATATTTGTGCTTGCATTCGCGATTGGTGATAACTCATTCCTGCTCTGCGGCCTCCTAAGTCGCACAGGTCGCACGACAGCTCTTATTCCCTCACAAAAATCTTTTTTTTGTTGTAAATTCTGGTTTTTAAAATCAGTGGATTTACGATAGCTAGTGAGTATCAACGGCTGAACAGCTCTCGGCTGAAGAGATTGATCTTGCTTGGCTGGGCTTGGCTTGATGGTGGTTGTGACACACTGCTTTTTTGCTTCTCTCCAGGTGACACACAGTTTGCACAACATGTCTAATTCCCTGATGGATCTCTCTCTCTCTCTCTGTGTCATTTACCCAGGTGCATTCATTGTTTACACTCCTACCTGAGTAACCATCCATACACACATGCACACACATGCACACACATGCAACCAGCAAGCATACATTTATAAACATGCACACATGCACACACATTTTCTCTGCAATGGCATATGTTACATGAAACAGGTTAGAAGAATGATAAATGTAGTGATTTCTGCATCGAATGCAGTACAAAGTCTGTGAATGTTCTCATTCATCCAGGTCATGGTTATCCAAAGGAGTTGAATCACTTTGGATGCTGTACAAAGATGCCTGCAAAAACAAGGAACACTTGGTCTCCAGGGCTGTCAACTGTCCTGGGAAGACGTCATCACAAAGTCACTCGAAAAGGAAATTCCACCTGGGTCTCCACAGGCTTACAATGAGTCAGGCAATCAGACAGGCACCAGGTCAGCCCAGGCAGCTGGTCAGACAAACAGACATTGAGCAAAACCAGTCAGACAGCCAGTCAGCTAGACAGCCAGCTAGACAGCCAGCTGGCCAGCCAGTCCACCTGTGGGGTTTGTATTTAGTAGACAATATTGATTCTAATACCATTTTTGTTTCTAAAACTAGGACATGAACTATTTTAGTTAATAAAGTAGTCTCGTCAGCACTGCCACTACAGTTACACTACACAGGGGTTTTGTACATGTGCAATGGGAGTTTTTCAGAATTACCCAGCTGTTACTTTCAGTTCCCCATTTCCCACCATGCTCACAGTAAATGACTCCTGACCTGGCATTTTGGATGCTTACTCAGTGTTGCTGTGTGTTGTTTGTACTCCAAACTATGGAGAGGACCGCGAGCATTAAAGCGCAGAGTGACGTTTGTGTGTGTGTGTGTGTGTGTGTGTGTGTCGGTGTGTTTGTGGGAGAGAGAGAGTCTGTCTCCATTTGTCTATTTGGGCAACTGTTTGTATATGCCCATGTGTGCATGTGTATATGTGTGCACACTGTATGTTTGTGTGTGTGTGTGTGTGTGTGTGTGAGTGAGAGAGAGAGAGAGAGAGAGAGAGAGAGAGAGAGAGAGAGAGAGAGAGAGAGAGAGAGAGAGAGAGAGAGAGAGAGAGAGAGAGAGAGAGAGAGAGAGAGAGAGAGAGAGAGAGAGTCAAAACAGGTGCACCATTGTTACATCCAGCTGGACATCTGCTGCCCTGCTCACTGTCTCTTCTAATGGTGTAGCTTTTTATCATCATATCACTAACCCGCTTTGGTGATCTTCTGGTATCTCCCAGAAGTGACTTTTATTCAGATTTGGTGGTTTCGGTTTTGAGTGCAAGGTTGTAGACTAGAGGGGGGGAGAGAGAGAGAAAGAGAGAGTAAAGCAAGAAAGAAGGGACAGCTGGATAACCAGGCACACAAGCAGACGGATAAAGGGATAGAAAACAGAGCGCTTGAACAATGAAAACTAGAGAAACAGACAGAAAGAGAGGGGATGGAAAAGGACTGTAGCTCTGGTGGTGGTGTTGAGAAGTTTGGTTTCCTTCCTCCATCTGAACATGAACATCTGTTCTGGGAGATTCAGAGTGGCTCTTCAGGGAGCAGAGAGAGAAAGACAGACAGGGGAGTTTCCCCCTCGTACGGCACTATTATTACTGTCAGCCACATTAAATCAACATGAAAACCCATGTTAACATCTACCCCATGCTATCTATCTATCTATCTATCTATCTATCTATCTATCTATCTATCTATCTATCTATCTATCTATCTATCTATCTATCTATCTATCTATCTATCTATCTATCTATCTATCTATCTATCTATCTATCTATCTAGCTGTCTATCTATCTAGCTGTCTATCTATCTATCTATCTATCTATCTATCTATCTATCTATCTATCTATCTATCTATCTATCTATCTATCTATCTATCTATCTATCTATCTATCTATCTATCTATCTATCTATCTATCTATCTATCTATCTATCTATCTATCTATCTATCTATCTATCTATCTATCTATCTATCTCACAAGTACTAACAATGTGAAATTGAGAAAGAGTGAAGTGACTGAGAAGTCATTTGCTTTGTGCAAACAAGTGATTGTATGTACATATTGCGAGCAGTTAGAGGATAAATGTGAAGTTAAACAGGAATGGACCTGCCCACCATTCACCTTGTTAAACCTGGGTAAATAAACCGATGCTCATAGCACTAAGAGTCCTTTTGGAGGCCCAAACGACAGAGGAGCCCGAGCCAGTGGTGTACGAGTAGTGGAGGAGGAGGACACTTCACTGAAGAGGAGATTGGTGTCAGAAACAATCAACCCAGTGTCAAGGACAATTATCCCCCAAATGTGTTGGGTTTGGTACTCGTTCTGCTGAGATAGAAGTGGTGTAACTTTTATGAACGCTCACCTAAAGCTCTGCTTTGGGACAGCCCAACTCCGTTTCCGTCGTGTCTGTTTTGACTTTCCACCCGCTGTTTCAGTTCCCAAGCCTCGAGTCCTCCCTGGGATCTCATCTGAGGCCGTGTCCCTACTAACATGGATAACTTTGAATATGCATCTTGTTTTTCCCATTTTGGCCTTTCTTCCACACTAAAACCCCTTTTTCCACATCTAGCCTGATCCGCAAATCTTATTGCAATTTCACGTGTCACGTTGATGTGTGAACGTGAGCCAGAATCAATATCTATTATTTACTTATTAATATTATTCATTAACTTTTAACATATATATCATAAACATTGTATCTGCGATGTGTTGCCTCAAGACCTGGTGACATTTACGTAAATTCTTCAGAACAATGATAGTTTGGACGACAAAACCTGTAAGACTGCCGTATCAATCTTATGTAAGATGTTATTACAGGAGTGAGTGAAGCAATCATGAAGAATGTATCCGTGACTTGTTCACCGCAGGCTTTTGTCTGAAGCAGGAGATTTATTTGTAAACCAGCAAAAGTAAGAGCATATTTCAAAATCCCTGAAGAATGAACCAAACTTGGAAATGTGCGAGCTGCCTTCAGTCCATACAGAGGATGAAGTCAGTAGGCAGCTGTGTGGTACAGTTACAGATGCTGTAGTTTATGATATACAGTAAAAGGCATCCTACATGAGTGAGGTGTACCAAGGCAGAAGGTGCCTGCATGTCACGTGTGAACAAACGCCGTCTGTAACTCTTACAGACAGTCTGTATGTGTGAACTGAGAAAACCACCTGTGTCGCCGGAACAGTCACTATGGCAGTGTTACAGAAATGTATGTTTGTTTGAAAGCGGTTTAAGGCAGCATTTTTCACCACCGCAAACACATCTTTTCAGAAATGCTCTCCAAAATGGATTAATTTGAAAATGCTTTCTTTCTTGCACCTCCTCCACAAATAGTTTACACTTGAGTATATATCACAAGTGTGGATTGTAGTTTTGGCGGCATGGTGGCGCACTGGTTAGCGCGGTCGCCTCACATCAACAAGGTCCTGGGTTCGAGCGCCGGGTAATCCAACATTGGGGGGTTGTCCCTTGTCGTCCTCTGTGTGGAGTTTGCATGTCCTCCTGCGTTTGTTTCCTCTGGGTGCTCCGGTTTCCTCCCACAGTCCAACGACATGAATTGGCCATACTAAATTGCCCCCAAACTATTATTTGCTATCTGCCGAGTCAGAGGCGAGACTTACTTTGAGTTGTTACTTTGAGTTGTCCCAGCCTGTCCAGGTTATCTCCCCACCTGCCACCCAATGACTGCTGGGATAAGCTCCAGCATCCTCACTACCCTGTGAAGGATAAGCGGTTTGGATAATGGATGGATGGATGGATGGATGGATGGATGGATGCTCAGTGGCACGCCTAGGGAGAGGCCTGAGGTGGGAAGCTCCCCCCAATCTGATTGGCCACCCCAGGTGCCACCCCGTTATCCTAAACTATTATTTACTATCTGCTGAGTCAGAGGCGAGACTTACTTTGAGTTGTTACTTTGAGTTGTTATTGATATAATTCAGTCTTAATCTGAGAGGCAGTAATGCACCAGCGTAAACCCGGAGAAGAATATGAACAAGATCTTGTTTTATTTCTGAGCACAGCAGTCAACCACACGTCAAGAATCTCTGGGGATTCTGGGCTACATGTATTGCACTGGTGTTGTCTCGCTGCTTGTCGCACCTGAAAGATTTGAGTAAACTTTTTGATACATATACTGCGCCGGTAGTTAAAAAAGTTTCAGCTGTAGTAAGCTAAACAGTTTCCCTCTTCATGATAATGTGGTGCAAGTCTGTCATCATCTCAGCTTGCTAGCAAACCTGTCGTCGTTGTTTGGTTCTTGTCAGCGATGCTAATGCTAGCTATGTAAATCTATGTTGTGTAAATTTGTAGCCCTGAGTAAGTTTTGCATGTCGCATTCATTCATGCATACATAATTATTGCACAAGCTACAAAGAGACATACATCATACAACTATACAGGTGGAAATAGACACCAGCCAATTTGCGTATAGGTTGTGTCCGTAGCGAGGTATGAAACCACGGAGAAGCTGTTCTTTCATCCCCTCCTGCTAGCTACTGCACTCCTATCTATCTATTTATCTAAATATCTATCATATCTATCTAGCAGTTATTTGTATCATCGAACATATTATTCGCCAAGTTGTATTGCACTGCCGTGCCGTAGGCCTACCACCATGCCGTGGTCGCATGCGAAATGCGTGGTCACCATACCGTGGTTGTGTGCGAAATGCGTGGAAAGACGTTAGCCAATAGCTTTGAATTCATAAAACCACACCTATTTTCGGGTATGATTTAAACTCCCAATGTTAAAAAATGTGTTCGGAAAGGGCATGTCAGTCTCTCTTTAAGGATTTATGTATTGCTGACCAAAATGTATGTAGATCAGGGCATGTCCAGAACATATGCAACAAGGTAGCTGGTGCATGTTTACATCCGTCACAAGTGGGGTCGATGTTGGGGTAAATTTTGGCCAATTTAGCTTTGGTAAGGTGGACACGGTAAACAATCTTAAACTGAATGAGCCCAAATCTACTGCATGAAGAGAAAGAGTGTACCTGATCCAAAACTGCATCCCACAGATAATCAGGGAGAGGAGTACCAAGATCCTGCTCCCAGAGGTTTCTAAGGCTAGCCATTGACTGGGGATTTATAGTGGCTAGTTTATTATAGACCTTGAAATGGTGCTCTTAAGACTAGTCTCTGTGGCTAAAAGTGTATCAGCTGATGTCAGAGGCATATAAGGAAACGGATGGAAACCCTTCTGAACAAAATGCCTAATCTGTAAATAGTGGTAGAAGTGGGAGTGGGGTAGGATAAATGTTTCTACCAATTGATTGAATGAAGCAATCAAAATATAAATCCTTTATAAATCGAATTCCATTCCCATGCCATGCTCGGAAAGCCATATCTAACTTGGCAGGGGTAAAGAGGTGGTTTGACATAATGGGTGTCATTAAGGATGCTTTTTGCAGTCCAAATGGTTTCCTAACTTGAGTCCATATTCTGATTGTATGGGCTGTAACCGGATTTTTGTGTGGTGTGCCAATTACCATTGGTAGTGGGGAAGTGACTAAGGAATAAATAGGAAGATCATGGGATTCTATCTTTGCCCACTCAGGTGTGTGCTCAAGCGAGCTGCTTTGAGCATGCATGACAAGCTTTTGGATATTGCTAGCCCAATAGTAGTAAAGAAGATTGGGCATAGCCATCCCTCCCAGTGCTTTGGGACATTGTAGAAAGTCCTTACGTATCCGGGGCTGTCTGCCATCCCAGATAAAGTAAGAGAACATCCTGTGAAGAAAGATAAACTGGGTTTTTTTTCGGAATTAATATAGGGATGTTCTGAAAAATATAAAGGAACTTAGGGACAATATTCATTTTAAGCAAACTAATGTGCCTAGCCATTGATAATGGTAATTTGTGCCAGCGCTCCATATCTTGTTTGCATTTGTCAATTAAAGGGGAGAAGCTTAGTTTGTGTAAAAGCTGAAAGGAGCAAGGAACCATAATCCATAAATATTTGAAATTTGAGGTCACTGTCCTGACGGGGAACATAGAGGCAAGGATACCAAGGGCCATAGGATTCAAAGGGAAAACTTTGCTTTTTTGCAGGTTCGACTTGTATCCGGAGAGATTCCCAAATTGATCCAGCTTAGATAGGATAGAGGGAAGAGACAGTGCAGGGCTGGTGACATATAAGAGAAGGTCATTAGCGTACAATGACACATTGTGTACTCTACCACCTTGGATTATCCCTTCAAATGAGCCACACTGTCATAGGGAAGCCACACGTGGCTCGATCAGTAAATCACAAAGCAACGGGGAGAGTGGACAGCCCTGTCTAGTTCCCCTATAGAGGGAAATATCTTGATTGTACCTCGTTAGTTCGAACCGATGCTAAGGGGTCATTATATGATAATTTAACCCAAGTAATAAAGTTGGGTCCAAAGCCGAATCTTGAAAGTGCATCGAATAGGAAACCCCATTCCACCCGATCAAAAGCCTTCTCCGTGTCTAAGGCAACTACAAATTCAGGTGAAGCAGATTTCGACTGGGTGTATATTATATCAAAAAGCCTACGAGTATTATCGAAGGAGTGCCTACCCTGAATAAATCCTGATTGATGGGTTGAAATAAGGGTTGGGAGAACCCCTTCAAGGCGCTTGGCTAAACATTTCGCAAGAATTTTAAAATCCGCATTAAGGAGACTGATTGGATGATAGGATTCACAGTACAGAGGATCTTTATCTTTTTTTGGGGATGAGACATATTAAGGCTTGCCTCAGTGTTTGTGGTAGCTGACCATCTGAGAGGGATTGATTATACATTTTCGGGAGTATTCCTCACCTTATTCATTAATGAGGGCAGTGGAACCATATAGATTGGTTAAATCCAGGGAAGGAAAAGCCTTTTGCTCAACGAAAGATGGGTGTAGGCGAAGATGGTTGAAGTTGTAATGGTGAACTTTACAAAATACAAAGCAAAAAGCTACGAAAATATAAACAAAATTCAGACAAGAGGCTACTCCCCCTCCCCCCATAGCACTTACCCAAACTAAGTGCTATAAAACCCCACATAGTACACAACCGCTTAAGATGCCTTAAACCTAACACTGTTGCGTCTTGGCACTCCTCACTAAATACCAGAAATGGAGGTGTAAACTTATATCGTCAGGGGGAAAAAAAGAATAGAACACCCAGCCTTCGCTATTAGTGACAGCCTTCAAACATAGGAACGAGTAAGAATTAACATGTATCTAAGACTGTATTATGTCATTGGCAACAGTCTGGCATAATAAACACAAATTACAATTGTGAACTGAAAAAGGCTGTCAAGACCAAAACAAATCTTACAGATCTATTACTGGCAACTGTCTGACACAGGGAAGAGGCACAATTTACAAATTATTGTCTAGACGATCACGAGGAAATGTTTTTGTTTTTATTGTTTTTTGTTTTGTTTTTTACGTGACGGACCGTCTGCACTTCGAAGGACAGGTAGCCGGCTATTTCTCGAGTGGGAGCATAGTTCCACTCCCAGCGCTACTCGGCGCTTCCAGAGTCCTGCCGATATCAGTCTTTACAAAGGTAGACGCAGGATATGCGAGGGAGTATTTCAGGCGAAGCATTTTCTTTACCGGATTGAACGCAGCTCTCTTCCGCACTACGTCAGTGCTAAAGTCCGGGTAGAATCAAATCTTTGTCCCACGATATGTCAGCTGCCCCGATCTCTCCCAGGATAGGCGCAGCATCTGTTCCTTAGCTCGATAGTGATGGAGACGTACAATCATGGCAGGAGGGGGCCCGATTGGCTGAGGTAGTCTGCGGTGGCGCCCCCAAAAATTTTTCATAGGGGCGACCAAATGGAGCCACTGAAAATCTTGGGGTGGCACACCAAAACCAAAAGCCATGACTGAATTTCCGGAATTCTATTATGCTGTTGTAGTATACAGTATAGGCTAGTTGAAAACTGTCAGTATGAGAGTTAAGGAATGGCATACTGAAATACTGTGGTTTCTTATTTTTTGACAGTTAATGTTACTAAATATCTGATGTGCATAGACTAATAACAGTACAGTTAACATTTTGAGTTCCACAACAATTCTGTTTTAATGTGTTATGTATCTGTATATATTGTAACATGTTAAACGATTCATTGTTATATCGTAAATGTCCAGTAATGAAAAATGAAAATATCAGATAGAAGCATATTATACATAATCAGAAGCATATTCTGCATATGCGACTCGTGGCTGGGGGGGCCAGCGGGGGGGCAGGGATAGTATCAGGGTGGCCCTTGGGGGCGCCACTGTTAGTCTGAGGGCGCGATGAGCACGGTCAACTTTTGGTTTATGAGGGAAGCTGTCCGTACGTCGACCAGAAAGGATTCTTTAAAGGATGAGGGATGTCTGCCTTCAATTTTTTTCTGGGAGACCAACAACTGTAATATTCTGCCTCCTTGATCTGTTTTCCTGATCATCCAGACGAGCGTGAAGCTTCTCGTTTTCAGCCTTCAGGTTCGCATAGGAGCGCTCCAGTGTAGCAACTCTGCTGTCCATGTTGTTCAAAGCGTGTTCCACCTCTTGGATTTTCACTACATGAGAGGAGACTGTGGATTGCAATGTGGCGACTGTGTTTCGGAGCTCAGAAAGGATTCCGTCCCTCATAGTGTCGAGCATTCCCTTCAAATCGCCACGGGTAAGTTGCTGAGGGTTAGCCGCTGCGGCTTCAGGGCTAGCAGTAGCTCCGGTAGCTTTCAGGCTAGCATTAGCTTCTGTAGCTTTGCCTGTGGCTGGTCGTGTGGTATGGTTATCGTTAGCCGAGGCTGCGTGTTTGCTCGGGTTTGTTGCTCTCGTACTGGGCTTACCGCTCATTGTGTGGTCTTAAGTGTTAGCCAAATTTTACACCAAATTCTTATTTAAAAAAAGTGAGTGTTCGATTAAGATAATTTGACGATGTAAGTTATTAAAGTAACTACGTGAGGAGCGCTTGAGTTCGCGTCTTTACTCCGCCATGACACTGGAACTCCCCAAAATCCTTTTATTGTGACGTTTTAATGTGGACAGCAAACTTTTTGAAAACGCGAGTGCGCACGGAAAACTTCCAGCAGGTTTTCCACAAGAAAGCGGCATTCATCAATTTCTCCAGATTAGCATGGACATGGCCTGTTGGTGAGTTTGGAGAGAGAGGCTTTGATCCCTCCAAAGGCCTTCACCCCTCACCAGGGATGTGCGTTTCAAAAAGTAGAATAGGGGTGGGGGTTTGGGGGGGTGAGTCGACAGAGAAAGCTGCTAGAGGTGGTGTGTGTGTGTGTGTGTGTGTGTGTGTGTGTGTGCACGCGCGTGCGCGTGTGACAGCAGCGATGACATAGTTAATGAGGGGTCCGACCCTGTGGCTGGAGGGGTCATTATGAGGTCTATGACGCCGTGTGGTGAGGGATTACAGCCCTTATGTTGTTGGTAGGCTACTTAGCACAACAGCCTGTTAGACCTGAACAGTCAGTGACTGATGGACAGGGCTGACTGAGATGTTCATTGATGGCTACTGAAAATCGAAACACATCTGTGTTTAGATTTTATGAACATGAAGAGTAATTTTAAGCTCTCAAAGAACTTTATCAAAAACTCAGAAGTTTTTTTGTTTGTTTTTTGTTTCTGTCAAAACCTTTGGGATTCAACATTTGCAAGAAAAAAAGTGTTTTTATTGATACTCAGAGGTAAAAACACTAATACATATGTGTTATACAAACACACTATGGGTGTTGAAATAAGTTCATTTATACTGAACGATGATATACTTTAAACCAAACAATCATCTAAATTTCAATGAACTGTTCCCAAGTTCAGCACAGAGGGAGGGGAAAAAACCCCCAGCACCTTATTCTGCCCGTCCTTCCCTACCTTCACATTTTTGTGAAAAAGAGGGCCTGTTTGGCCTGTTTTATTTCTACAATGTCTTCTGGAATGAGAAATGCGGAAACCTCTTTCATTAAGAGAAGTTCCCATACGTAGCTGCACATACAGTGCATGCCTTTTTTTCCTCGGATAAAACAACCCTCGCCTCTCTTTCACAGACCACTGAAACGTTTTTTGGAGGGACTTTTCGGCAGGAATGCCATTCAGAACATTCAACCACGCGCCCCAAATCTCTGCTATGAACACGTCCCCATTGATTCTTCCAAAGAATGAATTGCTCCAAATATTCTCACCATCTGGCTGTGGAGGTCCATATACCTATGAAGCTGGTGACCATGTGGAGGTGGGCCTATTCAGACCCCTGCAATACAGCTGTGGTGCACAGGGACAGAGAGAGAGAAAGAGAGAGAGAGAGAGGGAGAGAGAGAGAGAGAGAGAGAGAGAGAGAGAGAGAGAGAGAGAGGGAAAACTTTTCTCACAGAGTGGTGGGGCTGAAAAGACGAGGGAGTGACAAAGACCATCATCTGCTACGTGTCTTTCTTGCTAGCAACCCTGGGTGCGAGCGGACACCATACCTCCCTATGATCTGACTCCAGTCCACTGCCTGAATGCTGGAATGCCATTCAGAGAGAGAGAGAGAGAGAAAGAGAAAGAGAGAGAGACCGGATGGAGGAGAAGGAAAAGGGCAAAGAAAGAGAGGAGAGGAGAGGTGTGTGTGTGTGTGAGAGAGAGAGAGAGAGCGAGGGGGGGGGACCAGGGGGATGGACAATAAGAGGGGGAAAAAGGCTGGACTAACAAGTGAGTAAGTTTGTATTGGTAGGAGTCCTCACTAGACTGAAGCTTGCACTGAGGTTTGGCCGAAAGCCTCTAGTCAGAGGGCATCTGAGAGATCTCGCAGAACCAAGGGCTGTACAAAGTCAGATTTAATTAGGAGCAATGCTCTCCCTGTAAAGAAAGAAAGAAAGAAGAAAGAGGAGAAGTCAAAGATAGGGAGGACAGAGACAGAAATATGGAGAAAAAGACTGAGCAGAGAGACAGAGGAGAAGAAAGGGAAGTTGTTCTTTGCGTATTTGAGTCTATAAACCCACATTTGGTCGAGGTGACTGGAGTGTCATAATGCGAACATGGTTGCAAAACAAACTGTAAAAATCAACGAGGGTAGTGGAAAAAACAAACAAACCCAGAACTAAAATAAAACTATTAGACAGAGACGGGAGCTTTTTTTTTTTATCCCTGTCAATCAGGGGAAAAAAAGTTCCTCCAGCAAAATCTTTTCACAGGAAGGCCTCCGGACCGGCTGCACAAAATTGCACAAAGTTCCCATTTTTTATAACGGTTTTTGCTAAATTGAATTTAAACAGCAGGAAATCTGCAAGTTAATTTACACGCCACGCTGAATTGGATGGAAACCAATGGCTGCCTGGAGGGTTGGAGAAATGCATTCGCAAAATATAAAACACAAACCGCATGCACGGGGAAATGGTTGGTAGTAAAGCAAAATATACTGGATTTTGTACTAAATGGGTTAAAACATGCAAAATACCAGTATGGTCCTTTATGTTAAAAAATTAGTGTGGATGGAAGGCCAAAATGGAGAAATAAAGATGTGTTGTCGCATTTTTTCCGTGGCATTACACAGAGGGCTACAACTCGCCGTCAAGATGGTGGTGCCCATCTTGTAACTGCAGCATGTTCCTGTGCTCTTACCGCCGGCTCTGCAGATGGCCTTACCTCGGTTTGCACAACACAAACTACTCAGCTATGTAGAATATCTTAGAATATCACACGGCCACAGGTGATATATCATCGAAGGCATTCATGCAACTTGTAAAACTCCAGTTCTCTTTTTGTATAAACTGCTAAATATGGCCATATGTCCAGCTGTTGGAGGCCATGCCAGTGCACAGCAGGGCAACGGATCAGAAAGCCATCTGTAAAAGTTTTATTCTTGGAATAAGATGCCCCGGATTCAAGCGATAAGTTGTTAGGGTAATCAGAGCATGCTCCCTCGTTCACTGTTTACCAGTCGATAGCGACCTATCTTGCACCAAAAGTTGCTCTGTGCCCTTGAAGATAACCGATTTTCTGCATCCAGTTAGCGGCGGTGTGAGGACGAATGTTTGGAGAACAACAAAGTGGTCCATGGCAGACTGCCTCCCCGGGGGTCCGCCTCCGAGAAACGGCTAAATCACCACTTTGAAATTCATCCCTTCACAGGTAACCCTCTCTCCTTCCCTCCCAACTCCACCTCTCTCCTCCAAAAAACCCCCTCTGTCTCTCCCTTTACACCCACTCCCACTTCACTCTCAGTCTCTCCATTTCTCTCTTCCTCTGTCATCTTCCTTCTCTCTCTTGTCTCCATCATTCCTTCCACTCTCCTGGACTCTCCCTCGCATAGCTTCCTCCTCCTTCTCTCTCGCTCCCATCCCCCCCCCCCTTTCTCTGTCAGTCGTGAAGTCTTGGGAGCTGCAGGACCCCCCCACCTTCCCCCCATCTTTTAAAGCCTCTCCCTCAGTCTGCCGTCTCTCTTTTTCTCCTCCTTCTCTCTCTCTCTCTTTTCCCTTTTCCTCTGTTTTTTGTTGTTGCTGTGTTTGTGTTTTAGGTCTCCCATCACTTTTTTACCCTCTTTTCACTCACTGCTCCTCCCCCCCCCCTCTCTCCTACAAAAAGACCACTTGTGGGAGCAGTGGGATGGGATTAGCTTCTGCCTCTTCTCCATATTGAGAACGACTTGGGGGTGGTGTGTGTGTGTGTGCGCCTGCATTGAGCTTGATCCCCCCCCCCCCCAGTCATTAACTCATCCTTCCTTCACTCCTTGCTCTCTGTCCCTTTTCTCATCCCTTCATTCCTCCACTCCGCTGGGAATGTTTTCATCTGATTTCATCTGCACATCACTCAGTTGAGTGAATAATTCAATTTTCTTCCTCTGTTTTTTTTCCCTTTCTTTTTTAATACTTCAACCTTTAATAGTAGCTGGAAGTCCTCAATGCTGTCCCGGTACTGTCTTTGGAACAGCTGCTGTTATCACCACACCTTTTGTTTTGTTTCACTCACCCTTCCTGCCTCTCTTTCTCTCTCTCTACTTAGACCCCCCCCCCCATCTCTGTTCCCTATAAAATTGATTTTCCTCTGCATATCTCCACACATTGTGCCCCCCTTCCTCCCTTCTTATTCATTTGGGGCTCCTAACAAAGAAGGAGAGTGAATTCCTGATCCACTTGTGACTGAGGAATTTGGTGTGGTGTGTGTTAGCTGCGAGCCGGGAAACATTAGAGGATGAATGAACATTTGGTGTCATGCCCCGTAGTGTGCTCAGTGTGGGCGGATGCTGCTATATCTGTATGTGTGTGGACAGTGTATGTGGACAGTGTATGTGGATTGTGTGTGTGTGTGTGTGTGTGTGTGTGTGTGTGTGTGTGTGTGTGTGTGTGTGCTACATGGTCACAGGGCCCTCTTCACCTCAATAACCCTGGGAAAGTGTAACAGGTGTGCCTTCCAGTGTGGTGGAGGCACTGAGGGCCAGGCAGCTCTCCGACTAACATCCATCTGTTTTTTTCAGGCTCCCTTGTAGAGGCAGAAAATGTGTTATTCAATTTAGTTTTTACCTCAGAAAATGTCACAACGTCAGAAGAAGCCCTTAAAAAAACTAGAAATCTAGTTATAAATATATTAGTGAATTCCAAAAATTGTGAAGTGCTCAGATAGTTTGCATGAACCTCACCCTACAAGGAGACTTATTTATGAGAAATCAAATGGCATCCTTTAAAAATAGCGCCGTGTTATATATTTCCCTGCACTAATATGTTCGGTTTGGGTTCAAAGCAACTTATCGATTGGACGGAATTTAGAGATTTTCGAAAGTTGTGGAAAAATTGCATTCTTGGCATTGAGGCAATATAGCTTTTCCTTCTTTTTTTTTTTGGATGAAGTAAAGCAGTGGGGCCTATCTAAATTAAATAGATGTGGAGTAGGGAGCGCTGGAGAGGTTTAATTTTCAGAGGCAGGCTCAAAGTATGTGGCGCTTCCCCTGCTTCAGCCCTGACAGTTGTGTTTGCCGTGCAGGGAGAGAAGCCAGCACAGATGGTTAGGTACCAAAGGAAGGGGGCTTTTTCTCATGCCTTTAAATGGGAGAGCTCTCTTTCTTGGCTAATATTTAGCTCCTTCAAATGCTAATGGAGTGCCTTCACTCTCGAAGGTTAGCATAACAACTATGGGAAAGCCTTTAGATCTCAGACATTTGTTTACCAGATGAAAGAGCCAGCACATCCTAAGAGCAGAGCAGTGAGAGAGAGAGAGAGTGTGAGAGAGAGGGAGGGAGGGAGGGAGGATGAAAGTCGGGGCTTTACCTTCCAACCCTATATCTTTTGAACCCAAGTCCATTACAATGTACAAGGCCATGCTATCATTGCCACTTTTTAATAGTTTATTTCACTGGCCACTTAATTTCTTCTCTCTGGTGATTTTGAGAAGAAACTGTTGTCATGCTTTAATGTAATGCCAAATTGTGTATGCATATTTGAGCGTGTTTGTGAGTGAGTGCGTGCGCGCGCGCGTGTGTGTTTTCAATATCCACAAATAAAAAGATGTGTAAGTCTCTAGAGGGGTCGGGAATTTTGTGTTACAACAAATAAAGGGTGGGAAAATAGATGGCAACATGATTCGAATAGACTCTCATGATCCTGATAAAAGTTAGAAAAATAAATCAGCGCTGCTTTGTTTACTGCGATATCATATTTCATCGGGAATTAATCTTAAATGTTACAAATCTTTTGAGCTGGATAGTACACATTTCGTTGTTTTTTTCTTCTTCTTCGTGATTTTGTGAAATAGGCATTTGCGACAGCGTAGCACTGGAATTTTGTTTTTTTTTTCTTCTTCATGATTTAGTGAAATAGGCATTTGCGACAGCGTAGCACTGGAATATGTTTTTTTTTTTTTTTTTAAAGAAAAATGCCCCCTCTACATGTGAAGTCGAGTACATTTTCAGAGTTCCCCATTTTAGAGAAGTACATAAAGCAGAATGTTTCCCGCTCTGTCATGTCGAGGCGGGAAGCGGAGCTCGGTGCAGTGTGCACGTGATCCAAAGGCTGCCTCCATGCTGCTCAGAGCTACATTTGATTGTTTGGAACGTTGAAGAGAAATGATTCATATCGCCATGGAAACACCAATACAGAGCAAAAAAGAAAAGAAGAAGAAAAAAATAAGTAGAACCACCAGCTCTAAATAACAGCAGCGAGGTTTTGCATCAGCGCTGCTGATTGGTAGTGATGAGATTTTTAAAAAAAACCACGTTTTTGTTTTTCTTTTCCAGAGAGATACTCTGAATAATTAAACACGTATAAAAAGGACACAAAAAAGAAAGAGAGAATGCGTCATAAATAGGTCCGCAATAAGCAGCGTTTCCCCCACTGAACAGTCTCACAGACTAGCAACTCGCATTATGTTTGGAAACGGTAATAAGCCGCTATGTTTCCAGCATCTCCACGATGCATTATTCACTTCCACTTGCCGAGAGGAGACTCTGGAGAATGGTTAAAAACCCAATTCAGTACTGACGTACTATGCCGCAGTGTTCACGCGCGTGCGCGTGCACACACACCTATACACACACACCGACAGACACACACACACAGTAAAGGGTTTGTTGGCAGGAATCCACATGGTTTGACCTCCTAAACCAACCTCCTGACTGACAGTGTTCGTATAGACCATCTTCCATGTCTGTCTGTACGGGACACATGGTGATCGTTGAAGCAGGCACCAATTTAATAATTTTCTTTAGGATTATAACACCTTCATGTCACGTTTACTTTTTACACGCCTTTGGCCCACATCGATTGTTTATGTCCCGTTTCAAGATTTAGGCCGGCGAGGAGGACTTCTGTCACTTGGGACCTCGGTAATAGGAGCATTCTCGGAGATGATCTCTGAGAAATGTGTTATTTTGTCTTTGGCAGACAAAATAACCCATTCCTCGGAGATACTAAATATATCTGCGAAGAGCCTCAGCAAGCCTGTCTGATTGAAGACGATGGCCCTAATGCGGCGCATCAAACTTCTCAAAGTTTAGTTCTACAGACAGTGGATGACAAGGCGCACGTGTCATCCACTGATGGCTGTGATGTTATAAAGAATGTCTGCCGAGACAGAAATCTGCAGAAACCGTTCAAGATGTGTCCATCCATAACGTGTTCAACATTATCCCCATTTGCAAACAAAGCAACGGTGGTTTTGGGACAAGAGAAGAGGGAGTGAGTGGCGAGAGTTGAACATTATCTGTCGAACATTTGTCGATTTGTTGATAGTAGACACAGGAAATCGATGGGCAGGTGAACAGTCGCTTATTACGGGATTAGCCATAAATCCACTACTTAGCAAAAAGCGAAGCATATGTTCATTTATGGTAACAAAAAAGGTCGTACCCCCTTCAAATACCCCTTCAAATCCAGCACTGGGATCAGACATCTCTACCTTCTGACAGGCCTGACATAGTATATGAACTTAACTCACAGAGATTTAACCGAGAAACCCGATAAAGTGACGAAGGATTCTGTTGTGGTTATAACAGCTTATTTAGGTTCAACTTGTGTGTCCATAGATTGTATAGAGAAAATTGAGAGAGAGTGACTATGCAGAGATAGACGGAGAACATGTGTGTCTGTATGTGCGTACATGCATGAGTACATGTGTGTATATCTAAGAGAGAGGGGGGAGAGAGAGAGAGAGAGAGAGAGAGAGAGAGAGAGAGAGAGAGAGAGAGAGAGAGAGAGAGAGAGAGAGAGACAAAGAGATGGTAGAGCAGTTTGTGAGACAGCCCCTGGGATAGAGTCACAGAGAGAAAGGGTAGAACAGAGAGAGAGAAAGAGAGATATAGAAAGGGCAAACACACACACACACACACACACACACACACACACACACACATATGCACGCATGGTTAGAGAGAAAGATGGGGCTCTTTGTGCTGATGTGTGCTGTGACCTTGTGCTGGCCTGAGCTCTCAGTGATGGGCATATCT
This sequence comes from Lampris incognitus, assembly GCF_029633865.1. Lineage (NCBI taxonomy): Eukaryota > Metazoa > Chordata > Actinopteri > Lampriformes > Lampridae > Lampris > Lampris incognitus. Next base: position 25,049,891 of record NC_079219.1, on the reverse strand, counting down.
CCACTCACACAATAGAGAAGCAAAATAGGATTCTTAGATACATCAGCCCACAGCAAAGCCATAGACTCAATCTCACTACAGCAGTGGACCTTGCACCAAGAGGCTGAACCAAAGGTCTTATTGTGTGTGTGTGTGTGTGTGTGTGTGTGTGTGTGTGTGTGTGTGTGTGTGTGTGCGCGCGTGTGTGCGCGCGTGTGTGTGCGTTCTTCACTTTGTGCATTGACAGTTTGGTGCATTGTGTATGTTTTGTGTGGTGTGATAATGAAACTAGCAAAAAGTGAAAAAAAGAACGCCATCTATCACAAAGTTGGAGCGGCCTTGGCAAAACCTTTGGGTGTTTGTTATGATGCCTACAGTGTGTGGGCGAGCAAACCGCCTGGTAAGACAGCAGACGGATTTAGATCCAATGTATCCTGCAGCAGTCAAGGTACAATTCCCAGGGAGGATTTTGTGAGGCTAAACAAACTCAAGATTTCAATGCAGATCGATATGCTGGAAATTAAGTTAACCTTTCCAAAAATGTCTATGCATAATTCCTTCCTATCAAAATTTAAAATGTAATTTGTATTTTCTGTTTCTTTCAAGCTGCACTGTTAGGGTCCTTCCTGCATGCTATTTGTGTCATTATCATGCATTTGTGTATTTATCACCCCACCGCAATGACGGATTTTGTTGTGATGAAATGTCCTTGAAGTTACCGGTGGATTTCAGCGTTGTAGTAGCTCAAAATCTGGATGGGTTTCTCAAGATCATAATTTCCTCTTCTTCCTCTTCTTTTCCCATGTTTGAGCATAAAAAGCAGAGGGGAAGAACACCACTCTGAGCCACTTTGCACAAAAGGACACATTAAAGTGGAATTTAAAAAAAGAAGACAGATTGGTCCACAGATTAAGCCTGAGTAAAACGAAAACACAAGCAACGTGCATTCATTTTCTTTTCAATTGCCACTCCATTTGTGGCGAGCACAAGTGGCACAATCCTATCCAACCCCCACCCCTTCCGCTCCACCCTCTCCTTTGCTACCCCCCCGTCATCTCTCCGTTCATCCCTGATGCGATAAGACAGGTATGGCTACTCCCACGCTGGATACATCTTGATACATGGCTGGCTCTGTGGCTTGTAAACCCCAAGGTCTTTCTGCTCCTCACGTTGCGCAGATCAATCTCCTAGGCAGGTTCCCAGGGGGGATGCAAAGTCTTACAGCTGAGACACCACTGTCCCTCAACAGCAAGCCCCAGCCCCGACACACACACACACACACACACACACACACACACACACACACACACACACACACACACACACACACACACACACACAGAGGCCTGGACTACTAGCCTGAGAGACAGAAAGAGAACTGGAGGGGTAGAGAAAGGTAGAGAAAGGGAGACAGGGAACAGAGGGACATATTGAGGAGGGGGGTTTAGGGATTAAGTCTTTTTTTTTCCCAGATAAGGACCTGTCTCTGGGAGAAAGAGAGAGAGAGAGAGAGAGAGAGAGAGAGAGAGAGAGAGAGAGAGAGAGAGAGAGAGAGAGAGAGAGAGAGAGAGAGAAAGAGAGGCTCTTTTAGAACGTAAGAGGGTTTGATCCCCCATTTGTTCCCTCCTCCTCTCTCCTCTGCCTCTCTTCCTCTTCCTCTTCTTCCTGCCTTTGTGTTGTTCATCGGCTCACTGTAATCCAACGTGACACAGCTACAGATGGTCTATCAATGCCATGGCCTATCAGATGCCCGTTGAAGGGCCTGCTGAGGGTCTGGGGTGGGGGTGCCGATAGGCCGTCCGGTGTCCCGCCTGTATACGTGCACTTGTGTGTGTGTGTGTGTGTGTGTGTGTGTGTGTGTGTGTGTGTGTGTGTGTGTGTGTGTACCCTCTTATTCCTCTGCTCATCAGGGACCAACCAGGATCCACCATCAAAGAACTGCGGCTTTGATATCAAGTCTTTGAAAGGATACACATTATACTATATACATATATATATATATATATATATATATATATATATACACACACACACACACACACACACACACACACACACACACACACACACACACACACATACACACAAATTAAAGGGCTTTACAAAGCACCACAACTCACTGCACTGCCAGGGAATTTGGCTCCCATGCTTGACACAATGGATGTCTTGGGAGGTAGAGGAGGAGAAACCAAGCTGACATGTTGACGGATGGATGTGGAGAAGTATATTGGAGAGGAAGGGCCTGTGCCATCTCACCGTAGTAATAGTGTCCCAAAGGAACGGTATATCACTGTATGTCTTACCCTATATGAGCATCGCGAGTCTTACATGTCATCTCTTTATACCTGAGTAGATGCAGGCTCAAAATCGATCCTGAGGGCTGAGGAGATATTTAAAAACAGTCATCAGAAGCTTATGAAGGAAGAGTTTTGTTAAGGTTATTTATCACATATACATACATATACATATACATATACTTATACATACACATACACACACATATATATATATGCACGCACACACACACATACACACACACACTAGCAGAGATATCCGGCGTTGCCCGAGGAAAATGTTCTCACCAAAACAACCAACACGATCGGAGCTTTACGATATAATCGATGATGAAATATAGGATATTTTATGATAGGATACATGTGCTATACGAATGTTGAATAAACAAATCTTATTAACGAAAATGATCAAATGTCATAATTTTAAATCCATTCATCAAGCTTCTTTGCCAATATGTGTATTAATTGCTCAGTGCTCAAGCACCTCAGGGTAAACCACGTTGCGTGTCTTGTGGCAACAAAAAATTGTCACGTGCTTTGTGATAAGTAAGTTAAGAGTGCTCACCACTGTCACTCTTGCAACCTTGAATCCAGGGTGACGACCTGAACTAATAACCCTGGCATCGAGGCTGAAAAAGTCCTTTGATTGATATGACGTAACAACGTATGGCATCGAATATCAAAAAGACGCCACATTTTGCCAAAAAATTAACTAAATTTTGCAAATAAATCAAATTTTTTACTTGGTTTTTGAAATATTTTTCGAACTGTGCAATCCGTGGAAAGTGCTGATAAAGATACCTTTCTTTTTGTTCTACAATTAATATTTCTGGAGATTTAAGCGTACATACAAACATAAACTCTTGCTTTATATATATAGAAAGATAATATAAATAAAAAAGCTGTGTGTGTATATATATATCTATATATATACACACACACATATATATCATCGACTTGTAGGTGTCGCTGTGGTTCATGAGTTATAGTACACCTGGGTAATTGAGAGCGAAGAAGAAGAGGCTTAGATGACCGGAAAGAAAGAGCTAGCGCTTGCTACAAAATAAACTCAATTTCGCAAATAAATCACATTTTTACTTGGTTTTTGAAATATTTTTCAAACTGTGCAATCCTTGGGAAGTACTGATTCTAAAGATACCTTTCTTTTTGTTCTACAATGAGTATATCTGGAGTTTTAAGTGAACATACAAACATACATTCTTGCTTTATATATATAATATATAACTTTGCTTGACAGTTGATGATTGCTTATGGCATGAAACAGGCTTGTACTGTCTCATAAAGAATTTACTTGACTCACTGGATTATATATATATACACTACCGTTCAAAAGTTTGGGATCACCCAAACAATTTTGTGTTTTCCATGAAAAGTCACACTTATTCACCACCATATGTTGTGAAATGAATAGAAAATAGAGTCAAGACATTGACAAGGTTAGAAATAATGATTTGTATTTGAAATAAGATTTTTTTTACATCAAACTTTGCTTTCGTCAAATAATCCTCCATTTGCAGCAATTACAGCATTGCAGACCTTTGGCATTCTAGCTGTTAATTTGTTGAGGTAATCTGGAGAAATTGCACCCCACGCTTCCAGAAGCAGCTCCCACAAGTTGGATTGGTTGGATGGGCATTTCTTTGAGCAGATTGAGTTTCTGGAGCATCACATTTGTGGGGTCAATTAAACGCTCAAAATGGCCAGAAAAAGAGAACTTTCATCTGAAACTCGACAGTCTATTCTTGTTCTTAGAAATGAAGGCTATTCCATGCGAGAAATTGCTAAGAAATTGAAGATTTCCTACACCGGTGTGTACTACTCCCTTCAGAGGACAGCACAAACAGGCTCTAACCAGAGTAGAAAAAGAAGTGGGAGGCCGCGTTGCACAACTGAGCAAGAAGATAAGTACATTAGAGTCTCTAGTTTGAGAAACAGACGCCTCACAGGTCCCCAACTGGCATCTTCATTAAATAGTACCTGTTAGAGCCTGTTTGTGCTGTCCTCTGAAGGGAGTAGTACACACCGGTGTAGGAAATCTTCAATTTCTTAGCAATTTCTCGCATGGAATAGCCTTCATTTCTAAGAACAAGAATAGACTGTCGAGTTTCAGATGAAAGTTCTCTTTTTCTGGCCATTTTGAGCGTTTAATTGACCCCACAAATGTGATGCTCCAGAAACTCAATCTGCTCAAAGAAGTGCCCATCCAACCAATCCAACTTGTGGGAGCTGCTTCTGGAAGCGTGGGGTGCAATTTCTCCAGATTACCTCAACAAATTAACAGCTAGAATGCCAAAGGTCTGCAATGCTGTAATTGCTGCAAATGGAGGATTCTTTGACGAAAGCAAAGTTTGATGTAAAAAAAATCTTATTTCAAATACAAATCATTATTTCTAACCTTGTCAATGTCTTGACTCTATTTTCTATTCATTTCACAACATATGGTGGTGAATAAGTGTGACTTTTCATGGAAAACACGAAATTGTTTGGGTGATCCTAAACTTTTGAACGGTAGTGTATATATGTGTGTGTGTGTCTGTGTGTAATGGGTAAATTATACCGATGTAGTTGGGTGCTGCATTTTGTGTGCTAGTACAGGCCTAAGTCAATGTGTACCTACCTCACAGCTTCTCACTCTTTCTCTCTAGCTAGCAGACAAAGTTGATAGAATGGTGAACTGGAACAATAACTAATTTATTTAAACTAAAGAAAAAAATAACGAAAAAGAAACTACAAATCGTTCGTATAAAGTTCGTACATTTCTACTCATTTAAACCGTCAACAGCGTCCGCTCCGCTGGCCGAACAATAGCCGAAAAACTTGTTCCAAAGACAAATTCCTTCTTAAGCCCAGTGCTAAAGTGGACGAAGCCAAGTGGCAGGGAATACTCACAGGAGGGAGGTGGGAGAAAAGGGAGGGAGAAACATCCAAACTTGCCGAACAGATTCGCTGATGATGCTGCTCGTACTGGAGCATGGTCCAAACTCGGCAGCCGTCGTCCATTTCCTTGTGTCTGGACAGCCTACCCGAACTCGCACAACTCCGTTTTGCAGCCACTAACCTTTTGGTTACGTTATCACAATCAAACATTAACTTCTCATCCACACTCAAACTTTCATCGTCTTCCTTAGTTAGCTGCCACGTTCTTCTTCCTTTAGTCACGGAAGTCCCACCCTCTGTCACCGTTCCTCTCCTTCCAATAGGCCCGCAGTTACTGACAGTCACTGATCGGCCAATAAAGTGCCCACCACCCATCACCAGAGGCAATTCAACCCTCTGCAAACCAGTCAATCCCATGTGGCTCGACAGACACACACACACACACACACACACACACACACACACACACACACACACAGAGCGGTTTTTTCCCCCTGAAACCGTCAATGGTGTTGTAAGTGCTCAACTAAGAGGAGCGGAATATCAACACGGATACAGGAAATGCATTAAAACTTTTTTCCTGTATCCGTGTTGATATATATATATATGTGTGTGTGTGTGTGTGTGTGTGTGCATATGTATAGCCCTCCCCAACAGATCCCTCGATCTTGGATGAACTACCTGTCTCTCTCTACTACCTGTCCGCCCCACCATCCGAGACCTTGACCTTCCACCAACCTTTGAAGAGGTTCATTGTGCAGTTAGGTCGCTGAAAAATAACAAGACCCCTGGCCCTGACAGTATCCCTGCAGAGTTTTTTAAACAGGGAGGCTACCTCTGCACCCGTGCACTTTTCCTGTTCATCTCACACATATGGAAGAACGAAAACGTCCCTCAGCAGTGGAGGGATGCTAACATCATCTCCATATATAAAGGCAAAGGAGACAAGTCCCTCTGTGGCAACAGCCGTGGCATTTCACTACTGGCTGTTGCTGGAAAAGTCCTGGCCAAACTCATGTTACACAGGCTGGTAAAACACATCTCAGAGGAGCTGTTGCCTGAGTCACAGTGTGGGTTTAGGAGGAATAGGAGTACTGTGGACATGGTGTTCACAGCACGGCAACTCCAGGAGAAGTGTAGGGAGCAACATCAGAACCTCTTCATAGCCTTCATCGACCTGTCAAAGGCTTTCGACACAGTCAACAGGGACATCCTATGGAACATCCTCCTGAAGTTTGGCTGTCCACGAAAGTTTGTCAACATCCTTCAAAGATTTCATGTGGGGATGATGGCACGTGTGACCATTGGAGGCCAGGAATCCGAGCCCTTCAGGGTGTGCACCGGGGTACGTCAGGGGTGCATCCTTGCTCCAGTTCTCTTCAACATATTCCTCCTGTGTGTGACGTTGCTGCTCCACAAGGAAATCAGGAAGGACAGTGGGGTTACTGTGGACTTCAGACTAGATGGAAACCTATTTAACATCCGTAGGCTCCAAGCGGTCACAAAAATGACATCTGAGCACATCATCGAGTTACAGTACGCAGATGACTGTGCAGTTGTGGCCCACACATCCGAGGCACTACAAGCTACCCTTGCAGCTGCTGCAAGGGTGTATGGTAGGCTGAGGCTCTCTATAAATGTGGCAAAGACTGAAGTAGTATGCCAGTGGGCATCTACTCCTCCATCTCATTCACCAACCTTCAACATCTCCGACAAACCACTTGCAACAGTGGAATCCTTCAAATACCTGGGCAGCTTCCTCTCTGACGACTGCAGCATCGACAGGGAGATAGAAAACCGGATTAAACAAGCGTCATCCTCTTTTGGCAGACTTAGGAGAAGGGTCTTTCAAAACAAAGACCTCAACCTCCACACCAAAATATCTGTCTACTTGGCAGTTGTCATCACGACTCTACTCTACAGCTGTGAGGCGTGGACCCTGTACAGCCACCACCTCAGGATGCTTGAGGCCTTCCACATCAGATGCCTACAATGCATCCTGAGGATAACCTGGCGTGACTGACTACCCCATACTGAAATACTCCGCAAGACCAACTGCATCAGCATGGAGGCTACCGTCACCCAGCACCAACTTTGATGGCTCGGTCATGTCATCAGGATGCCAAAGGAGCGCTTACCACGTTAAGTGCTGTATGGCCAGCTACATCTTCGCCGCCGCTTGGCAGGGGGCCAGAAAAAACGGTACAAAGACCAGCTGAAGACCATCATAAAAAAGTGCGGCCTGAACCCGAGCCAGCTGGAAGACACTGCCGCCCAACGCTCCACACCACGTGCGACTACGTTAACCAGTCGACTGAAGGGTCCGACCCATTAGCCAAGGGCTAGCGAGTCTATTTATCCGTGCACGTTACACTACCCCCCCGCCTCCGCCTCTGGGCGCACGCGCTTCCGATGGTCCCACGGTCTCACAGTCCCACCTCTGACACCAAGGTAGCGAATTCGGGGGCAGCCGGACGCAAACCCGGGTCTCCTGCACCACGGGCGACTACACAGTAAAATCCTGAGTGTTACTTTAACTCTGAGAGTGTACAAATCGATCCTTTGGGTCCACTTTTACACTCTCGAAGTTAAATTAACACTCAGGAAGTTAAATTAACACTCAGGATTTTACTGTGTACGTTAACCAGTCCACTAAAGGGTCGGACCCGTTAGCCAAAGGCTAGCGAGTCTACATTTATGTAGGTACAATTGCATATTATGTACAAATGCAAAATATACAAAGGCACAATCTCGTTTATAGTTTCATTATTGTCAAAATAACCAATTAGAGGGGGCGTCCGGGTAGCATAGCGGTCTATTGCGTTGCCTACCAACAAGTGGGACACTTGTTCAAATACCCGTGTTATCTCCGGCTTAAGGCTTCCTTACAGTCACAATTGGTTGTCAGTGTCTGCGGGTGGGAAGCCGGATGTGGGTATGCGTCCTGGTCGCTGCACTAGCACCTCCTCTGGTCGATCGTGGCGAGGGGGAGGGGGAACTGGAGGGAATGGCGTGATCCTCCCCACGCGCTACGTCCCCCTGGTGAACCTCCTCACTGTCACGTGAAAAGAAGCGGCTGGCGACTCCACATGTATGGGAGGAGACATGTGGTAGTCTGCAGCCCTCCCCGGATCGGCAGAGGGGGTGGAGCAGAGACCCGGACAGCTCGGAGAGCGGGGTGATTGGCCAAGTACAATTTGGGGGGGACAATTAGAAAGCTTTTGGTGACTAGATCTTGCCATATAAATACAGTTGTAGACCATATACGATCACACTGGTTGGGAAATGCCAGGATCCACGATAAAACTATTATTATTGTTGTTGTTGTTGTTATATTTTCTGTTTGAATGGGCCATATGGTGTGGACAGATGTAAGCTGGATTGACAGTTAGCTGGACTCCCGCCTTTGAAATTACATAATGTGCACTGAAGTCCCCTCAGCCACCATGACAGCGTGTTATCGATCGGTGTGAGAGATTCGGTTAACAAAATCGTTTTTCCAGAGATTGGATCAGCGAGGGTGGGCAGCATCTGTGATAACACGCTGTCACATGTGACACATCCACCACAAGGAGCACAGCATATTCCATACATGTCTGGGTGTTTCCCTCATGTTGTGTTTTGAACAGGGACCGGTACAACCCACACCCTTCATCGCAGCCTTAGTCAAGTCTATCACATATATGTCACATATACGGTTGTACGGTTCAGGCATAAAACGTATCCACAGAGGAGGGACGAGTGGGGGAAACGAGATAATGGGAACGAGAGGAAGAAAGAGTGAGACTAAAAGAATGCTCATTGACAGTCATATGAACCCACTGCTTTTTCTTTTCTTTTTTTAAAAAGAGGGTGTATGTGTGTGTGTGTGTGTGTGTGTGTGTGTGTGTGTGTGTGTGTGTGTGTGTGTGTGTGTGTGTGTGTGTGTGTGTGTGTGCGAGACACTGAGGCACCGGGCATTGTCTGCCACTCAGGGCTCCTGTTGTCGTCCGCTTGTGTATCCCAGAATCCTATTAGGAGCGAGTCACACTTGGGTGGCACATTCATCATGGGCCCTGCACATTCAGATTGCTGTTATGAATATAATTAGAGAGGAGCACAGAGGAGACGTTCGGGGCACTCACACACACACACACACACACACACACACACACACGGACAGTCATATGTGAGTGCACAAACACATATGTGACTAGTACATCGCACAGTGTGGTATACAGTGCCATGCACATAAGTATGACCACTCATATGTACCTGTGAACTTGGACACAGATATGGATCACGCATATGGGTGCTCATATCACACACACACAAACACACACTGTCTTAGAATATGTTACAGTCAGAAAGACACACACACACACACACACACACACACACACACACACACACACACACACACACACACACACACACATACACAGTGTGGCACGGTTTCACACATATGCACACACATAACTGCAAAAACAACGACGCACACACCCACCCTGATGTCAGACATTTCATTTTCACTCCAGGGCTCAGTTTGCCTCCTTTTTTTACACTTCAAGTTCAGGCCGGTCTGCACTCATGGGACAGGCCTGCTTCACTTTCCCTGGCTTGGGTGAAACTATCAGAACATTAACTCTTGCCTTTACCACTAACTGGAATAGAGTGCAGCGTAATATTAAATCATAACGCACTTTCATATGAGGGCTTAACTATTGCTGACTTGTCTCCGGAGTGAAATGGGTATTCAGATTTCTCTTCTGCCCCCTTCTCATTCTCTTTTTCCTTGAAATAAACACATTTTGGACTTCCTTTTCAATGGGATTAGGGAGCCCACCTATATATATTAATGCACAATGCAGGGAGTAAAGTGGCAGGCCACAAAAGACTCCCCCAGGCCTCATCATTGTGAAGCAAGTTTTCCTATGCGTTAATACTACTACTACTACTACTACTACTAACAATAATAATGATAATAATAATGAAGAAATGCATGCATACCTATGTGCATAGGTGTCCTTCGTAATATGCAAATGAGCTCTCAACTAAAATGACAAAACCGCTTTGCTCTGTCTGATGCCTGCTTCTACCCAAACCCCAACCGTTACCATAGCCATAGTAATGAGAATAACCATGACAACATACAAGAACCAGTTTTCATCTGTGCAATGCATTTTACATTAAAAGAAAAAAAAATCAATATATAGTTAAAAATGTTTGGCTTCTCAGTGGCCTACATGCGAGACTATGTTCCTAAAACAATGGCCGAGGCTACTTCAGCAAATGCTTTTACATGTGAGCAGGCACACAGGACAGAGGAAGGTAGTGGAAGTCAAAGTGGGGTGTATATGCGCAGACAAAGGCAGAAGAAAATGACCGAGTTAACAGAAAAGTCAGAGTGAAGAACAAACGGATCGTTTAAATTATCATTCCAGGAAGTGTTCGTGTATTCAGCCATTTCTATAATGATGTGCTGTCTTATCAGATCTCATTTCTGTCTCACAGTAGGGGCACTTCGACCGGGACACAAGCTGTTTTGCATTTTCAGATCAGGTCCAAGACGTGCGGGTTACTCGGTGTCTTCTCCCTTCCTCTGCAGAACATTTCACCGCACCAGCAACAGCAACTTTCGACTTTAGATGTACAGTACGCCCACCCGTCTTACAATTTGGATTTTGCCCTTTGGCAAAAAAAAAACAAAAAAAAACAAGGAATTTCATGTTCAGCATGCTCAACAAGATTTATGTTGTGAGCGGCCTGTCACGGTAGAAGTGCTGCTGTGTCTGAGTGTTGTGCACCCTACCCCTCAGATGGTACCAACGGATCACGACAGGGGTCAGGCATGAAGGAGTCTCCTGATGCGCTTCCATTTCAGGTAGCCTGTTATGAAGCGCATCATATGACCAGAAGTGACCGTGAACACAAACTCGTCTCATTCTCTTAAAAATGGTAGGTCATTGGGGCGCCCGGGTGGCGTGGCGGTCTATTCCGTTGCCTACCAACACAGGGATCGCTGGTTCGAATCCTTGTGTTACCTCCAGCTTGGTCGGGCGTCCCTACAGACACAATTGTGTCTGCGGGTGGGAAGACGGATGTGGGTATGTGTCCTGATCGCTGCACTAGCGCCTCCTCCAGTCAGTCAGGGCACCTGTTCCGGAGGGAGGGGGGAACTGGGGGTGGAGCAGTGACCGGGACGGCTCGGAAGAGTGGGGTAATTGGCCGGATACAACTGGGGAGAAAAGGGGGGGAAATTTTCGAAAAAAAATTGTGGGTCATTTTCAACACATCAGTGCCATTTGGGACAGCAAACAGCCTACATGTTGTGTTACTCGATGTTGTCATAAGTTAAACATGTGTTACTATTGATAGTGAAGAAATATGGCGTGGTAACGAGTGATGTATGTTATTCCGGGGTGCACTCGCAGTTGTCCCAAAAAAAACCCCGCCATTTTTAGTGCGCATAAAGGCCCGACTCTTTAATAACAGACCCAAGGTAGAGACAAGGTAGATACACACATACACTGGTAATTTAAGCATGCTCGCTGTCTGCAAACAAAATAACCCAAACGAGGATCCCTGCAGAGTTTTGTTTTGCTATTCAATAATTGCCAAGACTATAAAATATGTCATCAAACCCACTAATCACACCTGCTTGACAATCGTTAAGGAGGAGGAGTTGGAAGGAGTTGAAAGAGTTGGAGAGGAAAATGCTGGCACCTGCACCGACTTCACATGGAGAGGTTTGCAAACCAACCTTGGATGTTTCAGCACATTAAACGTGAACCTGGAGATAGGATCTACTGGATGTCATTCAAAAACTTGTGTGTGCATAAGTACTGTTTACTGAGGGGTTGTTGTTGTTGCAGACTGTGCTAAGGCTAACGAGATGAAGGGCGCTGAACTTCTGCAAACAGGGCTGATAGTTTTGTATTGTCTGACTGCAGTAGTGAACGGTCACCCAGCACACCGTCACTCGCAAGAACTTTTAAAAAATGGATTTTATCGACGTTTTTCCACCTCAACAAACGCTTAACAGTTTGCTGATATATTTTGAACGCCCTTAGTTTCACCCTTGAATCTAAAAAGATATGATTTTGCAACACATAGCATTTTAGGATGGCACCACTTTTAAAGGCAAAGATACGGGCCCAGATCCAGCTGCCTGGGTGCAACAAGCCTCATTTGACCACATCTGAAATTCCTCATGAGGCCGACGCAAAGTTATAATTAACTGTAAAAATGCTGTTTGTCTGTGATGGCATGCTATCTCTATCTCTCTATCTATCTCTGTCTCGGGCACCTACCACCATCACCATATGCTGTGCCATCCAGACATGCCTTCACATTAAACACACACACACACACACACACACACACACACACACACACACACACACACACAAAACTATGCTAATACAGACAGGAGCAGTCCTGTGCTCTCTCCCTTCGCTCCACACACTAGCAGGAAGCTAGCCAAGACTTTTGGAGAGCTAGCATGTGTTTACCACCCTCTGAATGCACACCACGTCGAGAGCCCTGCCTGCCATCTGAATGCTCTGTAATATCAATAATTGATGCTCTTGAGGAGTAGTAATTAAATTAGTTAATTATGCTGGTAAAATTACATGTAATTATGAGACTGGAGGGTATGTTTAGTAAATTAGTCTCATCCATGCTCACTGTGTGTATTGCTGCCAAATTTTGTTCCTTGATGATTAGGTAATTTTGATACCCTCCCCTTTTTTTTGTTGGAAGGAATGCATCGTTTACATGCATAAACTGTCTGATCTGGGTTGTAGTGTTTAGTCAACAGGGGTGACCCCCCCCCCCCCAGTGCAAATGCTCTGATAAAACTTTCCATTACAATCATATATGAAAGTGAGATACAGACCAAAAGTGAAATGTTAAATTTGGTGATTTTGTTTTGTTGTAATATGGATGCCATTTGAAATGTAATGAATAATAACTAATTGGCTCCTTCGTTGAGATCTGTGTTGCTACGCTAAAAACCTGAAGATTTACATGCAAACAACGAGTTTAAAATTTTGATGCTTTAAATCACCGGCAATATTCAAGAGCGTTGCTAATTTTTTCCACATCTCCAACAAAGCAGCAAAATGCCAGCGAACAGTTTGTGGAGCGTTTAAACGAGGAAGTGAGGTTGTTGTGTCTAACAACAGATATGGCAGGCCGAGCTCCTATATAATAACATCTAAAACTGAGGTTTAGCCTTGTTTTGTTTAACTGTGGTACAAGGTGCTGACTCAACAACGCTGCAAACGCTGTTTCGTTTCGGAAAGGTCTGTGGGATTTACCATTGCATTTCAACACATCTTACAATAGATGTCAGGAAGCGAGACAAAAACACTTTATTTGTCATTTCATTTATGTCGTTTCCCCCGGCCCACAACAGTGCCAGTGCAACACAAAGACAAAAACATATATCCAAAACCTAAATGAACTACAAGAACACACATATCCAAACTAACACATACACTCACTGGCCACTTTATTAGGCACACCTGTCCAACTCCTCGTTAACGCAAATTTCTAATCAGCCAATCACATGGCAGCAACTCACTGCATTTAGGCATGTAGACATGGTCAAGACGATCTGCTGCAGTTCAAACCGAGCATCAGAATGGGGAAGAAAGGTGATTTAAGTGACTTTGAACGTGGCATGGTTGTTGGTGCCAGACGGGCTGGTCTGAGTATTTCAGAAACTGCTGATCTACTGGGATTTTCACGCACAACCATCTCTAGGGTTTACAGAGAATGGTCCGAAAAAGAGAAAATATCCAGTGAGCGGCAGTTCTGTGGGCGAAAATGCCTTGTTGATGCCAGAGGTCAGAGGAGAATGGCCAGACTGGTTCGAGCTGATAGAAAGGCAACAGTAACTCAAATAACCACTCATTACAACCGAGGTATGCAGAAGATCATCTCTGAACGCACAACACGTCGAACCTTGAGGCAGATGGGCTACAGCAGCAGAAGACCACACCGGGTGCCACTCCTGTCAGCTAAGAACAGGAAACTGAGGCTACAATTCACACAGGCTCACCAAAATTGGACAATAGAAAATTGGAAAAACGTTGCCTGGTCTGATGAGTCTCGATTTCTGCTGCGACATTCGGATGGTAGGGTCAGAATTTGGCGTCAACAACATGAAAGCATGGATCCATCCTGCCTTGTATCAACGGTTCAGGCTGGTGGTGGTGGTGTAATGGTGTGGGGGATATTTTCTTGGCACACTTTGGGCCCCTTAGTACCAATTGAGCATCGTGTCAACGCCACAGCCTACCTGAGTATTGTTGCTGACCATGTCCATCCCTTTATGACCACAGTGTTCCCATCTTCTGATGGCTACTTCCAGCAGGATAACGCGCCATGTCATAAAGCTCGAATCATCTCAGACTGGTTTCTTGAACATGACAATGAGTTCACTGTACTCAAATGGCCTCCACAGTCACCAGATCTCAATCCAATAGAGCACCTTTGGGATGTGGTGGATCGGGAGATTCGCATCATGGATGTGCAGCCGACAAATCTGCAGCAACTGCGTGATGCTATCTTGTCAATATGGACCAAACTCTCTGAGGAATGTTTCCAGTACCTTGTTGAATCTATGCCACGAAGGATTAAGGCAGTTCTGAAGGCAAAAGGGGGTCCAACCCGGTACTAGCAAGGTGTACCTAATAAAGTGGCCAGTGAGTGTATATCCAAACTAAACAAAAAAAATCACTGTCCAAGGGAACGAACACCAGCCAGGATGACTGTCGGAACTGTCGGTATGCATGGGCTAGCAGTTAGCTTAGCCTCTCCCGCTTCCGCGTCCTGTCAGACCGCCCCCGGTGTTTCCTCTTCGGATGCAGCTCCAGGCAGGGGCCGTGGTCCTTGGGCCCACCGGAGGCAGCAGACCAGGCTCCCTCCGCTGATCCAACGCCAGCTCTCCCAGCCAGACACCCTCGACACACCTCCCCGCACTCCAAACGACACCACCAAAAACACCAAAGTCAACGTCAGGCGAGGCCACCGCCAGACCGCCCTCGGTGTTACCTCCTTGGGCACAGCTCCAGGCAGGGGCCGTTGTCCCCGGGCCCACCGAACGAAGCAGACCAAGCTCTCCCAGCCAATCCAGCACCAGCTCTCCCAGCCATCAAACAGAGACAAACTTAGACGCAGACGTGGACAAAGACACTACATGGACGGTACTGGTTGAGGCCACCGCAAACGTGAATTCACACTGCCATCTTTCCACACCAGTGGCACGGTGGCGCAGTGGTTAGTGCGGTCGCCTCACAGTAAGAAGGTCCTGGGTTCGAGCCCCGGGGTAGTCCAACCTTGGGGGTCGTCCTCTGTGTGGAGTTTGCATGTTCTCCCCGTGTCTGCGTGGGTTTCCTCCCACAGCCCAAAGACATGTAGGTCAGGTGAATCGGCCATACTATGTGTGATAGTCTGGCAGCCTGTCCAGGGTGTCTCCCCGCCTGTTGCCCAATGACTGCTGGGATATAATCCGGTGGCTTAGTGAAATGATCGTTACAGAGGGGATAAAAGCGCCATTTTTGGTAGGATGGTTCCTTAGGGTCAGTTATTGGATTTTAGGGTAGGAGCCCCTGAAAAATCTCAATTTAAAATATCAAATTGCAACACTGTCAATGTCAATGAAGTATCTGAAAACCGCCTAGTATTTTTCAGACAATATGCATCATAAAATCATCAAATCACTTCCAAATATGATAAAGTTGGCAACTTTTACAGAAATAAAGTCCCCAAACATTAAGTATTATCAACAACACATTTAATGCAATGATGAATACAAATGAACATGCATCTTAATGTGAAAACATGGAGTAGAAGAAGTGAGTTACTGTTTATTGTGTCTATCTGTTACAGTTGCATTTGCAAAAAGGTGAGCAGTCCAAATTTCCAGTGCTGCATTTGCAAGAGCTACAATCCCCTTTACATGAGCATCTGATGAGCTCTCTGCAAGCTCTGGAGACCTCAGGAATTGTTAGCCAGACTGGCACCCATGATCCCGATTCCTTGGTCCATCCGTAGCTCTCTGGAGAAGGAATGGCTTGGTGGGTTTATGTACTGGTGGTCCAGATGCCTGCTTGGTAGACTGCCCGTTTCACGTGCTGGAGGAGTGCATTCTGGGTAGGAGGTAGTTTCTCCATTGTTCTATTTTCTTCACAGAAGAGTTCTTTTCTTCTTTGGTTAATTGAGTTCGAAGGACTGGATTTGTCATACAGGATGACAGTCAATCGTTCAAGCTCACTGAACTGCTGGCTATCTACGTTTAGTTGCTGGAAGGGATGCTTTGCCAGGTCGATGAATGTTTCTGTGGCAGCATCATAGGCTTGCCAGGCCCGCCAAGCTGACTTTTTACCTTTTCCGTTGAAGGCAGATGTAGTGTCACAACCGGAATAGGCATGAAACATAGGCAGAGCTCTGGATTTAGGTTCCCCCAGGCTTTTGCACATGCTGTTGATGTGGTAAAATCTGTACTTTTTGCCCATCCCAAAAGCCACCCAGATGTCAGTCAGGGGTTGAATTACCGGTAAATCATGAAACAAGCCTGCAAGGATGACGATGACATCAGTGTCCACAGTGCGCACAAGGACAGTTTTCGCTCCATGCTCCAGCGCATGTTGTACATGGACCACAATCCTAGTGTCAGCCTCCTCATGATTGCAAGAGTTCATTGTGCTACTGGAACCAAAAGACGACACAGCTTGCCCTGATGTGACATGCAAAGCTTTGGTTTGTGGCCAGCTGAACAGTTCAATCTTGGATGTCAAAAAGTCAAACAGCTCCTTCTTATTGCTTGGATCACGGAGAAAATCCATCCAATTTCTGGGCAGCTTTGTCGGGCCTGACACTTTTCTGTGAACACCTTGTCCTCTCTTTTCGCGGGTGGACTCCTTCAAACTGTCTGGGATGTATGCGTCCCATACAACATTCAGCCGCTTGGTATTATGTAGCTGCTTCTTTAAGTAAGGGATGAAAACCTCATCTGCGTAGGTATCAAATGTGGTCACTCTCACAGTGGGCAGGCAGTGGACAATGACTGCTCCATCAAGGACTTTGCAGTCATAGGTTGGGGGTGGCTCTGGTTGCCCTGGGTGCTCAAGACATTGCAGCAGGTCAGATTTGGTGCCGGTCAGATAAAGTTTCCCAAAGTCTGAGAGGGAAGGAGGGAAGGACTGTACCTCATGTGCGAAGAATTCATCCAAGTTACTCTCACGGCTTTGCATAGCTATATATAGCTGGCCAAAGAGTGCCACGTTGTTCTGAAGCACTTTGATCTTTTTCCCATGTTTCGCCATTGTCTTGCGTCGAGGTTGCCTGAAGAGTGCCAAGGCATTCCTCTTGATTGGATCATGGATGGAGCGTGTCCGTTCTTCAAGCACCTTCTTGACAAACTCCTGATATTGTCTCTTTCCTGTCTCTTCCAATATGAGTACTGTATTCACGACGGATTTATCTGTGCAGTTCTGGCTGTCAAGAGTCACAAGATCTTTGAAATCATCCAAGAAAGGATTTCCCATTCTTTTCATGGTTTCAGATAGACTTTTGACTTGTCTCTGAAAGGTCTTCTGCATTGCAAGACCCTGCTCGTGGTGCTCGAAGTTCTCTTCATTATCTTCTTTGAGATATCCATCTTCAAATTCCCTTAGTAATCTTGCCAACTCTGGGCCACACAACAACAACAACACCTATTCCAGATTGCACCAGCTAACATTTTTGACAAGCCCTAGCTAGTTGCTAGCTGAAAAACAGACCTCTGTGCTAGCATTAGCTGTTTAATGGAGATAGCTTAGCTAAACATCTTTACTTCCATATGCTCATTTAGCAACATACAGCACATTTTCATTGATTATTATTATGATTTTTACCTGAATTTCACTTGTTTGGTTGCAGCTCTGTGTGAGACTGTGTTGCATTGAGACAATGCTGATATGTGATGAGTTATGGAGGGAAACTCATTTTGACAGTTGAGCTTATTTTGTGTAGCGCCATCTGGTGGTCTGAATGTATAGTGACAGTATTTGTATATTTGAACAAGTTGATGCTAAAATCTAAAACAAAAATTAGAGATAACACTCTCCATGATGAACAGGGCATTTTTCTCACTTTTTTTGAATTTCTGCCTATTGTGTGCAGGGCTATATGGAAGATGCACAGGCACCAGGTGTCTTTGTACTCCATTTTACACATCATTAAGGGGGGTTAATAATCAGGGGACATTAAAAATCAGTTTCAACTTCTTTTGTGTGCAATAAATAACAATTTATCATCAATGTCCTCTTTATGACTCAGAAAAATATTTTTTTGAATACAAGAACAACTTTTGTGTTTTGTATGGGTATTTTCAATATATTTGTGGGGCTCCTACCCTAAAATCCTTTAGTTGGTCCTAGAGAAGCCTCATGCAAAATTTGGTGCTTTTATCCGCTCCGTAACGGTACGCCCTAATATGTGAACTAACCCTCCGGACTAATAGGCTCCAGCATCCCCGCGACCCTGAGAGCAGGATACGCAGTGTGGAAAATGGATGGATGGATGGATCTTTCCACACCGGGGGCAGGAAGCTTCAACGTTTCCCACAAGCTTTCCAGGCTTGTGGCGAAGCTTGTGGCTTTGTTAGACTGTGAAGGAGTCCTCAATTGAGGGCCGGCATGCTCTAAACAATGTTATAAAAATGTGTCACAACATCAGGATGCTATGAAGCTTTCGATGAGCGCCATGCACAAATGAAAGCATCATGACGCTGGATGTCTGTCTATCTGAGGGAATATGATCAGTCAAAGCCAACTCATCCATGCAAATAGATGATATTGATCCTATGACTGCATGGACATCTGCCTTGTACATACACTACCGTTCAAAAGTTTGGGATCACCCAAACAATTTCGTGTTTTCCATGAAAAGTCACACTTATTCACCACCATATGTTGTGAAATGAATAGAAAATAGAGTCAAGACATTGACAAGGTTAGAAATAATGATTTGTATTTGAAATAAGATTTTTTTTACATCAAACTTTGCTTTCGTCAAAGAATCCTCCATTTGCAGCAATTACAGCATTGCAGACCTTTGGCATTCTAGCTGTTAATTTGTTGAGGTAATCTGGAGAAATTGCACCCCACGCTTCCAGAAGCAGCCCCCACAAGTTGGATTGGTTGGATGGGCACTTCTTTGAGCAGATTGAGTTTCTGGAGCATCACATTTGTGGGGTCAATTAAACGCTCAAAATGGCCAGAAAAAGAGAACTTTCATCTGAAACTCGACAGTCTATTCTTGTTCTTAGAAATGAAGGCTATTCCATGCGAGAAATTGCTAAGAAATTGAAGATTTCCTACACCGGTGTGTACTACTCCCTTCAGAGGACAGCACAAACAGGCTCTAACAGGTACTATTTAATGAAGATGCCAGTTGGGGACCTGTGAGGCGTCTGTTTCTCAAACTAGAGACTCTAATGTACTTATCTTCTTGTTCAGTTGTGCAACGCGGCCTCCCACTTCTTTTTCTACTCTGGTTAGAGCCTGTTTGTGCTGTCCTCTGAAGGGAGTAGTACACACCGGTGTAGGAAATCTTCAATTTCTTAGCAATTTCTCGCATGGAATAGCCTTCATTTCTAAGAACAAGAATAGACTGTCGAGTTTCAGATGAAAGTTCTCTTTTTCTGGCCATTTTGAGCGTTTAATTGACCCCACAAATGTGATGCTCCAGAAACTCAATCTGCTCAAAGAAGTGCCCATCCAACCAATCCAACTTGTGGGAGCTGCTTCTGGAAGCGTGGGGTGCAATTTCTCCAGATTACCTCAACAAATTAACAGCTAGAATGCCAAAGGTCTGCAATGCTGTAATTGCTGCAAATGGAGGATTCTTTGACGAAAGCAAAGTTTGATGTAAAAAAAATCTTATTTCAAATACAAATCATTATTTCTAACCTTGTCAATGTCTTGACTCTATTTTCTATTCATTTCACAACATATGGTGGTGAATAAGTGTGACTTTTCATGGAAAACACAAAATTGTTTGGGTGATCCCAAACTTTTGAACGGTAGTGTATATATTGATTGTGCTTCAATATGAGGACATACAGACATATTTCAAAAGGATACGTAAACGTAACTGTCAAAGTAGACAGGTAGAAAAAACTCGTCTAACATTTCCATGGTGGGAAAAGCTTCTGAATAATCAACGTATCCCTGCTCACGGTAAGGAGGTTCTGTATCAACAAATCCAGGAAATGCCTCAAGGCTGTGGACCAAGTCTCTCTTGTTTGAGTTTCTGCTATGGATGGGGGCTTATCTGTAAGCCCCGCCATATTGCAGCATCACATTTCCCTCAAGATCATATGAACAGCTTGTCGTGCTGCTACTTGTGAAATAGACGGCATATTGTCTAGACCAGGCTGAATGCACAGACAAATAACAAGGCTTAAAAACACTGTGTGCTGTAGTTAATGAGATTAAACTCACTTTTCTCCCAGTAATTGCCTCTGGATTACACACGGAGAACAATTGCACCACATCATCTCAAAAACCCATCCTTGGGAGTTTCCTCAGGCACGGTTGGCGGTTGTGTTAATAACAGGGTTTGTGTGTGTGTGGCGGTTATACTCCCTGGCCTTGAGGTTGCTTCAAAATTTGCACTGATTTTCATTTGCGATACTGATGAAACGTCTACCTGGTGTAAAGAAATCCTGATCACCTGAGTCAGCATTTTGGTGATGGAACTTTCAAAAGTGGAGTTAGAGAGTACAGATGTGAGGATAAGCAAACGTAAACCCAGACTGATGCACGCACGCATGCACACACACACATACATAAACACACGCACACACACACACATGCATACACACACTTGCATGCACACACACACATACTCACACACACATACATACACTCACGTATGCACACACATGCATACACACATACACTCACATACGCGCGCACACATGCATACACACACATGCTCACGCATATACACACATGCATACACAAACACACACACACACACACACACACACACACACATGCATGAATACAAACGCAGCATAATAATGAAAGCTGATGTGGGAGCAACTGTCAAGAATCTCCCGTCCACTTTGTTTTCCCGGGGCTTGATGGGAATCCTGTGGATGCTGTCGGGGCTTTAGAGGTGAAGGCAGTATCTTACTTTGCCTCAGGCAAGATCCTTTTAATTTATGTTGGTAAAGAATTGTGAAGTGCCGCCCCCTCTCCAGAGACGTCCCAGCCACTTAATTGCATTCCTCCTCTTGTTACCGACTCAAAAAAGTACATTTGCAAGTACACAAGTACACAGAGGCAGACACGCATACACACGCGCGCGCATGTGCAGACACACACACACACACACACACACACACACACACACACATTCACACTCTTCCTCTGGGATGACTTTGATTTATTTAGTTAGAAGTGTTACGATAAGACAGGCAAGTTCACAGAATCAAATGGAGGTTGTGGTTTCGAGGCAGATTCAGTTTGACTGCACAGAAATGACTGAACGTACTACACACACACACACACACACACACACACTCAACACACACACACTCAAATGCGGAAACACAGGAGAATATGCACACAGAACCTGTCATATAGGTGGATATTTGTCTTGACAGTGAGAGTTACTGGCTGATCAAGCAATGAGAGACCACTGACACTGATCTCCCCCCTCTCTCGCTCTCTCTCTCTCTTTCACTCTCGCTCTCGGGTCTTACCCTGATGCTCTGTTTGTGGAACTGGGATGTGCCCTTACTCACTGGATGTGACACCCACAGAGGATGATGGTGGAGCACAGGAAAGGTGGAGAGAGGATGGGAGGTGAAGGGTGGAGAGATGTGTGGAGACATGAGTCCAATACACCCTGGTGCCTCACACATTTATTCCTACAGGAAAGAAGAGTTTGCCATTTTAGCATACCAAGATGTAAATCTCCCGCCTGTTATATAATTGGAGTGTGTTGCTACACTATTGCCTCATCTCCAGAGGGACTTTCAAATTAAAGTTTAGTTCATCCACCAAAATATACATCTTAAATAACCAGCTGTGGTACAGAAACTGGTAATTCTACAAGAAGAGGGAGATGGACTCCTGGTTTCAGTTTTTTGTTCTCAATGTATAATTTAAGCCAAGAACCTGATTCATATTCAGTCATCATCGGGTGCATGATAGGCTTAGTTGTAGCACCAAGAATGTGTTTGTAAATTTTATTGAGTTCTGAGTCCCTGGTTATGTATAGTGTCATTATAATACAACACATGTACTGTGATTTTAAACTCTCACTATGTAAAATTTTAATGAATGACTATCACTATATTTTCAAGTTAATACATGTGATGAGATGCTGCAAGATAAAATCCATCCATTAGTGATCTAGCCCACTCAATGGTTTTGCCTGATTTTGCATTCTGGCCCTCCAGGCACAACCGGTGCTTTACCTTTTTTTGGAAACATTGTCGGTGCAAAAGATGCAATGCATTTTACATATTAGTGCAACAAAATGGCTTCGCATGTATTATTCCCTGCAGGTATTTCTAACCTGCACCATGAATTAAAATCCCAATTAATATTTCTAAATGCAGTAAGCATGTTTTTGTTGTTTTTGATTTTATTTGAGGCATTTTATCCTGACATGACCCCATCCAAGGTTGTATTACATATACATAATAGATACATGGCTATTGTTAGCTGGCTTGAAGACATTATCGCTGTTTAATTTTGTTTTCGGTAGAACTTTTTGTCCTTTCCTCTCAGTAAACCTTCACGTGCAGAAGAGTAAACCCATCATAGTGGGTGGGCCTCAGGGGGGTGTGCCCGCCCAGTCAGACTGCCAGGCCTATTTGGGACTTGTCCACACATAGTCTGGTTTATTTGCTAGTTAATTTTACTTTTTTTATGAGAGGATGATTACAAAATGAATACATTACACTTTGTTCATGAAATCACATGTAGAAATTGTGACTTTGCAAATAATTAACTATGGTGATTAACTGGTGCACTTCACTGTCACGTTTCATACCTTCATCGTTAGCGCCTGCGGTAACTCAGCGTGTTCAGCTGCAAAGCAAAGGTTACTGAGGAAGCTCCACCCAGGGTGAGTTACTACTTCTGTTGTTGTTACTCTGTTTTGCTGTATGTCTTGCAACCGCCGTGGTGTTTTTGCATGATTACATAAACATATCGTCTGCTTTAGTGGTGCTCTATTCTGGTATTGAGTGTGTTAAGAAGTCCTGAATAGTATACAGGTAGTGCCCGGGTTACAAACGAGTTCCGTTTTTTTTGAGGGGGATGGTTCCTATGTCGAATTTATATGTAAGTCGGAACGGTTACGTACAGTTCAAATCTAGCGTCAATTAGTCAAATATTTGTCTTAGGATATAGTATATATTTTACCTAAAACATCACAAATATAACAATGCAGTCTATTACTAGTACTACTTTCGGCTGCTCCCGTTAGGGGTCACCACAGCGGATCATCCGTTTCCATTTCTTCCTGTCTTCTGCGTCTTCCTCTGTCACACCGGCCACCTGCATCTCCTCCCTCACCACATCCATAAACCTCCTCTTTGGCCTCCCTCTTTTCCTCTTCCCTGGCAGCTCCATATTCAGCATCCTTCTCCCAATATACCCAGCATCTCTCCTCCACACATGTCCAAGCCATCTCAATCTTGCCTCTCTTGCTTTGTCTCCAAATCGTCCAACCTGAGCTGTCCCTCTAATATAATCGTTCCTAATCCTGTCCTTCTTTGTCACTCCCAGTGAAAATCTTAGCATCTTCAACTCTGCCACCTCCACCCCCGCCTCCTGTCTTTTCGTCAGTGCCACTGTCTCCAAACCATATAACATAGCTGGTCTCACAACCATCTTGTAAACCTTCCCGTTAACTCTTGCTGGTACCCTTCTGTCGCAAATCACTCCTGACACTCTTCTCCACCCACTCCACCCTGCCTGCACTCTCTTCTTCACCTCTCTTCTGCACTCCCCATTACTTTGGACAGTTGAACCCAAGTATTTAAACTCATACGCCTTCATCACCTCTACTCCTTGCATCCTGACCATTCCACTGTCCTCCCTTTCATTCACGCATAGGTATAAATATAATAATGCAGTAATAATAACCAACCAGAGGAGGTGCTAGTGCAGCGACCAGAACACATACCCATATCCGGCTTCCCACCCGCAGACACGGCCGATTGTGTCTGTAGGGGCGCCCGACCAAGCCGGAGGTAGCGTGGGGATTCGAACCGGCGATCCCAGTGTTGGTAGGCAATGGAATACACTGCTATGCTACCCGGACGCCCCAGTTATTGTTTTTATCTGTTTTGCTGTATGTCTTGCAACCACCGTGGTGTTTTTACATGGTTGCATAAACATATCATCTGCTTTAGAGATGCTCTGCTCTTGTGTTGAGTGTGTTAAGAAGTGTTGCCTAATACAGTGTAATACCATGCCTGCAGCACCTGCATGGTTGTCATAAGCTGCGTACAGAGGTCCAATGCGTTCTTGTCTGGTTACGTTTTTGTTTGGCGGCATGGTCATGGTCTGATTAATTGCAGCTTCCGTTTGTCTACTTTCATTCCTTTCTGCGTCTGTGCTTTATCAAAATTATCTCTTGGAACCGAGATTAGTTTGAGTTTATATGGAAAAGTCACAATGGCAAGCGCCTGCCCATAGAAATCCAGTTGTGCGGGGTGAAGACTTTGTCTGCAGAGGAGGAGAAACCTCTGTTTTTACAGAAGTTGACTGTCCTCGACACCGGGTTGATTTTACAGTGTTGTTTGCTTGTCACTACTTCTTATAGCCTGACGTCACTGAAGGCGACGTCGCGCAGCCTGGGTGATGTGGTCAAACCGTGGTGCAGTTACCGCTCGCCGCCACACAAATCACTGCTGAGCACCGGGTTCCAGAGTGGGACTTTAACCACCGCCAGTAATTAGTCTGTTAATCTGCTATGAGTCACACAGATGTGACTCCTGTTTTCAGACAATAAAAGGACCCTGTTTTTTAGGAAATTCAGGAAACCTAAGCAGAATATTTTTCGGGGTCCGCTGCTGTAATATGTGGTTTGGGTGGTCTACTGTTGTCATCCGCCTGAGTTGTAAATTTGGCTCATTGTTCCCAGCTGAGTTCACCGAGTTGTAAAACAAATCTAGATAAGAAATGTATCGCTTTGATAAAAACCAAGAGAAAAAAAAATATCTCGAAAGAAGCTCCCTCCCTCCCCCAAACTGAAAAATTGAAAACCGCTGTTGCTCATTTGATTTAGATGACAGCTCGGCCCCCTTGGAGAACAGAGAGTAGTCTCAGTAAAGCAAGAGGATAATGTTGGCTTTAATAAAACACTGGGCTTTACAAGGGCCTGTAATTATTAAAAATTGTCCAATAAAAATCATTATATGTGGCTTAAATGCTTACGTATTACATTTATTGCATCTCTCTTGCTGTGCTTCGCTGTTTATGTGTGTGTTTGTGCGTGCACACACTGGCATGCGACTTGGGCATCTTTTTGCATACGTGTGTGCGTATGTTTTTGTGTGCCTGCACCCGGAGCTGCAGCACGCACGTGTGTTTGCGTGCACGCCTCTGCATCTCTTCTGTGTACCCCGCCTACTGGCACTTTATGAAAACCCTCCCCTCCCCAATGTTGGCAAACATTAAATAACCTCTGTAATTACATCTAATAATCCTCCCATGATCCACGCTTATGGATTTCATTACGAGTCTTATTGTCTGTGTTCAGCAGAAAAACTCCTACGGCCAACTCTTTTACCATCCTCTCTGTCACTCACCATGAAATCCCAATGCACGGAGGCATGCATCTTTACCAGTGTTCATGCATTTTATTGTTAAATCACAAGGTTTTTGTGGATGCCACAATGTTTGTCCATGTTAGATCTAAATCTCCACTGAGAAGATGTTGAGCCAGCTTGGGAAAATTTACATCTCGCAACTGAGTTCTTGCCTTTATTTTTTTTTAAAGAGAGACTGACGTGCCCTCTCTGAACAGATTTTTTAACATTGGGAGTTTGAATCGTAACCGAAAATTGGTGTGGTTTTATGAATTCAAAGCTATAAAGGGTATGCGTTGACGTCACTTTCCCACTGGGACACGCCCCCTCAGTCGCAGCGAGCGGCAAAACATCCCGCAACATGGCGGCTTCTGGTAGGGGAACCAGTGAAACCGGGATTATAACGCAAGATTATCTGCTTAAATTAAAGGAAATTGGATTTGACAGTGACCCGTACAGTTTACCAAATAACCAGTGGTCCATGGACATTAACATTTGGCCACAAATCGAGTTTTCTGATATTTATATGTACTTGATGTCTACGCCAGTGAAATAAACAAAGCAAAGCCTGAAGGTATACAAAAGTCGAGGACACCGATGGACATTCTGGTTACATTTCACGTACTCCAAAATGGCTGAGAGGGTTATTGCATTGTGACATCATCCACAATAGCTCGCTGGAAAAAAGAAAAACGATGGAGGTGCATTCCCCGTGCCAATCCCGGACAATATGATCCCCTGTGGTCATATGTCTTCCCAGCGACCCCGTATTGGCACGCCCACCGGAAGCGCTATTCCTCTTTCCATCTCCAACTAAATGAGATCGGTCGATGGCTGTTTCTCTCTCGCTGGGACTAAGAGGAAAACTGCAAATACGCAAGTAATCTAGTGATATACTGGTATATTAGATACTAACTTATAGTTAGCTTACCTTTTATCGCCAAGATGTTCGTTAATCCGGTCGATGTGGCCGGATTCTACGCTTGGTGCGGGTGTGTTAAACCGGCGACGCTCCAATGGGACCCTCTTCCGGACTGTGTCTCCCATATCCCGCATGTTCACTACACGGGCTACTTGAGGGATGTAGACCGTAATGAGATCGACTGCAATTTCTGTAAAACCATCAGAGGATCGGGGCGCCAAAGGTGGGCTGCCCTGTACCGTCAAAGATGGGGACTTGCAGATCCCTTCGCATCTGCTAACGAGGCGGCTAGCATGGTGCTACCTAGCTATAGCCATGGGGCGGAGGCTAGCAACATCCCTCCGATGCTTCCTAGCTACAGTCACGGGACGGCGGCTAGCATTAGCATCCCTCCGGAGCCAGAGGCTATCCCACCATCCGGGATAGTTAGAGAGGACTGGATCAATGAGATCCTATCTCTCCCTGGTGAATCCGTGGCATGTTATTCGGCGGGTGCGGAACCCGAGGATTCACTGCCTGAAGAAGTAGACGATCAGGGCATGGAAGACTACCAGCCAAGTTCGTCTCAACCAAACAAAGATGGCGACGCCATGCAACGTGGGTCCGAAACATTCCTCGCCAGTTTCCGCGATCTGTTCGCGCGAGCGGTCAAGTCTGCCGACATCGTTACCGAGCCGGGCAATCCTCAAGATCCGGTGGTAGCCGATTTTCCACGAATGGCAGATAGGGTCAGGGACTCCACTCTACCACCTTATCCTCACATCGAACGAGCGTTTAAGCGGGCGGAGGCGGATCCGCTACTTAAATCGTCCTCAAAGTTCAGTCAGAAGGGGGTTGACGTCTTAGCAGTCGAGGTTAGGAACTTCAACTACAAAGACTGGAAAATTCCGCAACCAGAGAGGGACGTTTTATCGTTCAACCCTAACACCAAGGTGGGGTCTCGCGATACTCCCAAACACCCTTCGCGGTGGGGCCAACAGGTGGATCGTTACGCGTGTGATGCATGGCACGCCAGTACACGCGCAGCTGGACTCGTCTCAACGGCTGGGATGATAACGGCGTACATGCGCAAGCTCTGCAGCCTATCAAACGTCGAGCAAAGCAAAGCCGCCATCGCTACAGCAGGTATCGACGGGGCCGAGTTCGGTGACGTAGTGGCCAGCGAAGCAGGTTGTGAGTACATCTTGGAAATGGAACGCATAGCTGACTCCCTGGGATCGCTGCTGTATTCCATCGCTCTAGAGTGCGGTTCTAGCGCAGCTGCCTCCACCCTTTCGCGCAGACGTCTCTGGCTAGAGACAGCCGGGGTAAAAGAGGAATTCTGCAAGGAGTGGATGGCCCACTCCTGCGCAGGGAACCAGGGCCTGTTTGGAACGACCCCGGACATTATCAGCAAATACAAGGCCGCCCAGGCCGAGCGCGAAACCTTGCACAAGGAGCTTCTCCCGATGATGAAGAACCCGCCTACCCCTAAGCCCGCGGTGGGCAAAGGGACAAGCCTGCGCGCAAGCAGAAATGGAGAGAGACTTATCCAAAAAGAGGTGGTAAAGTGGGGCGCGGGCGTGGACAGGGCTCACGTCCAAACTCCCAGTCTTCCACAGATCCAGCGGCCAAGGCGGCCAAGCCGGACAGCACAGACACTTCCAAGAAGGGAGCTGCCAAGTGACGTGTTTCGGCAGGATGTTACGACCCACACCAACAGACTGATTCCAGAGCCGTCTCCGGCGATATAGACGCTTGTTCAGGGGACACCGCGTGCGCAGGGCTAAACACTGCGCCTTTTATTTTGGTTTCTGATGCACAGTCTACTTGTTCTATTCCAAAGGTTGTGAATGTGAATAAAAGTTTTTATGTTGGTGATGATGGTGATTGCGTTTTAAAAGGTTTGAAACGCAAGTCCGATTGTCTGTCTGAATCTTTAGGTAAAGATGATGATAACAATGTAATAACATCCCTGCTGGAAATATTGGATAATAATGACATGAGCGCAAATGAGCCCCTGGGAGGGGACTATGATGCGACAATGTTTAGTCTCTCTGATTGGTCAAATGGTAATTTGGAAAGGTTCAAAACGCCAATTCCCCCATCTGGGTCTCCTTTACAAGGACGAAGCCCTCCCATGGATGCAGGGCATGGCGGGCGGGGCTTCCCCAGACCCTTTACGCGCAACTTACGCGCGCTACCTGAACAGCAAGGTACAGGAGGCAACGAGACCTCTGTTGCGCATGTTACACAGGTGGAAGGAATTGGTCCCGTCGGCTTCTGTTTTGGATCAGATAGCCCACGGACACCAAATCCTTTTCGAGAACGGTATTGTACCCCCGTACTTGGGAATAGTGCATACGGAACCGGGGTCGGTGGCCAAGCACAAATCCTAGACAACGAACTCACAGAGTTACTCTCGAAAGGGGCAATCACGGTGGTTCCTCCCCTAGAAAGAGAAGACGGGTTTTACAGCCGTTACTTTCTGGTCCCGAAGAAGGATGGGGGCATGCGCCCAATCCTAGATTTGAAACCCTTCAACAAGTATGTAGAGAAGGTCAGTTTCAAAATGCTACGCACACCGGTTCTGCTGTCAATGGTGACACAGTCCGATTGGCTAACTTCGGTCGACCTAAAAGATGCTTTCTATCATTGTCCGATTGCGGAAAGACACAGAAAGTATCTTCGGTTCTGTTACCGGGGTCAGTGTTACCAGTACACATGCCTCCCGTTCGGATATCGCCTCTCTCCTCTGACATTCACAAGGTGTGTGAAAGCAGCGCTCGGAGTGTTGATGCGCAAAGGTATGCGCTTGGCATGGTTCCTAGACGACCTGTTGGTGTTGGCCCGGTCGCCGGAACAAGCAATACTCCATACTCAGGAGTTGATGGAATTCATGGAGTACATGGGTTTCACTATCAACATAAAGAAGAGCGCGCCATGGCCTTCGTGCCAGGCAACGTATCTGGGTCTGAGTTTGGATACGGTATCCATGCGCGCAACCCTTACACAAGAGAGATGGCATTCCACCAGGACCACGTTAGCACATTTCGTCCCGGGGACATATGTCACTTATCGGATGATCAGGAGGGCCTTCTGGCATCGGCTCACCAAGTTGTTCCTTTAGGTCTGTTGTTCATGAGGAGACTGCAATTGTGGTTCGCAGTTCACTTCTTGAAATACGGCAACGAACGCCGGTACAACAACCATCTTATCCTGGTCCCGCGCGTGGTAGCGCAGGACCTAGACCACTGGAACAGAGCCTGCGTGGACATGTCTGGGGTCCCTATGGGCCCCAGGGGACCCGAGGTAACGATTTATACGGATGCGTCCCTCTCGGGTTGGGGGGCCATCCTTGGCTACAAAACAGAGCGAGGAGTGTGGCCGTCTGGGGAGAAGGTCCACATCAACGCGCGCGAGACGGAGACGATTTGGCTGGCTATCCAGCATTTCGCTCAGGATCTCGCAGGCCGTCACATACTGATAATGACAGACAGCATGACGGCCAAGGCCTACATCAACCGCCAAGGCGGTATGAAGTCCAAGCGTTGCAGAGAGTTGGCCATGCAAATTTGGATTTGGGTCAACAGCAACGCGCTATCAATCAGGGCGCTTCATGTTCCTGAGAAGGACAACGAAGCAGCGGACATCCTATCGAGAGGCGGCCCGCATGCGGACAATTGGAGCCTCAACCCAGCCATAGTGGCTATGATCTGGGAGAGGTTCGGGGTAGCTCAAGTGGATCTGTTCGCATCGAAACTCAATTACAAGTGCCCTCGTTGGTACTCGATGCTCCCGTCCGACCTAGCGCCGTTGGGGGTCAACGCGCTTGGACTAGATCCATGGCCCGAGGAGATGCTTTACGCATTCCCCCCGCGCAGGTGCCTCCTAGACCTGGTGGTCAAGTTCGAGCGCACAGGGGGTCGGTTAGTTCTCGTGGCCCCGTACGAACCGAGCACCCCGTGGTTTCCGCGAATAGTGCCCTGGATAGTAGGCGAGCGGTTCGACGTCCCGGAGTGGGCGGACGCGCTCACGCAAGCAGGAGGGCTGCTACGGGAGGGCCCCTGGATAGGAGGCTCCCGATTAGCGGCGTGGATGCTTACAAAGCCAGGCTCTTAGCTATGGGACTTAGTGCGCAAGTGATTCGTGTCATCTTAGCGGCGCGTAAAGACTCCACGTATTCCAGGGGTACTGGAATCGATTTGACCAATTTTGCGCTGAACGCGACATGGACCCTTTGTTAGTAGAGATTGGCCCTATACTGACTTTTGTGGAGGTCTGTAGGAGTGATAAACTATGGTCTTTCTCCTCGGTCAAAGTCTGTGTATCGGCTCTCACGTTCTTCCGGGGGGAAGATCGAGGGTAGCACGGTTTTCACGCACCCGCTCATGACGCAGTACCTGTTGGGTGCTAAGAAGCTCTCAGCTAAGGAGCTTACGAGAGCTGAAACTTGGGATGCTTCCCTTGTTCTGCACGCACTAGAGAAAGATCCCTTTGAACCCGTCTACGACAGACATGCGTTATGTCTCGGCTAAGCTGGCTGTGCTCTTGGCACTTACCACCGCAGCGAGGGGTTGTGAGCTCACTGCACTCACCATCAAGGGGATGGTGTTTTCTGGTGATCTGATGGTCACGCTCTTTACAGACCCCAGTTTCGTGCCCAAAACTGTGTCTGTCCTGACGAGTAGGGCCCCGGTGGTGATATACGCGTTTCATCCGTCACCGGTGACTAGGGATGAGAAACACTTGCACCTCTCGTGTCCTTTACGGGCTTTACGCATTTACATGCGGCGCACAGCAGATATTCGTAGGTCTGACAGGCTGCTGTTGACCTACAGACTGAGCAAACCAGGTTATGCCCTTTCCACCCAGAGGCTAGCACACTGGCTGGTGGATGGTATTACGGAGGCGTATACCAAAGCGGGTAAAACAGCTCCTAAACTGAAGGCGCATTCTACCCGAGGGACTGCTACGTCGATAGCTGTGTTGTCAGGTATCGACTGGGAGGTCATCCGCCAGGCGGCCGTTTGGAGTGGTGAGACCACTTTCTTACAGCATTATTACCGGCACGTTAAGGTGCGGTCGGTTGCCGACGCTGTTCTGGAGCAGGCCTCTTAGGATGCTCTCATCAGAACGCGTACCCCTTCCCACCAGGGGTTTGAAGGGTTCATTGGACGGCTAGGGAACGGAGGCACGAATCCTGTCGTTGTTCAATGCAATAACCCTCTCAGCCATTTTGGAGTTCGTGAAATGTAACTTTGGGTTCGCTTTGCGAACCCTAGTTATATGAACAACGACAAAATGGCTGAGAATAGAGCCGTTCTCCTCCTACCCGGGCCACAGATGTGGTGCTCATTTAGTTGGAGATGGTTCGACTTACAAAGAGGAATAGCGCTTCCGGTGGGCGTGCCAATACGGGGTCGGTGGGAGGACATATGACCACAGGGGGTCATATTGTCCGGGATTGGCACGGGGAATGCACCTCCATCGTTTTTCTTTTTTCCAGCGAGCTATTGTGGATGATGTCACAATGCAATAACCCTCTCAGCCATTTTGTCGTTGTTCATATAACTAGGGTTCGCTTCGCGAACCCAAAGTTGTATGTGGACAGGTTTGCACAAATATTTATCTTATTTTGTTAAGTTGCAACTGTGAAAACTGTAACGTTAAACCAACCATTCTCCCCTTTGTTTGTAGAACACAACACAAGGACGTTTTTAAAAAATATATGCTGACAAAAACCTATGAAAGATGCTAAATATTTAATTGATTTGTAGTCAATACAGTATATGACTTTATGATCTTACCATTTAACGTTACCCAAAAATCCAACATAGCCTACCTGACACAAGATGGGAACGGAGAAACCACTATTCGGTGCCTGGATTCCAGTTGTTTCTGCGCATTGCAGCGATCCATTTGTTTCTCTTTACCTTATCTTTCGGTGGTCTGTAAAAAGATAACTCCGATTTTTTGTTAAATCTATTAGTACAGTCTATCAAACAACAGCTCTTTCCCATTTTAGATGCGTTTCCGCTGTGTTCAAACTGGACGTTAACGCTGCCACGCAGTCTTTTTGTCACTCAGTGCCGCGTCACCGCTGAGTTCCGCATCTGTGACGTCACCCGCATACCCTTAATTGGCTACTGTCTTCCTGACGTCACCGCGCTACCGCTACCGCTCATGTCCGCCGACATGATAACTGACTGATAAACGTCGATTAATATCACAATTCGGTGAGTATTTTGACTTCATAACTCAAAATCTGTTGCAAACAACAATAACACCCAGGTACGTCGATATAACGTTTCTATTTTAGGGTTTTAAACATGAGCAGTAGCGCGGTGACGTTTGACATGGGTCCAGTTATCCACAGCTCTCATAGGTAGTATAGAGGGCTGTGTAACCCTATATGCAAATTGACTGGTGTCTACGTATCCACCGGGACAATTTGTCATTGGACACCATCTACAGCCAATCACCGATCTCTCTCGAGTGGCCGCAGACGCGCTGTTTTGGCCACTGAATTTCTCCGTAATCACATTCCAACTCGGAACATAGCCTATCAACAGGAATATTCAGATTTTGATGTCAGTATCACTTTAAATATCAAGCTGGCCGAGAGAGGGACCACACCGTTTGAGAGGAACAAGATTACTGTTGTGTTGTTGTCGTTTTGTTTTTCCTTTGTATCCTCATCTTTTATTTTCTCCTCCTCAGCGTCTAACTTTGGGACTAGAATCAAACTGTTAATCAACTTCTCATCCTGTAAATAACGTCTTACTCAAATTTCTCATTTACCCTTTTGTAAAGAGACTACTTCCCATATTCCCAGCGTTTCCACATTATTGCACCATATTTCACTTATTTTTATCTATTTTGTCTTGTGTGTGTGTGTGTGTGTATATATATATATATATATATATATATATATATATATATATATATATATATTGTTATCCTTTAAACTATTCTTTTACGGTTGCTGTTAATTTTTCCCTCTCACACCAACATACCAAGTCAAATTTCTCATGTCTTTAAATCACTAGGCAATAAATATGATTGTGATTGCAGATGCATCCCTCTCGACAGTAAGAGCAACTATGCTTTCACTCACTTCCTGAAAGGATGGACTTTTGGGGGCATACAAGCTTCTGGCTGTTATGAGTCATGTCTGTATGAAAGCTCAGTCTTTATTGTGTGATGATACGCAACCCGGCCTCATTACCGCACATGTGAACAGGCTGACATCCGCTCACCTTTAATACACATTTTTAGTGAGTAGTGAGCCAACAGCGTGGAGGAAGACAGTAGTTTAACCATCTAAAGAGGAATGATTTGGAATATTTTATACTATTATCGCAGGACAGATGCAGTGTGTGTGTGTGTGCACGTGTGTGTGTGTGTGTGTGCGTGCGTGCGTGCGCAAAAGGGAGAGGGAGACAGAGAGAGAGAGAGAGAGAGAGAGAGAGAGAGAGAGAGAGAGAGAGAGAGAGAGAGAGAGACATAAGGTGACACTGTAAGAGACAGAAACAATTGAGGCTGAGCACCACCGTACCAAAACTCAGGTGTGCCACCCAACCAGATAGCCATCACGAGCCAATAGACTGTAGTCTGACATGAACAACATTTACTGAGTGTGATAGTGTGTGTGTGTGTGTGTGTGTGTGTGCGTGCGTGCGTGTATGTGTGTGTGCGTGTGCGGGTATGTGCGTGTGTGTGTGTGTGTGTGTGTGCCTTAGACAGCTGACAAAGACAGGGGTGACAGATGATGAAAACAAACACTATTCTCTGAGAAAAATGGAAGCTGCCCTGTGGTGAACAGGAGAGGTGTTTAACTGCAGTTACCCTGCAGAGAAAGAGAGAGTCAGGGAGAGAGATATGGGGAGGTGGGGGGGCAGATCACAGACAAAAAGGGGCTATACTTAATTTTGCACGGAATAGATTTTGGTCTTTGTATGATGCAAATGAACATTTTGAAAGAAATAAAAATTGCACCAGGCGGTTTTTTTTTCATCCGGTCTAATGATGCAAAGTCGAGCAACACATCAAAAAGGGTACAAAAGAGGAAGTGTCCTTGAGCCGCAGTCTAATTCTGCCAAGGGGAAAAGTGAAATCACTGACACCAGCTCAGAAATCGTGATGGGACAATGCGCCCGGATCTAGATGAAGCTTCCCTTTCGTCATGTCTGATGAGGAAATGTCGGAGAACAGTACCCTTAAAGTTTAAAAAACAAACCGCTGCGGTGAAAAGTGACTTGTCATGAAGGACTTGAAACGGGTCTTGGAATGTTATCGGTGTGACCAAACCGGGGGACTATCCCTGTTGAGCGCTGCAAGAAGTTTCATGACGGATGCACGTCGACCACAGTACTGTTTACCCATGACAGGCAGAGACTGGGGAGAATGGGGCAAATTTCGGCAAATTAAACGTCCAAATATCACCCCCCTCGGAAAGACTTATGAGCTGGGAGATGTGCTAATGTTGCATTCCCTAAACTCATTTGGATTAATGTGCCATGAAATAGGTCATTAATGAGGATGCATGGGCCATACATGGAGACAGACGGATGAAGAAGACTCTGGTGCCATCGCATCGCAGACATCATTACAGCAGACCAGCAGCCGCTATAGCAATAACCTCAAACCTATATGCCGTTAAATACAATTATATCCGCCTACTTTGGTACATTTCATCTTAGTTCAAATGATGTGAATTTTCAAAAGAGAAGTCTTCAAAAAAGGGGAAAAGCTTTGAATATGTTTAATGAATATATATGGCTTTGAAAAAAACACTTTAATGTTTGGCATTCGTATTTTTACATCCCTGTTTGTGTCTGTGTGGGACTGTATTTACATAACTGCTGGTCCCGTTTCATTATTAATGTCTTTTTTTCCCCACTTTTTCCTCCCCAGTTGTATCCGGCCAATTACCCCTCTTCCGAGCCGTCCCGGTCGCTGCTCCACCCCCTCTGCTGATCCGGGGAGGGCTGCAGACTACCACGTGCCTCCTCTGATACATGTGGAGTCACCAGCCGCTTCTTTTCACCTGACAGTGAGGAGTTTCGCCAGGGGGACGTAGCGTGTGGGAGGATCACGCTATTACCCCCCAGCCCCCCCCTCCAACAGCCCCCCCCTCCAACAGCCCCCCCCCCAAAAAAAACTGACCAGAGGAAGCGATACTGTAGCGACCAGGACACAGACCCACATCTGGCTTCCCACCCGCAGACACGGCCAATTGTGTCTGTAGGGACGCCCGACCAAGCAGGAGGTAACACAGGGATTCGAACTGGCGATCTCCATGTTGGTAGGCAAGGGAATAGACAGCTACACTACCTGGACACCCCATCATTATTAATATCTCTTCATTAGCATTTTCTATAATATTATACTGTGTTTATCTGTTTGTACGTCATGTCGTCTAGTGTAAGTTGTGATGTTTTGAGAGGATGTGACTACAGCTGACCACAATGTGGCTGGTGAGCATGGTGAAGAGGCCGTCTCTGCTGTCTCCAGGTAACCGAGGGGCTTCAGACAACCTCGCCTTTTTCAGTCACCGCCATCTTCTTCACATACATCACTTTCAATGCGGATCGATAATCACCCCAGCCAACTAGTCTTCAAAAAGTTGCGTATTATTAACATATTTTATCATTTTCTCTGCTGAGTTTTTCCACCCAGCCCAGTGAGACCCCCTCTCCTACAATCCCACCCACGCAGGACCCCAACTAGGCCGAATAAAAGCTGGAGGAGACTCATCACCGCTCCTGGTGTTATGAGGGCAGTGGCAGCCTTATTGCCAACGTGAAACTGCGGCGTTGCAGCTCATTTCTTACGAATAAGACATTGAGTAAACAAAGACGAGACGTGTTTAAACTATCTGCTGAATAAGTGATCTAGAATATGTCTCGTGTAATATAGAAACAATCTGCAGGTGGTAGCCTGTGGAAACAATGCAAGTTCATAAATATGAAAAACAAAATTGCGGGGCAAGTATACAAAAAAGTAAATAAATTAAATAAATGGTCATTGTGGTTACCTGGTTGGACAGATACCAACTAATTTTAGCTTATACAGTGCACCACAGCTACCCCCCTCCCCCGTCTACCTGTGGAGCCGGCATTTAGGCCCACAGCTAAACACCTTCTTCCCTTTACCACTGTCCAGCTGGTTTGTGGGTGAGTAATCGCCTTCCCACCGCTGTGTGTGTGTGTGTGTGTGTGTGTGTGTGTGTGTGTGTGTGTGTGTGTGTGTGTGTGTGTGTGTGTGTGTGTGAGAGAGAGAGAGAGAGAGAGAGAGAGAGACGTGGGGGTGGATTGTGTCCATACCCCAGTGCATTTATGTTCACT